>NW_020291012.1:0-685759 GCF_003184525.1 Aspergillus sclerotioniger CBS 115572 | reverse complement strand
ACCATCCAACCCACCCCCCACCCCCACTCCCACCTCCAACATCCACACCACCACCATAATCATGTCCCAAACCTGGCTTATAACCGGCGCCTCCTCCGGCCTCGGCACCGCCTCGCCATCTCCGCCCTCCAAGCCGGCCACAAAGTCCTCGCACAGCCCGCAACCCCACCACCGCCGCCTCTCCAACCCCCAGATCGCCCAACTAGGCGGAATCTGGATCCCGCTAGACGTCACGCACCCGGACACAGCCACCCACGTCTCCGATGCAATCACTCACCAAGCCGGCGGGGTGATTGACGTGGTCGTCAATAACGCAGGGTACTCATTACTCGGGAGTATCGAGGACATGAGCGAAGCTGAAATCCAGACGCAATTCAGCACGAATGTATTTGGACCGGTGAGGGTATTAAAAGGCGCGTTACCGTTTATGAGGAAGAAGAGGGCAGGCACCGTCGTGAATATTAGTAGTAGTGCGGGGGTGGATGGCGCGCCGGCTTGTGCGATGTATGCGGGGTCGAAGTTTGCTGTTGAGGGTATGTTCCCCCCCCTCCTCCTCCTCTTCTTTTAAGACCTGGGTATTGGCTAACTGAGTGGATGTAGGTATGTCAGAAAGTCTATCTAAAGAACTCCAACCCTTTGGCATCCGAGTCGTGCTCGTTGAACCGGGGTATTTCCGGACCAAGTTCTTCGCGGCATTCGTGGCGCCAGAAGCGGGATTAACGGAGGATTATATTGGAACCCCAGTGGAGGCAGCCTTGAAGCTCATCAAGGCCAAGGATGGCTCGCAGAAGGGAGATCCGGTGAAAGCGGCGCAACGGATTCTGGAGGTGGTGACGGGGACGGGCATGGGGACGGACACGGAGGGGTTTCTGCGTGTGCCGCTGGGTCAGGATTGTTATAATCGGTTCCAGGCGAAGTGCGATACTTTGCAGGCGAATTTGGTGAGGATGAAAGAGATTGCGTATTCGACGGGGTTTGATGCTTAGTCGGAATTGAACTTACGAGGTATGGTACCGTTAGGGCTGGGCTTGTTTGATATCATGTAGATGTAAATACCCAGATAGGGTTAATTGCGACAGGTAGCTTATTCCGCCCCCTCTCTCCATCTTTCTCTCTCTTCTACCTCACTTATTCCTCACATCACCTCCAACCCCACCACCTACACCATGGAAGGCAAAGAATTCTTCTCCGACAGCTTCATCAACAAAACCATCACTTTTTCCTCCCCAGACTCTCACTACCGCTTAATCAAAAAGCTCCGCGAATTCAACGACCAGCGCGACCCCGAGATGTTCCTGAACTCGCCGGACAAGCCCGGAGGCGCCTATGGAACTTTCCTATGCTCGAACACCGTAAACCCTACCGAGGAGAAAATAATGAGGATCATTATGCAGTAGGTCTATACCTAAAAACTTTCTTACTTCTCCAACCACACTGATCACGAGTACTGTAAAGAGTCCCATATGCAGGCTCCGAAATCGCCATCCACGCCGAACGAGCCCGTCAAGCACGCTATCGACTGCCCACACCTGGACAGGAGATGCTAGACGCGTATAGAACGTTAAGTACCCTAGGGGGTGGGTTTACGCCGCGTGTTGTGGATGTAAGGTGGGATAAACAAACGGACGAGGATATAGTCCCCGGTGGATGTATCGTGTATCTTTTGCTTGAGAAGGTTCCGGGGAGGAAATTGGGAAGGTGGTTTTGGGATTTGGAGAGAGGGGAGAGGGATAGGGTGAGGGGGGGCGTTTAAGGTTGCGTGGACGTGAGTTTTTCTTCCTGTTTTTTGGGGGGTTGTTGTTGTGTTGATTTGCTGACTGTGGGGTAGAGGGTGTTGTCGGGCTGGGTTTTCGCCGTGGGGATCGCTGTCGAGGTTGATTTGGGACGGGGATGAGGGGAGGATGTAAGTGAAATTGTTTTTTTTGAAGTTGGGTTGGGTGGGGCTGATGGTAGCAGTTATATTTACAATTTCATGGATGTTTGTCAAACTAGATCTGACTTTAAGTGGATGGACTAGGCTTGGGTGGTCTGGGGGTTGGCGGTTCCTCCGAAGGGATATCGGTGTAATGAAGAGACGGTGATATCTCCGGAGGTGGAGGGGTGGAAGTTGTGAGGTTGGTTGGTTGGGACTTAGTGAGGTGAGTGACTAGCTTAGTCTTACTTGATACCCAATGCAAGATTTGTATTCAACTGTGCATGCTCTAAATATACTTGTATGGGTTGAGGATTCCGTTCTAAGCCAGTCAGCATCAGCAAGGTCGGTAATAATGAGAATGCACCTACCGGATCGTACAACCCCTTCAGCTGCTTCATCAGCTTCACCATGGTCTCATCCTGGCTGTAGCCGATAAACTCCTTCTTGGCCAGTCCCAGTCCATGCTCGGCACTGATGCTACCGTTCCGCTTCTGGATCCACTCATACACCCAAGGCTCAATGGCCTTCTCGACCTCCTTGTTGTATTGCCGCACGGCAATGTTCAAGTGCAGGTTCGAATCACCCATGTGCCCGTATCCGACCACAGCCCGGACAGGGAACGAGTCGTCATCACCAACGAACCCGAGCTTCGTCAGGCGCTCCCGGCAGTCCTCGACCAGCTGGTACAGCTCCGGCAGGGGAATCGAGACATCGTACTTGTACGTGCCACCCAAGTGGCTCAGCGCCTCGGTAATACCCTCTCTCCAGCGCCAGATGGCGTGGAACTGAGTCTCGTCCTGAGCCAGGACACCGTCCGCAACAGTCCCCTCGCCCATGATGTGCTCCAGGAATCCCTCCAGCTTGGCCATGTCGTGCTCAGCGTTGGAACCGCTGGTCTCGACGAGACAGTAGAACGGGTATTCGCCCTCAAGGGGGTAGTGGGTTCCCGTGGACTCGTGAACGAGCTTCTGGGTGCGCCCGTCCATGAGCTCGAAAGCGGAGAGAATCTCCGACAGGTGTCCCTTAGCCTCTCCGTACGCCTGACAGACCTGCTCGTAGCTCTCGAGTCCAAAGTACGCGACGTTCACGGCCTTGGGGCGAGGGGGGCACAGGATAGAAACACCAGTAATGATACCGATCGTGCCCTCGGAACCGATGAACAGCTGCTTCAGATCGTATCCGGTGTTATTCTTCCGCAGGGTCGACAGAGAGTCAACGATGGTACCATCAGCCAACACAGCCTCCACACCGAGGACAGTGCCGTGGAGACTGCCATAGCGCAGCAGACGCAGACCACCGGCGTTGGTAGCCACATTGCCACCCACATGGCAGGATCCCTTAGCACCCAGATCCAAGGGGAACAGATGGTTCCGCTCAGCCAGGTACGAATCCGCGACCTCGAGGATGACACCTGCATCAACAACCAGCACACCAGAGGCTTCGTCGAACGAACGAATCTGGTTCATACGAGACATGTTGATGACGATCTCATCGAACACGGGCACAGAGCCTCCAACCAATCCGGTATTGCCACCCTGGGGCACCACAGCCAACTTCTTCTCATTGCAGTATTGCAGCACCTTGCTGACTTCCTCCTTTGTCTGGGGCTTGAGCACCAGCCGTGTGTGACCGCGGTACTTGCGCATCCAGTCGCTGTTGAAGGGCTCGATATCGTCGGCGGCGTCGGCGGTGACGCCATCGATCACAGCGGACTGGGCGCCCAACAGCCCCTTGAAGAAGGCGACATCCTCAGCAGAAATTTCGGCAAACTTGGGATCGCGCTTCAGGTTGGGGTAGGCGTTGCTGGTGTACTTGATCTCCTTGGTCGCATTGGCCGCGGAGGTGACGCTGAAGGCACGGGCAACGGTCGCGGCGGGGGACGGGGCGTGGACAGTGAGGGGACGAAGCAAAGCGCGAGGCTTGGGCACGCGAGCCCGTCGCAGGGCGGCGGAGAGGTTCCTGGCACCGGACATGGTGTGGTGTTGATGAGCAACGGAAGAGGCGACGGCGAGGCTATCTAAAAACTTACCGACCGGAGTTGTGGTGGCTCTCCGGTCGTGTTCCGTCCCGTCGGAAGGGCGGTATCGGCGCTGCCTCAGCTCGGATTCGACAACGGCTTGGCTTTTACACACTGGCCTTTGTATTTTAGTGACTTGGATCATGTTTGAGAGTAATGTAACGCTCGAGAGGCCTCAATTGATCAATCTGGATCACTGTACCCAGCCTTTGAACGCGCAATGCTCTCCTGGGTTCATCCGTGATGTTCAACCTGATGCCATTGGTCCAGGCCAGATTCAAATGGATTCGAATGGATTGCTATGATTATTCTCTCATATCCGCGCTATGTCCTCTCTGACGGTTGCTCATCTTCGATATTAAATCTGCGTGACCGGCATGATGCACAGCGTGAAGAGATATATTTGTGTGATGTTAGGATAATGGGTCAATTTGATGTCTCTTGCAGTCAATCGATTCTCCATCGATGGATCACGAAAGAATAGCTGTCATAAATTGTAATGATGTAGATACTGTGTCGGACTGTAGGTGTAGGAGGCTGTTTGTTACCGTACGCATGCATTGCCCAAACGGGATGATGGAGGCAGACCCCGCCAAGCCGCGGATTGATGCAGCAAATCCCCTCGAGTCCAGCTGCGATCGAGTGCCTGGCCCATGACGCTGTGCCTCTTCCTCCTCCCGATCAGTTCACCGTGAAAACAGTGACCCTCCACCCAGACAATTTCCACCAGAGCTCTCCCAGTAAGACAGGCCATCGTTACGTCATGAAGATGCCCCGCAGTTGACCAGAATCTCTTCAGCGCGTCATTACCCTCCCTCGATCTCTCCCACCATGTTCTCTACTGAGACGCAAATTGGAAACATGTCGACTACTGTCCTCGTAACTGGTGCCACCGGCCTTCTCGGTCGGCAGGTCTTCAACACCTTCAAGCACTCCGGCTGTCTTGTTGTCGGTCAAGGCTTTTCTCGAGCCATCCCGCCGACGATACAAAAGGCCGATCTGGAAAAGGAGCAGGACATCAAGAACTTGTTGGACGAAGCGAAGTAACAATCCTCTACCTACGCCCCATGGCACAGATCTCATCGTGTTGTCAACGACTGACTGATGCCGTGCCAATGCAGGCCCCAAATTGTCATCCATTGTACGCCACCTGCTTAAATGCAGCTAATCTGCATACGTTGGACGCTGACCGTTCCGTCTAGGTGCCGCAAACCGTTTTCCCGACCTGTGCGACAAGAACCCCGAGCAGGCGCGTCGGGTTAACGTCGACGCCACCCGCACCCTCGCAGAAGAGACCGCGCGCCGAGGGGCCTTTTTGGTCTACATCTCGACGGACTACGTATTTCCTGGAAAAGAGGGAGACGCTCCCTACGCAGCCGATGCGGAGACGAGCCCTCCGAACCTCTACGGTCAGTTCAAGCGGGATGGCGAGGTGGCCGTGCTGGAGGCCACCAAGGAGACTGGGCTAGGAGTTGTGCTTCGGGTGCCTGTGCTGTACGGCACTGCCAAGGAAAATTCCGAGAGTGCTGTCAACACCTTAGTGGATGCGGTGTACAAGGCCCAAGATGAGAACGCGGGAGTAAACATGGACGATTGGGCGCAGCGCTATCCCACCAACACCGAGGACGTCGCACGGGTGTGCCGCGACCTGGTGATCAAGTATGTCAAAGAGCGGCAGCGCCTGCGGGAGCTACCCAAAATCCTGCAGTTCTCGTCCGAGGACCGGATGACCAAGTATGAGATTTGCGAGAAGCTGGCAGACGTGCTCGGACTGTCCCTGGTAGGGATGGTCCGCAACAAGCAAGGGAATGACCCGAACGCGAGCGTCCAGCGGCCCTACGACACGCACCTTTCGACCCAGGCATTGAAGGACCTCGGAATTGATGTCCGGACGGTCGACTTTGTATCGTGGTGGTAAGTTCTTCCTTATTGGGATCGTCGATTGTGCATGTTGAACTCACGCTCGGACAGGCGGAAACACTTGGGCGCATACAAACATTGAAATGGTCGACGGGGCAATTGGGTAATGGACAGATGACCTTGTAGATTATGGCATGCGAAAAGTTTGTCCTGCAGAGATTGTTTAGTCCGGAGATGGCCATAATGCTTGTCTCTGAAAGCAGCAATGAAACAGGCGATGATAATTTCGGAAGGGTTGGGTTTCAGCTAGGGTGTGGCTGTTGGATAGTCCATGGCCGTGGCATGTAGATCCCCGGGATGAGATGTGGCGAGTTCCTGGCAACCAGAGGGAGGGTCCTGCAAAGTCTAATATTTATAGATCATCTCGATCAATAATGAATGAATGCCGGCGAATCTCAAATTGTCCTGTCAGCTCGGTGTCATATTGGGGCGGCAGCTGCCAGCGTCGGGACTCCGCGCGGGATCCCATTTTAGAGGCGGAGGAATTCTGCTGGGCGCCACCCACCGCCACCAACTCCATCTCGCATCCCCCGTCGCTTTCTCCCTCTTCAACCTTCTCGTCATCTCCACTCCCCGAGCTAATCTTGGCTCATGCATTCCCCCCCAACCCCCTTGCTTACCTGCATGCATCTATCCCTCCAACAACAGCACCAGCAGGTGGGTGAAGCTGCAGGCGTCCACAGCTGCATCAAGGCTGTCTCCATTCATTCCTCCCTCAGGCACAGGCACAGGCACCAAAGCCACGCTAAGACCACTAGCCTCCACCGTTAAAATTAAACCCATCTGGACCCTTTGCTCTCTCCACTCTCCACAGCCCACACATCGTGTTGGGGATCTCTTCTTACTGCCAGATCCCTGAATCTTGCATTCACCATTCCTCCCCCCTTTCCCTTGGCCAATTTTTCACTGGTTGAGGGTCCTCAAGCGCACGAAGCAATCGTATCCCTGTGAAACATGTCTGCAACCTTTAGGGGGTGGAGACACGCGACTCCCCATTATTTGATCCAATTCCTCCCTTGTGTTGTTCCTCACCAACGAGCATGCAATTTACCTGTTCTGTGATTTTTCCTGCGACCGCTCTCTGCGCCGCTGCTGCATTATTCTAACTTCTATAACCCACTTGCCCTCACCAATAACCCTTTGAAAGCCCCGCTTGGCCAGGAAAAAGAAAAGAGGCTAAAGAAGCATAAAACCTGATTTGACTGCGCTGGCTAGTGTGACGCCATTGAACATTCTACTGTTTTTACTGTCGTCTTCAATTTGATGCGCTTTTAAGTTCGTGGTGAACTGCTGAGACATCCCTCTACAGACCCCAGCGACAGGCCAGCCATGGCGATGGAAAAGCAGGATAATGTGGTTGCTGGCCAGCACCCGGCACCCATGAAATTTTCCCGTTACCGCTCGGTGAGAAAAGCCGCTGCGAAACAGCCTCCGGAGGCCAGCCCCCTACCCCCGCCAGTTTCGATCCCACCAGTCGCATCCGCGTCGCCGTCGCGGGCCAATACAAACTACGGCAATGGCTCCGGCAATATCCAGAGGAGCATGTCGCGATACCGTCGCAGGCCACCCCCTGCGTATTCAGAGGTCGATCCGAAGCCCCCAGTCCCAGCCCCCGTTTCGGGGTATAAATCGCCAGTGGATGACGGTGACTCTGTCCACCCACACTTTCAAGACTCAGAGGGTGCGGAGATGGTGCGCATGCGAAACAAGTTGGCGGTCCGACTAGCGTCGCGCGAGAGACGGCCCCATGGGAACGACAAGGACGAGGAGGCTGTGCGCGAAAAACACAGGCAGAATGCGATGGATCGCTTGACCGGCGGCGAAGTCAAGGCGTCAGTACTTGCAGGCCATCCGAGATCGGCGACCCGAGAACGGTCGGCCGACAAGGCAGAAGATCATTCCAATCGTCGTCCGCGGAAGGACGCCGAGTATCACGGAGCTCCCATCAGTCGTCGCGCGAGCAATGAACCAAGGCGCCAGTCACTCACTGACGCGGCCAAATCGCTACCCAAGGGACACACGCACGGCGATTCACCGCTGGTTACTGCCATCGACACCAACGTGCCCGCCCAATTCCCTGGGATCGATGCCCCAGTCTCTGCGGTCAATGCGCGCGAGCGACGGGTCCTCGTCCAATACCGAAAAACGTCTATAAGTATCTGTGTCACGCCCTCGACGTCCGCTCAAGACATTGTGTCGGCCGCCTTGGAGCAAATGGCAGCAGGGGTGGACCCGGAAAAGTTCATCCTGATGGAGTCGTTCGCCGAGCTAGGACTGGAGCGACCATTGCGCCGCTACGAATACGTACGAGATGTGATGAACTCGTGGACCCATGACGAACAAAATACATTGATTGTCGTCCCGGCAGCCAGTCTCGATGCGCTGACCCTGCTCGACGGGCAGAATGTTTCCCTCGGACCACCCGCAGATGTAACCTTTCATATGTACTACTCGCAGCGGCCTCGCAAGTGGGATAAACGCTATGTCACCCTGCGGTCGGACGGCCAAGTGACTGTCTCGAAGAAAGAAAATGCCCAAGAGTCGACCAACACGTGCCACCTTTCCGATTTCGACATCTACTCTCCTACAGCCAGCTATCTCGCGAATAATGTGAAGCCACCCAAGAAATTCTGCCAGGCCGTCAAGAGCCAGCAGAAATCCAACATGTTCCTCACCACCGAGAACTTTGTGCACTTTTTCTCCACCAGCGACCGAGACATCGCCGACGGGTGGTACCGGGCCGTCCAGACTTGGCGCAGCTGGTACCTCGTCACCCGCTTGGGCGCCGGCCAGACACCTGAGGCAGACACGGCGCACGCCGAGGACTCTCCCGCTGCGAAAAGCCCCCCGAAGCCCTTGCTGAACCCATTCGAGGAACCAGCCAACGAGATCAAGCCGCCGCTGCCCGCCCTCGAACGCAGCAGGTCTATGAAGACCAAAGAACTCTTCTCACACAAAAAGAGCACACGCGAGCGCGGGCCTCCGCCTACCTCATTTCCCAAGTTGCTCACCGGCGAATCCGACCTAGCTGCGGGCTCATCTTCAGACGAGGCCCCATTCTCCGCATCTGGCCTGCTCGGACGAACCTACACTATGCGCCAGCGTGCCATGAAAGAACGGGAAGAGCAAGAGAAGCTCGAGAATGAAGAACTTCTCAAGCAAGGTCTCATTGGCGCCATGGGCTCGCGCCGCCCCAGCCGCACCAACACCATGACCTCCACCCAAGGCCCGGATCCGAACCTCATCCGACGGACTCAGTCCATGCGAACTAAACCCCTAGTCGACCTCACCCCTGTCTACCAAGAACCCCCACAGCACATCCGCAAAGGCCGCGGCGTGGCCGTCGAACCCGGCTTGCCCCTAATTGACGCAGCGACGGGCATCGATGCGCCAGGCGGAATTCAAATCCCGTCTGCAACTACCTGGAGAAGACCGCAGGTGCCGCCTGAGCCGGCCGCCCCAGAGGTCCGCACTCGGAACCGATCCAACACAGCCCGCAGCATCAACAATCAGCAGCGGCACCACCACACGGCTCCCACCAGTCCCACGGACATTGAAGACATTCGCACCCAGGACGGCCCGTTCATCCCTAATAGTCTATTGGCGCGAGCAGTGCCGATCGCAGCGCCACAGGGACCTCCAGTGGGCCACGGGGTTGCAACCGGAGATCGCAACGCATCGAAACCGATGCTAGACATGTCACCAGAGAATCCATTCGCGGAGGGCAGTCTACTCAGGGGGTTGTAGACAGACCAGCTGATCATGATTACGATACCATTGGACTTCAGCAGGGCGTTGTTTGTCGTAGTACACCGTATTGTTTGTTGTTTGGATGTTTGATTAGCTTCCTTTTCCTAAGTCACACTGCTTACTTTCTTTGTTTGACTCAGCCACATGGAGATTTTCTAGTGGACTATTTTCTTAGCGCGTGATTCCCAACAGTCGAAGATACCTTGGCAGATTTCATCATACTTTTGGTTTATTCTACTCCGTTATACAGTACACGACGCATAACATTCACGTAACCGAACTACCCCCCCATAGCATACCTTCCACATCACTGGTCAAGGCACAGGTACAAACCAAACCAAACCCTCTCTACCCATCCACACCCATACCCACATCCCCAATCCTACTGCCCGGGAAATGATCAACACCAGAATTAGTTGACTCCCCAATAACCTTCACGGGAACAATCACCCACCCAAGCAACCAATCCACACAAACAAAACAACAAACAAACACACCATCCCGCAGACAAGAATCATCCACTATAAAGCCCCAGCACACACACACCCCCTGCTAACTAGGGGCCAATTCCATCCCCAATCCCATTCCTCTAACCCCGCCCTCCCTGCCTTCCCACAACAACATCGCCCATATACCATACCATATAATAGAATATGACTTGACTTGACTTGACTACCATACCATACGACCAGAAACCATTTCTGATCAATCAAACGAGACCAAGCCAAGCCCAGAATGATAAAGATTCCAGAGACGATACGGTAGAGATGATATTCCGCCGGACGCGAATGTATCATCTTGGCGAATGTCGAGAGATGAATCGCCGCAAGAGAATTTGACCATGGATGAAAATACATCAATCTATCGGTATGCTATGTCTCAAATCGTGTCGGTGATATGGTTTGGTGGATAATGTGGACGTGGCGATTGAGGAGGAAGATTGGGTATTGTAAATGAACGTTGCGTTGGATCTCTGTGAGACGGGCTGGGTTGAGTAAGATGGATGAATGAATGGGTGGCGATGGTGTTTTGAATGAGAGAGAATCGGAGAAAAGATGAAAGAGAATATGTAAGGTAGGTTCCATGGCCGTTATAGATAAGTAACCACTGGCTCAGAGGATTTGGTCCTGGAGGAACGGGGTATATGAAGAGGCGTTGATCGGTGTGGTGTGTTTTGAACCCTCTCAGTAATGTGATTCTCGCCGTGGATTTTGAATCTGATATATATGGAGAGAGACCGTACATTGCGGATGGTTGCATATCGAGGCGGGAAGACGTTACCGTTGGCTTAAACAAACCGCTTTTTATAGGATTGAACCGAATCATGCTCAAGATGAGAGTGATGTCTGCAAATGTGGAATCGCAACCGAGTAACCACAGGCCCAGAAGATTTGATCCTGGACGGAGGTATAACGACATCGCTCTTTCCGTGTCCGCTCTCGGCGATACGGATCTGGGGTATGAAATGAATAGGAGAACCAGAGACGTATACCAGTTATTGCGAATGGATACTGGGCCGGAAATATGTGATGTTAGGATCGTGAGAGCCGTTCCTCGATCAAATTGGATAACCGCCACTATAATCATGGTATGGTGTTCACGGACACGGTAGAAGGGTATTTGTCACTACCACGGCCGACAGACCATGCCGCCGTAGGATTTGATCCTGGCGGAGGGAGGTATGAAGAGACATCTGTGTGTTCTGTCGCACTCTCTCACTGAAACTCGTGTATAACACGGACTGCACAGCCACCGAGTTAGGCCAGTGATTAGAAATACCGCGCCGGAAAGACGTTGAGGTCGGGCTGAATAAAGGGATGAAGCGTGGGACTCCGAACCAACCACAGTATAGTGGAGGTGTTTATGGACGCGGTATGGGTTCTTTGCACCCCTCATGCTCCAGAATATTAACCCGCGAAGGACAGCGTCATGCATCGTACTCTCTCACCAACATGATGCTTGTGTAAGGGAGGCATTTCACAGCCACCGGGTTAGGCTTGGTGATCATAGACGTTGCGGTCGGGTGGATTACATGAATATATTGTCGTCCCTTTTCTATTATATCGATCTAAACCCATTATAGTTGTCGATTTTGCGGACGCGGTAGGACTCATCTCGACAACCACCACCAACAAGCCATCCCCAGGAACACAAATCCCTGGGGGACTGCATCCTTGATAATGACCCTCTCACCCAGCATGATTCTGGCAAATGCAGTATTCTATGGACACGAAAATAGGCCCATGGCTAACATGGTGTAACGTGGCTTTGGCATCCCAGAAGAGATCAATAGCGTCGCGGCGTAGTGGCCAAGAAAGCCATCATTGAGTTTGCATCAGCGTAGACGGGCATAAAGAATCCACATGCGTCATCGATATGATGGAAACGGTGCCAGATGCACGTTGGGCAATGAATACAAAAATGGTGACAGTCCCTTTTGAATGGAATCAAACCATACCATAATAATGGTGATGTTTGCGGTCGCGGCATCGATCCTCTACCACTAAGCCATTCCATAAGAATGAAGACGCACCCCTTAAGGGAGTAGGTAGTGTGAAGGTTGTAATCCACGCTACAATGATCGCCCAAAACGGACCAGCAAGATAGTCCGGTATTCTTAAATACCACACCAGGTGCATGCTGGATATAAGGCTGGAAGGATGGATCATGTAGGCCAGGTAGCGTCCCAGTGTTTGTTCTGGGCCATGGTTGTGTTTGATGGTATTGATGAGGTAGGGTAGAGCTGATAGCTGTTCTCATCCCGGTATCGAGTGAGTCGAAGAGGATGAATAACTTCCCAAGAAAGGATAAGGCGTTGACATGATGGACCAAGAGGTGGTGACGGACAAGTACACGTCGCGGCTGCCATACATTGCTGCACCGTTCAGATGTCTGATAAGGGTTAGAATTCTCGATCTGCCTTCTGCCATTTGAATATACGTACGGTGTACTGGGTAGATTTATAGCCATTCCAGGGACTTGGAAATGCTCGATTGGATGTATGTATCTGTATTAGAGAAGGGGTTGACGGGTTGATGACGTGCTGTGGTTTCCTGTCTCTAAGCTAGCCCGGTGATTCTGGATACCGCGACAGGATGTAAAGCTGATTGTCGTCACTGTCGATTAGTAGGTACCGGATTCGATAGACGTTTGTGTATTATAGAGATGATTGATGTGCAGTGCGTTTTGATCCAAATCAGCATGAAGACTACCCCAGGACAGGACAGGACAGGACGACACGTATATCCCTTCGTCGTCTACTGTCACTAGTCGGCCATAGCTGGAAGCTTGTTGGCATAGCTGTGAATTGTTCGTGTGTTTATCTTCTGATGCTTAGGATGGATGTGTGATGCGTCAATGTTGATTGGCTGGCTCGTCATTTGAAGCTGCGGCAGTTGGTGCGGGTGAGTTCTTCACGCGAAGCTGTTTCGCATCTGTGTGCATTTCTTTTTCCGGACTGAACTCTAGGGTCTATGATGGTGACCATGAATGATGGGAATGATGGCAATGATGGGACGAATGATAGAAAGATGAAAACCGCTCCGGATGTGGCGGAGAACTGGTTGAGTTGGTTGTCCAAAATGATGAAGATGTGAGGATTGTAATTCCAAATATTTATGTGCTCCCTAAGTTTGAGATTGGCGTTCTGGGATGCAGCCAGAGCATTCGACTGCTTTCAGCAGGTCGGTGCATTCCTGGAGTAGTCGGCGTTTCGGATGACTTTGGTCTCTGGGACTGAGATACCACCGTGACACGGCTTTCTATCTGGGAGATAGCTGCTAGGTAAATGTGCTCTGAGTTATGGATCTGCGTTTTGGGACCCAGTAAGTTTGATAGAAAGGTTGAATAAGACAGCCATGACTATCGCAGTAACATAGACATCTGTCTCATCGAATGAAGTGTTGATCATTATGTCTAGGGGTTGTTATGGTTGGTGGTTTGTGGCAGGCAGATCTGATCTTTTGTTGTTGGTGTGGTAAACTCTGAGCAAGCCTGTAGGCCACACTAGTGCTTTGAGAAAGGTCAGCATCGCTCGAGGAAGTCAATCATGAGAGGAGTTGACCTACGCTGTATTGCATCGAAAGCAACACCCCAGGCGATTTGGTCCACCCCAGCGGGTTGAAGCCGAAACAACTCGTAGAGATATCGCAGGGAGAAGGGAATATAGAGGTCATCAATAACCAGATGGGCCGATGTTGAGCCCAGTCAATACATATTGAACAAATTTCCTTCCCTCAGATGAGTATGATGATGGCTACTTCGCCAGGTTTTAGTCAAACATTCGAAACACAGTTGCGAGGACGACTGATCCTCGCTCTTCAATCCGTCCAGCTGCCAATTCTCCTTTTTCGGCACATAAACATAGGATTATTAGGATAGTGAGAAGGATCGACACAAGATAATCAGTGGTTCTGGGATGAATCCGTCGTTTATCGGGGCAGGACACGATTGTTTGAAACGAATCGGGTCCAGTCATGGTAAAGTGCTGTCACGAACCGATGACCCGTCGATCAGAAGCTTTGGAGTTCTGCGAAGTCCCTTACAGCAATAGTGATAGCCCTCAAACCTGGGCGTAAAGCCTGGGCTTTATGCTGGGATATCCGGTGCATTGCACACTTTAACCTCAAGTTTGACCCTGATGGTTACCGACGAACCTGATGTCAATTGCAAACCAAAGACAACACCTGGTCGATGGATTAGTGCTTTCTTCGAAGCCAATTACGAAGTTGCAACTAGCGGTGTGAATACAGAACATGCAAAGGCAGTTTGACTCCGGCAGAGAACGTCCTTTTTGGCAGGGTCTGAATACGTTCAGACATCCCGTCTGATCCAGTGAAACAGCAAAAGACACGGAGCCATGCTTCGAACCCGATGTGCCCTGGGCAAATGATTTCTGCTGTGGATTAAGATCCGGAAGTTATTGATCCTCTCTGTTCCACTGCAGGGACAACCAAGTTACCGCCACGCGTAAGCCGGACCCTGGCCCTGAATGAAATCTTGCAGCCGTGTTGACCAAGCGGTTGCACCATCTCGGACTCGATTCTGTATCCCCAACCGGATTGGTTAGGTTAGGGATCAGCTGTTTACCGTTGATTCTCATGCATTTTGTTTATGGGAAGCGCATTTCGCTTCTTCATGTAGAGTCGCGTCGTAAACAGAACCGCGAAGGGTCATTGACGGAGGTGGTATTAGGATCATCTGCGATCCCATCTCCGCAGTCGCAAGCATGATAAATGGGAGAGATACGACTCCGATTCCCACCTGCAATGGTATCTTCCTTCCAAATCGTTGATCTGCTCTCTCTGTGCGAGATATGTACTGCACCATGACGAGGAGCTCCATTATGGCGATGATGTTTTTTGACGGGAAGATTCCCTCGAGGGGAGGTTGGGGTCGTTTTATTGTCCGTCTTCGATATCGGAAGCTCTGTCCTCTCGATGTTGTTTGTTAAGTCTCGGAGTTCATCCACAGAACCTGACATTGTGTCGGCCAATATGAGTCGGTTGATGTGATAGGAATAAGGTAGAATAAGGTAAAGATAGAATTATGTTAAAAGATGAATGATAAATAGTAAGTTGTATGAATCAGATATAACCCGTATGGTTGTGTTTCTTCCGGGTCTCACTGAGGATCTCTTCCAGTAGGAACCAGCTTGATGAATTCAGCTGTGGTGCTGTGATTTTGTCAAAGTGAAGGGTCTGAATTCCAGGCCGTAATATCTGGTTCTTCATTGGTTGCCCAGTAGGTAATGTAGAGGCCCCGGCAATGGGGCATAGTTGCACACCAAGAAGGTTGGACCTTTGAGTACTCTCCCGGCGAGAAAGGAAGCAGCATCTAGCCTGCGCAATAGCACGGCATGACCAGAAAGCATCAGTGAGGTGGAATCCATATCGTCTTCTCATCATATCGATGTTTATTTTCGTTCTTCGTTGTTGAGTATAAAAGGCCGCTAATGCACTCTGCAGATTGTCTGAAGCTATTTGCCTTTGCAATTTGATCTCTAGCTGATGGTTGCCTTGCTTTCGACTTGTGTGATGTGACCCAGGAACCGTCATTTTAGACGCCAGCAGCGATCACTCCCAGCCCCATGATTCGAATGTGTTGCTTAATGCGATCAATTGCAAGCTGTCATCGGAGTCGTTGAGTAAGAGCATGTTCGCAGGAAACCGTCTTCTTCATCGTAGAGTCGCTAATAATTTCGGAAATGAGGGTGGAACCATGCGCAGAAGCCGTCCAGAGCCATCATTAGCATTGCGATTCGAAGCGGGGGTGACGCAGTGATAGAATCTCCATGGGGCCATACAATGGTACCCATTGTACAGAGCCCTCAGGGACAGGATTGGGCTCTGTTTCGTAGGCGGATTCGCGTTAAAAAAGAATTGGCATACTTGTGCCTGTTTTGCAAGGGCAGGCTTGCCTCCTATATTGTCGGTGAGATGGTGTTATTCCATCCCACTAGTTAGGGTGGATAACGGTGAGAGCAAGGGGGTCCCTAGGTGATGAATGAATATAGGGCCCATTGTTTCTGGCATACACGGTTTCGACCACTTTGCATTCCAACGCCACAGTTGGGTGACCATGCGCAAAGATATCAAGCAGGGGTTGTTCGAGCGGCGTTGCCTTTACCCCTTTGTTGTGTATGTCTGGCCGAAGCGAGTAGAGAGTGGGTGGCAGCGTTGATCCACTTGTGTGAGCGCGGTTTAAGAGTCGGTTGGTAGGCGTTGGTGAGATGTTGCAGAATCAGACACACATCTGAATTTTGGTCGGAGTCGGATGATATCGGTAGTCCACCCTTGGTCTCGACGGGTGGTGTGAAGGTTTGTAAGGGTGGAGAAGGTGAGGATTGGAGGGTCATTGTAATAGTGAGAGGGGGGTTTGGACAATAATTTGGGTGGGTGGAGAAACGAGGTAAGAAACAATAACTTCATCTCGCTTTCGACTGGAAGGGACACACAAGGAATATTGCGTGTCGAACACTGTCCCGGTCATCATAATGCCCAGGTCGGTCTGTCGCAATGAACTCCATGGGGACAGTAATCCTCGTACGCATGTGACTGGAACGAGCTGTCTGTGTGAGCCATGTTACTCAACAGGACGATGCAGGATGTACTTACCCTAAGACCTCCCAGGTCATGGGTCATCACTACGTCAACCATTTTTAATGCTCGTATCGCTCATGGTCAAGGTGATCGAGTCGCTAGGCCTCAATCAGCCAACACCATTTTGGACAGCTGAAAGTGCCCATTGTCATGCTCGCCCGCGCTCACTTCTGACTAGATAAAACCCATGTGGTCTCCCAAGCCTTTTCTGACCACATTATGCGTTCCAAGCACCAATAAATCCTCATACATCATACGTCAAGCTATAGTGCCACCTATCATCGAGACTCTTGATCTGCCACCACATGTCTGAGACTATCTTCGTCCCAGGCTCCTGGAATATCCAGTCAGAGAAAGCCCGTCATATTTCCCTTCAGATCAAAAAGCGCCAACCTGTCGACTGCTGTTGACCCCTCCGAGGAAGTGAAAAGACTGCGAATATCTTCCCGCAATGCGTAATCGCAGATTCCACGCACCACAACAGGATGTGTCCGTTGTGAGATGTGATCTTCATCAATGGAAGGATTTTCACGAGTGTCAGGGCCCCATTACATACCACGGAAAACCCGCAGTGATCTCCGCCATAAGTTCAGGTCAACCTTCACCGGCATCACCTCTTCCCCATTCTTATCAACCATCACCCATGGTCCATGTATCCAGAAGCATTGTACAAATTGAAGCGATTAACACTAGATCGCCGATGAAGGGAGTTCTGTGACGGTCAATATTCTGCAAGGTGTTCTGGCGATCGGCAATATCCAAACACTCATGTTGGCTGGGACAGACATGTGAGGAACGGCGTAACATCAATGGCAGAACAATATGCCGTCAAATATGCCTCTGATCTTGATGGGACGAACATGGCCGGCCAGGAAGTGATCCTTGTACACCACACCACCCTGCGACCGATGCGTTTGACTCGGACATGCGGGGTTCATATCCAACGATGCCCCAGGGCACCCGGTCATGGCTCATTCGTAAAGTCGCTGAAACTACCTAACAGAGTTAGATATATCTGAGACAACCGCGGGAGCAATTTACCTTTAAGGGCACATCTACATTTCTGCATAAAGTGTGATAGTCTCAGAGAGAAGGCATATGAGCACGAGTATGCAGATGACAAATTACCTTTTTTCCCAAGCAGAAGCTTGACTGACAGTGTTGGCTTTCCGGCATCTCTGTATATCAATGTAGAGAGAGGGAAGGGATGCTGATACTGTTAGTCACCAACGCGAGTTACTTCAGAGGTGTGAGGAGTCACTAACAACCTCTTGGATCAGCATCGCTGATATAGAGACTGAATTGGATGGATGGTCGTTCACCAACCACATTCATGCTCCATTACATCGTTCCTCTTAGATATCGGCTATCCGCCTAGTTTGGACGCAGTTGCCATGATCTGAAATTGGGTGACCAGTGATGATGGAGTAGGAGGGTCTCAACACACAGCCAACGATCGATTGACAAAGAAAGCTGTTGGTGTCGTTACTGGTGGATTTCTATCGTATGGTGGTTTCGAGACGTGGCCAGTTGCTAGCTTCATAATGAGAAAGGCCGCAGGAACGGAGCACGGATGGGGATGCGTGAATGCGTCATCCGCACAATTCTGGCGTAGTATCAAGTCAGTATCCAACAGAAGAACGATGATCAACATAGACTACATCAGAGTCCGTAGCAAGGAAATGGAAAGTAACAACGAATCTTTTCCACGTCATTTATTCGGCATTTTGTGGGTTGTAGATAGGGTTCTTGCTGTAGCGTTCGCCACAAAGGAAGCCTCGTAAATCCAGTGTTTGCAGTCAGGGAGGCCCATTACGGTTGACCTTACTCCTCGCAAGGAGTTCCTGGTCGCGTCGAGCATGAATTCCACGGAGCGGGGCTTAGAGACATGGAAGCTGTTTCAACATGGTAGGTCAGTATGGTTCTACCTAAGACTCAAACAGGACGGAGAGCTATGAGAAGAGGTGATCTGAGACAGCACGTCCTCGAAAGGATACGCACCATAAATAAAAGGCTCGGTGGTTGTACCCATTCATATCAAGGGAATGATTTCCAATGGGCGTTGTCACCTGTGCCGAAGCATAAGGCAGCACGAAGAGTGCCCCATATGGCTAGGAGCAAGCTGAATTGATGGAAAGTTTCGTGTACGATATAAATCGTCATTTCGTCAGGGTCCAACGGTAGCATAAAAATCGATGAACTGTTTGTTCGAATGTGGTTGATGAAGTCATGAGGAAGTGCAAACAACATAAATGGTAATAAAAGGTGTTCTGCGCTCGGGAAGTGAGAGACCACACTGTCTTTCGCATACCCCAACAGCGTCCAGGAGACCGATACTAGCTTTGTCCAGGCGCACAGCCAGTAATAGTATTTCGCCATATTGAGGTGGATCTGGTCAGGTGAAATCGTCATGTTGCAGCCCAGCAGCCTCTTGGTACCTTCGCATTCCATGAGGCTACCTGACGCTTAAAGAGATTCAAGCTCTCTTTGAGATCCGGAAAAAGATTCAACGGTATCCTTGCTAACCGGGGGGAGAAACCTCTCACTACCAGTTTGGTCCACGCTTCGTGGTTGCGATGGTGGATTCTCCCGACATTCCAACATGACAGAATGCTTTTGGTCGCACTGGCTTCCCTTCTCCGTAGTAGTTTTACACGCCTTCGAACTCGGTCATGAACAATGTTTGAAAACCGAGGAGCGTGTAGAAAGGAAGGCATGACGGGTCCTCCATAATGGTATGGAAAATGTACCATATCAGCTTCCAGGGTTGAAGGAGGTGATGCGCGGCTCACTGTGCACTATTGGATTTCCCTAAGGCCTTGGTGCTCATTGTGTCAAACCCGGAAACATATAGCCCCAAGGCATTATGATTACGAATAATCATATTGACTTGGCATCTTCAACAGCATGTCTCGTTGCCTGAAATTGTGGTTATGGGGAAGAGATAGGCCACTACCATGATACCACACATCGCACAGCTTCTAACAGGTCACTGCCCGGTTCTTGCATGATGGTGGGATTGATGAGCCTCCAACTCATAGGGTAGCCCTTTCATATGATGTGCGACGGCTGTATATTTATGGCTTCCTGAACCACTTTTGATCTGGCTGCCTCTTGGGTAGCCAGTTGTGTTGTGCCTCTTCTCCTGATGGCTTTTCTCGATGATGTTCTTTGGTGGTGGCTTGCTTACTGTCTGTCGTAAACTGACGCACATGAATAGATGAACCTTCGAGATATGGTGTCTAGTCTCTAGGCATCAAGTTTCCTCGAACAAAGCACATTTCTTTCGAGTTGTTTACTTTGTGGGTTTTGATAGTTCTCGTCATGTGTCAAGTGCCTTGCCGAGGGCCTGCAATCGTTGTTGGAGTTCGGAATATGGACAGCCAAACCGAGATGTTATGTTCGTGTAGCTTTGGAGGCGAATCCGGCCAGTGGGATGATGCACATTCATCTTCGCCCAGGCCAACAGTGAAACCTTGAACTGATAGTCGCTTCGGTCTGATGATGGGAATAACCAATAGGATGCAGCTATATCACATCGCTGGCGTCTTGATATGTTTTGTTAGTCGGGATTGTTCAAACGAGGGGTTTTCAGACCTGGAACCATAGACTAACGTTTCACCTGGTCAGCGGACGGCTCGGGTCCAGTTAAACAATCCGTCTAGTTACAATATAATGATGGTGTGGATTTAGTACCGGTATCAGAAGTCGACGCTTTGCTTGGTAAATGTCTGACTGGCAACGGCCAGAGACAGCAGATAAAGCCATTCTGTGTCTGGATTGTATGGCTTGATCGCGCATCGGTCTATGCCGATGGATGAGGCAGAGATCTCTATTTTCTCAATTCTTGAGATTTGCATCACAGCATGAAGGTTAGTAAGGCTCGGTCAAATGCTCAGTTGGTGAATGGGCAAGTCCAGGGTGCTTTATCATACCGATGAAGTGTTTCCTGTGAATCTTCTCCGTCATTCGATAACCCCAACACTCAAGGTTCCCCTGGCTCATCGGTGGGTGTATGTCATCTCCAGGGCCATGGGAAAGGCCGGACAGTGGATGGACGAACCATCGCAGGTCAAGGCATGACCGCTGCGTTTGGCTCACGGTGGAACCGCACGTGTTGTTGGAAACAATTCTCTCGGCAGTGCATTGCTTTCTTACTTTTTGCTCGTACAGGTGGACAAAATTTAAAGACATACCAGTGAAGTAGAACTTGCGCACGGTCTAGGGCAGCCCGAGTGCTTGATCGCCCGATCATGTAGAGACAATCATGGCAACGCTAGGTATCCCCGGGCGGTTTCGACGACCGGTGGCGTAGTCATAATCTCGACTCGATCAAATAGTAAAATCGGATTTCCTTGGAAACCCCGATGTGTTGCCGGCTAGTAGGTCCAGTGAATCGACTCAAACCCCAAACAGAACATATCATTTAGTTGCTCTGCAGTCGCCTAGCATAAAGAGTATTGAATGAGGGTGAGGTATTGATCTCAACTCTGGTAAATATGTTCCTCCTTGCCTTGCTAACCACGGCGAAGAAGATAACATATCCCAATTTATGCCAGCCTTCTTCCGCTTGTTGTGGATGGCTGCTTGTTATGTCCAGTTGGTTAACGACCCTGCATCTCCATCTTGCAGCCAAGGAAGCTACCGACTCACACAATACTGCCAGGACTCCTCACCACCCGTCAGGCCCCTTGATTCCCTTTCGGAGCAACACGAGGTTAGTATGCAAGTCAACTTGCTCTCCGTACCGAAGCACGTAGTCCACTCGGGTCTTCCAGCTGCGATATCCTTTCCCATATAGCTGCTCGACTGTGAGATCATATGGGCTAACCAAATATCGGCCTATGTCGGCTTGCACACAACGAACATTGGTTTGCATCCGCTGAGGCCAGGGCACATCGTGTGGCCATCGAATAACCGCCGTCATAGGTTATAATAGAAATGTGGGTGAAATAGTAGGTCTGGGTATGAGATGCCGGGTCGCGCTCTTGCAGGAGTGAGTTGTACGTCGTGTAAAAGAAAGGAACTTAAACACCCAAGAGAAACAAAATGTCCACACCAAGGCTCGAGTGTCCAGTTGTCGGCCAGAGTGCTGTCTATCAATTGTGGAATCTTTGACATGGCGACTTCGAACCCCCATATCGTGCCTCTTCTGAGAAACGACAGTAGAGGAGGTAAAGACAAGCCAGGTGTGGAATGGCCTGTCAGATTGAGGAATATAAGGCCGACGAAGTCGACGAAGGCGACGAGGGCAAAATCACCCGCATGAGCTCGCCTATCAAGTAACAACATAGCCCGGTTAGAAAATCTGTCATTAAAGGCAGAGTAGATTGTATAATGCTCCATGTTAGCCGAGGATGAGAGTATATGAAGCGCCGAAGTCGTATAGAGCTCCTCGCCCCAAGGTTTGGGACCGGATCTGCCCCGTTGTAAACATTGACATCGCGTTGTGATCCGGATGGAAACACGTGCTTTAGGCTCACTGACGTTGCCTATCAGAGGAACGCCTTATCTCCCGGCTGAAACCTCTTCTAGGCCAGCGTCCCTTTATAGTTTGCAGGGTCCAAATGCGGCACAATAGTGGTAGCGACATTGACCAAGCGGACGGTGATAGTGTTCAAGAGCCCGATCCTGGCAACAAATAGAGCGTATGAATAGGCGGGTGTCTGGTTCCTCCCAATGTGGGTCGTTGGAAGAGGAGAACGTTGCATGCCCTACTCCCATGACGTTTGAAAGTCGATCCTGGATTAATCAATCGTATATCTCTTCGTCGTCGAACGTAAATTCTGCGTCAAGTGGCGTCTAAAACAGCAGTGAGTTGAAAGGGGTATTGATTGAGGTCGAATTTGGTTTGGTGCCTGAACGTCAATGAATGGTTGAAAATGGACGTCAAAAGCCGTTTCCATCCAAGGTTCCTTGCTTGGACTTCCTCCTACATCAGAGGACTATACCCACCGTCAGTAAATATCTTCTTTTTGGTCAGGACCTATTGGTTTCTCACCTCGACATAGGGGTCACCTCTCACAAGCTTAACTTGCTTCAAAACGAGTCGAGATACCCTTGGGATATTGTCAGCTATCCTTTGTCTCCAACGCCTAGTGGTGGATAAATGGACTCTTTCTAAAACAGTCTCGTTGATGCCATCAAGTCCAAGCCTTGTGCTGAATTGGCGAAAACATGATTGTATAGCTTCCCATTTCCGATACGGTTCGGGTCGTGATGCGAAAGGTAGAGACTGCCAGACACCAGTCAATCTCCACCAGGAAAGGTGGCCGGTCTCACGCTTTAGGATTACTGTCCAAGCTGCTTGATACTCCAAGGAATACCGAGTCAATGGCTTGGTAACCTGAGCACGTCCATCGTGTCCTAGGCTTAGATTTTGTAGGAGCCGAATTCATGTTTCCAAGTTTTGGGCACCAATGCCATGCAGAGTGATCCATTGCTCTTGGAGTCTCTTCGGGTATGAAGCTGCGGTGCCCTTCAGCAACATGGCGCGGATCACCTGCAACGCATCCCGAGCATGAGACAGCGGTGGCACTGCGAAAAGAGTCAGAATCGCATAACACAGAAGCCCTGGGAGACTAACACACATCCAATGACGCCAGGACATGATGTTCTTGGTGACAAATAGAGTTGATGTTCGCGATCCAGTTTGGAGTTTCTGGGATCCTTCGTTATGGGCAGCCAAACACTAGCACGATAGCGCAGAGCTACTTGATATCAGCATTAATTCAAACACAGTAATGCTTGGGGAGATAAACATACCACGATTCGATCACCTTGCTGGCATCCACGGATCATTTCGAGTCCCATGGATGCCCAGCTGTTGGAGTCACGGTCATAAACGCAGATAGGTGCGCGCAGTCTCCTTAGCCCCAGCAGTTCTGGACTAGGTATTAGTTTAGTATTGTTAGATTTCACGAGAGCATGGTACATAACGACGTACCTTGTGAGCTCATGCCCGGGACCTCGGCAGGGGAATTGCTCTCGTCCCACTCTGAGGTGGTGGATTTAATGCAGGTAGCTGGGTCTCTGCAGCCACATGGCAGCATCTGGTGCGCGGGAAGCTGTTCATGGATTCACGCAATTCAGACCACTGATGTTGTCGATTCAATGAAATAAATGAGGGAGCGTTTGAAGCGAAGCTGTGAAGACGAAGATCAAACACCATGAGATAACTTCCCTTAAGGCGAGCCCATAATGCCCCGAGATAATGCTGTACACCTCCCCGGCAATGCTGTCTCCCAGCTGAAGGTGGACCTCGTTTCTCCAAGGACATTTAAAAATGCGAAAGCGTCTGGCGTGATCGTGCGAAGCCAGCGCAATATGCTCATTTCTCGGGAACAGCCGTATGAGACACTGGATGTAGACAGCCTGTTCGCTTTCTCGACATTTGCTAGGCCAATGGTAGTTCGAGAAGTGACGAGTTTGCCTCATATGTGGAGAACATCGACCTCTACATTGGCCACGTATGAGCTTTGCTGTTCATTTCAGCATAAGTAGATTCGCCAAATGTCTCCTGCCATTGGTAAGGACGTATCGTACGCTGTTTGGACACGGGATACTGACATAACTGGACAGAGGTCCTAGACGATAGTTGGCGGGATCACTTATCCCGCCCTGGCCGTGGACACCTCCGCCCTCTAACCCCGCGTCAACAAGGTTGTGGCGACTGGAAGCACATCCAAGTTAGTCATTTGATCTGTATAGATAGGGGACAATGTGCATGCCTGTTTTGCTCGTGCCGAAGTCCAGGCCGACAACCAATAGGTCAGTCACAGAATGCCTTCCCGATCACGCTGATGCGTAAAGTGTAGTCATGAGGGAAGGATGATAATCGGGGGTTACAATGCGATTGCTGGGAAACGATGATCTAGCTATCCGCAATCACCACCAGCATTGGTCAGCGGTGAACGCTGGCATGCTATAATGACAGATAGAAGGGCCGTCCGGATCCAGATTTTGAAATCGGAGGTGGCACCATAGTTGCATATAGCTAAAAGAAGACTTAATGTGGCATCTGGCATGTCTTCAGGCGCTCTTTGGCTAGAGACATGGCTTCTGATGTATCGCTCGTAAAGCGGCCGAGTCTTCTTAACGTCTCAATGATGACGAGGCTCCAATTAACGCATGCATTCGTTGAGAACATGCAGGGTATTGGTCGCGGACCTTCACAAAAGCCCGAAACCATACGGGCGATGGGTGATTGGCAGGTACTGTACCTCGTCAGCATCGATGCGGCATGCCTTTCCTTCCCGGTAGGTTATTTCCTAGCTGGCATGTTCGCGAACAGGTAGGATTTATGCCACGAAAGGGCTAGGAGGTGGAGCTGAACAAAGCTGAGGGAACGGAGACAATATGTGCCCAGGACAAACTGTTCCGTCGTCAGAGGGATACCTAATTAGCCACAAATTACCGCTCTCTTAGCATCCGGAGATCGAATTCCGAAGCCAGAAATCGTATGAAATTGACTCCTGCGTTGTCGTCATCTTCCGCGACCCGCCTGGCAAAAAGGTTGATTAATTATACTTATTTAGGGATTGTCAGCAGGGACAAGCTCCCTCAATGGGACCCTTCGACATCAACCATGAAAAAATGGGGAGACAGTCGAGGAATCATCATTGCAGGCGTCGGTAATCTCGATTCGGGACATCACGATCCATGTTTCGGCATTGTTGTGTGAAAGTTCGACGGCTAACGGCCAGTTACTGTTGAGGATCTCTGAAAGTGACCGGTCTTCATATGTTATCTCGAAGAAGTACATTCCCGGTCTCTCGTTCTTTCCGAGATCCCGATATCGGTTTAATGGTAGTGGGGAACGTCACACTTGGTTCTCGCGGTTGTGCTTCAGTTCAGATTTTCGTTTGAGATGCTTTTGAGAAGCGTTAGGAATGCGTTTTTCTGGAGTGCCCAGCGCTGATACATACCTTATATTCTTGAACAGCATTCCTCGATGAGAATTGCGTGTGTAGGCCGCTAGTGGTTCGGTAACCGGACATCGCTGGTAATTGCATCATCATATGAAACATTTCGCCACTGCCTCGCTTGTCGTTGCCCTGTTAAAGAGGGTCGGTGACAAAGGATCATTGGGTCTTCAGAAGCGACAGATTGTCGGGGCTGTTAGGGTAATACTTCCTCAGATCAGAATCCAGAGGACGATGAAATAGTTGGCCGGGGCTTTGTGTCATTTCACCGTCTCGGAGTGCCCATGCTGCTTGAGAGAAAAGTGATCTCCCCTGGTTTCAACGTTGAGTCACGCGGTCTTTGGAATGGCATTTTCTGTCCTTGATATAGTATAACAGGTAGGACCCAAACTAGAAGCTCGAGGCCGCGTTCAAAGACAATACAACGGGGACGAAGGTCTATTGGCTTAATAAGACCTGAATCTAGGCTATAATAAAATTGTCAGTTATAACTCTGCACCTAGGCGTTTGGGTGCCCCTTACCTGAATCATCCCTGGATTCTAGAGCAACAAACTGTGGGATGTTGGTCACACGAGGGCCTTCTCGCCTTTTCCAACACATGTGGTGAACAATATGGGAGATTCGCAGGTGGTCCAAGAACAGGTCGACATCTTGTGAGGGATTTTGGCTGATTCTCGCGAATCCGTGATGCAGGAGATCCAGTCTTCAAGCCGCTGTCTAGGCGCCATAAAACTATCTGATTATGGGATAAGATCGCGAAGCCATTCCTTGCATCTATCCAGCAATTTGGATATCCAGGATACTACGAGTGATCGCTGTCGAGGCTTGTAACAAAGAATCACTGCAATGTTGTGATCGGCGCCATTCGAACGACAAGAGAAGCGTCTGCCACAATCATCTCATACCCACTAGCATGTGACTGATGGGATCGATAGGTTAGTCACATGGTTCAAGTTCGTCGTTCGGGTATATCGTATTCTCGCCGCATAAGACCGTCCAAGCACAAGCACCACACATCGTGGTCTAGGATCTTTGTATGAAGTCATCGTTGCTCAGCTGTGTTGATTCCGCCTCGGTGTAGACACCAATAGGGCGTTGCGTGCGTCGTCGACAGTTGATTTCATTTGGGTATACCTCCCAGTCACTCATCAACAGCAGGGCGTAGATCCTGCCCAACTGAGGCAATGGTTAGCTCATGACTCCACGATTTGATGGAAGCCAATATGGGGAAAGCCGTACATAGCTGGCAATGCCATCTTTAGCAATCCGATCAATCCAAGTGTACTTTGACGCAATCGAAAGTGTTTGCCCGGATCCATTTGGCTTTGATTCGCGCTGAAATGGTGATCAATGTTTTAGAGGCCAGAGACCTGGAAGTGATATAGGTATGGAAAGCCTTGCAAGTCGCGATGATGCATCATTGAGAGCCATGGCAGCAGTAAAAGGTTTGTGCCAATGTACGTCGCATGGATAGGGTGAGGTGCAGTTGACTGGTCCTGGCGTGAAAGTCAAGCACAAGTGTGATCCCTTGGTATCTCGGTGTTTGTGGCCCAAGCCGACACTGGGGCACAGAAGCTCTGGCGTAGATAATGGACAGTTGGCAGAGCACATTGTATCGGGAATAGACAGACACACCTATGTCCGCAGGGTATAAACGGTCGATTGGGCGTGCTAGCTGAGTCGATTGACCACGTACGGCGCCTGGCTGAATCTGCCCAGAAAGACCACGAGGGGTAGTGTGTGGCCAGTCTGCATGCTTCGGGGCCGACCACTGGTGATTGACCATGATGTCAGTAGCTGATGCGATCCATTGCTGGGAAGAAATCACTCACTGCCTCCTACCACTACCACAAGTCAAGTTATCAGAAGTGATACCGTTCTCCAGCTTTCTCGACGCCTGTTTCACCCGGCGACCCGACAGATTTGGAAGGACATATTCCTGGACTGCTGGTCCGCCCTCTTCTGGGTTTGATCCTCAATGGGTAGGAGGAGAAAACACACATATATAAATGAGGGGAGACACAAATTCTTAGTTCGATGACCATGAAGAAGACCGAAGCACGGGATCGAGGCTTACAAACCAACAACTGGTATAAAGAACGAGGAAAATGAACAAGATGTCAAGAGTAGTATGGGAAATAAATCGCAGATGAGCACGATGACCCCTTGGTCGGCATTGTTTGCGGCCTCAGCACCATCAGTCTCATCGTGTAGCATAAGTCGGAACAGAAATTTCCTGATGGATATGCCCTCTTACATGCCAACATCGCCATCAAATCCCCTGCGTAGCACAAAGACAAGATAAATACAAGACAAGTCAATCGCCATGGACTGCGTCCTTCTTGCAGGCTAAGAATCCCCTGCGAAGGATGCAGCCTGCCTATCGCTATCGCCTTCAAATCACTGGCATCAAGCGCGACCTGGCGTGATGGTATATAGAGAACAAGCCACACATTATAAGCAAGAAACATATATATGGAAGAAACGAAAAGGAACAAAGCAAAGTAATGAAGGAAGCAAAGAAAAGAACATACTATATATATGAGGAGGAAAGAAGAAAGAGAAACGGACAAGTTCGCGAGGGACCCCATATATAGCTTCGAAGCGATACCACGGTGATTGCACCACCTCCTATGACCAAGTCCCAAAAATAATCGAGAAGCGAACAGTGTGGTCAAACCTGGGGGAGAGTCGCAGTATCCCAGCTGGAGTGGACAGAGGGGTAGAGTCCAGGCCAGACACCCAACGATGTCAACAAACGGGGGCAGTGTCTTGTGCGACGCCCGGCAGCAAGAGAAGAACTGGCCCGACCTGGCCATCGATCGGGGGATCGGACCTGTCAGTGAAGGCCAGTGGCCCTTGCAGCTGCCGTGGCGGTGCTGCCGACAGGGATCCCGACGCCATCGGAGCGGATAACTGCAGCGCGCCATTGACGGCGGCCAGCTGGGCCGCCCTGGTTGGCGGCACTGGCCACGGTCGGTGCTACCAACGGGGTAGTATCGCGTCGCTAATGAGTTGCTTTCTGACAATCGGAAAATTCAAAGAATGCGATTCACCGTTGGGGACCGTCCCGACATGCCTGGGGTCGCCCTGTCAACCATGCGGCATTATCCGCACATACCATTATGGCGACGAGGAATGGAAGTCAAGGCTGAAGAGGTTGACAGCCTTCCTGGGTGGGCCTATCTAATCGCCCCTCTCTTCACACATGCCATGATAATCGACATTCCTCGTCCTTCATCTACGATAGCGATGCATTATCGATAGTGGTACTTACTAGTAATAGTGGTCCATTCATCCCAGCCAGGCAACTATATATATATTTTTATTAATCGCAACATAAAACATTACGAATTAACGTAATAAATAATCTAAGTACAGAAGGAAAGCCCCAGAATGGCAGTCCACGCCGGGAGTCTCGTGTTACCCCCAAAGGGCTGGGCTGGCCGGACCCCGTGCCATTGCGGTATAGATCGAAGAGCCATCAGGCTACCACGGGCCAACCATCGTTCCAGGTGAGCTGGTTCCAGCCGAATTGGTAGTCATCGACCGTCAGGCCAATGTTCTTGTTGGCGTAATGGTAATAGACAACCAGTCCGTAGGTCGTATCGTTCAAAACACCCCTAGTGCCCTGATTAGCATGCTTCCATTTGATCTAGGACTAGCTAGCTGGTCAGCCACCAGGAAGGGTGGGGACAAACTTACTGTCCACCTGGACCGAAGACGTAGTCGTGACTGGCCAGAACGGTAGTTCCGCCGCTGTTGGTGCATGCAACACCGTTCTGGTCGACCTGCACACGAAATTAACACCTCGCTCAATCTTCCATACAATCTGCGAGTCACTTACAAAGTCGCCCGTTCCCGTCTGGGATCGGCACACAACAATCCGGTACTCGTCTCCTTGGGCGGGCGGGCTAGAGATGTAATTCTGAGCCTGACCGGACGAGAAAGTAAGGTAGTAGTAGCCTCCACGCTCGAACATGAAAGCAGCCTCGATGGCATGGTTTCCCGATGCGTTGTAGGCCAAGTTGGTGGGCGTGCTGCCGCTGCTCGTCAGGGAGTCGGTCATCTCCACCTGGTAGATGCCATCCCAGTACGAGCCAAACTGGAGATAGGGGGTGCTGCCAATGGTGATCCAGTTGGGGTCAATGGCGTTGTACGGGGTGGACGAAGACGAGGTGACGCCAATCTCGCCATGGTCCGTCCAGGAGCCTACCTCGAGGGTGGTGGAGCTGGCAACGCCAATGGTGGAACTTTGGCTGCCAAGCGTAGAGCTGGCATAGTACATGTAGTAGGTGCCGTCAACGTAGTGCACATCTGGAGCCTGTGGGAATATTAGGTCTGAAGCCGGCCAGCGGGGGTGGTGGTATGTCAAGGTGTCTTACCCAGAGATTGGAGGCATTCCCCACTGTAACCTCCGAGCCGTCTGCCAATGCTACCCCAAGATCGGTCCACGGACCAGTAATCGAGCTGGCCGACGAGATGTGAATGCCTAACCCTGTCGAAAAGCGAAAGAACGTGCCGTCAGACTTGCGTTGGATGACATTGGGGTCATGGGCCCAGCAGGATCCCGAGCAGGCACCCGGGTCTGAGTAGGCGTTTGCCAACGCTACACAAAGCAGAAGGACAAACGAAAACATGACGGATGAGGCGGAGATGAGGGGGAGATGAGGGGAAGAAAGAAAAGGGGATCGAGTGAGAAAAAATGTCTGTTTTCGATTGAGGCAGGATACATTGTCAGTCGCGAGGAAGGGCCTTATATGTACAATGAATGGGCTCCGCCGGTGTACATCGGCAACTGTCACCGCAATGCTTGCAGAAGGCAGCCTTGCAAGTAAGGACCACACTAGAGATCCAGCTGAGCTTACGCATGCATTGACCTCGGGTCATTCTCGTAATTGAGGAGGGCTAATGTCGAGCGATACTCGGGGTTGACTCCCTTGCTGGCCCGGGTCCGACCAATCACGCCTTCGGAACTAGCTTTAACTTTAGGAGACTAGTTGGTGGTGACGAGGATGCTCCATGGATGTATCTGGCTCCTTTCCATGCAGATTGTTTGCATCGACGTGGATCCTTGACTGGATGGATGGATGGAGCTGCCAGCCTAATCCGTCGTGACGGCAATCAGGCAACGGAACAATTTTGGCTCTCGACGAGTAAATCCACAGCAGTTTCCCCCCGCGTTAGTCTTAGTGACAAAAGCAAAATATTATCTCCCAGGCAAATGCATGCAATCCGAAAAAAAAAAATAATAAAAATAAAAATCAAAACAATTGCCTAGCCAAGGTTTGGGGGAATTATAATTGTAGGCACCTGATCGATCGGCTGGTCTTCATCACATTACCCTTTTGGGACCCCATGACTCCTTCCATCAACCTCGGATTTCGGGTCGAAGAAGGAAAATCTCCTGAACCATCTCTGCGGTCTTTCTGGATTCTGGAATTTTGGAAAGATTATCCTCGGGCCGCCTCACTCACCGCACAAAGTACATACGAGGAAGGTACGCCGTCAGCCTCTTTGTTTGCCGTGGTGGTGCCTGCCTCATCTCCTCCCCTTTCCATTCACCCATTCATTCCCTGCCACATCCCCCACAAATACTTGGCCTGACGTGTCAATCCAAGTGCATTCTAGATGGGGGTGTCAAAGGCCACAAGTTGAGATTGGAGTACCGGGCTCTCCGCACGCGATGATTGGGTGACTGGATACAGATGACGGGTTGAAGGAGAGATTCGGTCGGCTTGGTCTCCTTAGCCCATCTTAGTCTTTCTTGGTCGCCCCCAGCGCTGGGCCTAGTGGGTGCCCCCAAAGCCTTTCGGAAGGCCATCGGTCGATCATGGACTAGGCCTGCCCAATGGGACCGGCCCGTCGAGTTGGGAGTCCGTGAGCATGGCGGAGCGACGCCAAAGCTTGCCATTTATTTCGGGATGTCGTGATGGGGATCCCCAGATCTGATGATTCATGGGGGTCACCTAGCCTGTCTAGTGACTTGCTACTCTCCTGCGAAGATCCTCCGATAACGTCCCCCCTGCTGAGGATCGCCTACCCGACAATGGGAGGAAAACTATGAAGAATGAGTGCCTTGGGGGGACGGTGAATCTTGTTTCCACGTCGCAAGCCACACCCCTTGCAGGGACCCGTCACGACTCATTCATGTCTGTTTTTGGGTATTTCTGCATTTGTAGGATCGATCTAAGCGCACAGCCCTCGTCCAAGATTCCCACAGCCTTGCTACCATTATGTAATCGGGGTTCCCCTCATCTTGGACCTGTCCCGATTGCCGTCCCAGCGGTCGGTTCAAGCCGTGATGTGCCAAGAGTGCCCGGCTTTTGAGATCGGACGGTACTGTGATGGCTTCACAAGGAGGTGGAATTGGATGGTGCACCTGGCATGGTCTATCCAGGATGGTGCGACCTGCGCTAAGGATGTCGTGACTCGTCCAAGGCACTCCTGAGGGAAAGGGGAAAGCGCGATAGCAAGCATCGCGGGTCCTTGTCTATAACACGCACAATTTATTGCCAAGGTTGACCGATTCGAAGTAACAAAGAGAGCGACATCATGGATGGTTTTGCCGGGTTGCCGCTCTCGTGTTTTGCCCAGCCGGCTGCTGCAAGGAGGCCCAGGAAGAAGTAATCATGACCGCATGCAGCATCCAGTTGACCAGTGATCAAGGGCTACGGAGCACTACTGACCGAATCTCACGGGGCACGACCGGGTTGCGGTGAACAACACGTTGCTGTCTTGATTATCTGCGATGCGCAAATTTCCACTTGATTAATGTTGTTGTCAAGGCCACATATCGTCGCGAATTGCAACGATAAGAAGGGATTGCGCCTTCTGGGGAATCTCCCACTCGTCCAGGGGCCGGGGTGGAGGAGACGGTTTTCCGCAGTGGAGATGAGCGTGCATTGCATGCATTGATGGAGTGTCTGGGCCATCATATGGCGCCAGCCGGCTTGGTGGGGACTGCGGAGGTTTTAGTATTCTCCGGAAACAACACTTATCTACCTACCTAGTGTTTAGTGTGTGTTAGTGATGAGTATTCAATAATCCGGGAGTTGCGAGCGGTTCCGGAAATTCCCCGTTGCAGGGGAACCCGACCAAGAATCGGACGCGTTGGATCTGGTTTTTGGGGCGTATCGATCGCCGCGATCTACTGAGCCGTGGTAATCAAGCCACTTTGCGACCATCACTCTATTCACACCACAGGAACCGGTCCTGACAACGGATTTTGAGCCCGCATTTATGACTGAAGCAAACTGTCAGGAAGCAAATACTTTCTAAGCGACGATTCTATATCAACCACGATCTCAACTTTGTGATATACCTGACAGCCACGCCTCTCCACACCCGCCATCACCCAAAGAACACCAATCCATAAAACCACAACACGACCTCAACAATAACCTAGCATGAGCCTACGTACAAGATCCAATAACCCACTGAGAACAACACAGAATGCAACACTCTCAACCAATCCCCTCTGCACCTGACCCTGATCATCCACCACAATCTATTTTAAGCACAGGCAGACACCAAGCAAGGGACACATCAATACACGAACTCAACTGTCACTTTCCTGAACTCTATCAACCGCAAGACACAAACAACCTCCCTTTCAAACCTTCCATCAATGGAGATAGATAGTCTTCAACTGACCCAACGATCTAAAAGACAAGTCTCATGCATCCTGCAGGGGCAACACCATTCATCATCGCGACCGAGTAATCTGCAGCAACTCGACACGCGTCCAACACATGGTTGTGGCTCCTTCAAGCTTCTTGCCCCTGACGATGAAAACTCTGGCTGGCGCGTTCCTGCAGTAGTTGATCGGAGGGAATTTGCCACTGCTGTTACCTGGTAGAGGGTGTTTATCGGGGAGTAGGTAAGAATTTAGAATAGATCGTAGCATACCTCCTGACTCTAACCTATAGATCGAGAATGAAATAGACAATGAGAGAAAGTAGAAGGGGCCGGCAAGCTCTATCCCTCGCTTTCCATCAAACTTCCATAAAGCTTAATCATACGCAGAGTAGAGTACTCCGTATATCCCTAACGATCCCCTGATCACCACCACCACCCACCATCAATATATCCACCCAAACCAAGCATCATAAACGTAAATCCATCCAGACAATCACAATACACACCCAAATTCATCACATATAATCCCCAAATCCACCCCCCTATATACACCCAGACGGTCTACCCAAAGCAAAACACCACCTAAACGGAAATGCACCCGATGACGCGTCCCCATCCGACACATCACGAATCATACGTTCCGATACTCAAATAAGCAACCATAGTACAGAAATACACTACATCATTAATAATAGCTTAGCTGTAACTCCTGGGTTGGATTCCCGCCTGCGAGGTTTATTTTTATTATGTTTGTGATGTTTGATGGGGTATTGGATGGGATGGGATGGGCACGCCAGCCACATACGGAGTATATTTACATACAGAGCATTAGTTAGTGTAGGATGGAGTTAGTGAGGCGGGCGGAGTACGGAGTAAGTATATTTGTTTATGTGACTTGATGGAATTTCTATATCTGTACGTAATTCATTGGATGTTGTCTTTGTTTTAGTAACTTATTGCATTTGCTCAGATGTATATTTTGGTTTGCTTGGAACATAGTATGTGGTCGGGCTGGCTCACATGAAGTCCCTGAACTATTATGAAAGCAAGTCAGAATAAAAAGCGTTCTAAGAAATTGAAACTTGGGGGGACTCGCATCAATCCAAGTTTTTAGGTAGGTCCATGCAAGTGCGATATGCCTGCTGATGCCGTTGACCACCAGCTCGACCTGCAAGTACTTCCGACGCAGACTACACAAAAGCTCTCCTTTTGAACCATACCGAGATATCTTGTTCAAACCTGGGACCGCTGTACGTATCGCGGAGTACCGAAAGAGCCAGGACATATGTAGGTATGGTTATGATGTTGATGATGGATACGTTCCCAATCAATTGAATCAGGGACGAGATGGGCTATAATCTTTCCCTGGTTGATTTGGAGCGTACTAGTGCCTTCTCGGAGCATGAGGCGAAGCTGTAGTGACTGGGTGTGGACAAGAATGGACTCGATTGGACATGAGCATTGCATACGGAAGGGAAATTTTGTGTCTAAATCCGGTGCAAACATCCTGTCTATGACATGCCATGGGCATCGTCACATAACGGCGCAAGTGACCACCATGTGTCAAGGACTCGGGTCGCGTATTGCTCCCATGTGGCATTTTTATCAAGTGTGTCTGGCAGAATTCAAGCCAGCACCGCAGCAAGACGTGCTAATGTGTTCTCTTCGCACTGCTTGATGCAATTGGGCTTGATGTCTTCTATCTTTAGCTTTTTCTCTTCTTCTTCTAGAGAATTAATGCCTAAGTCATCCGGCTGAGTGTGCTCGGTGTACACGCTTGGTCCCTCTTCGAGCTCTCGCATGTCCCTCTCGTCGACTGTGTTGAGTCTGCTTAGCTCATTCTGTTCGTCAAACCATTCGGGTTCACTTGATGTATTTGTGGTACGCCTGTAATTATGTCGCAGGATCGCCTATATGGCCAATGATGGCGGCTTTTCTCACAGTAAAGCCGGTTTATTCGATGGTCAATCCCAATAGCACCGTTGACGGCGGTCCAAATACATGACGGGAATATTTCTCCGGGGTCTGAGTGTCTTGCGAAGTACCGTCCAGCGGATGTTACCCGGAAGATTGCCATGCTAAAAATATCGAAGGGTAGGCCATAATAATGGTTCAGTCCCCAGTTTGCGTGCAAGATTCTTTGGAATGCACGTAGTATGTCGGATTCATAAACGAGTATCTCTCCTATACATAGCTGAGAGTAGCTTATTTGCAAAACGAAGGGACCAACATACATCATGTATCTTCTCTGAGTATGAATGACACGACATCCACACACAAATGGTTTCCCTGTCTCCATGCGACAGCAGGTCTTATGATTAAAGTCATCGTCGCAGTCCTTGAGCCATTCGGGAACTTTGTTCCACCATGTCCGGGGGCCTCTTTACAGAGACAAGGCCATTCCAGGATTTATATTTGGGATCCCCAATACGGCTTCCGAGCCTGTCATATGTACGTCAGTACAGTCTAGTCGAAGACACTTTTCCTTCCAGATGGAAACTGTTGGGGCAGATCACCTAGCAACCGGTTATCCTCAAGATCGCGGAGGATGCAACCTAACTTTGAGAAGAAACTTGATGTCCATAACTACTTGTCGTCTCTGTTCCACGGAAAATAGGACACGTGTGTCCAGTGGAAAGCCTATAGCACGAGCTTCTAGGTCATCTGTGATCACTGCAAACATGCGGCAGATGTCACAGTAAGTAAAGCGCTCTTGCAGATCTCTGACACTCCTGGTGCTTGAGTCAAGTTGTGGAAGAAGCTTTGTGTATGTAAGAGCAACATAATTTCCCACAAACAGTCATTATGAGAACTTCCCAGTCTCATATGTTTGCAAATCCTATAGGGCAGAGCGATGGGAATATCTCCCTAATCCGGACAAACTTTGTAGAAGTGGATATCCTGATAGTAAGTAACACTATTGATAGATTCACTGTATATGGGCACTCGAGTCTTTCGTTGAACAATTGTCACGTCCTCTAAACGGTCACAGCACAGAGGGAACAGGTGACTTGACCACCGTCGTCAGAATTCAACCAATTCTCACCAGGATTACGTGGCATCATAGAAGCTTCTGTAAACTATTACCTGCTTGGAGGACTGAAAAGAGGATGAATATATCCATCCAGGAGATATGTTGGAGCGGATAAACGCGCATCAGAACGAATAAACGACCTAGCATTGTAATGGTTTAAATTAAACTAATGCACGACACTTAGATAATCCGTAATGAACGGGCATATAGCCATGGGCATTGGCAGACTTCACGCTCCACATGCTTCCTACTTGATACCCCGCAGCAGGTGATGTGGCAAGCATGTGCCATCACGCCAAACAGGTCTAAGAAATTGAAGTGTGTCCAACCTGAAGGACGATAGGTGTCAGCTCCAAGAAAAGCCATTTTGAGTGACAGTATGAGTTAAGGTCAAGTTCTGAAAATAGATGTAAATAGTACTTGCTCTAGCAGGATAGAGATTCGAGATTATTTGATGCTCACCGCTTGAAAGATAGCCTGTGGGCAGCGATGTCTACATCCTTCTAGAGATAGCACCTTCACGAATTCTCATGTTGTTTCTTAGCACAGAGTCAGACTCTCTTGAAGAAGAAGAATCAAGCTGTTTTAACATTATCCTATCTAGCCAAGGATCAATGATCGCTAATCGAATCATCCGCATAGTCCCTACCATTATCATTATACAGTCCCATAATCGTAACCAATCGAACCAACACAAGCCTTTGGGCCAAGCATCCAGCTAAGCCTGATATACCTTGAAACTCTTAAACTCCCAGTACGCCTGGGTGAAATTGCCAGGGTTGCTGCGAACGAAGCTTTCGCATGTGCCAGGACAATGATACAGTTCCGTATAGAACTCCCGGTTGGCACCGAGTTGTCCGCACAGATCGATGTTTGCAATAATGCTTTGATTCTTGAAGTGCGAAGATATGTCGCAATGCGTGTTCGGGAAGTCAGCCAACGCGGTTCCCCAAGTCGATGGGTCTGGGGTGCTGCTCGAGTTCGAAACGTCGTCGGGAATGGAACTGCGTGGGAAGAACCAAGCTCGGATGCCAGCATCCCGCAATTCCAAAGCGTAGACCTATACCAGTCAACATCGGGAACTATGATTAAAGTATCGTGACTTACTCCACCGCCATCCTCGTTCATCTCTTGTCCATACGTGTTGGGCAAGCCTTGCACGCCACATCCCGCATTTCCATGCGTGCTATTGTCGCAGGTCACGTAATTAGGAGTACCAGTCTCCTTCCGCTTAACATTCATCTTACAACCGCTGGTTGTATGCAAGGTGACAGCATTTCCTTCCGTCGCGATGTTGTTGGTCTCCACCACATCAATTTCTCCATTTTCTGGCCAATTGTAGGTATCGGTTAGCCACAGCGCAGGCCACAACCCACAGCCGTAAGGCGTATGAAGGATGTCAAAGATAAATAGACCGGTATCGTAGCTCGTTTTCGACTCCAGTCGCACGGACTGTCGGCCATTGGTTGCGTTCTTGTTCGACGTGTCCACCTTCATCACAACGGATTCGTCGGTTGCATAGGTCAAATTCAGCGAGTTCGATGTCGAACGGTTGACATACCTACACGACATAAGCTAAGGTCAATGAATGCAGGATGTGCTCCGCCATACTGAACAAATCCATCGGTGGGATCTTCGCCGGAATAGTAGTCAAAACGGTCGAAGAACGAGGTCCCCGAGTACGTGTCTACCAGCTTGTAATCTAGCTTGGAGTAGTTGGGATATTTGCTCTTCTTTGTACCCTCGACAGCTCCAACAACGACTGCGATGATGATGACAACAGCCGCAGCTGCTATAATCAACTTTGTGCGTAGCGACCAGCCGCGAGGATGGTACCAGGGATAAGAGGCGACTGTTTGTTGTGCGGGTATAAATTGCCCGGATCCTGGAGGAGGGGGTGGTCCTGCGTGTCCCAGATCATCCTCCAGCTTGGGGATTTGAGCAGCGGTGCCGCCATACCTGAGATCGTTCCCGGGTACATAGTACTGCTTATCGGCCATTTTGGCCAAAGGCTTCCGATCGAACAGAGGGGGGGGGAAAGTGAGCGATGTAAATGTCGAAATGATATGGTTCCCGTAAGCTCCGAGTAAACGAATGTATGTAGCTAGTGAATTGATGGTGAAGAGTTGAGAGATAGAAGTCGGGACGGGATGTTGTCATCGAGAATGTGCGACGCAACGATCATGGCCTGATTAGGCAATCAGCAGTCACAGCCGTTGAAGCGATCATTGCCACGATAAGGAGAGGTCAACGCTTCTAAAGGTGCAATACAACGTGAACAGAGATAAAGGTGAGGGAGAAGAGTTCCAGAATGCCGCCATCAACTCAGTCCCGTATTCCTCGGATCCATTCGAGAGCTTATTATCTGTGTTGCATTGCATGTTTCCGAAACGAGGAGAATATGTTCTGTTTGCATGGTCCCTGGCAGCGCTAAACTGAGTTGGGAAGGTAGCCCCTGGACCCTGCCCAGATTCTGAGTATCGCCAGTCACCATGCCATTTCGTACGTGTATCTGAGACTCTAGAATTAGAAAAACGCGCCGGACTATAGTGTATATAATTAAGAAGAGCATCATCGCCTGAATCTTGGAGAGACGACTATCAATCGAGCAGTGGAAATACCTTGGCTGACCTGCCAAGCTGTTCTAAAATTAGTAACCACGGGCGGCCCCAACAAGGAACCCACAAATCGCACAATAATGAGGGGAAACATCCGCTGAGACATGACAGCACGACCATTAGTATTAGCAAACACCCCTCGGAGATCAGGCAGTCTATCACAGATGTACTCCTAGAATAATTGATTATACCCTGTGGTCTGTACTTGGGTTATATGTATAGTGCTGATCCCATGGCTATGCGCCGTATATTGTGGAGATTGCTGTAGTCTGCCTCCCAAATATTGATCCAAACCAACACTGCATACGGAGATAACAACATCTAGCAAGTTGATTCAACTATAACATCATGATAGTGAGCTCCATCAACCAAGAATGCGTCCGCTAGCACCATGCAACCTAAATCAAAATGGCCAAGCATAGCGCGAAATGACTAACAGTACCACTAGTGCCTCTGGGAAAAACGCCTTAAACCTCCGTGGATTCCAACCTTCATCATACGGCAGACGCTCTTCCCCAAAGACAGCTCGCACATAGTCGTCCGGGATCCCCTTTTTGACTCCCTTCCCAAACACGCATCGCAGAGCAGCCAATTCCGCACATCCAACGTAGTGTTCGAACTTTCCAAACTGCAGATGCGGATTGTCTCTCTTCTGCTCTCCATACCGCTTTTTCCGATAGCTTCCCATGTCGGCAGACCGAAACTTGCCCTCCTTCGCGGATTGAATAAACCGTCTGTATAGTTCAGGATCCAAGTGGATGCAGTCGCCCAATTCGCGATCCTGTCGGGTGATTGAGACATCATGTTCAAGAGCATGAGGACGGCCGACTTGGTCTAGGTTGAGTACGGGGACTCCGTCTTTGTTCACTTGATTTGGGTCGCGTAACCCAGCTCTTGAGCTCCCAGGTGGACCGTTTTTTGGGTCGTCGGAGTGAACTTGAAAGACACGGCTCACGAGAGCGGAGGCTATGTCTAAGCCAAGCCCGACATACTGGACGGCGGCTTTTAGCTCAGAAGCGGTGATATCCTGTCCGTCACGGGCGATAAAGCCATGGTTAGCAAGGGAGTTGAGTACAGGGCATGGAGAACGTAAGTCTCCTGGTCCCGCGGGATGGTATTGACCCTTCTGGAGCGCCATTTCTCGATGATGAGGAGGAAAGAATAGAAGGGGGGGGTTGAAGCCAGCATATTTGTTCTGGTGATGGGCATCACGATGACGGGAGGAGCTGAAACGGCTTGGGAACAGGTGACAGCCATGCCTGGGAATGCCTGGGGGCTTGGTCACGAGCATCCAGCCCGGTCTTACTTCCACGCCTCACCTCCCGCAATTCAGTCAAGGTGGATCAGATTCGTTATTCGCTCGTCTATCTTAGCATGACCGCGATGTCTCCAGGAATGATCTTTCAGTTATTTCTATCCACAAATCCCTCGAGCAGGTTGTTCAGCTCTTGCTCTCTCTCCCAGCCTAGCATGTGGCCGCTACCCTCAAAAGCCTTCCATTGGATTCCCTCCCCGATCTCCTCGCGTATTATTTCCCCATGACGGAAGGTCAGCATCAGATCTTTGGTGCCATGGCAAACGAAGATCCTCTCTCTCCCCACTTGGTCCCCCAGTGACTTCAGCTGCTCCGCTGACTTTTGATGGAAATAGCAAGCCACAATCTGCATGAGAAATCCTTTCTTCGTGTGCGCTTCGGTGTCAGCACGCTTCTGCAGCATGGCAGCAGCAAAGCGATCCCGCTTGGTCGGAAAGTTCATCGTCGGATCCTCGTACTCCGTATCTGGCTGGGCAAGAAATTCGTCTGCGAAAGTACTCTTTGCTATTCTCTCCAGCTCTACGTCAACATGGCGGGGAATGAACATGCTCGCCCGTTGACGCAAGTTTTCGAAAAACGGACCAGTCCGGACAACACGCGGAGCTGTGCAGCAGAGGGTTAGACTCAACAGGCGATCGGGGATGAGCATTCCAATCTCTTGGGCGATCATGCCGCCCATACTAGCGCCGATGACATGGATCGATCGTTTTGGAGGGGCGCTGAGGTCGATCCAGCCCAGCGAAGCGACCAGGTCTACGGCATCCTGAGCCATTTCTGATGTGGAATAATAACAGACCGGCTTGTCCGAACGACCAACGCCACGGTTGTCAAAAATCAGACACGAATATTTGGAAGCATGCTGGTGGCCAAAGTACTTCGTCTGACGCTTCCAGTCTTTGAGGGATCCGTTGAGGCCCATCACCCACTCGAGCCATGTCAGTACTACCACAACCGGATGGATTGAAAATACTGCTCGGACTTACAACTAACTTCACGGGCCCAGAGCCATGGATCTCATAATTCATATTCAGGGGCCCACCGCGCCTGGTTTGGGCCACCGTACATGTTCCCGATGTGGTGGGATGGAGCTTCCAGTCGACCGTATTGAAAGCAGGATGCTTGATGACTTCCTCTGCAAGAAGTGGTGCCATTTTCTAATTTCTGAATCTCTATTCCGTTCAAAGGAATGATCACGACAGGTCTCGCCGGGATGGGCGTGGGCCAAACCTGGGCAGCTGCTCACATGTCCCGTTTTTCTTGGCAGGAATGATCCGAGGCCGCCCTGTGATCCATCCGTTCCTGTCGATGATTTCATTTCCGCCTTGGTGCCTACCCGACAGGTACCCTCTTGCCTACACGGCCACATCTGCTCTTTGACGATGAGGGCGATGCCTATCATCGTGATGAAATCTAGACTTCGTTCTATTTATCTCCTTCGACATGGCATTGAAACATAATCTGATGTTACAGATGCATCTCGCGAACTTGTACGGAGTACGCGTACGCATGCATCGACAGAAGCTCTGTATGCTATGTGATTCATCTGGATGGATACACAAAGTCCCCCTGATACATAATTGCCAATGTTTGTTTACACTGGTGGCAAGGTTCGATTTCGCTCGCTTCGTGACGTCTCATGAACCCCGAAGTGTGGGGTACGCGTCCTCTTCAGAGCAATCGGGGGGGGGGGGGGGGTCAATAAAGGATGCGCCAATACGATACCAGAGATACTCTGTGATATCAGCTCTTTATGTTTAATGGTGATGCCGTGGAACCTCATAGATGACGAATGATTCCTACCGGGCGAATGTTTCTTCTGGGAAGTCAGAAGTCAACATCAGACCCCTGAGGATAGTCGTCCACGTCTCTGAAAGACAAACTTGCTACGCTTCATTTCAGGGGATAGTTGCTGCCTACAATCATGTTCAGATACTGACGGGTGGTGCAGATGCTGTCTCCAAAGGGCCTGCACAGCAAAAGAACCGCCACCAATGCTGGAAGGATATACACCTTACTGAGAAGCGGAAGAAACAAAGAGAGATCCAGCTAGCAATGTGAGAGTAGCTGTGACTGGGTGGGTTAAGACAGTTTGATTTGTGCCTCTACACGCACCTGGATGAGGTGCGTCATAGGATTTGGTGGTGACACAGGTAGGAATGGTCGTCTGCCGCATATAAAGACTCGCTAGTACATGCGATTCACCTAGTTATTAAACCATCAATCAATCGATCGTCCATTTCAATCCTAGGAGCGCCGTTCTTCGTGGTCCTTTCAACAGTTCCTAAGGCGAGCCAGTGACAGACAAGACTCATTACATAGCACTTCTGCCTACAAGGCGTTTCGACATGGTGTGCCACTATAATATCCACCAGATCTGCTTAGCATCGACAATAAGTCCGGCTAATCCGGTGCATCCCAAGGCATCCTCGCGAGAAATTCAAGATCAACAGAATGAGTCTTTCAACTCCAAATTGGAGGCCCTCACGGGTGGATATTCAGGGATCATCAACAATGGCTCTCCAAATCCACTACTCGTCCCCGCAAAGCTCCACCGCAGTGTTGCTAGGATACACGAAGCACTTGTCCTTGGACTCACCAACATAGTCGAGAGATGGTGTGCAGACGAACAGGCAGTGTTCTCTCGCCGCATGCCGCTGGAACCGCATGAGGAGGATCTCTTGCGTGTATGTTACCTCTCAAATGCGAATTTCGTATGCTAATTCGCATATTCTAGTGGTTGCATGAGCAGGCCTGTGAGAAGAACTTGCGACAATTCTGGGAGTGTCAGGGACATTGGCGAACTGACTTCTTGCTGTCCGCTGAATGGCCTCGAAGTCTCCAAATTTGCGAGATCAACACACGATACTCGATCAATGCCCAGCTCATAGCCGCGTATGGCTACGAGGTATATGGCCAGATGGCATCGGAACGAAGTGTGTTTGCAGCTACAGATGCTGAAGAGGTATGCATTAGTGTGATTCTTCCCTCATTAGCAAACCTGACGTTCATAGTTTGTTCAAAGCCAGCTAGAACTTTTTGATTCGCGGTTCCCGGTGCACATCATTAACGATCAACATCTTACTTCTTTTGTCGAGATGTTCGTTTCCTACGCCGAGCGGAATACGGGGTTGCAGCCCACCATAGTCAAGCCGTCTGACCTCCGACTGGTGCAGGATCATGAATCTGCGACTGGCCACTCCCTCTACTGCAAGTCGACGCGCGAACACCCTGACCTTGTTGAGAATGGCGAGCCTCTGGATCGGATCTACCAGACGGGTATGTATCTGCTTCCGCACGAGCTCCGCTCCATGCCAGTGGAGATTCTACGCCAGCTAGCCTTATGTTGTGTCAACGACATGCGAAGCATCCTTTTGATCCACGACAAGAGGATTCTGGGTATTCTCCTTGAGGAACTTGACAGCCTTGTCGAACAGCATCGGATCCTGACCGCGGAGCAAGCCGAACTACTCCGGCAAGGCGTTGTGCCGACAATCAATCCGGGGTCGGCAAAGCTGGAGCAATTCATTGATCAATGCACGAAGACAAATACCGCCAATGATTCCTACATCATCAAGCCAGTGCGGAGTGCTCGAGGCGAAGGGATTCTACTCGGCAAGGAGTTATCCCCAACCCAATGGGAAGCTCTTCTGATAGACATGCGCGATCCCAAGCTTGCCCCCGGTCGAGCCGTGTATATCATCCAGCCGTTGATCCGACAGTCGGTCTTTGAGGTAATCGATCATCGAGGCGATTCCCAAGTCTGCCCTATTGTTGGTTGTTCTCACCTGGCGAATGGGAAGTTCACTGGCCTCGGATGCTGGCGGGCTGGAGGGACCGAGGTATGCAATATGAACAACAGGGCATTTTGGACGATGGGGGTTGTTGCCCGTCCTAGTTAAATGTTCTCGATGCCTGTTAAGGTCTGGATGAAGATACATTGAAGCGGGGGTACTGAAAAAGCAATTACCATGTGCTGGCACACTGGCAAACTATCCCACACAAAATGTAGCGTCGAATTACTACTTCTTATTTCTCATGAAGTCAAAAATGGCATACCATTGGATGCCATCGCCGAGGATTCGGATGTTGTAACGTTATCACTCTTATCAGGCCGAGTGACTCCAAAATGCGGGGATGCCTGACCCACCCTCTCCAACTCGCCGTCATAATATCCTCATCTCGAACACCCATGCTATGTTGAATCCTCATCATCTCCCAACTCACAATGGCACCCAATCACCGCGTCGCCGTCATTCAATGGAACATCAAGGTATGCCTCAACCTACCAACTTACCCCCTTTTAATTCAACCAACTAAACAAACCCCAGGACCTCGCCATCGACGAGAACCACCAAAAAGCATGCGCCTACATCTGTGATGCCGCATCCCAGGGTGCCCAATTGGCCGTCCTCCCTGAGTACGACTACCTTCCACTCACTCCTCCTCCTCCTCCTCCTCATCACCACGTTTTAATCAACCCCAAATCAAACCAGATACCACCTTACTGGCTGGTCACCCTCCAATCCCGAATGGATCGCCCTCGCCTCACAAACAACCCCCTACCTAACGGCCTACCAAGCCCTCGCCCGCGATCTACACATCTGCATCGTCCCAGGCACCATCGTTGAACACCACCCCTCCTCTCCCACAGCTAAAGATGATGGCCCCCTCCTCTACAACACCGCCTACTTCATCTCCAACGACGGGACCATCCTAGGCCACTACCGCAAAAAGAACATCTGGCACCCAGAACGCCCCTTCTTGACATCCTCGGGAACCGACCCGCACGAGGCATTTGATACCCCCATCGGCAAGGTCGGATTACTGATCTGCTGGGATCTGGCCTTTCCCGAAGCATTCCGGGAATTGATTTGCAAGGGGGCAGAGGTAGTAATTGTACCTACTTATTGTGAGTATCCCTCACCATCTCATCACTTCCCTACATAAAGTAAAGGCACTGTGACATGAAGATCAATGCTAATTAATTACACTAAAGGGAGCAAATACGACGCTTCCCCCGCCGCACTACACCATAACCCCAACTCCGAGAAACTCTTCCTAGAGACAACTCTCACGGCACGATGCTTCGAGAATACCTGCGCCATCATCTTCGCTAATGTAGCCCGCGGTGAAGAGGAAAGTGATCGTTTCCTCGGCCTGTCGAGGGTCTGTTTGCCCGTCATCGGCACAGTAGGGGCAATGGGTCCCGAAGAGGGAGTGCTAGTCATGGATATGAACATGGATGTTGTTCGGATCGCAGAGGAGAATTACCGAGTCAGAGAAGATCTGAATCGTGAAGGATGGTATTATACCTATCGGCATCAGAGTGTATAAACTACGGTGAAAGTGAGGTGAGGTGAGATAAGGTGACGCAACGTCCCATGTACATTAAACTACCCCATTCCTCTTCCTATTCCCGATTTCTTATCGCCATTCCCAACTCACGTCCAAGTGAGGCTTAATGATCCCCTCCACTACCACTACCACCTCCTCTCAAGCATCCATAAACGCAAAGCAAAGTCAAAACAACGCAAAACCCAACTCCCCCAGACCTAACCCCCCTACCCCCCAAAGCTATAAACCACCGAACAAGCCCCATCTTCCTCCAACTGCATATCATTGATAATCTGATGCACCCACGGCGGACGATGCTCAAAAGCCTACCTCACACCACAATTAGCCCTTCCCTCACCTAGCACCACAGAACCACTTCAACCACAACACTCACCCTTGTAACGCGCACACCGGGCCCAACGACCCCGTCACAGACGAGGCAAAACGGGGCATTCAGACGACGCGCGGCCCCGAACACAGCAATTGGGATCCAGGATTCGCGTGGGCAGAGGTCGATGGGGGGAGGGGCGAAGCTGTCGGGGTCAGCGAGGGGGGAGGTCTCGTATAGAGAGGCGAGGGTGCGAGGCCAGCACTGGTAGATGAGGGTGGAGGGGATGACGTGCTGGGGGGAGGCGGAGCAGTGGTCGTGGATGAAGCTGAAATTGACGGTGAAGCACATTCTGTGGTGGTGGTTAGGATTTGGTGAGGTAGAGGATGGGGGAAAGGGGGGTACTGACTTTGCTACCTTCAATGGTGGAGGTGAGGTTGGAGTTGAGGTGTGAGGGAGGTTGTTTTGAGATGTTGGAGATGTATCTTCACGTGTAGAAGAGAGGGCAGAGATGCAAGATGAGATGTAGCAACAGGAAGACAAGCTGAAGCAAAAGCAGAGCAACATCCAAGTGCTGAACTAGAGTGATATGAGATGAAGATGAAGACAAAGGGGAAGAAGAAGAAGAAGAAACAAGAAGAGATTCCTCTCAGGACAAAGATCTATACTCCCTTGATGCAATCATTCACTGCACTAACACCATCACTGAAGCTGCCCACCTGACCCCTCTCTTACACTGCACCCAATCTAGCACTTGACATCCTACACCTACTGAACTCAAGTACATCCAATTTGTGATCATATCAAATGCAATGCATGCTTTATACAAAGTGTATCTAAGGTGAGAGTCAGCACAAACGCTCATTGGCTGATGAGATGACGCTAACAGCGGGATGAGTAGATAGGATCTACTGGAAACAGGCGCTAATGATACGTATGGGTTAGCGTGCTGATTATCGGCACGTGCGTGAGATTCAGTGGATTCAATGTTTGAGATTGATTCACTTCTCACTGGGTTCACTCACTTGAGTGGATATGGAAGAAGGATAAAGGATTTGTTTATGTGACAAGGTGATCGCTTTTCCAATGCACAGTAACGTGAGTGTGAGAATGAATGAGTTGAATGATATCATGCTCAACAGCAAGACACAAGCATTAGGATAAATTAAGCCATCGGCTATCTACAGCTACTATACATCGCATTAAGCAGCAACCGTCTGAATTCTAAGAAACCGCAATCATCCACAATCATTAGGCGATACAAATTCGTGAAATCTCGACAACCTGACATCCATGCCGCCCAGGACCCTGGTAGAAGAAATATAATCAGGAATAACTCCTCCGACACAGACCCCAAAAGACTGGCTCCTGCAGGTCAGAAAGCAACCGGTGTATAGATCAAAACTAACCATCCAACCCGCCCCTTACTGCACCTGACTGACGATCTCGCTGGCCCGGGACAAACTCTCCACCATCTGCTGGCACTCCTTCCTCCGCCGCACCGTGTAGTCGCTCTCCTTCAGCAGGTCGTCCAGCTCGCTGTTGCGGTACATATTCTCGAGGAGTTCGCGCTGCATCTCATCCTTGGTGAATCTAGCACAGGTTAGCGGAAGACTTGGGTAGAGGGAGTGGAGGACACATACTGGACAAGGGTGTACATGATGGCTTTCGGGACCATATCGATCATGGTCCGCTTCACGATGTTGAAGTACGACGTAATCAGGAGCTCTGTTGATCATTAGTATCGGCCTTCGTAGGAACCCACTAGTGCAACACTTACTAACGACCTCAACTTCCACACTCTCACGCTCTGACAAAGACGCGGACGCCTTCAGGGTCGGCGGCGGCGGCTCCATGGCGGCCATCTTCTTCTTGTTCTTCGAAGCCCAGAAACTGCCGAAGAATCCACCAGAGTTGCCATTGTCCACGGGAAGCTCAACCGACGGGCTGTTGGCCCGCGGAGGCAGAGGCTTACCCGTCTTTGGGTCGACCTGAGTAGGCTTTCCACCAGATTGGCGCTCGTTGACAATAGTCATAGCCTATACTGTCAGTACATAGCAGAAAGATGGAAGATCAATGGTACTTACGCGGTGTCCGTTGAGGAAATCCGGGTGTCCCGTGTTGATATAGCACGCCTCCATGGAGATCAAGTCGTGAACCAGCTTGTTGGTCGGCTCCATGCACTTCTTGAAAAAGCCAACAACCACCGCATGGAACTTCTCCTTCAGCATAGGATACCTCCGGAAAAGTTGCTTGTTCAGGAGCTGACCCAAGATGCGGACAAGTTCATCGTAAACCAGCGAGATACACTTCAAGCTGGGGTCCTCCAGGCGCTTGATCTGCTGCTTCACGATCAACTCAAAAGCAGTCGTGCCAACGAACAGTGCGGGAGAGGGACCAGACGAGTTGTAGAGAATGGTTCGGATGTCAATGTCCTTCACATGGTCGAATGGGTCGACCGCTTTGACACCGTTGGAGTAGAGCTCATGGAACACAAAGCTGATACGAGCACCACCCGAGAGTTCGATGCTGGACAGCTCCTGGTTGCTTCCCTCGAGCACCGTACGGTACTCATTGCTGAATTCCGTGATGATGTTCAGGATGATATTCGCACTGTTTCCGAGCATCGAGTCGCCAAGTTGCGACAATTCCGAGGTGTACTTCTGGAGAGAGGAAGAAATGCGCGCCTTAATATCGGGGAGGGTTTGCTTGATGTGCATCATAAGGATCTACCAAGGTTAGCCCGGATGCTGCACCACAGCCTTCGACCACACGTACCAGGTTCAGCTTTCTGGCAAGGTAAGGCGTTCCGCAGTATGAGGCCTTGTTCCGGTAAGCCTTGTGGTTTTCGAAAAAGTTCTTCTCGTGCTCCAGGGCATATGTAATAGGCCGCTTGTTCTCGATATCACGCTGACCACGGTTGACGACCGGCACGTAACCCAGACGCAGAGGGATAATCCTGCCCGCAAGAATATCCACAACATCGGTACCCTCGTCCATCAGATCCACCTTGGTCAACACACCGATCGTACGTTGACCCTCCGGGTCTACTTCCCGCGCCAGCTTCAGACCGTCCGAGTTGGCCAGATCTTGATTGGCCGAAGTGACCGCCAGGATGATAGCGTTGGGCTTGCTGATGTATTTCAAAACCATGTCCCGGATCTGACGCTCGATATCCTTGGGCTGGTCACCCACAGGCACCTTGGTCAAACCGGGCAAGTCGACCAGTGTGAGGGTCAAGACATTGGGCGAGTAGATACGCAGGTTGATTGGAGCAGGCGAAATACCGGCGTTGCGACCGACCTTGGATTCGGTCTCGCGGACAATCTCCTCGCGGATCTTGTTGAAATCGTAGAACTTCTGACCGGGGATGTGGAGGAACTCGCCGTACTCGTCCAGGTTGGCCTCCTTGTCCGTCGTCTCCAGGGGCTCTTCCTTGACGCCATTTATTTGCGAGTCAGCGGGCTTGTTGATCAGTTGCAGGACGAGGGGTCTCCGAGTGACAATTCCGGAACCACGGGGCAGGCTAGGCAGCGATAAGGGTGCCAGTTAGTCGGCTGCGACCACGACAACGATGAGGACCAGAGAGCCACTTACAAATCGCGGCCGACAATATTCTCTAGGACAGAACTCTTTCCACTAGATTGCGAACCGACGACGGCAATCTGGGGCAGGTCGATGGGGTTGTGAACCTAAACGGAATAGGCGGTGTCAGTCGGCGGAGGGGTTGCTTGCAGCTCAGCTCAGCTCCACGGCTCCATGACTTACCCCGACAGTCGAAAAGACATCCTGCAGCTTGTTCACCAGCGAGATCAGGCTGGGATCGTTGACATTTATCCTGCGGGCACCATGAGGTCAGTCAGCCGAATCGGAGGCATCAGCACGAGGGACCAGGGGGGGCGGGTTGCGCACGAGAAGCCAGTCGGGCTTGCCATGGCTGGCAACGCAGAGCAGGGGACGGTCGCTCCAAATTAATAAAAGGGTTGGATATAGAGAGACGTAGGCAAGTAGCTAGACGACGTCCGAGCAGCGATTGTCCGTTCAGGGGGAATGACAGAGGAGCGTGGAGGATGTTTGGGGGGGGTTGAAAGGGAAGAGAGCGAGCGAAGGCGGGAAGGGCCAAGTGGAGAGTTTCGCTTCGGTCCAGATCCCATAGATACCAGAGGACGGAGTACCTAGATACTCGCTGCAATCACGGCCTGCCACGGCGTTACCCACCTGAACCTGGGACCCTGATGGTGGCAAATCGACGTCTACAATTGACTAAACTACGGATGAAGGTACCCGATGGGCCACCCTTTGGGACTGACTGCCTACACAGCAACGGGCGGCCGCGTCATGTGGATTTGGCCACCCAAAAGCGGCCAGACAATGGCACCAGCTGCTAAATGATGCTGCCTGACTGACTCACTCCCTCGCACACGACAAACGGAATCCTCTCGAATTCATCAAGGCAACAGCAATAACTACATATACTGGGAATTTGCTATGCTACAAGCTCGGGATATAATTTAGTCAACACGCCCCCGGTCCACCGGCGATAATGCCCTTCTCTACTCATCCGACACCGAAGCAAACCGCTCCGACATGGACTGGAGAACCTTCTCGTACTGCAACAAACTTAGAAATAGGCATCAATGGGAGCGGCACCATTGGACTTACCTTCTCGGAAACTTCAGCCTCGTTGGTCGGCACCTCGAACTTCATGCTCCGGAGTGAGCTCTGGATGTCGGTTGTGGCGTCGCGAACCTTGGCCCAGTTCTGACCTTGGGCCACAGCCTTTTGGGCTTCGTCGTGGTAGCCCATGAACGCCTTCATCATGTACTCGGTCTTCCACAGGGGACAGAACTGATCGTAGTCACTGTATCCGTTCTGCTGCAAGAAATCATCCTTGACCATGGCAGCCACATCCAGGGTAATCTTGTCCGAGTCACCCAAAGCGGCCTTACCGACCAGCTGCACGACCTGGTCCAGATCTTCCGACTTGGTCAACAGCTCACGGATCTGGTCGCGCAAGCGAGGGAACTCGGGGTGGTGCTTCTCGTAGTACCGGTCCAAAATCGTTGTGTACTTGCTGTAGGAGATCGAGGTGTTGATCGACGGGAAATGCTTCCGTTGGGCCAATTTCTTGTCCAGACCCCAGAACACCTGGACAATACCCAGGGTACTACTGGTGACAGGATCCGAGAAATCACCACCCGGAGGACTGACGGCAGCGACAATACTGACACTGCCGATTCTCTCGGGGCTTCCGAGAGCGGTACTCTTGCCCGCACGCTCGTAGAAGGAAGCCAGCTTGGCACCCAGGTAGGCCGGGAAACCCTGGTCAGCCGGCATCTCTCCCAGACGACCGGAAATCTCACGAAGGGCCTCGGCCCAACGAGAACTGGAATCCGCCATCATAGCCACGTTCTTTCCCTGATCACGGAAGTATTCGGCGATCGTAATACCGGTGTAAATGGAGGCCTCACGTGCGGCGACAGGCATGTTGGAGGTGTTGGCGATCAGGCAGGTACGCTTCATGATGGGTTCTTTGCGGCCGTCGACGTCAATAGAGAGCTACCAAGTTCACTCGTTAGTATAAGAGATGCTCGCCACCAGACGGTTTCACTTACCTCGGGGAAATCCATCAAGACTTCGGCCATCTCGTTACCACGCTCACCACAACCGACGTAGACGATGATATCACTGTTGGAGAACTTGGACACACTCTGCGAAATGACAGTCTTTCCGCATCCAAAGGCACCAGGAATACAGACAGTACCACCCTGGACACTAGGGAACAAAGAGTCCAGGACTCTCTGACCGACGATGAAGGGAGCGTCGGATGACAGCTTCTCGTTCACAGGTCTGGGCACACGGACAGGCCAGGTGTGCATCATACTGTGTTCCGTCTTGACACCATTGAACTCGATTTCCAGCAGCTTCTCCTCGACAGTATAACTTCCAGCCTCGGCTATGCGGGTGATGGTACCTCTGGCGCGGGGAGGGAGAATGATCTTGTGGTCGTTCACCAGACTGTTCTCGGCAACGGTACCCCAGATGTCACCTCCGGTAATGTGATCGCCGACCTTGTACTTGCCCGGCGTGAAGTCCCACTTCTTCACCCGATCCAGCGCATTGACCGCAATACCACGGGGAATATAGATACCCTTGGACTGGTCGTAGATCGCCTTCAGAGGTCGCTGAATACCATCGTAGATTGTTTCCATCAGGCCGGGACCCAGCTCGACCGAAAGAGGCTTTCCTGTTCGCAAGACGGGGTCGCCGACCGTCAAACCAGCTATAGAAAGATGCAGTTAGACACTGGAGCTGTAGATGGCGGGACTGGCGGTGGTGGCGGTGTACCTGTCTCCTCATAGACCTGAATAGTGGCCTTATCGGCATCAATCCGAATGACTTCACCGACGAGCTGATCATGACCGACTCGGCACTACAAGAGTTGCGGGGCGTTAGCGATCGGACTTTGTCGACATTGAAGCTTGAAATCCCAAGGAAGAAGGACAACAAAGGCAATGGGGGGCATACCAACTCGTACATGGCACAGCCGATCATATGCTCTGCCACAACGACGGGACCGGAGACGGAGAAGACGGAGCCATGCTGGGTCTCGCCATCATCAGCGGAGGGGGCCATGATGCGTGGAGCAGGGGGGTGGATAGTAGGAGTGGACACAGCGGGGGAGGGGGAGGGATGGATGGGGGAGGCAGGAGGAGGAGAAGACGAGGAGCTGTGGCTGCAGGATGATGAAGTGGGCGAGACGGGGAGCGGTGGCAGTTGCGGGCTGTCCAGCTGGTAGTCTAGTCCAGATAGTCCGGGCGGTGATGACGACCTGCAACCAACGCCTTCGTCGTGACGCGCGATCAGGTCTAGCAGCGAAGGGCGGGCTTTGAGTCGTCGCACACCGAGTCCTAGCATTCCATCAGGGGACCATCACAATATCACAATACTAGTATCTAGAGGATTGACAGATCTGGGGCATCAACTAGATCGTGGCCCCTGATGAGCTATTGGCTGCGTGGTCCTTGCGGTGTTGCGTGTTGACTCAGCCGGGCTTATCGAAACGGTGCCGCCTACAACCTACAACCTACTACACTCGAGGAACTAAGTCACAGTCCCCGACCGTTCGAGTCAAAAAAGACTGGTAATAACTGTTTGGGATGCTGCACTGCCTCGGAGTCTTTCTTCACTTTGAGCGACCACCTCCAATGATAATGGCTGCCGCGGCGGGATCTTCCAACCATCCCACCACAACAATACCAGGTAGCACTTATCAGTCATAGTAGATACTACTAGGCAGAAGACTGTATCTTCCACCTCCCAACCATGGATACTACTGTTTAATGTGACGGATCTCAGTTACACCCTATACCTATACATATGACCGAGGTCTGAGGAGTGAGCATTCACGTGTTCATCCAGTATCTCCTCAAACATCATTCAAATACTTCCCCGCATTCTAACTCTTCCATCATTGACCCGCTCAGCACAGCCCTCACAAGTCTCTATTTGGCTCTTTGGCTCCTTGTTCCATGGACCTTGAGCAGTTAATCTGCTATCCGGGACTGGTTCATCGCGAGGAATAGAAGTTCATGTCTCAGGATTTGGTATCAGTACTTATACGTGCAGTATGACGCGCCCATATATAGTATCTAAGTGGCTCAGCTGCACAAAATCACAAACACCAATCTCATAACAGATAGTACCCCCACCAAAGAAAAGACCCGAAATACCAAAATGTCACCATCGAACCTGCGCAGCTACTGGGACTATACGTTTCTGTGGACGGATCTCCACCAAACTAAGGAACAATTACGACCAAGAATATACACTTATGACAGGCTTGCAGATGAGTGTCTCGAACGACTGGATGTCCTTGCTCCAGAGACTGTACAAGATGTCCAAAATGATGCGGCGGGGCCGAAGAAGCCCAGACGAGACATGCATGCTTTGATGAAGGATCACGCGCGTAATGATCCGAAACTTGGTGAACTTTGGACGCAAGTCAACACCGTGCCAGAATGGGTCGATTGGCAGCAAATCCAACGAGGACAGGATGTGTTTTTTCGCTATGGGCTACCCATCTTGAATGCGGTAAGTTTATCGTGAAATGGATATCGTCGTTAAGATGCTAAGAAAGGACAGCTCAACTTTGGAAGCCTTCTCGGTGGCATGTAAGTCTGTCTAAACCATGTTTTAGTTCCGACTATAATATCCCCAGGGGTTCTGCACGTGTGGTCGAAACCTTGGCCCGCACTGGAGGCTTCTCTGCCGATGTTGTGCGGCGGCGATTGCTGGAGACCCTGCAGTTTGTCCTTCAGGTGTCTGAGTCCTTGGACGCAATAAAGCCAGGCGGTGCGGGCCATGTTTCATCCATCCGTGTCCGGCTGCTACATGCGTCTGTTCGTTCGAGGATACTGAGCTTGGCAAAGAATGATCCAGATTACTATAACGTCGACGAATGCGGCGTTCCCATCAACGACCTTGATTGTATTGCAACAATTAACACTTTCTCGTCCATCGTGATCTGGGTCGGTCTCCCTCGGCAAGGTATTTGGCTCCGAAAGCAAGAAATCAACGACTATCTCGCTCTTTGGAGACTAGTGGCCTACTACATGGGAACTCCTGACACGCCCTTCGCCAGCCAGCCGAGCGGGCGTGCCATGATGGAGTCTCTGACTGCGTCCGAGTTTAATCCCACTGATGTTAGCAAGCTTCTGGCACACAATATCATCCTGGGTCTAGAAAAGACTGCCCCAACATACGCGTCAAAAGAGTTCATGGAGGCAATGGCTCGATACCTCAACGGGAGACAGCTCTCCGACAGACTCGGTATCCCTCAGACCAATCTATACTATCGATCCCTGATATACGGGTATCGCTTCTTCGTTATGACACTAGCATATGGGACCCGGTTGTTTCCGACGCTTGACCAGACCCTTATCGCAGTATGTCTAAACGTCATGCTGTCATTCTTAGGATGTAATTCTGTACTGACCTATCCAGTTCCGTCGCAAACTCTACTACACCATGATAACCGACCGAGAGAAAGGCCTTGGGGGGGAATCATTCTACGCCTTCCAGTATGTCCCATCCTACGGGAAGACCACGAGTCCGGGAAAGCGCAGGTCATCGAAGCCAGCGGCAGTTGGAATTGAAGCAGTGGCACAGCTAGGCCTTTTAGCTGCCCTGCTTGCTGCCGTGGTTGTGTTCAGCGGAGGCATATATGCGTTGCGCATATTGACCCCAGCCATTCTATGACAATGATTTGAGCTTCGTATGCGATACATTCATGTGATTACATCCGTCTTTCGATAGTATTCAATTTGAGCATGTACCCCTCCTACCCCGTATATCAATACAATGTCTCAGCGTTCCACCTTCCCCACTATGACGTTATCGACAACATGGCACTGACAACACTTGCATCCATCATGATCCCGCAGTCTCAAGAACATACACTTAAATCAAAACTACACTCCACAGAATCGCTATCTATCTCAACAGCTCTCAATCACCTGTTGAGCATACACCTCAACCCTACAACATAACAAAAAACAATCATCTCATTCATTCCAATTAATTTCATAAACACATACCCCCATACTATATCCACCCAAAGCTATCTCCCTCAACAATACACATCACATATCAAACTCCAATCCTCGCAATCTCATCCCTCGAATTTACTTCTACATACGATAACCAATTAGCCAACCCCACACACCCAATCCAAAGAAAAAAGAAAGGAATACATACCCCACACTCCTTACAAGTGCACCCCTGACCACAAGAGCAGGTACTGGGGCCACTGCAACCACAAGTATTTCCGGATCCGCAACCGCAGCCCATCTTGATGTAGGACAATTGGGTAGAATATGGTGTGATAAGTGGATAAGAATGTGTCAAGTTGGTTTTAGGTCTTGTGAATGGACAATGGGAGATGAGAACCTTGGGGGTGAGATAAAGGGGGGAAGTAAGTTAGCATGTATGGATATATATAGGTAGAGGGAAATGGGTTGTTGGTTGTTGTGGGGGGAAAGGGTAATACGAGGCATCATTATGAGGTCAGGTCAGGTCAGGTGCTAGGGGCTGGGCTGGGTTGCATTGGGTTATGTCATTATGATGGGTGGGGTGTTGGTTTGGGAGGTAAGACTACTACTGTGTATCATGTTTTCTTTGTGTTTGGGGTTGGTTTTGGGTGTTAATGGGGATATCTTGTATGATGTTGGGTTCGTGGTGAATGGATGTGTTTATCGCTTCTTTGCCTCTTGTTTTCATTTGAAGAAATGGGTTGGTGTTTCAACGAGATGTATGGGTGGGAATGCTGTGTATGGGCTGTGGCCTAGTCCGTGAGGAGATCCTGTAAGCCTGGATGTTACTTGTTCTAGACGGCCGTGATCTGATTTAAGCATGTGTGTCTTGGATCTTGTTGGTGGTTGCGTGAAGGCTACTGGATGGGCTTATTTGGATCTCGGTCCTTCCGGACAAAGAGACTTTATGGAACACAACATCGCTGAGGCACCGCAATTGGACGATTCATAGCGACGCCAAGGCAAGCTGTTTGTTCGATTGGGACGATAGTCGGTATCCTTTTGTGCCATGTACCGTCTACTTATGTAGCGAACGGCTGTCTGTCCAATGGACCCTGTCCAACTGGAAACTCTGACCCTCTCATGAGAAGACCATCTGTCCTTAGGTTCTAGATCCGGAACGAGTGTGAATTGGTCCCTGAAGTAAGGAATTCAGGAACAATATGTCCCGTGGAGTCTAGATCCATTTACTGGACCAAGGAGCATGACAATCCAGTCCCCTGGCGTTGTGAGTCTAGCCCATAATGCGAGAAATGGCTCGGCAATTATACTTTCAGGGCGTAATTCACCAGAGCGAAAGACTCATGTCAGGTTCCTTGATCTTCATCATTAAAATGTATGGATCAAAGCTGGCATGCAGCTCACAATTGGCTGGAGGCATGTCTTGACGGTCACAAAAACGACATATTTGGTACGAAACTACAGTCGCAGTCAGCATCATATCTGCTACATTAGTAGGATTCATCTGATTTGATGATTGGTGGCTCTCCGAATTTTGAGAAGATTCAGCTCTAAAAACTCCCAGCTCGAACTTGATTGATGAAGCCAAACAATTAAGACAGAGAAGACACGCCGGCAAGCAAAAGCAGCGGTGAAGAAGGCCGGGTGGTTGTAGTAAACTTAGGATCGCATTCGCACCGTTTCAGGTACTAGCAGGGTCTACCAATCCAATTGTTCCCAGAAGAACCAGAGGGGCCTCGTGCTCGAGCCTGTCCAGCCAGAAACACCCAAAGACAATTGCGGGGAAACCATGTTGCCAAATCGTCCATCGCGAACAATAGTAGGTAGAACCGTAAGTCCTGAACTGCGATATTACAGTCACAGCTCGGATGGATAAACACGGCTCCCAGAGGCATTTTCTGAACGCGTGAAAGGCAAGGGAATCGCATCCGACGAAGTCTAGCAAGGCCTGGGGCCCCCACACCGACAGAAGCGCCTAATCAAGTCATCGACACGCCCACTTGGGTCCATCCCAGTGGTACCAGATGGCAGGCCTCCACAGTGGGCTGTTGGGTACAATGTACTAGTAGCAGGGTGTGGCGTTATTGGGCTGCATGGCGTACCGTGCTGTTTCGAAAGTCAGTGCTGAGATGGAGAACGATCTATGGAGACCAAGCCCTAGTAGATAAGGATTCCGTAAGGAGGAGAGTATAAGGCCCCTGGGCCCGAAGCGCCCCTGACACTGACATGGGAACAGCTCATTCGATGTGCCCGAGCGGGAGGTGCAGGTGATACCTAGTAGTAGGTGGCAGTGATGATCGGAGACCCATTTGGGCCAACCGTTTGGCCATGCCCCTTGGTTAATCGAGGATGGTGTCATATCGGGATCTCCATGTCAGCTGCTCTTCCCTTCAGGTGATGCGCGTGTAAGTATGTAAGTATAATCACATCAACCAGAGGGGGAGGGAGGTGGATGTGATTGGGACACTCTCTGTTCTACGACGTACACCTGAAGTCTGGAGCACAAGGGAAGGAAGGCCGCTGAGGAAAGGGGGATAAAAAAAGAAAGGAAGGAAGGAAGGAAGGAAGGAAGCGAGCGAGGCAAAGGAAAAGAGGCATAATGCGCAGCAAAAAAGGCCTCGAATTTGGACGGGTGCAGAAATCGAATGTTTCCTTCTGGCTGCAGGCGATAACCTTTTTCAGTATCGTCATACGGTATTGTATCATCGTCATCATTCATCGTCGTGGTCGGCAATGGCCTCGCCCTTTGTGTAGACGGTTGACATGGGAAGGAATCTCTCTCCCGAGAATCTGCTGCACTAACCAGGTTTCGAGTAGAAGAATCAACGATCTCCCATTAGGGTTTGGGTAGGAGTGGTGAAACCGTGCACTGGTGAACTGGTGAACTGGATTGTGATTGTCGGGACTGCTGGGCCCCACGGAGACGCCGTCAATCATCAGTCAGTCAATCAAGTCAGACCAGCCGCCGATGTGCTTCGTCCTGCACTTCCGTTCCTCCAGCTTCCTCCTGCTGTCTGCTCTCTCTCTTCACTTCACTTTCCGGCCATACATCCTCGGTAGACCCCTCGATCTGTTCTTTGATCCGAGTTCCCTCCTGACACCGTGCGTGTCATCTGTCCTACTCCTGTCTTTCGTCCCCGACACTCGGTCGTCTTTCCCCGGACTTGACCCTCCTGGTCCGATAAGACCTCCGCCCGACGACGGTACGAATTCCCCCTCCAACCACCCAAATCATCCCATCCCACAGACCACGGGCTGATTAGGAGCGATAATCTAGGCTCGCCACCGATATCTATCACCCGAACAACTCGCATTGATCGGCCTCCCGGGCTGTTCAACGAGCTCCAAAAGGAGGACCGAAACTCGGCGAGTATCAGTGACCCGCCACTGATATAGGTCTGCTCTCCTGGTTCTTCTACAGAGCCAGGTGAAAGGGCAGATCTCAAAGTTTTCGATCTGGCAGACCATCCCCCCGCCTACATACCCTCCTCCGCCACTCCCGACCACCCCGATCCTCCTATCCCCCTCGAACCTACACCGTCACGTCGTCAAACCACTTCCGCTCCGGGCGGCCCTTCTTCGTCATCCCTCCAAAGATCGGCAGTCAGCAATCGTTACGGTACAGCAGGCGCCCCTGGAATATATTATCCGTCATCTGCTCGTCGACGTCGCCGTAGTACACCCGATACGCCCGGACGTACTACCGAGGGGTTAGGAGGTTTCGTGGAGGATCGTACGGCAAGCGAGGCCGGGTCTCAGGCATCAAGCGGATTCCAATCACGCGCCCCGTCAGAGGGCTACGAACCATACCCCAAGCGCAGGCGCCTGGCAAATATGCGGCCAGATGGTATTTCTAGTACAAACGGCTCCTCTCATGCGTTAAATGGCTCGGCTGCGTCTCCGTCCCAGAAGGCGGCTTTCTCCCACACCCTGAATGGCCAGGGCGCTTTTGCAACATCCCACAGAGGCGTACGCACAAACGGATCGCAAAAGGCGTCAGTCGGCCCTCCTTCATACTTTGGGCATGATCGGGAAGAGGTTACCCGAATCCTTATTCAGAGCTTATTCGAACTTGGCTATGATGGCGCTGCGACACTGTTGAGCAAGGAGAGTGGGTATCAGCTGGAAAGCCCAGCCGTTGCTACATTTCGGAATGCAGTGCTGGAGGGACGGTGGACGGAGGCGGAGCATATACTGGTGCAGTCCTTCTATCCAGACGGAGGTGGTCGGGGAGGTAGTGGCGTCGACCAAGGGACGAATAAAGAGAAGCTGGTGCTGGTGGAACACGCTCAGAAGAACGAAATGCTCTTCTATTTACGGCAGCAAAAATTCCTTGAGTTGTTGGAAGCCCGTGATTTGGCGGCGGCCTTAATAGTTCTGCGGCATGAACTAACGCCGTTGAATTATGACATAGGCCGGTTGCATGCTCTTTCCAGGTAAGACTAGATGTCTGCGCAGTCATGGAATATCAGGAACTGACTGTATATAGTCTTCTCATGTGTCCTCTGGAGCACCTCCATGACCAGGCTGGTTGGGATGGTCCCATAAGCTCTTCTCGAGAGCGTTTATTATCAGAACTGTCAAGTGAGTCTCATACCAATACCCGGGGTTTTATACTGCGTATTTTTAACACCCAACAGGGTCAATATCACCCTCTGTGATGATTCCCGACAATCGTCTCGCAATCTTGCTAGACCACGTTAAGCACAACCAGATCAACCAATGCCTATACCATAACACTGCATCTCCCCCCTCGTTATATTCAGACCACATGTGTGACCGCAAGGACTTCCCTCTGCGGGCAAGCATCGAGTTAAGCCAACATTCCGACGAGGTCTGGTGGTGTCAGTTCTCGAATGACGGGACCAAGCTGGTCACGGCAAGCAAGGACCAGACGGTGATCATCTACGACACGAGCACCTTTGCTGTGCTGCAAAGGTTATTGGGCCATGAAGACGGTGTTGCGCAATGTTCATGGAGCCCTGATGACTCTAAGATTATCACATGTTCACAAGACAAGACAGCTCGGGTTTGGAGCGTTGAGGTATAGTGCACCTTTCTGTTTGGAGTGGATGGTGTTTGTACTGACAATAGGCAGACTGGTCGTTGCCTTCTGACCATCAACCAACACCGTCATCCAGTGACAGCTGCAGCATGGGCTCCTGATGGAGAATCTTTCGTAACGGGCGCTCTTGATGTAAACGCGCAGCTATGTCATTGGGGCATGCGTGGTCAGACTCTGTACGTCTGGCCTGACGGCTTCCGCGTTCAAGACTGTGCTATCACGCCCGACGGGCGGCGCCTCATCGCCGCGGATCTTGACCAAAAGGTCCACGTTTATAATTTTGCTACTCGCGAGGAAGAATATTGCCTCGCACTGAAAAGCAAACCAACTTCGGTCGCTGTTAGCAGGGACTCGCGCCATATGCTTATAAATTCCGCCGATGGTCAAATACAGCTTGTTGACATCAACACCACCGACGTGGTACGGCGCTTCTCAGGGCAAAAGCAGGGCCATTTCGTCATCCGCAGTGTCTTCGGTGGAGCCGCTGAGAACTTCATTGTCAGCGGAAGTGAAGGTGAGAAGTCACGTTGCGTCCACTGCCATCTTTAGCTAACGGTGAGCTAGATTCTCGAGTTTACATCTTCCATAAAGAAGCCGGGACGCTAGTGGAAGCCTTGGAAGGGCATATACGAGGTTGCGTAAATTCGATGTCCTGGAATCCCCGAGATCCCGGAATGTTCGCTTCCGCGGGGGATGACTGCTTGGTTAAAATGTGAGCTTCATCCCATTCACTTTTTAGATTCACTCGGCCCTTGACTGACACACCTCCAGTTGGACACGTGAACGTGATGTGCGACCCAGTGTTGCAGCAGGCAAGCACAGGGCCGTGTCGACAGGTGGCTTTACTCGTACCAGCGCACTACGGTCAACATCCAGCTTCAATTAAACCCCGTTCCTAGGAAGGAGCATGCAGTCATACATCATTTACCAAACTTGGAGGCTCTCTAATCCCAGGAGCCAAAACCCCCCCTCCTCTTATCCTTCTCATCCCATATCCACTTCCCGCGTTTTCGCTCACTGCATATACGCATTTTCTGGCCCGTCAGTGATCCATCTAATACAGGTTTCCGGCGCCACTGTTTTGGTACAGATCAATATATGCTTCGCAATCATTTTTCTGTTCATTCATCATCATCATCGTTATGCATTGCCGTAACAGGCCCTGCATAGTTATTTATCCACCCGCACCCATTCATAACGTGTTCCCACGTCTACTACATATACAGAATCGACGCTTATCTTTATCGGTTGTTATTGGCTGAAGTCAGGAAGGATTCAGGGTTAGGTCAGGCGGAGTGAGACTTGGTTTTTTGTCTTCGACCAAAGTATAGTCTGTACCTCTTTATCATTTCTTTTTTTCCTCTTTTGAAATGAGTCTGCTTGTCTTCTCGCCGTCTCTCTCACTCTCTCTCCAAGGTTGGAAACGAATGGTAGAGTCTGCATCGGGTAATTGAATCGTTTAGTATTTGATTATACGAAGACGGAATCGGCTAGGTAGTGGATGTTGTAGCACAGCTACTACTACTAGGACTAGGCTATATTTATTTTAACACGGGGAAACGTATAATGTGAAATTGTGGGACCACCACAATGATGTGTGCCAAAAAAGGATATTCGGAACAAGGCAGGAACGGTGTCTTGAGATAGACTAAAATTTTGACTTCATCATGATATAACTCCAACTATAGCAAATCCCGAAATGAAAACAGATCAAACGCCAGAGATATTCAGAGAAGATAGTGCAAAGATAGAATGGCAATTGATATCCTGAACGGGCAGGCCGCTTGGTCGAGGGTTGCGCCGCAATACGTATTCAGACATCACTTTGAACTGGGTCAGATCTTCATCTTGGGGTTAGGGACTGGTCGGTTGGTCATGTAGACTAACCAATTTGATTATTTTCCCATTTCCTCCACGCGATTTTGGCCCCCCAGGGCACCGGGGACGGTGTCCTGGGCCTTTTCCATCTTTCTCAAATGCATGAAAAGGAAGTGAGCACAGTACTGCTCGTATACTCGGAGTCTGATGCTAGGAGATGGTTCGTAGGTCACTTTTCGAACGGGTAGATGAACCAGAAAAGAAAAGTACATTAAGACAAGAGATCGGCAACTGGCGATTTATTAGTTCGGACTTGGTTGTCAGAATTGATGAAGAACTTACCATTCATGGGCATCTCGTCGATCTGAGTGGAATAGTACAATTCGATATCACGGAGAATGCGCACGTCATCGCTGGTGACAAAGTTGATGGCAACACCCTTACGTCCGAAACGACCACTACGGCCGATACGGTGGATGTAGTTTTCACGGTTGGTGGGCAGGTCGTAGTTGATAACCAGGGACACTTGCTGCACGTCGATACCACGTGCCCAGACGTCGGTGGAGATGAGTACACGAGAGTTGCCCTGGCGGAAATCCTGCATAATACTGTCACGCTCCTTCTGGGGCATCTCACCGTGCATGCTGGACACGGTGAAGTTGGCCTCGCGCATCTTGTCGGTGAGCCAGTCGACCTTGCGGCGAGTGTTGCAGAAAATGACCGCCTGGGTGATGGTCAAGGTATCGTAAAGATCGCAAAGGGTGTCGAACTTCCAGTCTTCCTTCTCAACGGCAATGAAATACTGCTTGATTCCTTCGAGGGTCAACTCGTCACGCTTGACCAGGACGCGCACAGGGTCGGTCATGAACTTGGTGGTCATGTCCAGCACATCGTACGGGAGGGTGGCGGAAACAACGACGACCTGGGTGGCAGGGGGGAGGTAGCGGTAGACGTCGTAGATCTGTTCACGGAATCCACGGTTGAGAAGCTCGTCGGCTTCATCAAGAACCAGCATCTTGATGTGACGGGTGCGCAAGTGGCGTCTGCGGATCATATCTGCGACTCTGCCCGGTGTGCCCGAGACCACATGCTGGCCATAATCAAGCTTCCTAATGTCCTCTCCGATATTCGTACCTCCGATACAAGCGTGGCATTGGACGTTCATGTAATCACCGAGAGCCATGATGACCGACTGGATCTGGGTGGCAAGTTCGCGAGTGGGGGAAAGGACCAGCGCTACAATGAGTGAGCCTTGCGATGACTAGAAACAAGTGGTTTAGAAGTAAGTAGACTACATACCCTGAGACTCCCGGACAACAGTATCGATAACCTGGAGGATACTGATCGAGAACGTAGCGGTCTTACCGGTACCGGATTGCGCCTGAGCAATGGTATCGCGACCTTTGCAGATCTGGACGATGGCACGGGACTGAACTGCCGACGGAGACTCGTATCCATAGGCGTAGATACCACGAAGGAGGCTCTCCTTCAAGTGCATGTCCTCGAAGGTAGGAGCAACCGTGACCTCCTTCGAGGTGTTGAACTCCATCCGGTCTGGGTTTGCGCGATCAGTATACAGGCGTACAATGTTGAGGGTTTTCTGGTGCCCTACCATCAGCGCGTCTGTCAATGCCGTCCGCCATATTGAATGCACCAGGTCTGTAAGCTGTAGAAACCGGGGGAAAGGGAATCGACTCGAGTGGGTGGAGGGAGCTGGCCTGGTGGAGTAGCAGAAGAATCGCCCAGCTTCTCCGGCGCGACTTTTCGCAGCGACCGAGGTCTCACCGCCCGTCACACGTGACGGTATCTCGCCGCAAAGCTCTCATGGATGGCGTCGACCTGCCCGCCAACATCTCCGTCCCCAGAAAGCCTTATTCTTGCCAGAAGACCGGTGGAGCCTTCTGAAACTACTCACCATGATTTTCGAAGAGCAAAGATTCATCCACGAGGATCTTGAGCGGTTGGAGCAGGCGATCGCCGACCGCGTTGCTGAAGAGCCCCGTACCGTAAGTGGCCTCCCAGTTTCCAGCTTGTTGCTCTTTGTTAACTTGCGCTTCTATCCTCTAGATTCGGGATCGCCTGGCTCGTGATCATGAGGTCGCAAATTTTTTAAATCGCATCGAAGACCAGTCCAAGAGGTTGCTCGATATCTACAAAGATGCCGACGGCGCGCGTGAGAAGGAACTCCAGGCTGTCTCGACCGGTGATCAGTTCGAGGAATTCTACAAACAATTCAATGAAATTAAGGATTTCCACAAGCGCTACCCTAACGAACCAGTCGAAAACCTCGAGCGCGCTTACAAGCGCCGTCAAGCCGGGGAGGGCGAACCAACTGGAATGGAGATTGACAACTTGTTCACTGGTGAAGAGGGTTATGGACAGTTCTTGGACCTTACGACATTGCACGAAGACTATCTGAACTTGCCTGGTATCAAACGACTCACCTACGTACAATACCTCGACGTGTTCGATGCGTTCACCCCCCCGCAACTTCCTATCAAGCGAACCAACAAGCTATCCGATCGGTATTTCAAGTATGTCGGCGAACTCGCGAACTATCTCGAAAGCTTCATCAAGAAGACAAAGCCGCTACAAGACCTAGACAAACTCTTCGCCAGCTTTGATGAGGAATTTGAGAAGCAGTGGGCAGCCAATGAAGTTCCCGGTTGGACCGAGGAGGTTGTTGAGAATGGCACTCAAGGTCCCAAGACCGAGGGCTCCGGAGAAGGTATCTGGTGTGCTGACTGCGAGAGGGAGTTCAAGAATGAGAATGTTTACAAGAACCACTTGACTGGCAAGAAACACGTCCGGGCAGCCGAGGCCCGCAAGGCTGCTGGGGATTCCGGTGATAAACCGGCACCTTCTGCAGGCAACGGCACATCATCCGTCGCCCATCGTCTTAAGGAGCGTGCGGTTGCAGAGAGAGAACACCGGGCGCGTGCCTTAACGCAGGTCCTTGAGCCCGAGCGCCAAGCAACCAAAATCAACGTGGAGCGGAGACAGGGTATGACTGAACGTGAACGTCAAATGGAACTCGAAGCCCTGCTTAACGAGTCCGAGAACCCTGGCGGTGATCGCGCCGGCGATCAGTCCGATGAGGAGGACGAAGACCGTATTTACAATCCCCTCAAGCTGCCACTTGCTTGGGATGGCAAGCCAATCCCGTACTGGCTTTACAAGTTGCACGGCCTGGGAGTTGAATACCCCTGTGATATTTGCGGTAACTTTGTGTATAGGGGTCGCCGTGCCTTTGACAAGCATTTCTCAGAAGCTCTGCATATCTTTGGTCTGAAGTGTCTCGGCATCACCTCCAATACCAACCTCTTCCGCGAGATCACTCGCATCGAGGATGCGATCAGGCTTTGGAGTAAGCTGGAGCAGGACCGCAAGAAAGACAGAGACGGTCGCGACAACGTGGTACAGATGGAGGACGCAGAGGGCAACGTGATGCCGGAGAGGATCTATCTCGAGTACGTTTCCCCCTCCTCGACTCCCTCCCTCAACTACAAGATATGCTAACAATTACCAGTCTTCAAAAACAGGGTATCCTGTAACGGCAGCTTCTGTTCCTTCGATTCTTCCTGTCCTTTGCATTATCTTTCTACATACCTCAGATTCAAAAGCCTGGAGTTTGGTGGGTGTCTTTTCTCTATTTTTCATAATGTTGCGTGAATCACTGGGATATTCTTGGTTGGGAACGGCTGTATAGGAACAGATCCGAGAAGATGCAGCTTTGCGTTTCATGTATTCTACACCTGACTACTGCCATCATCCCTCGAGACAATAGAAGAAAAAAGGGTGACCACGGGTCATCTGGTCCACGCTAGCATCTCAAAGTCACATAACTCAGCTAGAGCACAAGTGTGATGATAAGGGACTGCTCCCTGGAAGCCAAACATAGATCTATATCTAAGTTTTCAGGTACTCCCAGAAATAATATCAATAACGACCAGACCAATGCCAGCCGGCGTTCATCCACACCTACTCAAAAACCTGATACCGAGGCGCGGTGGAATGCCAGTAACAGCTACCACCAACATACAATTCAATGGCCTCAAAGTACTGCACGATCTCCTGCGAGACCGGCCTCTTTAATCTCTCCTCCTTGAGCTTTGCAGCTCTCGACTCCTCGTCAACGATGATCCCGAAAAGCATCATCCTTGCTGCATCTGCGGTAACATTATGCTCCTTCATCAGAACCATCACACCATTTTTCATCCGATCAGTGGGATGGTCCCTCTCGACATTCCAACTGAAGTAGTCATTGGTCAGACCGAGTACATTCCCCATGGCAATATCATATTGCTCGATACTAGCGTAGTCTTCGTCACTGAGAGCCATTCCCATTCCCCAGCGGATGAAGTACGAGGACATCCTGCGCGTTGGCTATTGATCAGTTTTCTATATTTCGGAATGATTGTGAGGGAATGACAACTGACCAGTAGCCACAATTCGCAATGCGATGGGGCATGTACTCCTCCATTCGTGTGAAGTCGCCCCCGATATTGTCAAATGTCGCCAAATATGTTTTCAGCATTTCGATCATTGCGGGTGCCTTCTCCGGGTCCATATCAATAGTTTTTTGAAGCACCCCGGCGAGGGTTCTCAGTCTTGGATTATCTCCATTTTAGGCTGCAATGCTGTCAATCATTGAGGGATGAGGGGTCCCTTTTATAGATTTCTCTGAGAAGCTCTCGTGTGAGGCAACGGGGCACGTTTTAGCTTCTGTTGGGATGAGGGTACAATACATTAGGGTCGTAGTGGCTTTCATGAGTCTCAACCAAAACAGTTCCCCAGAAACCTATCTGGGCAGATACATTGACACGTACCTTAAGTTCTCCCTCGTATAGGGTGAGAGCCTATAGTATCAAGATGCCGGACACCGTCATGGATGGACATCCAATGGCAACGGCTGCCGAGAGAAGGGACAAGCAAGGCCATCCTGCAACGATCCCGATCCAGCATCCAGCAACGCTTGATGCACCGCACTGTAGCACGAATATGACAGCATGACACTCGCTCGGGAAGCAGGGGGGCATCTCGATGACAGGAGGCTTCCGCCCCCAGAGGGCTACTCCTAGCGTCGACATTCCGCATCTGGACTCCACTCATGGAATGGTATCGACGACATCATGCGTGGCATTGAACGCAGTACTCAATGTTGGGGTCAACACTGTCTCCCAATATTTATCTGCCATGGATTCTGTTGAGTAAGAACCAGCAAAAAGAAGATGGTTCTTCCTTCAACGCTTCCTCGCCGGTGTGCCTTCGCATCACACCTCCATTGCATCGATCGTTCACAGGGAACCATTGCCATGTCTTACTCATTCATCGATCACGTAGGCCAGGGGCAACGGCTTGGTCTGATGGCCATGGTGCTCTTCGCAGCGTTGGTGTTGCGCTTCGCGATGAAGTTGTCTCAAGCCCGAATGAAATTTAGGAGACTTCGGTCCCAGCACATAGTATGTCTCTGGCTTGTACGAAGTGGATATGCAGCTGAATATCGCAGCCTATTATTCCCCATTCCCTGCTGTTCGGTCATCTTCTCGTCGTCCTGCAGTTCTACCGAGATTGGGCCTTCGACGCGAACTTCATCCAGACCTTTGGCTTCTACATGAGTAAATACTGGATGAAATTTTTTCCCGGCGAGAAAGAATGCCCCCCAGTAATATACGTCGATGTGTGGCCGATATCACGGCCCATGGCATTTTCCTTGAAAGCCTACGTATCTAATCAAATGGAGATTGGGAGCAGCCTGCCAAAATCTCCCATGCAAGGAGTCTTTTTGGATCCCATCACAAGCGGGAAGGACCTCAACTGCATGCATGGTGAGTGGCGCATGTGGCGCTCGAGATTCAACCCGGGATTCAGTCGAGGTAACATCCGGACCTGGATCCCGGCTGTCCTGGAGGAGATTGAAGCCTTCGCCCATGCACTCAGAAACCTGTCTGGTGGGACCGGTGAATGGGGTCAGGTATTCCCCATGGAGCAGATATCCAGTAATCTCGCTTTCGATGTCACGGGGAGGGTAGTTCTGTGAGTCTTGACCAATATCACTCTTTTACTGTTGCTGCCATCCGGCTAATGGTGCCCAGTAACACTCGCTTGAACTCTCAATCGCCATATCCCTCACCCTTTACCCTCGCCTTTCGAGAGCAACTAGCTCGCATGGAAGTAACTCTAAGCCCTCGCAAGCTCCTGTGGAGGGCGACTCCATGGTTTAAACTCGTGGTACGACGCAAGCGGCAGCAGCTCTTCCATTATATTCGACCATTTATCACAGAGAGCATTGGCGGGTTACCCCAGGCCCACGCACGATAATCCGGTCGGCAGTGGAGGAATACTCCAGAGAGCTTGCAAGTAAGGAAACCGGCGTTAATGCCCCAGACGACGACTTCATAGAATATGTCTTCAGCCAGTTGATGATATTCTTCTTTGGTGGTGATGATGCGCTATCCATCACAATTCCTCGTATCTTCAGACAACTGCAATTGAATCAGGAATGCGTGGCCAAGTTGCAGGCTGAACATGACGCAGTGCTGGGCTCCGATCCAAGCCTAGCTGCTGTTAAGGTCCGGGAAGCACCCCATATCCTGGATTCACTACCGTATACCTTGGGTGTTATTAAGGAGACCCTGCGCATGAACCCCGCTACCATCACCGTCCGGGAAGGCTTGCCTTCCTTCAACTTTCGGATTGATGGTGCAGACGAGCCATGGCCGACAGATGGCTTTGACCTTTTCGATAGCTCCATCTCCATTCATCACGATCCAGAGGTCTTCCCTGATCCCGACAAGTTCATCCCAGAACGGTTCCTGGTCCCAAAGAGTGATGCATTGCATCCAGCCAAGAACATGTGGCGTGGGTTTCAACTTGGGCCTCGAGAATGTATCGGGCAGGAACTGGCCATCGTTGTGCTAAAGCTCGTCTTAGTATTCACTGTCCGAACATTTCATGTTGAAATGGCCTGGGACGAATGGGATGAATTGCGAGAGCTGCAGGGGTAGAAAGTAGATCGACGGATGGTGGTAGGGGACCGCATGTATACCACGCGTAAGGCAACATCACACGCCAAAGATGGTGCTCCGATGCACGTCAGAATACGGATCTCATCCGACAGGTAATACATAGCAAATGTGGCTGCTCGGATAGGGATGGGTTCTTAATCCCCTGGCGACTTCTCCATCGCCTTAGTCAAAGCAATCAAAAGCAATCAAATACCGAGAGCATTGACCTCATGCTACACGGAGATGAAGAGTAGAGTAGTAAGTAGTAAGTAGTAAGTAGTAAGTGGTAAGTGGTAAGTGTAACAGAGAGACTATTGGTTTGCATCACGTGTTTCCGCGCTCCGCTCGCGTCGATCCATTCAAAATGATGCCCCGCGTCTTCCCTCTCATTTGATCTGGACGGGCTCTTCGAATTGTGTGGTCGGACAACCTTGCTCAATACTTAGCTTGTGTTTTGCCGATTGACGCGTGTCAGACTATCAGTGCGCTGCGTATGACACTCATAACCGAGCTGGCTTCTTCAAACGTCGCGCCCTCCGTCACGACTTCTATATGGGGTTCAAGTTTGCTCACCTATGCGATCTACTATCATCCCTCGAGAGCAACAGGCTCGTGAAAGCTGCTCATGAGGCCAAAGCCATCAATTCCGATGCTCGGGCCGTGACTCGATGGTTCGCCCAGTATGACAAGCAAATCCGTGATAACACTACCGACCAATTGGCCCTTCTTTCCTGCATGTTTCCAGAGAAACGGACGGACCGCGTCTATTGGCTACAAGCGACAAAGTTAGAGAAAGTAATAGCTCGGTGCCTGCTCCTGGGAAGTTCCCGGCGTCAGGAGCTCGAGCGCTGGTGCGTCTCGGGGGGGATAGATCTAGGACAAGCCGTGGAGAATGTCATGCGACAGGCCGAGAATCATGTCATCAGTGGGCAAGAAGTCACTGTGGAAGAGATCGATTATGCCCTGAAAAGGATTGCTTCTCGTTGCAAGTTCTCCGGTCCTCAGGTGCGAAGACAGCGTACGGCTGTTAATGTGGATGAGGAGCTATCGTCACTATATCGACGACTGAGTAGCAGGGAAGCCAAATGGCTCACACGAATGATACTAAAAAGTTACTTCCCTGTCATTCTACCGATGAAGTTGACTATGAGAAGCGTCCATTTTCTACTTCCGCATCTACTTCTGTTCCAGGATTCCTTTGAGAGTGCTTTGAGCATGCTCACCTCTGGCCCTATGAGCCATTTTCCTCCACACCCGGAACCTGATCTAGCCCAAGATCTGGGACTCATCGCCTTGCGGTATCTCAGTCCGGATGTCGGAGTGAAGATAGGACGCCCGGACTACTATAAGGCTAGGAGCATCAAACATTGCTGTCGCATGATTGGCAACCGCCGTATGAGTATAGAAAGAAAATATGACGGTGAATACTGCCAGATACATATCGACCTTTCCAAGCGTCTGAATCCCATTCAGATATTCTCCAAGAGTGGCAAAGATTCAACTGAGGACCGGGCCGGCATCCATCAAGTCGTCAGCGATTCCTTGAAACTAGGAATGCCCGGTTGCAAAATCTCCCGTCGATGCATTCTAGAAGGTGAATTGCTTGTCTGGAGTGATAAACACGGCAATATCGTGGATTTCCACAAGCTGCGTAGATTTATATCTCGATCGGGCACTTTCATCGGTATCGGAAGCGATTCCCCGTGAGTGGCATGGTACATGAAGCTTCAACGTTAGATTCTGACTTTGACAAGGCCACAGCCGTATGAACACTTGATGATAGTGTTTTTTGACATCCTACTCGTCGATGACAACGTGTGCTTAAAGCTTCCACATCGGGATCGATGATTGCTTCTCAAGGATATCATACAAGCTATTCCTGGACGCGCTGATATCTCTGAACAATGGGTCTTGGACTTCTCGCGTTATGAGAGCCAGTCACGACTGGAGAGTATTTTTCAGAAAGGCATATATCAGCGATGGGAGGGATTTGTGCTGAAAGGATGCGAAGACCCCTACTTTACAATATTTCCCCGCGAAGTGAGCAATTCCTCCGGCCATTGGATCAAGTTAAAGAAGGACTATATACCAGGACTGGGCGATACCGTGGATCTTGCAATTATTGGTGCGAGGTATGACTCTCAGGATGCCATGGTGCTCCAGCGAGTCAAGAAACTGTTATGGACAGAATTCTTTATCGGGTGCCTTGTCAACAAAGAAGATGTTGTGCAGTTTGGTGTCACGCCCAAATTTCGGTTATTGGATGTCATCAACCACAACTGCATGAATATCAAGCATATGCAGATCCTCAGTCAATTTGGAGAATTCTCCGCTTGCAACACAGACTCGGGACATGGCTTCATGCTTGAGTACGGGGAGAGTATCAGCACAAGCCTGGATGTCGTCTTCAAGAACCCCTTCGTTGTTGAGATGTTAGGCAGCGGCTTTGAGAAGCCATCAGGTGCCAGATATTTTGCACTTCGCTTTCCAAGGATTATCAAGATCCATTGGGATCGATCATTTGAGGATGCAGCGTCATTCTCAGAGTTGCAGCTACTAGCGGAAAATGCCTGATCTGTTCCCAGCGAGGACCCCGATGACCTGGAGTACGATTCCGCCAAACGGTTGAAGCAGGGAAATCCTGCATCAGACTATGGTACGGATAATTCACAGAGCCTTGAGACCACAGAAAGCTCTCTTACTAGGGCTAGTGAAAATCAGACTAGCGAGGTATCCATACCCCTTTCGAACCTTGCATCGGCCTCTCATGGCTCCTTGTGTGATCCAACAAGACAGCGACAGCCAAAACGTCGTCATGAAACCAGCGCCATGCAACGTGTCATTCCCATTCATAGGGACCCAAGTGGAGACTCATCACCATCACCACCACCACCTATGGATTACAATGTGCATGGCCAGTACTTGACGGACAATGAGAATCTGTCTTCCCATACAACAGGCCAAAGGAAGAACTCGGCCCACATAACCGAATCTTCTCACAAAGTGAAGGCTTCCCGAGAACGTCAAGGGTTTGAGGCCCCCAGTGATCCACTCAAATCTACAGAAGCCAATCTGTCCCGAGGATATCCCAACCACATCCCTACTGGGAGTCAAGTCGTCGTTACCAGCCCCTTCTAGAAACCAGGAAAACGCCTTCAGTCACCACTGAAGCAAATCCCTATATACGTCCACCACTTCTCTCCAAACGAAAACCTCACTCCCCTTCCTATCCCAGCTACATGGCGAACATCGTCTACTCTCAACCCCTTCCTCCGCACATTACTCTCCCAATACTCTCAATCTCTCCTCAAGACATCGAACCCTCACGCCGCCTCCCAAAACACAGTCTACGGCCTGATCATTCTACCCAGCAAGCAAAACGCTCTCGGAACAGTCCTTCCCGACCTCAGAAGAGGGCTATCCAAAACCCTACAACCTTACCACCCCGCCAATCCCCAAACCGGGAAGATCTTCATCCTCGACTCGAACCTCCTCAGCCTCACCACCACAACTCACAACGACACGCGGTTCTGCCTTCGCCAGACCTGGGAAAACATCAGTAAGGAATCCTTCTTTGCTTGTGTCAAATGGAGCTTCAAAGGCCCTCCGTGACTCACAGAAGTGGTTCCCACTACACCAATAGAACCTCAAACCCGAGGCTATGATGCCGGATGCAGAAAGGCCAGAATAAATGTGAGCTTTGATAGACGCAAGTTATGGAGTCTAGGTGAGTTAAGCTCCCTTGAGCCTTTGGTTCATGCCGAGAGGGGGTTATATACTCATTTACTTTGATGCTGGCTCCTTTGTGGGGGGCTAGGACGCTTTTCGGGAGTTGTATATAGTTTAGTGGTCATGGTACAGAGTATATACTATATAAGAAGAATTAACTAGTAGGTTCTAGGCCGCATTATGGTTGAAGGTCTATGGTAGTGTGATTGGAGATGGAGATGGAGATGATAGGGGTATCTAGATATTATTGACATCTCATCCGGCTTGTATGCATGACCGGTACCACCCCAGGACAATCACATATGTAACTTACGAGAACTATTTATGAACCTCGTTCCATCGTGACTCCTGCACAAACGCCTCGCTAGCCCTGGGGAAAATGAAGGAAGATAGAGATAGTGTACAAATCCCAGATATATGATGCTGATGATTATTCATCCCCTTCTCTTCGTGCACGAACATCCCTCATCAAAGCCTTGGCCTCTTCGACTTCGACCCCGTCCTGGCATAGCTCGCCTGCTAATTGGTCTGCGCGTTCTAGGTCTCCGTTGCGCAGAGACCACCGCGCAAGCCATAGTCTTGCCTTGGATGTGGTAGCTGTAACCCCTGTGCCGTGCCAGGTGTCTTCATCTTCATCGTGTTGGGTAGATGACTTACGAGTCCGTCTGGAACTAGACTGGGCATCTGTTCCGGATTGATCATCGTCGTTGTCATTGTCGGAAGATGCGTCTTCCTCTTCCTGTATCACTTGGCCAGATTCCTGTTGGAGAGTGAGTTCCATGTATGTGGCTGCTTCTTCTTCGTCGCCTAGGCGTTCGTAGAGGGTGGCAATTTGGTGGAGGGTTTCAGGGTCCAGGATCTTGCGTTCCGGACCACCCATTCCTACTTGGGAGGTATCTTCGGCGTAGTAGGAGCCCGCGACGAGGGCTCGTTTGAGGGCTTTGATGCTTTGTTCGATGCGGCCCATCTTCGCATAGCAGGATCCTACTGCTTGCCACATCTTCGGGTCGTATGGACGTAGAGCCGCCGCTCTTTGATAGTAGAATAATGCGTAGAATGACATATCCAGTACTTCGTAGGCTTGGCCCAGACCGTACCAGGCGCGGTAGTCTTTGCGGTTAACATCGACGGCGCGGCGATATGACTCAATGGCTGCGTGTGTGTTTTTCATCTCAATGTACTCATGACCCATGAGGGTCCAGGCCGACAGGAAGTTCCGATCCAGGGTCAGGGCTCGTCGAAAATACATGACTGCTTTTTCATGTTCAGACTTGAGGGAGTAATAGTTCCCTACTACACAACATGTTTCTGGGCGGAACTTGTCGGTAGCAGTTGCGATCTGGGCGACGAATGCAAGCTGCGGACGAGCGCCCATCACGTATAAGATATTGGAGTAATGATCGAGACTGTCAAGTCGGTGAGGAGAGGTAACGAGAATGTCTGTGAAGATACTTGATGCTTCTTCAAAGTCTATAGGCCTTGTTAGAACTATTCAATGGATATTTTGCAGGCTACCTTCCTTACCTTTCGAGTGATAGTAGAGTAGAGCCCTTTGAGTCTTCAGGAAAGCGCTTGCGGGAAAGATCATTTCCAGCTCAGATAGCGACTGGTAGGTATCTTCAGTGGCCTGATACAATTCTTGACTGCAGTATACGCGGAATATGAGAGTCATGATATTTAGCGGAAGAAGTTTGACCACTTGGTTTAACTGCGAGGATAATTAGCAAGTCGCGACAATTATGGAACATGGGGTGACGTACATCTTCTGTGCTCGCAAGCAAGTCATTCAGCTCCTGCCATGCGCCCCAGTGAAATGGGTTCAGATGAACGCTCTGTATGAGCCACTTCTTCGCCTCATCCTCGTTTCGGCCCTTGAGGAGTATAACACCGTATAGATACTCCAACCAACCCTGGTTCCGATCTTCCAATCCTTTCTCCTGCCGCTCGGCTAACCATCCCTCCAGGCCTCGCGCGAGGTCCGGTAGCTCTTTGTTGACCGTCGATCCTCCGTCTGCTGGGCCGAGGACCATTTCAGTTTCCTCATCCTTCCGCTTCTCACCTGCCAAATACTTGGCGTACAACGCGAGGAACAGCGATTTCTGACTGAGCCTAGGATATGGGTTCCTCGTCACACTATGGTCCTTGACACCTGAATATGCCGACGCTTTTGATTTGCCCTTTTGCGGGGTCAGTGACTGTCTGGATTTCGGTTTCGGCGGCGTCGAAGTAAGAGGAACGGGGGAGATGGTCGGGGGAAGGAAAACCGCCGCGCAACGATCGTATTCGCGAGTGTCGAAGTAAGATTTCGCGAGGAGGTACTTGTATGACTCTTGCGCTTCGAGACTGGCTTCGAGTGAATCTTGCGATCGGAGGTACGGATTCTGGGTATTCGAAGGAGCATCGGGAAGGTCCATTGGGGAGTCGGGATCGGTATCATACTGCTCAGCTGGGACGATGGAATCCAGCATTTCGGCTGCCCTAGTTCGCAGATTTAGTTACCGGCCAAGATGGTGAGCCGGGGCAATGCCTGTAACTGTACCATTTGGCTGACTGGTATAAACAGCGTTCGGAGCATTTCATTGCCGCATCTTCGAGCCGAAACCTGAGCTCCTTGATGTTCTCTTCGGTGAACCGGATAGCCATGACGAACGAGAGAGCCGCAGCTACCTACGCGCATGCGTATAACAAAGAATGGTGGTAGAGCTCTTGTGACTTGACAGTAGCTAGCGACGCGCTAGAATCATTGCTAAGTACTTCCCGAGGACTGAGCGCTTTAAACACGGCGGAGAGGCCTGACGTGGATCGGATTCGGTGGGATTAAGATTGGGCAGATCGCGTAAGCAGCGCCAGTAGTGTAGCAGCAACGAAGCAAGCCGGCGACGACGAACGTATGGCAAGAATTGGGGAGAAGCAGACGACGCGACAGCCATCTGGGGAAGCGACGGGCCGGAGAATGAGGACTTGCCTGTTTGGGCCGCGGCGGGCAAACAGAACAAACAGCGGGGTCTTCCCCTTTGGGCGTCGCCGAAAATGAGGGTATTTGAACTATTGGAATCCCTGCTCGCGGGCCATTGTTCTTCTCCACGCCCTTTTCTCACCCCTCTGTCCCTCTTTTCCCCTCCAACTCTCCCAGCCTACGAGCTCTCTCCCAACATGTCCGCCACCACTACTCGCGCCGACTTCGAGGCCATCTTCCCTTCTCTGCGCGAAGACCTCCTGGACTATGCGAAGCAGTACAAGTTGCCCCAGAACGCCGTCGAGTGGTTCGAGAAGGTGGGTGCCATTCGCTCTCCCGTTCGTCTTACTCCAACTCAGAATGCTTACTCTTCTCGTTCTGTCCCCTCCAACAGGCCCTCAATGTCAACGTCCCCGGCGGAAAGCTCAACCGTGGTCTCTCCGTCCCCGACACCGGCTCTGCTCTCCTGAAGCAGCCCCTGACCGACGAGCAGTTCAAGCACCTCAGTCTTCTGGGCTGGCTCACCGAGCTGCTCCAGGCTTTCTTCCTGGTCAGCGATGACATTATGGACGGCTCCATCACTCGCCGCGGCCAGCCCTGTTGGTACAGGCACACCGGTGTCGGCCTGGTCGCCATCAACGACGCCTTCCTCCTCGAGTCCGGCATCTACATTATTCTGAAGAAATACTTCCGGTCCCACCCTGCCTACATCGACCTCGTCGAGCTCTTCCACGAGACCACATTCCAGACCGAGCTGGGTCAGCTCTGTGACCTGATCACTGCCCCCGAGGACAACGTCAACCTGGACAACTTCTCCATGGAGAAGTACATGTTCATCGTCACCTACAAGACCGCCTATTACAGCTTCTACCTCCCCGTCGCCATGGCCCTGCACTACCTCCAGCTCGCGACCCCCGAGAACCTCCGTCAGGCCCACGAAATCCTCATCCCCCTGGGTCAGTACTTCCAGGTCCAGGATGACTACCTCGATGCCTACGGTGACCCGGCCTTCATTGGCAAGATCGGTACCGATATCCAGGATAACAAGTGCTCGTGGTTGGTCAACCAGGCTCTCCAGCGTTGCAACGCGGAGCAGCGCAAGGTGCTGGAGACTGCTTACGGCCGCAAGGACAGCGAGCTTGAGGCCCAGGTTAAGGCCATCTACAAGGAGCTGGATCTGGAGAAGGTCTACAAGGAGTACGAGGAGGAAGTTGTTGGCGAGCTGCGCACCAAGATCAGCAACGTCAATGAGTCCGAGGGCTTGAAGAAGGAGGTCTTCGAGGCCTTCCTGGCCAAGATCTACAAGCGTACCAAATAGACATTCAGCCATTCTTTTGGAGGAACGATACCCCTGTCATTCTACGCGTCATCATCTCTCTACATAATACATAGCCTACATACCCCATCCAGATAGATTAGCTGAATGACTGAGACGAAGTGCATTGCACGGCTGTACCTGATTAATGGCTCCTGGTGCCCCTGCAGTCAGTAACAATAGTCCACCGGTGACTTCAAACCGCTAGCATCTTCTACTATCTTCCAGAATCACAGCATCCGCTCAAACCCCTCAGCTCGGACCTCCCACTGGGACGGAAACCCCGGCGCAACGGCTTGGTGACTGGTGTTCCTTGCGACGTCCCAACCACCAGTCATCATCGCAACGGCAAGCAACAGGGCTGCGCTCCCAGGGAAATATGGCGTGGGTGCCTTGGTCCCGACCGGCATGCCGACATCGTCGAATTCAAAATTCGAGTGGACCAGATACTGTATCGCAGCTTCCACATCTCCCAGCCTTGCCGCGTTCATCGCCAGCATGGGGAAGTCCCAGCTCCAACAATCCGTGAAGTTCCAAACACTGGCGACTTTAGCGGCTGTCGCTGCGACGATTGTTTCGTTCACGACCGACGAGAGTGATAAGAGTCCGTAGATGCCGGTGGGTGCTGGATGGTCGGTCACGGTTTCTGGATCTGTCCACATTTTCGGAATGCCTTCGTAGAGGGTGTATGTGAGGACCTCATCACCCGACTTATCTATTGTCCTAACTGTAGGTAGTGATGCGAGGTTGCTCTTGACATGGTTCCAAGATGAAGGAGCTTCTTGGCCGAGCCGGGCTTTCCAGGATATGGCTACGTCGAGACCAAAGTGCCAATATGCGAGCTCGAACGTGGGGTTGCGGGTACTGTTTGGCGGGGTATTCTCTGAGACGGGGTACATGGGAGGTCCAAGGTCATATACATTGGTGGAGGCGTTCCAGAAGGCAAAGGACGCCATGAACTCGGCCGACTCGGTCAGTATGTAGTCCCATCTCGCGAGGACATCATCTGTGTTCCCCCTTGCAGAATGTATAGTTTGGTACTCGGTCTCTGCGAAGTAGAACACATGGGGTTGTTGCCATATAAGCAGCGCGTTGATCTCTCCTGGAGCAGATCTCCCACTCGGGTCGCTCATTTTCCCCAACCTCAACCCCTTGTATCCCTGATCTGCTGCCCGTTCTAGCGACGATGGAAGGAACCGATCGTAGACCCCGATACTTCGCTTTAGTAAAGATAACTTGCCCCATGGGGTCCAGTGAGCGGCGTGCCAGAGGTACATCTCCATATGAAACTTGCCATACCATCCATTATTTACCCGGCCTGATTCCTGTGGCGGATCATACCCGGCCTCATTGACTGCCAGTAGGTATTGGGACAGGATTACACGTCGTTGAATCTCCACTGCCGTTGCATTCCCAGTTGCGGTCAAATCCACAAAGGCCCCGGTCTCCCAGTAGGCAGTCCACCATTGCCGAGATCGTGCGGTGATGGCATCAGCAGATAATGTCGACGAGTTTAAAGTCGCATGCGGTGAGAAGTTTGCTGTAAACTCAAATTCTGTCGTGCGGCTACCGTTCGGCTGGAGTACATACCGGTGGGAATGGCCAACCCTGGAAATAGACGCACCAGTACCACTCCACTGCAATGTGTTGTAGTATGTGGTATTGTCAAGAGTATGTTGTATCTGAGCTCCAGTGTTATCGTCTGTGAAGTGCAGGATCGTGGTATGATTCAAAACAGCGTCCCAATCGCCAATGAAGGGAGCCTCGAACTTATTCTTGTCCGTAGCATACGGGTAATCAAAGAAGATTGCCAGACGGTCTAGGGTCAACAGCTCGGATTGCAAGCGCACCGCTACCGTGTCCGAGACTGGATCAACACATGTCCAGACGGTGGTCGCATGGCCGTCTAAAGTAAAATTAGACTCCAATATGCCCTGGTAAATATCCAGTACTTGCGACTTCTCCTGCAGGTCATCTTCAGTATAGTTCGTGTGACTTCCTCCAAATACGAATCCGATGCGTCCTAAGTTGATACGGTGAGGATTGGCAATCAACCACTGAGAGATCCCCGCCTCTGCAGGATTGGGCATGTCATAATTGACTAGCCGACCATGAGTCCACCAGTCAACACCTTTGAAATCTGACGGCGTGGAATTCGCAGGCAGCGATGAATTGTGCCAACCCCAGGACGAAAGGGTGCCATACGGTAGGAAGGTCTACAGGCCAGTCAAATCTGCCCCGAATGCGAAGTTTCCATTCCCCACCTGCATTGGAGTGCTTGTCGAGCTGGCATTGCGATAAGGGTTGAATCTGGCAACCACTTTGGACCGATCAATGATGGGGGTTGGTGGAGACTTCGGGGATGCACTAGCCTCGCCAGTGCTGGATAAAAGATAGGGACCCAGTGCGAGACTCGTCAAGGCTGATAAATGTCGCATGATGATGCAGTGTTAGTCTGCGTAGCGGGACTGTCACATTCCAGCAATGGTTCCGACAAGTCCGCGTCATCATGAGTTTCTTCTTCTTTTATAAACCTGACTGAGCCCCTCAAGTTTGTCTACTCGACAGTTAGAAGACCGTTGCAGCGTCTCGACAGTCCAGATGAGATTCCACGAATCAAATTGGGCAGCATACCATCGATGCGCGGCAAGGAGATGCCGGCATTGATCTCCGCACGGGAGTCTCGGGCCAAACGCTGCCGAAGGAACCGGGTCTGCAGCTCCGTCATGATTCTCGGAGTTTATGAGGGGAACAATGAAATGGAAGAATGACCTGAGATCAGCGCTGGATACCGAGTCATTGGTACAGATAGATAGATGCTGGTTGTACCCCGTAGATTGTACGGTGTAAAAGGCCGAAGCCAGAAGGCAGAACCCTCCTCCGCCCACGTGGGCACCACCTGATCAGTGATTCCCCCTCAGGATTTCGTCGGCCTTTCCTTTCCTTTCCTTCTACCTTTGCATCTCAGCAATTTCGATATCCTCTTCCCGGATGGCCTCGGAAACACTCCGGACATTGCCAACAGTCCACAGTCCATCATTTGATCACGCCCCTTCCAGGGGTATCTAGGGCTGCCTACCCCTCAGGCGGACTTCAATCTAATTCAATCTATTTGGGAGCTCGAGGCGCCAAGTGGAGTTGGACTCGTCCAAACCAGCGACCACAACTGGCATTGGCCAACCGGCTAAGTCGGCCCAAGTGGGACACTGCATTTGTTGGAAAAAAAACCCAGCTAAAGAAAAAAGGCTTAATTAGTACCTATCCCATACGAAGAGTATCTATCTACCTAGAAGTCCGGATCACGAATCATGCCAGAGCCATCTCACCTCCATTTCACTCTCCATCCATCGGACTTCCGTGTCCTAGTGACAGGCACGACTTGATAAGGACCAAGTACCGACCATACAGGGAAGCCTGCCAAAAGGAATAGCCGGCCGACCTGCTTTGTCTTGTTCTCCTTTGCCAGCCCCTGTCCGCGCCTGTCCCAACGGGGCAAATATCCCCGGCGGGCTCACCAACCATCGAATTGCTGCCTCGATCACCTCACTCGAGCTCTACGCAATAGTCAATAGCCTTACGCAGTAGTACTGCTCAATAATAATACTACCGTATATTATCTAGACGTTTAGCCTGCCAGTGCCAGCATCCCGATGGTCCACTACCACATAGATATCTGAATACATACTGGTGGCCTTGAAGCCACCGCAGATGGCCACAGTGGATCTCCCGCGCCCTTGTCAACGAGAGTTTGAAATTGCCAGCTACTTTCTTTCCATCTCCATGCTTTTCTTCTTCTGATCCTCATGTCTTGCTCGCGGGGGTGGCGTTGACTTTCCCACCTTGCTCGCTCTGTCAGCAACTTAGCCCATGCCTCCTGACCACTAGACATCTCTGTGCCTGCGCCATGTTTCTGGGCACTCTACCCTTCGCGCTAGCGACGTTCCTACTCCTAACCTCTGTCTTGGCAGATGAAGGGCCATATTTCGCGTCCGATTTGTACGAACAAGGTCGGATGGGACAATGGCCCATTGAGGCCTACCGTTCGACTTCCACTGTGGGTGCGGCCGTCAATTTCATGGAATATAGCCCTCAATGCAAAGATGGTCAATACTACTTCATCTCTCCCCGCGGGTATAGCGTCCATAAGCCCGGGCCGATGATCCTAGACCAGGACGGTCATTTGGTCTGGACGGAGCCCTTGGGACATACCTATAATCTCAATGTCTATCAATATAAGGGCCAGGATTATCTGACATTCTGGCTGGGCGACGATGGCAAGGTGGGACACGGGGAGGGGACGTATTATATGGTACGATATCCTCCTTTACCCATACAGGCATCGAGTGGTCTTGCTAAAGTATTCGATAAAGCTGGACTCATCCTATAAGACAGTATACACCCTCAGTGGCGCGAATGGTCTCAAAGCAGATCTCCACGAGTTCCATATCACCCTCGATGAGACTGCAGTCTACACGATCTATGACGTTCGCCCTGCCGATATTCGCGTCGCTGGCGGTCCTGAACATGGCTGGATTTGGGATGGCACATTCCAAGAAGTTGATATCGAGACGAACAAACTTCTCTTCGAGTGGCGAGCATCGGAGCACTTCGACTTCACCGACGTTTATCGAGGTCGTGACGGCACGGGGGATAGCGAGGAACACCCATGGGACTTCTTCCACATCAACAGCGTCGACAAGGATTCAAAGGGGAATTTCCTGGTGTCAACACGCTATGGTAACTGCCTGCTTTACATCGACGGACGCACTGGCGACACCATCTGGACGCTGGGCGGCAAGCACAACAACTTTACCGATCTCTCGGGCGGCGCAGCCACCAATTTCACCTGGCAACACCATGCTCGCTTCCGCAACAATGGCACATCTATCACCCTCTTCGACAACTCCTCTCGCGGCAGAGGCGCTCCCTCATTACCGAGCCGAGGCCTTTACCTCGATGTTGACCAAGAAAAGATGACTGTCCAAGTTCGACATGAATACTGGAATTCACACCCTATACGCAGTCAATCCCAAGGCTCCGTCCAGATTCTTGACAGCGGCAACGTCCTCGTCGGCTACGGCTTCAGCGCCGCATGGACCGAGTTCACCATGGACGGCGACATTCTGTGCCACGCGCACTTCGCACCCAAACGAGACTTCAGCAAAGGCAAGGTCGTCTCCTTCCGCACGTTCAAACACCCCTGGGTCGGCAACCCCAACACCAGGCCCGACTTCGAAGTATACAGCTATCACGCCGCAGTGAGCTGGAACGGCGCCACCGAAGTCGCAACCTGGGTCCTGGAAGGCGCTGACAGCAAGAAATCGACCGACTTCATCTTCATCACCGCTGTTCCGAAAGACGGGTTCGAAACCGTCATCCCCATTCCCAAGGACGCGAAGTATAACTACCTTCGTGCCCTCGCATTAAACTCAACCGGTCACACCCTCGCCTCAAGCAAGGTCGCAAGATGGGATCCCTTCTCCGATGAAGCAGTCGTAATCAGTGGCGTCAGTGATGATGACGACGACGATGACGACGATGATACCGAGCCCTTTTACAAACTGCGTACGTTCTTGTTTGTCCTGATCGGCTTTTTCTCGGCGGCTGTGTTGGCTGCCTGTGTATGGTTCGTGAAACGCCACCTCGCGTCTCGGGCGGCGAGTCAAGGTCCCAGTGATAAAGAACAAGGTGTTTTCAAGCCTTTGAGTCGCTTCAGTATAGGTGAGGATTCGAGTGATGCGGAGGCGGAAGATGAGGTCGAGTTTTCTGCCCTGTTAGGGGACCGGAGATTGGATTCGCATTCGGACTTGGAGATGGGGAAGAGTAAGGATGAGGCGAGTAAACGATGAAATTTCATCTTTACTGCGCATGCTTGCTAAGGGCATGTCTGATATTGAACGTCTCATTGTACTACTAGTAACCTTTTGCTGTATAGACGAAGAAATCCAGCTTTGGCTTGACAGAATTATTTGTTATACATCTGCAGTGTAGATGTCGCTTACATTTGACTCTACAAATACGGGCTTATGATTCAAACGATCGTGTCATTGATTGCGTATTCATACTAAAGGAGCGCATGAGTTATCATAGCAATTTGGGCCGATAAAAGTCCGTTGTAGAAGGATCTCTGTAAACGAGCAAGCATGCTCAAGGCTCAATGAGTGATATCCTCTGCATCAAGCCGAGGAAGCTACTTCCAGCCGCTTGTAACCACCCTCGGCAGCGACCTGCTTCTGCAGCTCAGCCATCCGCTTCTGGTCACCCAGAGGATCGGTCGAGTCTGCATCGAGCGCCCAAGAAAGGTAGTCATTGGTGTAGTTGGACACGAAACCTGCATCCAGAATACCCAGACGCTTTCCGTAGTTGGTAACCTTGGCCCAATCGCGACTGACGTTCTTCAAGTCGCGGCTGAAGTACGCGAAGGAACGCTCAAAGATCTTTCGGTTGACCGGGGTGCCCATGATCGGCTTCATGTCCACGTACTCCTCGAATGCCTGGGCCGGTTCGGCCAGGACGTAATCAGTTGCACGCTTGACAGCATTCATGAACTTCTTGACCTTCGCGGGGTTAGCGGCTAGGAAGGCATCGTTGGCGATGTAAAGAATGGAGCAGAAGCAGCAGCAGCCGAGCTCAGCGAGCTGGTCGATGCGGAGCATCTGGACATCGTCGCGAGGACGGTTCTGGGTAGCGAGCCACTCGGCGAGCTCGACCATTTGAACGTTCTCAAGGCCGATTCCTGCATCGATGTCACCGCGGATGATGGCTTTGGTGACGTTCATGCCGCAGCGGACGGCGGTGTAGTCGTCAGCAGTCATGCCGTAGTACTTGGTGAGTTCGTCAATCTGGATCTGTCGTGTGGTTGGGTTAGTAAGAGCTTTGAGAGCACTTTGATGGCCGGAATGGCGAACCTTTCCGAACTCTCCGACGTAACCAATCTTCTTGCCCTTCAGGGAGCGGAAATCCTCGGTAATACCGCTGTGCTTCAGGTAGACGACACCAGTGAAGGGCTCATCCAGCAGGGATCCGATCGAAGTGACGGGGAAGTTGCGGGCCTTGGCCTGATTCTCGGGTTAGATCCTTTTTATGTCAAGATTCATAGAGAAAGGTGGTTCGTACAGCAAGGGTATGGATCATAGCCTTGAATCCCATGTCCACCTTTCCACTACCGATGATCTCGGTGACATCGGACGGGTCATTGGGCTCCAGGAGGGCAACTTTGAGGCCCTCTTCCTTGAAGAAGCCCTTGCTCTGGGCAAGGTACAGGGGGGCGTGGTACGGGGTCGCGTGCCTTTAAACACATCTCTTAGCAATCGTTCTAACCTAGCTCATAATCTCCAATCCATACCAGTTGGTGAGGAAGGTGATCTTGTCAGTAGACATATTGGCACAAACTCAGGTCACGAGTATTGCAAAGTTCTGGAAACTGTCAGCAACAGAGAGATATGGGATCCCTCGTCTCTGTAGGTTATAATGTAGGGGACAATCAATGCCACGCATGTCCTTTCGCTAGTATTATCTAGATCAAGTTTTGACAGTATAATCTCAGAACGACCAAGCTCCAGTCCTCATCTTGGACGGGAAGTGTCCGAGATGAGAACAGGAGCTCGAGCCGAACACCTGTCATGCGCGAGCAGTGACTGTTATACTATTGTACGATACCTTGACCCATCTGAACTCCTAGCGAAAAGACCCGCAGGGCGATCCTGCCTGCGCGGCCTCATTGTGAGTCGTACCGAGTGGACGAGCGATTTGAAGGGAGAAAGTTGAGCAGAAGAATGAAGATGGATGGATGGATGGATGGAAGGAGAAAGTGGAAGGGAAGGTGCGGCATAAATAGTACTTGGCCGGCAGCAGCGGGGAAACAAAACCAACCCTGGTCGCTGAACCCCACCATTCGCGACTCCAACTTGCTTCCTCTCCCTCACCGAGAACACAACAGGACCCCCACGAAAATGAAGCCAGCATCTGATTGGAGATCCTCTCACCGGACTGATGTGCTCCTGGGACCTTTCCGGTTCTCGAGCAGCGACCACCTCATCGTGAACTCTGTCCCTTCCTTCCCCCGCTCTGGACCCGCAGCGACTCCCGCCGGTACCATGTTAAATGACTCAACCCAGCGTGGTCGGCCATGGCTGCACCCCAACCGGATACCTCAAGTCCTGACTGGCGCGTCTAGATCCTCTTGGGGAAGGATCGGCTCCGGTCTACTGTTAGCTCGGCTTGCCTGCTGTCTCGGACCGCGTAGGGCTTTGCACCGGCAGCGCATCATCCCATCTCAACCAAGGCTGCTTCTTGGCTACATCGGCGGCACGCAGGAATGATATTCTATGAATATGATCTTCGTCGTGCATTGGACTATCTCAACCTGGACCTACCCCAGTAGGTCCAAACAGAAGATACAACTCGCTGGCTACAAGTAGATGACATATGCAAAGAAGGAATGGAACAATGCAAGAATGGAGAGATTAGCTAACGCAAGTGAGCAAAGGCAAGGTGGGGCGCCATGTGAATAAGAAACTCGATGGGCTAACTCAGCTCCCATAACCCATGGATGAGCTGCTCTTGACTCGTGGGATAAATATGACAGAGGCGGTTGACCAAAAGCATGATTCCGCAAACAGACGTTAAACGAGAGCAAGTAGGTTGGAATGTGGCGGCTTCAACAGGAATGGTACCTTGTAAATTCAGACCATTGAAGGTTTGCGGCTGCGAGGCTGGCACTATCTCACAGTCGATCAAAGGTCTCCATTCCCATTCACCGACAGCTGATCAAGTGGCGACGGCGGACGATCGGTGTTTTTCTTCGTGCGCAGAGTGAGCGGGAAGTAATGGTCATCAGGCTCTTCTTCCTCGCTAGTACTGGATATCAATCTCGGTCAACAACTCAGCTCCTCGCGTACATTCATGGGGTGTTGGCTTACGGCAGTCGCCATGCAACATAGTCCTCCGTACTCAAGCCTTCTTTCACTTCCTGCAATGAGGCAAAATCCCCGGGAGTCATCATCCCAGACCGATCCCGTGGCGAGCCAGGAACGGACAAGGGCCGCGATATCTTCTGCTCCGTGCCGCCGATAATGTCGTATACATCCTCGGACGTCCCAAAAGACGAAGGATAGGCTATATACAAGGTTAGATTCAAGAAAAGAGAAGCGTGGTTATGCATATACCTCTTCGTAGGGCCAACTGTCGAGCCTTGACATACTCCAAGCCCATTCGTTTCCAGTCCAAGAGGTCACTCAAACGCTCCGTCCGGTTTCGTTGATTGATCCGTTGACGCCGACTCTTCTGCGTGAAGTTGTACATGAACTCCGTCAGCTGGTTGACGGAGTCATCCACGCCCTTCATGCGACGGTCCACGATGTAGATCCCGTAATCGGACGAATTCTCGATCAACTCCTCCATGTAACAACCGAATCCAGAGAGGTTCGTGGTGATGCTGGGAACGCCCATCACGGTGCATTCAGCCGGCGTATATCCCCACGGCTCATAGTATGAAGGGAACACCCCAAGATGCGTGCCACGGACAAAGTCATCGTAGTCTAATGGGAGCACGGGGTTGGATGAGTTCAAGAACTCCGGGTGGAAGACGACTTTAACCCGGTCTGACTCATGGTTGAAGAGTTGAACACGACGAATCTGATTCAGGATCGGGTCCTCGTGGTCGCTGACCATATTGTGTGTCACAATCGGAGGCAAGGAGTGTCGTTTCATAGCAAAGAGTCTGCGACGCAAAAGCACGCGATCCTGACTAGCCATCAAATCCTTCTCGTCCGGCATGTTGTCGCCTTCCTTCCATGCTAGGCACCGCTCGTACATTCTTCTTCCGATACTTTTCTCGATCATCTCAATCGTATCCCTCAGGGATTTCACGACCGCTTGGCCCTTGAGCGACTCGACTGTAAGTGATGACGTCTGAGCGGGCATAATAATAAACGCGACGACAGTCATCTTAGATCCCTCAGATTTGAGGCGGTGGTTTAGACGCGCTAAGCCCTCGATGAACATGTCAACTCCTTTGTTTCGGAACTCATAGCGTCCAGAAGTGAAAACGTAGAGGGTATTCTCCAAGTCAAAGTTGTTGTGACCGTAGAAATGCCCACGAACAAAGTCATTGATCTTTTCTTTGGACTGTGAATGTAGGTTCTGAAATTCATGCACAGCAGAGAACTTCTTGACATTCAACCCATTGGGCAGCACTCCATCAGGCTTCCTTTTGAGAAGATGTTCGCTCTCAAAGGCTGTGATATGTGAGACCGTGGTGAAGACATCTGCTGTATGAGCGGCAGCTCGCTCAATGCAGTACCTGTGATAGATCCCCCGTTTTCCAGCTTCCGCATCAACATCGAAGTACTGGAGGTTGTTATAGAAATCCACCGATCCAGCGCACAGGTACCGACCGAGCAAGGTCGCGTGGGTGGTGAATATTGTCGTCAAGTCCATATGCCTTTTCTTAGTGAGTGGCAAGGCGACACCAGCCAGCCATTCGTGGAAATGAGCAACGACCGCATAGCGACGCTCATGCGCAATGAACTGAACAACCACAGTTAGCATATGCACGCGCGCAGTCAGTGTTATATGTGCTCGGATCACATACTTCACCCAAGAACCATGCTACCAAGTAACCGAAGACAATGGCCTCATTCGTCTCACTATCAGCAGGGGGCGACGGGATACCAGCTGAATTCCACAAATCTCCCTTCCACTCGTCCAGATATTTGTATCCAGTCCCCGTGTCAATGAGGAGCACTCGCGGCGCACCCTCGATCAGCCAGCGACCGTAGACGATTTCGATCCCCCGCTCCTTCATAGACTGGATGGTCTCAATCAAACGGGGGTTCGACGGCGTCAACTCCTCGACCTCCACGGCTGCTGAAGCACGATTGAGAGGACCGATCAGAGTATAGCGGTCGCCATACTCTGCGGTGGTCACGGGCGCTTTGGACTTGAGAACCGAGTAGATGCCCCCGACCCGGTTGGCCACTTCGGTGGCAATCTCAAATAGAATGTGATTACGAACATCTCTCTTGAGAGGCTCCTGGCCACTGTCCTCACTAGCCATGGTTTAGCTCTAGCGCTCAGGCAAATGCAGAATGGGGATTATGAATAACTAAAAGAAAGCCAAAAGGAAAGGAGAAGGAAGCTTGAATAGAGGCAGCGAAGGTAAATAATAAACAAAGACTCAAGGAGAAACGGGCTCGGCGCTTCTTGGGGGGGGGAAGCTCGAGGAAGGTCGAGGAGAGGAGGTGACGTGCGGGGGAAGGGCGAAAGGCAGGTGGTGTGGCGGGGAAACGAAGGAATATCAATCAAACAGGGAGGAGGAAGAGGAGGTTGGACCTCGCCATCGTTGGGACAGGGACCGCAAGGAGGGGCGCAGATTCTGCTCCATTCACTCCCCTTCCTCGCTTTCCCCTCAATTCAGGCTACAAGAGCTTTTCCCTCGCGCAATTGCCCGACCAGGGTGCCGGGAAAGCTCACCGAAGGCCCCCGTCCTAAGCCAAGGTTGGAGTTGCACGGACGCATCCCCGGTTCTGGCGACGGCCACCAAGGGATCCCCCGGCAAATGACATCCCCGGTTGGTTGGTCGATTGCAGAATCATCCGACCAGATGATGATGGTTGCAACGTTCCAGCTGGAGCTCGGGCGTACACGACCTGTTATCTGCATCCTCAGCGCCTATGCCCATCGGCCATTACGTTGTTTTGGAGCTAGTCGAGCCGCCTCCCTACAGGGGTCTAGACACCCGAGCGCATTGTTGGGGTGGCAGGTGGCACAGTGGGAAATTCATTCCCACCAAGAATTAATCTCCTGAAGAACCGGAGAGATCGATCGCGACCGGAAAGGGGGGATGTCGAAGATAAGGAACATTCGTTCGGCTTCCTGGGTCCCTGGGTCCCTGGGTCTCAACACGTACCAGAATGTGCCTCCGCTTGGCTCCAGCGCCGGGTTTGGGCAAAATCGGGGCAAATCTGGGGAAAGCTGCTCGGATGTGACGTCACCAGTCCTGGCCGCTGAAGCTCAACTCGCCCGCCGATAAACTCCCGGGCCTCCCAGCAGCCACCTCGCTGCACCACCCTGCAATCGTGACGGGAAGATCACCAGGCTCATCTTTGATCTTACTGGCCTGCTTGCCTCTTCTGATAACCACAACGATCATTGGTGCTCAACTGGTGAGATAGACATTATGTGTCAATGCTCCACGGCTGTAGCCAATATATTCAACCCTGCAAGATCTGCAAGTTGGCAGTCACCGCAGTCACCTCACACGGTTGTGGGCTCAAACAAGCCAGCATCAATTTGAATTCATCCCTCCAATATCCACTGAGGTCGTATCGAGACTCATGGGGCTCAGGAAAGGGGGTAAGTGGACCCTCAAGCGCGCTACTTATACTACATAGCGGATATGGGACGGACTTCTTTAAACGCAACCTCGCGTATCGAGCCGTCCGATATGATGCGATCGCTCCGATAATGTTGATCATCTCCAGTAAGCGAATCGCCGATCAGACCCAGCACCAGACTAAGGGTCTACAATATCAACCGGATTCTAAAATTGACCCTCTCTGTCGGCTATCTTCCTAGAAGTCTAACTGCCATGAATACCGCGCTGACATCCTCTCGATTCTAGTGGCGTGTATTCGATGACTTCCCCCTTCCTCAGACTGAAACCCATCGCGATAAACGAATCGTCGAATTCCCGAGACAATCGTGCACATAGTAAAGTCCGATTGACATGGATCACCATTCAAAGCTCGGCCACGGTCGCATACTATACGTACCGACTTGAAGTCATTTTCGTCTGAGGATCCTCCGGGGAGGATAGGATGGTGGACACAACGATATCACCAGCTGCTCTCAGCTTTGCTCGCCACATATCCGGGTCTCTCAACTGAATTGATGCTAAATCGACTCGCAGGTTGCCAAGCAGTCGGGCAATGGTGGTTTTGCCTCAGTCTGACCCCCCATTGGTATAACAGGTTGTCTTTCCAGTTTCGATTCGGTCGATAACCCTTTGTTATCACGTATCCAGGCACTGCCCCGATGTAACCTTCAGGATAACGTAGATAACTGAGCAACTGCTAGCTCGAAACGCTTGACAAACCATCAAGATGCTGACTTAATCCAGTAGCTGATGTCTTGCGGTGGTGGTATTTTCCAGGTGATTTAGAACCACGCAGATGGAGAAGTTTGACGAAAGCGGATCCCTTATGTTCCGATCAATTGGGTTACATGAGTTTGCACCTATTAGACATATGAATTATTGAGTATGCAGAAAAACTGATTCCAATTGTACGGCTTCAAATTTGGCTCTACCCGTATACTACTACATCCCGGGAAAATAAATATACACAGCAACGGGAAGGTCAAGATCAAACAGCAGGGTCATTGCCCATTTCTACTATACTCAAGTCCGATCAATGACTGAGAGTCCTAGTATTAAATATCGAATGACAAACCCTATAAGAATATTAGTTTCGCTCTCGATATCGAGAAAATAAAAGAGAGCAAATTCCGGCAACCTCAACAATCAAAAGAAATTGAGGCTACTACTCTAACCCGTTCGCTTCCCATTATCACCAACCCAACAAATCCCAATATTCTCATTCTCTCACACATTACAATCCTAAAAGCACAAGAAATAAGATTTTTACAACATCAGCAAACAGTGGTACACAACCAAAACTCACCCAAGTTCCGTTCCCAATAACCTTCCCGCCGCCAACCACACCCAAACCACTATCACCACCACACAACCTCACTAACCTAACCCAGAAGACACCAACAACTAAGAATAACCTGAAACAACAATACCATCACTCAATTATACCCAGAATCACATCCAACCATCCAGTAACCCTTTCAATCAATCTTCATCTAGATCCTTCCAATCGCCAAACACGGTACCTGATTTAAACCCTTCTATGAAGTCATCGCTCCCCACAATGACTTCACGATGCTGTCAACATCTCGAATCGATGTGTTCATCGACCTGGTCTCTTCAGATATAAGAACCACCATCTCTTGAGTACCACTTACATGTAACTTCATTAATTAAATCAATCACAAGCACAAGCACAAGCACAAGTACGAAGTACTTTTCTGCAACATAATACGAAAACTACACTACAACCAACAACCAAGGTATGCACACTCCACCACCACCACCAACTTCCCCAAACTAACACCACTCAGACAAACAACAACCAAAATGCCCCGCGGAGCCGAATACGACAACGGAATCCCCCAAAGCGACAACGCTATTGAGGCCGGCGAGACGAAGGTCCACGGAACCAACCCTGACGTATGTCCCTTACCCTCAATCTTCCTCCAACAAAAAGTCCAATATATGCTAATAGAATACATACAGAATGACCACCTAAACCGCGCTCAGCGTACCGCTCCCCTCCCCGAAGCCGCGCACAGCAGTGGCGGAACATACAGCATCGGGGGCAGTTCGGGCCCGAATAAATTCGGCAGTGGGAAGGGTGGACACGAGCCCAAGACTCTGGGGGAGAAGAAGGGATTGGGTGCTATTTAAATGAAGTTATGAATGAAGTGTGTTTAGGGAGTTTGGGGATGCATCGGTTTAATGAAAGGCATGTATAAATAAATAACTATTGACTTGTGTACTACTTTTCATTCGATGAGTGTTATGAGAAGATGGAGAAGGCCTCCTGGGTTTGAGGTCTGGATGAAATGATGTATTTTGATTTGAGATGATATGGGTTGTTTGTGGTTTGTTGTTTGTCTTGTATTACTTGTAGATGGATGGAGTAATTGAGTAGGTGGGTGAAATTCTTATTAGATCTATATATGTATGTGTGTGTAGGCTACGCTCTTCGAGTGCGCCGGACAATGAACAGAAAGGTTGGGAATGACTGTACAGTCCTGTACCATGTGGTATAGGAGGTCTACGAGGCGATTCACACTAGTTATACACAAGACCGTCAAGGCCCAAACACGGATCGATTGCCTCTGTTAGGATTGATTCTTCGACGCGCCGTTTGCATCAGAAGACGACTTTCGAGAGGAGTCCGTGGAAGAAGCCTTGGATTCGGTGGTGATCTTCTTTTGGTTTACCAATTCGAGTAGACGCTGGCCCAGATCGCCAAAGCCGTCGATCTTGCTCAGCTTCGTTTGAAGATACTCCGCATCTCGTTGCAGTCTGGAACAATTAGCTTAGGTCGCAGTCATGAGGCAGTAACACTTACCGTTGCTTGCCAGCATCTGAAGTTACGGTAACCTCTTCGAATGCCTTCGTCCACTGCTCTCGATAGCTGCTGAACACAGGATCCATGATCATCATAACCGTCATGTCGGGAAGATGCTTGCTTAGCACCCGATGCAGTGTGCCCGTTTCCTTCGTCAGAGTTTCCATGTATGGACTCACACCACTACCCCCTGCGGGCGCATTCCAGTCAATCTTTTTCATGGCATTGACATGGATAGACGATCGAGATCCCATTATGTCCACAAGTTTCTCATGAATTCCGGACTGATGCTCTTGGTAAAGCCGCTTCACCTTATCAAACTCTCCCATCAGCGGGCTGGACGGTGCATGACGACGAACAAACTCTCGGATATAGGGAACCAGGGCAATGACAAAGCTCAGCGCCTGGGACGACAGGGCCAGGTGCTTAGTAGTGATATTCTTGAGTCCCGCACTCCTTGTTGCTCCAGCACCAAGAATCAGTTGGGAGGAACGTGAGTTGAATAGCTTCAGGGACTCCAACAGACCAGGCGCAATGTCCTGCATCATGCTGGGTATATTCGCCATGATGAATTGATATTCCTCAATACTTTTCATCATTGCCACAGCTGATTCAGAAAGAATATACTTCTGCTCGTCGATCATGGCACTGCGCAACTTCTCCTTGCCAGAGCCATTGACAACTGTAGTGTTTGCCGGTGATGGTTGTCGGCGTTCATCCTGGGACAGCCATATCTTCGATGCGTCTACCCAGACGTCAATGTCTCTGGTGCTTGCACCCAGGATGCGGTCTAGGATAGCATTGTCGGCTTCTCCAAAGTCCCTCGCATCCCATCGGTCGGCGTCCATTACCTCGACTACACGACGCCGTTGCCCATCTCCAAATCGATTGATGTAATCGCGGATCTGGTTGCCTACAACGGTCTTCAACGCAGTACCACTTCGCCCCGAGATAGCCTCGCACTCATCAGCAAAGAGCCGATTGAGAGTGAAGTACTTGAGGAAATCCTCTTTTTGAAGCTGAGACGTCTGTTCTGATCGAACCTTCAACACCTTGGTAACCTGGGATTGGGCAATATCGACGGCTTGACCAAGAAGGCTCGACATATCCAAGACCTGCAGTATCTCATCTTGTGCCACAATGGTTGTAGGCCCCGGGGTTGAAGCCTTGCCTGGACCTTGTGGATTCGGGCTTGGAGGACCAGACTTCACCCCGATCGGGGTTGGATTCTCCAGCCCACTCGCAATATCAAGAAGGACTTTGACTTGAACACTAAGCCTCCGGAGAGACTCGCTGATACCAGTGTATACCCGTGCGAGCATGTTGTATGAATCCTGAGCGTCCAAGGCACGGAGATTCCGCGCCAGGATCGAGGACTTCTCTTGCTGACTGAGCTGCTGGGACTTTTGGGTCGATATCGATACCACCGACTCGTTATCATCGTCACTGGAACTTGGCATGTGTTTGCGAATCAGACTCTTCATCTCTCGCAGCACCGCAGTCTTGAAGGCGGTTGCTGCAGGTGTCGTGTGGCGGACACGAGCAAGGCCGGTGAGATGTAGGTGCAACCTGGACCGTAACTGGTCATCAAAAGCCATATATGCCGGGGGTTGCATAGCGCCTGAGCGCTGTGCTCCACGCTGACGCTGAAACGCAGATCCCCAGCGTTGCAATGTTGCATCCAAAGGCATGTTCTCGATATGCTGCCTCAGATCGCCCAGTAAATCGCTCAAGAAACGGCTTTCATAACCTGTGCCTATGCGGTACCTTAGGTGAGCTAGGTCATCAGAAGCGCCTTCCAGTGCTTTGAGCCTGCGCAAATCGATAGCCTTCCTCGGTTGATCCTGCGGCTCCTTTCCGTCGGTAGGACCAGGGGTATATTCTCCGGCCATCAGTCTCTCCACCTCTTCTAAACCATCCGCGGCCTCCTCGATCTTGCCGGTCTCGACTAGTTCCTCGCATCGAGAGACAGATTGAACGACGTCACGAAGTTGCGATACTGCATCGGCGAGCATGCGCACATTCTCCCTCCGACGTCGCAGATTGACAATCTTGAGACCACCAAGTGCCATTTCTCGGTCGATTTTCTGCAGGTCCTTCCGCAAGATCTGGATCCGCTTCACCGAATCAGCAGCCTCTGCATGCAGCTCACGCAGTGACCCCAGTGCGGTAAAAAAAGACTTCGACGCAGTCGAGATCGACGAAATAAGGTGAATTTCTACAGTGTCCATGTACCATGAAAGCTTCTCCTGCAGAATAGCATTTGTAGCTAGGGCCTTTCTACCCGTAGGAGCCGGCTCCAGAGCAGCGCCATTCTCGGCTTTATCCTTCGATGGTGTCACAATCTCAGACTTTTCCGACACAACATCAAAGGTCCGGGGGTTCTCTAGGTGGAAGTCGTCCTCAAAGTAGACCGTAGGGATTGTAGATAGAGGTGTAACTGCATGTCCGCGACCGCGACCAGCATATGACCTTTTCCTACCCCGAGTATCGTACGGAGAACTTGCTCGGGAACTGGTTGATATCGCCGAGGGTCGCCTTTCCCGGGACCTTGGAACCAACGAGTCCGAGTCCTCTGTCTTGGGAGAAAGATTGTCGCGTCCCCGCGCTAGCTGTGAATCCTGATCCCCAGTGCTTTCTTTTGCTTGTTGAAAGACATCGTACAATGATCCGACCTGCGATAGATACGCCTCGAATGCTTCGGGATCCACGTGGGGAATATTTGTCAGGGTGACGGGAGGGATATCGCGAGTAGTCGGGGGCTTATATCCGGCGGAGGGGACGGCGGTATGGGGAACAAGACCGGTGCGGACAATCGGAGGCTGCAGGAGGGTAGAGATTGCTGCGCCGAATTAGCATGGTTTTATCTTTAGTCACTTGTCTCATGAGCCCAGGTGCCGTACCATTTTGTCCGGACTCAGCTATCGATCCATGGCGGTAGGAAGGATCCAGAATCCCCCCAATACTGGCAATCGAGCTCGCCGTTGACCCTCTCCTTAAGGGAAACCTCTGAGTTGACGCTCGGGGAGACTCGATCTGGCTCAATGAAAACTGAGACAAGGACGGGGTCGAAGCGCCTGAGGCCAAGCTGTCAATCGACTTCCGGGGGGTTGCGGAGGACATATCGTTGATGGCGGATTAGCGACTCCCACGGCCACCGTGCTAGTACTCGGGAGAACAAAGGAACAATGTTATCTACACATGACAAGAGGACAGCGGCAATTAAGAACGGGGGCGCGTAAGCAGCGTTCTGCCAATGATCCCACGCTGCCAGGGTACAAGACCTGTGGTCCAAAGAGGAGGAGAATGAAAGCCACGCCGACGAGGCCCGCTGCAACGTCACCCTCGACCCTCTGATACGGGGGGTTTGTTCATGACAGCTTCCCCCGATCCGGTATGGTGCCAGGCCCTGAGACCACCCACTAGCCTGCTTTGGGGTTCCTCGGGATTTAGTGTTTCCGGTTCCCGTCCCCGTGCTCCCTGCAGCCTCAGGCCAAACACAAAAACCACTTAACGCGTGAGGCGACGCGACGCGTTCCGCTCGTGTTGCTGCCGCAGAAGTTATTTGCAGGGCCTTTTGCCCTGGCAATGGGATGGATCCGAAATCAACACATCTCATCACAACCTCCCCGCAGCCCGCCCTGCTGTCTTCGCCATGGACAGACGCACCCCCTACACCCTGAGCGTCCTCGCTCCCAGCGTCGATGGTGTGGAAGACTCTCGTTCTCAGATTCAGGCCAAATTGAAGGAGTTTGTGCTGGAATTTCAGCTCGACAATGCATTCATCTACCGGTATGTTGTGTTTTGGCTGTCAGATACATGGAAGAAAAACATAAGCTAAGGTTTATGGCAGCGACCAACTTCGACAGAATGTCTTGGTCAAGCAATACTATTGCGACATTGATATTGCACACTTGATTTCATATAATGAAGAGCTGGCACACAAGCTCACCACAGAGCCTGCCGACCTCATTCCCCTTGTGAGTATTCTTCCCCCAACTCCTCGACTTTCCTCCTAACCAGGCTTGTCATCTTCTAGTTCGAAGCGGCACTTCAGGATTGCACTCGCCGCATTGTATACCCCTCTCAGAGAGACATCGTCCTGCCAACCCACCAGCTTCTGCTTCACTCTTCTGCAACTCATATTTCTATCCGCGACCTCAATGCCACCAACATCTCGCACCTTGTTCGTATCCCTGGTATCGTGATCGGCGCATCCACAATATCATCCAAGGCAACGGTGATGCACATTCGATGCAAAAATTGTGGCCACACAGAGAATCTCCGAGTTGAGGGTGGTTTCTCGGGTCTTCAGCTGCCTAGAAGATGTGGTCGCCAGCAACAACCCGGCGACAATCAATCAGAGCCTTGCCCTCTGGACCCATATGTCGTATCTCACGAGAAATGTCAATTTGTCGACCAGCAGGTTCTCAAGCTTCAGGAGGCGCCTGATCAAGTGCCCGTGGGTGAGCTTCCCAGGCATGTTCTCATTTCAGCAGACCGATACTTGGCCAACAGGGTCGTGCCTGGCTCTCGTTGTACTGTGATGGGAATTTTTTCGATCTATCAATCCGCCAAGGGTGGCAAGAAGGATGGAGCCGTGGCTATTCGCAACCCGTACTTGCGGGCAGTGGGTATCAGCTCCGATCTGGATCATACCGCTAAGGGCAGCGCCATCTTCTCCGAAGAAGAAGAGCAAGAATTTTTGGAGCTTAGTCGCCGTCCTGACTTGTATGAGGCTCTTGCTAAAAGTATAGCTCCGTCGATCTATGGAAACCTGGACATCAAGAAGGCCATCGTCTGCCTGCTCATGGGTGGTTCCAAGAAACTCCTCCCCGACGGAATGAAGCTGCGTGGTGATATCAACGTGCTTCTCCTTGGTGACCCCGGTACGGCCAAGTCTCAGCTGCTCAAGTTCACGGAGAAGGTTTCCCCTATTGCTATTTATACATCCGGTAAGGGTTCTTCAGCAGCCGGTTTGACGGCATCGGTTCAGCGCGATCACGCCACCCGTGAGTTCTACCTGGAAGGAGGTGCCATGGTGCTTGCAGACGGCGGTGTCGTCTGTATTGATGAATTCGATAAGATGAGAGACGAGGACCGAGTCGCCATCCACGAAGCCATGGAACAGCAGACCATCTCCATTGCCAAGGCTGGAATCACTACCATTCTGAACTCAAGGACATCGGTTCTGGCCGCAGCCAACCCGATCTTCGGTCGTTACGATGACCTGAAAACTCCTGGTGAAAACATTGATTTCCAGACGACCATTCTGTCTCGTTTCGATATGATCTTCATTGTTCGCGATGACCATGAACGCAGTCGTGACGAAAGCATCGCGAGACACGTTATGGGTGTGCATATGGGCGGTCGGGGTGTCGAGGAGCAGGTTGAGGCGGAGATCCCGCTGGACAAGATGAAGCGCTATATCAGCTATTGTCGCACGTAAGTTGTTGATTTTTTTTCTCATTTTTTCCACAGTAACATGTCATCACAGGCGTTGCGCGCCCCGTCTCTCGGATGAAGCTGCTGAAAAGCTGTCGTCCCACTTCGTCACCATCAGAAAGCAAGTTCACCGTGCTGAACTTGATGCCAATACCCGATCCTCCATTCCGATTACTGTTCGTCAACTCGAGGCTATTGTCCGTATCACCGAGTCGTTGGCCAAACTGAGCTTGTCGCCGGTCGCCACTGAGGCCCATGTGGACGAAGCCATCCGTCTTTTCTTGGCCTCGACCATGGATGCCGTCACTCAAGGTGAAGGGCAGGGCAGCAAGGAGATGATGGAAGAAGCGAGCAAGATCGAAGACGAACTGAAGCGCCGTCTGCCCATCGGATGGAGCACCAGCCTGGCGACGTTGAGGCGCGAGTTTGTTGACGGAAGGGGTTACACGGAACAAGCTCTGAACCGGGCATTGATTGTGATGCAACGACGAGAAACCGTTCAAATCCGGTCGGGTGGCTCACAGGTATACCGGCACGGTGTATAGTGCTTTGTTCTTCTGCTTTTTAATTGACAGCATGCGATATGGTCGGGAATGATCCTTCAAAGTTTGTTGGCTGGAACGACGCTATGTATCAAATTGGGCTCGGGCACAACAGGGATGAAACGGTGTACGGCGTATTGCTTTGTTCTGGGCGATCGACTGATTAGTTACTAGATGAGCGAACTTCATGAGGGGCAATATAACAACAATAATCATCGATATCTTACCAGTTTATATACAGACACCTTCGTGTGTCATATGTTTCTCAACACAGCTCTAGAAAGGCACAGTCGACTCTGTGTGCAGGGAGCTTATGCAGTTGGTGGCCCAGCCCCAATGTCAGGAATTTGGTGATTGTCCTCGACGACAAATCGGCTCGTTTGTGGCCTTCGATGTTCTCGTGTCCGGGAACCCAATGAATTTCGATCTTGACTCCCATCGTGGATAGTCGGTATGAGAGCGCATCAATAAGATCCACCAGACGGTCTGCGAGCGGGTTGGGCTTTTTTGAATCCGGTCGGAGCATAGTCATAGCGGACATGCAATCAGTGAAGACCCGGACGGTATGACCTGACGCTTCAAGCCTCTCCAACCTATGGACTGCGGCTTTCAGTCCGGCCCCGATGGCAAACAACTCACCTTGCTGGCTGAGACGGGCATCATCGACGACATACATCAGTTCGGCCAAATCACCGCCCTGCAGCTTGTCCCAGACGATTGCAGCCCCAGATGGTGCGATCTGATCAGCAGCTGTCGATCCGTCCACCCAGAAAACATGGCGGTTGTTTGAGGATTTCTCATTCTCCACAGCATATGTAATCGCGCCTGCGTGTGGGCGTACGGCCTGTACTCTGTCGAATCGACTGTCTTGGTATGTTTGGATAGAAGGTTGAAACTGTTCCTGATGTTGTTTCCCCTGTTGTTGCTGCGGTTGCTGCTGCGGTTGCTGTTGCGGTTGCTGTTGCGGTTGCTGTTGCGGTTGCTGTTGCCTTTTATTCTGCTTCTGAGCGTGCTTCTTACCCCGACGCTTCTTCGATGCCTTAGCCTCGATGGGCGCGGCGTCATCAGAGACAGGACTAGGGGCATCACCTTGAACCCGGATTAGGTCAGTGTGGGAATCTCGACTGCTTTCGTTGCTGTTGCTGTTGCTGTTGCTGTTGCTGCTGGCACTACTGGTACTGGCACTTCTGTGCTCACGTTTACCGAGGACAAAGGCAGCAGCACCTTTGACCTTATCGGTGTGGGAATCTCGAATCTTGTCATTGGAACTCTTGGACTGGACCCGATCAAGGATATAATCCCTGTCGATCATAGGAGAACCTCGAGCACCGTCTTCAACCCTCTGTACCCCGGCATCTTCAAGAGTAAAGTCTGCCACTTTACCCTTGACGATTTGGGGCTTCACGTTATTCCAGTTGATGGAAGCAACCTCTGCAGGCATCTGCGCCTCCATGATGGTTTCTGGTTAAGAAGAACTGTTTTGAAGGAACTGCTCTGAAGAAGCTCCGAACCCTCTGTGGGAACGGTATGGGGAAAGGTGTGGGAAACGCTGTGGGAAACGCTGTGGTGAAATATATGAAGGGAAAACTTGGAGGAATGATATGGGGAGATCTCTATGAGATCTGGAAATAAGCTGGAAGATGGCGCTATCAAAAAACAGATGATGGTGATGGTGAGGTTGAGTGGATGGTCTGTTGGGGGGAAACATCAGGAAGAGATCTATATCTGACTCACCCTACACTACATAAGCTTTACGTCGAACTGATGACTCGGATACAGAATCATGACGATATGCCTGGAAAGCCATTGAAATATTACAAAAGGTCAGGGAGTATCAAAATGTGCAGACGAAGACAACCTGGGTTTCGTACTTGGTCCGGTCTATCAGATGCATTGTTCACTTCTTCTGATAGAATTACGATAGCCGCACCAGTGAACATATACTTCTATTGATAGGGATGGCAGCTATATCACGGCTTTTCAGCCCCAGGTAGCCCGTCACGTCTGGAAATACGGTCATGACTTCCGAGAATATGTGGCGAAGAACGGACTGGAGTCGCTTGGGTGATCTATATGGATTGCGGTAAGCGAAAGCTTACTAGCGAGGATCAGATTAGCGAGAATCGTATGGACGAGTTTCCAGATCTGTAGCCTGTTCTCGCTTATATGACAAATGAACAGAACCCTCGATCCTGCTTGCTACGAGGTTGTCATAAGTCCCTGCATATTGATTTGCAGTAGATCAATCTTCCCTCTCTTATTTCCCGACAGTGATCTTCCACCCGGATCCTCTCCCGAACTGCGACCTAATTGCTGGTAAGCCCACTAGAAGATGAAGCCAAAGCTTATGCAGAAAATTGCTCGGCTTGAGACGGCCCCAAACCGCGTACAGCATGACGTAGCATATAGTTCCTGCTGAGGCTTCCGGGAGTCATACTACTATATATCATTCCATACGAGAGATTTATTTTTTTACTTTCTAATTAGTTCTATAATTTTCCTCATATATAGATCTCCATCTTTCTATACTCTGCACTAGAATGTGTACAGGCAAAATATCCGACATTGTCACGGGAGTAGTAGCTCATCATTTCTGGTTCCGTTCCTGAGTCCCTGCTCGGTTCGCTTATATATAGAAGTAGTACTACTACTATATTATAAGGTTCCCAAGACAGGGCTAGTATTTACCTAGCAGCTTTGAGTATATATGTTCCGAGTAGTATAGTATATTCTATTCCAGCTTTACTCATATCGTAAAATTGATGATTTATACACTAGTCGAAAAATGATTGTGGGTGGTGATAATTCAGGCATGCTACGACTACGTCACCGCATGAAAGGCTTTCAACTGGAGATGAAACAGGACACTGATACTACTATATATCAAGACAAGAATGAGGAGTTGGGGTATCATACACTACTATTTACAATCCATGCCCGTGTCAATAGTATTAAATTGAATTATGGCTTACTGTTCGTTCCCCCTACATCAAGTTCTTCGGGAAAGATCGCTAACACTAGTATTTCTTCGATCAGTAACATATATCGAGCACTGCGATTTACCACCACACCAGCTGCTCAATCTGATAAATTCCTTCACCCCGTACACTTACTTAACATGTGATACTCACAAGTATCTTAAAGGCATTTATAACCCCCCTTGTCCTTTCAGTGAAGATCCGATTTACGAAGTACCCGAAATAAACCCATGTGACACTGGGAACAAACTCAACCCAGTATCTGATATCTAGGTAGATAGCAAAACACGAAATGCAAGGTCGGAAGGTAACCTTAGTATCCACACCCGCGTATCTATACTATGTCAACACTGTTTACATGGTTCCATCGGGCCTCCCCGAACCATGGGTGCAAGGGGGTGAAACGTCCCGCAGCCTCATCCGCGCCTTTTGGCTGGGTGATTGAATTTTTTTCAGTCTGCGGATGTGAGCAGAGGACACGGGTTGTAGGTGTTTGCTGATATGGATGGCTTTTGTGCTCTGGTGTCGAATATTTAGATAGCTGGTGTTGGCAGCATTAGCAGGTGACTGATTCACCTCTGGTTCAACGGACGGCACCGACGAAAGTAACCAGCCAAAGAGGTGAGATATGTGAGGTACGAGGCTTCGCAGCAACCGTGGCCCGGGTGATGGCATTCTTTTGTAGGAAAAGTATCCGACAGCATTCCTCAAGTCAAGCGGGTCTGAATTAGTTAGTTAGTACTGACGCGCCGGCGCGTGGGAGATGGATACGGCCGAGATAGATAGCGGGTCAGAAGACAGCCCTGACATGCCAAAACTAAAAGGTTAACCAAGATTAACTCGGCTGGTCCGTGGCAGAGAAAAAAAAAACCGGAGCATGTCATCGAATTTACGTTCCTTGGGTCGTCCGTCTACTTGACGCGAAGAATGGAAATAAGCGTGTCACTTGAGCTCTGGGAGACAGACTGGCCTTCGCCATTTCCGGCGCGTAACGTGCGTATCCCCTGACTCTCGGGTCTGGGTCTGGACCACAGGTTGTCCACTGACGGGGCATATGGGATGGGTTAGTCGTAGATAGATGCTGGTTGGGAAGAGGTGCAGCGAGTAAGGACTCTTGGGCTTCGGCTGAGCTCACTTGCCAGGGTTCTATGTTTCAGGTTGGTGCAGCAGCGCCAGAGACATGGGTTGGGAAGCGCCGGGGATGACGGTGAAGAACCTAAATTAGAGTCGTGCTGACGGACGAGAGATAATTATATCATGATCCGTTGATCTAGACTGGATTTAGTCCAGATGTACTCCGTATGCTGCCGTTACACCATGTCGCAGTCAATCACCATCATAGGACAGACGCCGTAGCGCCGTCCATCGCGCCGGCCCCAAGGAGTGCAGTGGTGAAACATGGGAGGGGGCTACGTGGTTGACTCTGGCTGAGATGGACACGCGCGATGGAGCGATGGCGCGCCATGCGTTCTGAATCGGGGAGGGAGTGGACGATCTGGTTGGTGAAAAGGAGGAGGGGAAAGAAAGGGTCGTGATGGAACGCGTTGAAGGGGGGTGTATGAGTGGGGTGGAGGCAGACACGGTCAGCCATGGATCCTTGAGTTCAATGGATTGATAGAAGAGGCAGATAGCATTCCTCTAGTAGTTGAGATGCTGGAGTAGATGATATCATCTGACGAATCGACACGATTGGCGAGTCAATGAATCTTGCAGCCATCCATCCATCCAACATCCGCATCGGGGATGGGGCGGGAAACCCTGATCGCCGGTCGAGCGCGACGCGCCTCGAGGAGGGCGACGTGATGGCAATTAGGATCTATCTTGTACTAGTACGAGGAAGAATGAACATTGTGGGAGCCAATAATCCATCAATAGTGAGCGTCTCAGCTGGTCAGCCTTGCATGACACCATTGGAGGGGGGTAAAGAGTGGATTTAGCCTCCGTCTGGAATTCGGTTCCCTGGCCATCTGGCGGCCATTCCGGGCAACGCCAGTCCGACACGAACTCGACGCGCTCGCCCCGAATTCCCCATCGTTACTTATACCTCGTCTTGGTCCTCCCTCTTCTTAGCCCTCTCCATCCCCGTGCATAACCTTCAGCCCTTGCCCGTTGAAACCGCTTGTCTGCATGTTTCGTGTCTTTGTGCCGAAGCCTGGAATGAGCGTTGAATAACCAGCAGCCCGCCGTGTTCCCTGCCCTCTCCAATTTTAGGCATTCTCGAGTCGACGCTGCCTACCACGCTGACTGACACCCTTGCCTTCATCGCCTCTTATATCTCCTCGCCTGGCTCGCTCGTTCTCCTCCTGTGTCACTTTCCATCTTCCTGTCTCGTTCTCGAACACGGGATCGTGGACAATCAATCTTATCGTCACCGTCACCGTCATCATCCCATCCATCCTATTATTTCCTCCCTCTCGGATCCTAACCGTCGATCGCCTCAGACCGCCAATCGACCCCACTCTATCGACGCGACCAAAACATCCCGTCTCCAACACGGCCTCGTTGCCTGTTGATATCCATTCCTATCCACTCATCCTTTCTATCTCGTCATCAATTCCTCGTCTGATTCATCCCGACCGGTCTACACAATGGCCGCTCTCACAATGACCCCTGCCACCATACGCCAACCCTTCGCCAGCTTGGATGCGCCACGCATGCGTTCCTTGCTCAAGAACAAGATGAATCTAAAGAACAAACAGGATGGTATGTTTTTGCAAAGCCTCGCTTCTGCTCACGTGCGATAAAGCTGATATATATAAACCCAGGTGCCATGCTTTTGGCAAAGAAGCAATCCTTGTCGGATATGGACTCGGAAAATATTGACCCAACCACCCTTAAACACTCGACTAAGCGCAAACGTGGTGCGGAGGATGACGGTCTGGAACCTGCCAAGGAACCATGCAAGCCTTTCAAGTCCTCGCGCATGGTGCCGACCACCGTGGAGTCCATCGGTGTGACTCCTCGCAAGCCTACAACTCCCACAAAGCCCGCCCTGTCTACCCCCAAGTCCGCTCCCATCCTCCGGCCTGCTGGACGCTCACCCCCACCCAAGTCGTGCAAGTCATTCTCTCGTCGCTCCACTATCGCCAAAGGCCGTCTCGAGTCTGCTAGTCGGAAGACCGTCCACCGCCCATTTTCCCTTGCAACTGCTCTATCCGGCTCCAAGTCGAAGCGCCACTCCACTCCCAAAGCTCCTGCCTCCTGGTCATTTGATATCCATGTGGACAACGAACAGGACGAGATGACCAACCTGATGCAGCACTCCACCTGTGTCCTGGACATTAGCGACCAGGAAGGGAAATTGGAAACCTCGGGACGAGGCAAAGAGAACGTACCTCCCGCTGAGCTCGGCATTGAGCTTCCTCGCTCCCGTCAGCGCGAGTCCCCTGCTGCCGCGGCACGTAAATCCGTTATGCTTGAGGAATCTCGGGAGCCCTTGGGTGACCTTGTCCCTGCTGATTACTATGGAGAAGATTGCCATGCTTTTTCGTATGCCATTGTATACGATGAGGAGGCCGAGGAGAATGCCAAGGCACCCGTGTCCTCTCTACCACGCCCCAGCCCCACCTCCAACCGCAGCAAGCTTTCTACTGTTTCATCCATCTCTGCCTTGGTTGAAGCGACCACCCCCGCAAAGTCTATTCTTGAACAAAATGCCGAACCCTCTGAGGCTGAGATCGAAATCTGGGAGAGCGCAAGTGCTGCCGAGGAAGCGGCCAATGCTGCCACCGCTTGATAGGCTTTCGCCTACCTTATCACTTTCGTCTATATCAACAAGAGCTCTATTACAACGGCGTTTGGATTCCTTTAGGGGCTGTACAGAATCGTTCTTGGATACCCTACTGATACCGTCTTTTTGATTTCGTTTGAAGCCCCTTTGAACTGACCAGTACCGTCACGACATGAATTTTCTTGTCTTTCCTATATTACTATCACGATCCACACCACCCAGCATACCATCTTACTATCCCTGGTCTACATGCAGACCACCTACCTCGGCATGATTGCCTATCCATGGCCTTCCAGTATAATGGCCCACTATCATCTCATTCCTTTCCGTTTTGATGAATACCCGTCTCTGCATGTACCCACTAATGACCTGAGAATGCGTCACGTTACCTAATGTCCTGTATGAAATACATACCCTTGGCTTAGTCCAATACAAAAAAATGAGAATTTTGATAAAATAAACTTCGAACTGGTACATAGTAATTGGCAAGTACATTTAAGCTCTCCGCCTTGTAGCTTGTTTGGTCTCGGCACCAAGCATATCTGTATCCTCATCTTCGTCATCCTCATCCGACTGTTCTTCGCTTTCGTCTTCCTCATCTTCATCTTCGTCCCTATGCTGATCACCCCCAGAAGCTGACGCTGCGGCCGCAGCCTCCGCCGCAGCTTCCAACAATTCTTCCTGCTCAAAGGCCTCTTCCTCACCCTCACTCATTTCCTCGCCTCCCTCTTCGCCACCCACCACATCCTCTTGAAATTGTACCCGACGAACTGCCCTCTTCCCCTTCGATCGCGCAGTCCCCAAACGCTGACCCTCCTGCTCCTCCTCCTGTTCCTCCTCCCGCACCGCACCCCGACTCCTCTTTTCCCCCGCCGTCTTCTCCTTCCACGTCGGCGCGCCCTTAATCATGGCTCTCATCTCCGTCGCCATCATCATCTCCCGCTGAGACGCCACACTCGGATCCAGCCAAAAGTCCACCATGACCGACTCGGGCGTCGCATGATCCGGAAGCGTCAAGATATTCGCGAACTCCTCATTATTCGTGGTCTTGTCGTCCAATAAAGCCAGGATTTTCGCGCGCATAATCGTCTTCGTCTTCGCAAGCGTACCATTCCCGAACCATCCATCCGTGACAATATCGCACGTTTTGCGGAGGAATTCCGGTGCCGGGTTCGGCGGGAATAGAATGCTGCGTAGCGTGGGATCGGTCACGTCGCAGAACATCCACATTCGGCCGTCGCGCGGGAGAGGTATCCCGCCTGTGAAGAGGTGCGAGTCGGTGGGGAGTTGCGAGTCGACGTGGTCGAGGGGTACTTCGTTGGGGCGGGCTGCCGCGTGTCGACGACCGGTGTAGCCGTCGCGAGCGACTTCGGCTTCTCGCGGTAGAATTCGGAACATGGCTGTTTGGTAGATGCGGTAGTCGGGGGAGGTGCGTGGGTCGTGTCCGTATTTGACGATGGCGTCGCGCCATGGTCCAGACCGGAAGATGTAGCCTACGTAGGGGATTGCGTGGCGGAGAGCGTATCGCTGCTCTAGGGTCGTGAGGGAGTTGCGTAGTCCGCGACGGGTCCAGGCGGGACGTTGCTGGAAGAGAGCTTCCACGGTTGCGATTGTCTCTTGGAGGATCTTGTCCAGGGTGTCGATCGGTGGGCAGTTGTCGCGTGGTTTGGTCGGTACTGTGGGGACGTCGTAGGATACTAGGTGCGTGAGCACTTTGACGACCCGTTGGGTGTTGACGGTGGTGATGTTGCCGGATGTGTCGATGGACTGGCGGACTGTGGGGTTTTGACGATAGCTTTGGCGCGTTAGTGGTGCTTTGCTGCCGCGTTGTAGTGAATATGTAACTTACATGTAAGTGAAGGGGACGTCTCCGAAGCTGAAGGAGGGTGGTGGGATGAGGTCCACATTGGATACGGCCCCTTTGCTCATGTCAAGGTCGAATTGCTTCATTTTATCGTCTGAGCCAATTAGCATCAATTGAACGTACTCTAGATGGGAGTATCATACAGTCGAATGGCAATATCTGCTCCCGGAATCGGTTGACAAACGAACTAGACGTAGTAGAGAAGACATAATCCGGCATCCCTGCCAATATCAGCATCACGTACGCAATACACATGTTAAGTCTGAGAACTCACCTCGAAACACATGTGTCCGGCCGATAAAGCCCACCGGCTCAACCTGATACCTTCCAACATTATCACCCAGACTCCGCAGCAGTTCTCGTGCACTGTGCCGTTGCGGCTCCGTAGGGATCGTCGATACGGCAACGCCGCTGAAGGGCTCATTTGATCCCTTCTTGCGCTTGCGACCCGTTCTCTTCGGAACGGTCACCTTGAGGAGGATGTTGTTGGACGACGAGCTGGTCGACTGAAGCGGCCTGGACATGGCATCCTCCGGACGGAGGAACAGGTGGGCCGGACTGTCCGGCTTGGATGGTTGTAGTACCTGGAATTACTATCAGATCGAGTGAGTGACCATCAAGGGGTATTGGTTAATCGTACTTTGGTTATCCCCGCATCACCTTTCAGCGTGTCGACAGCCTTGTCAAGGTTTCTGATGATGGCAGGATGCTCCACACTGACGATGCGACGAGAGGGGACGTGATAGAACGGGGCCGTTCTCGACCCATACTGATCGGCCATTCTGTCTTGCTGGTGGGCTTGGAAACCCGAATCTAGCCGGTGGGTTTTCTAATCCAGTGGTGAATGGAAGGCTGGTGGCCTAGACTGAAGCTATATAAATGCGGATAAGTCTGCACGGATATTGAACCAGGATTGACGTCAACGGTCAATCCAGGGGCTTGAAGTTAATTTATCATACACTTGGCGGATTCGTGAATCGTTTCACTGATACGATCCGGCACCAGGGGTTTCCCGAGTTCGCATTACAGCCTCTACCAGTCCCTGCCTGCCTAGCAATTCTCGAGGATGGATGTTGATGTTAGGAATCTGCAAGTCACATGACCTGCGCGGGCTGCCACACCACTTCCCCCCCAAAATCAAATGGGAAAAAAAGCCGCGACTGAGACACGCGGAGAGGCTGGATGCGTTCGATGCGATTCCGGATGGTGGCTAATTTTTGCTCCTCTAATAATATAATATCATGCTGTTGCTTTTTTTTTTTTCTCTGTAATTCTTACGGGGGGATGCGCTGTCGACCCCTTGCCTGTAGGTAGGTAGGTAGGTAGGTAGGTAGGTAGGTAGGTAGGTAGGTAAGCTGGAGACACACCACCAAGGATGGGAAGTGGTGTGGGTGGCTCTATATTTTTCGTAATGTCGAGGCCCCATCCCATTCATCTGGTTCTCAAAACCGGTTGATCCCAGATTCACATCGTGCTGGTGGCCGGTAGATAGGTACGATAGTTTGTCAATTGTTAAGACTTAAGGGACCCAACCAGGCCCACGACCTGTCCTGCACCACACGTCCGAGCGCTTCTCTTAGCCATAGCCTGTCCGCCCTTCGAGTCGCCGCCCCCTCTCCCCAACCTTGATACCACTAAACTCCTACTCCTACTACTTATCTACTACTATCTATTTCCTCAAGCTTCATCGTGAGACAGCTCAAATCTGGCGGCCCATCCTTGTCGGGACTCGACTATTGGACCCGTTAACAACCGTTCGGCATCCGCCATCGAGTCCCTCGTGGACTGCGACCGTGCCCAACAGCACAGCGAGGCAATTCTCCCCCGGGGCTCACTGATGATTGCACCCCGCTTCCCGGCCAGCCGCTAAGCGACACGGAAAGACGATCGCCTCCAGCAGACCAGACCGACTGACTTACCGTTGGCTGCTCCCTATACCGCTCCGTTCTCCGTTCGCGCCAAAGAGTGAGCGTGCCTGTCTGAGAGATCCTCCTCCCTCCCACACCCTCTCCCCAATCGTCTCGACCTGAACTTCTCTGAGGTAAGTCCTGCAGCTATAGTTTCCTGTTCCTCTTGCGCCTCTGGAACCCGTTCTTGTCTTGGTTTCCCCCCTCCCCTTGTCCTCCCTGAACCCCCTTCTGGTGGTACACTTCCATCATCCGCTTGTTCTTTTGGGACCTCCTACCGCCTCCCCCCGGTGCTGGTGTTGGCTGGTTTCCACCATTTCCACCCCTCTTATTCTCTCTTCTTTTTATTTGGTTCTATCCCGCCCCTGCGATTTTTCGAGGCAAGGCCTGCCCCTGGATCTTTCTGTCTTCCATCATTCCGATCCGAGCGCTATGCTAGGCTGCGTTGTGGTTGGAAATGCTCATGTGGTCATTTCCAGGCCGACATAAACAAATCCCGACGTGGCTCTCCTGAACTGCCCCCGCGCTGTACAACGCCCTATCCCTCCTGCTAGTGTGCGGCATCTTGCTGCACTGGCATCGAGACCCGAGACCGAGTACATGTGGCTTTACGATTAGTCGCGACAATGAAGGGTTTCAGACAGAGAGTGGTGAGTTCCCTATCGACGTCCGCCCCCTACTCTTTTCCCCGCCTTCTCCTGCGGATGATCAGCTCTCCTCGACAACGGCCCCCCCCCCTCTCCCCCCCTGAACGCTGGCTAAGTTCCCTAGCATGAGCAGTTGTCGAGGGCAAAAGACGCCAACAAGTCATCGAAAAAGAAAGATTCCTCCCATTCGTCGTCCCAGAACCAAGCAACCCTGCAAGCCAACCATGGACAGCAGTCCGCTTCCCCTAACCAGGGCACCCCGACCTCGTCCACCACGTCCGTGAATGATACCAGGGGAAAGTCGCCGGACAATGGCTCGCAGCCGGGAATGTATCCTCCTGGTCAGTACTATATCGGCGGAGCCATGGTTGGTCAACCCGTGAGTAACGGTGGCCCAGGAACTCCTACCAAGCAGGGACAGCCGATGGCTCCAAGTGTCGTGATCAGTCCGAGCGCACCGGTGAGCTTGTCTTTCTTATTGAAGCGGCTATGCCATGGTCCCTCTAGATAGGGCCTGGTGATAGATCCTATCGGTCTTCTGATCGATGCTGACCCTTGTTTCCGAATAGCATGTCCCTCCTCCCCCCGGAGCCGCCGAGACCATGCCAGGAGACCTGGCCCCTCCCAGGAAGTCCCATGTCTTTGATCGACTGCAGACGACACCCAAGGATATGTCTGAAGGAATCCGAACCCCCAAGCGCCAGCATTCGTCGCGATTCGATATTTCCGATCAGCGCCAGAGAGAGCTGGAGAAGCTGGAGAGTTTCCACGAGGTCCCTCCCCATCGTCGCCAATCCCTTTTCATGCAAAAGATCGACCAGTGCAACATTATCTTCGACTTCAATGACCCCACTGCCGACATGAAATCCAAGGAAATTAAGAGACTGGCACTCCATGAACTACTAGACTATATCGCCAACAATCGCTCGGTCATCACGGAACCCATGTACCCTCGGGTCGTTGAGATGTTCGCCAAGAATCTTTTCCGACCAATCCCGCCTCCGGTAACTCCTCAAGGAGAAGCGTTTGACCCCGAGGAGGACGAACCGGTGCTAGAAGTCGCATGGCCCCATATTCAGGTGGTGTATGAGTTTTTCTTGCGCTTCATCGAAAGTCAGGACTTCAATACGAACATCGCCAAGGCATATATCGACCATCACTTTGTGCTTCAGGTATGCTATTCTGCCAGCGCTTACCGGACGAAGAGGCGCAAGCCTGTGTGACTGACTGCGCAACAGTTGCTGGAGCTGTTTGACTCCGAAGACCCTCGTGAGCGCGATTTCCTCAAGACCACCCTACACCGTATCTATGGGAAATTCCTGAACTTGCGATCATATATCCGCAGGTCTATCAACAACGTTTTCTTCCAGTTTACGTATGAAACGGAGCGCTTTAATGGAATTGCGGAACTGTTGGAAATCCTGGGGTCCATTATCAACGGCTTTGCTCTTCCCTTGAAGGAAGAACACAAACTTTTCCTAACTCGTGTACTTCTCCCTCTTCACAAGGTCAAAAGCCTGAGCATGTATCACCCGCAATTGGCATACTGTATTGTCCAGTTCCTCGAGAAAGACTCGACTTTGACTGAAGATGTGAGACTTGGCCCGAATCTTGTTCCTGTGACTCAATGGCAATTCTGACTAAAAACAGGTGGTCCTTGGTCTCCTTCGCTACTGGCCCAAGACCAACAGCACCAAGGAGGTGATGTACTTGAACGAGGTGGAAGACATCTTCGAGGTTATGGACCCGGCCGAGTTCGCCAAGGTTCAGGTGCCTCTGTTCCAGCAACTCGCCAAATCTGTCGCCAGCCCGCATTTCCAGGTTTGTTATCCGGAACTCAATTCAAGATCCAACGTCGAAGCGCTAACTTCTTGTGAAGGTGGCGGAGCGTGCCCTTTATTTCTGGAACAACGAATACTTCTGTAACCTGGTTAGCGACAACGTAGAGATCATTCTGCCGATCATGTTTCCTCCGTTGTACGAGAATTCCAAAGGCCACTGGAACAGGTACGTCCATTTCCGATTAAGTGCCCCTTTCGCGGTGACTAACCTTTCTTAGAACGATTCATAGCATGGTCTACAATGCGATGAAAATGTTTATGGAGATCAACCCCCAGCTTTTCGACGAATGTTCCCATGATTATAATGAGCGGCAGAACAGTGCTGAGGAGCGTGAGATGGGTCGACAGAACCGGTGGGAGAAGGTGTTGGAACGGGCCAAAGAGAGAAAGAATGGGGTTACTGTGCCCCCGCAATGCCAGGTTGCCGAAATTCCAGTCCACTTAGACGACATCGACTCAGTGACCCGCGAGAGCCAGCAGCGACTTCATTCTTTGAGACTGGATGACTCGGGCACGACGACGGAGCGACGGTCTCGAGAAAGCACGGCATCTTCGGTGAGTATTCAGGTCCCCGAATAGGTTGTGTGGTCATGTTATGCCCATGACGTTGTCGCACTTGAGAACCAATCCCCTATACTTTTGCTTTACCGTTGTCTTTGCTAAGAATTCGCCGATTTCCATCGTACAGCAAGCGTGATTCTAACGTTGAAACGTCGGTTTTGTCCAGAGACGGCGCCGCGGCTCCTCTGATGATACTCGAAGGCGAAGAAGTGGTAGCGCTAGTGAGATTCGACCGCGTGTAGATCGACGACGGTCGGCTGGTGCTGGCGTTACTGTATCGATCTTGTCCCGAAGCAACTCGACCAAGTAACGGTTGGCTTGATGGCATTCTTCCGTTAGATTTCCCTTCAATGATGGCATAGCGACTACGAGCTGCGATGAAAGTGTATTCGTTTCTATTTGGTTCCCACATTCGGCCAGAACTCCCGTCTGCTTCTTTCCATATCTTCCGCGTCTTATTGCCTCCTCCCCTTTTTACTTTACTTTATTTCTGTACATGGCCTTCAATATTCTTGTGTCTGCGCGAGCGCGTGGCTCATGGAGCCCGAGCATCGGCACGGACGTTCGAGTTGGACTATTAGAACTGTGTTCGGGTCTGGAAAACGGGTGCGAATGGCGTTTCCCTCCGTCGACGTCGAGGTCGACGGACTCTTGAGATTACAACATGAAGTATTTATGGCATAGCCGTGAACCAGAATCCTGTCATTTCTAGAACCCCACCTCTCTTGCCTAGTAGCCCCTAGACCGTTGTGTACCTGTCTGTCACCACGTGCCTCCTTGAGCAAACCCCTGAGCCAGCAATCTGTGATACGTCAACAGCCGCTGGGTATCGTAGGCGCGCGTGTGTCGGGTTGGAGAAACAAAGTCCCGTTTTTGCCTATTTCGGCCTAGTGTTTCTTTCGGGGTCTCTGCGATACCCGCGTTCTGCTCTGCTGCTTTCTGTTCCTGTCGGTTTGCAGGCCGTCAGTTTGCGCTCATTTACTCTTTGCTTGATGTTCTTGACTTCCCTTCCCTTCCTTTAACCGACCGCTATATAGAGCCTTTCCTCCCCCTCCTCCTCCCCTCCCTTCCTCCATCTCCTCTCCTCCCCCGTCCGAGCTCGATTCATGACTTGACGACTCGACTGTACCTCTTCCAATCTTATGAGGCGCCTTCCGTCGCTGCTCTGAGCCCTTCGAGATAGCTCCACCACCACCAACCCGCATATGAATCCGACATAAGAGCAGCTTGTGCCGGCTTCTAGATTCAGGCCGGCCTCGCGGCCTGGCGATTCACTAATCCCATTAGCTCAATATGTCCTCCTCTGAGGGCCCCCGAGGCAACATGGAGCGGAACGCGGAGCGAAATATTGATATCTACAGCACCAAGCTGGGCGACGACAAGATTGGTGCGTTTCGGTCTTTGCTCGTTCATGCAGAGATAGGTGCCTCAGCTTCGGATCGGGCCCTTCAAGACCTATCTGACTGCGAGCATGGGCTGACGCTTTCTCGCACATAGATATTAAAATCAGAGCGAATGTTGCTGTCGAATTACGGGATAATATCGAACCTCTATGCTCGGGCGCAAGCTACCCAATCTTCTTGTCGAAGCTATGGCCGGTGTTTAAGCACATCCTGAGGGGCGAGCCCGTGTTCACGAACTTGTCCTTCGAGCAGGTGAGTCAGGGATCGTGACTGGTTCAGGTCCTGGTTGTTGGAATGGGGACTCATGCATAGGTCTATCGCCAGAAACTACGGAATTGTATCCTCGAGACACTGCATCGATTGCCAATGGCGTCTCCCGACGTGGAGCCCTACGCCGACGACATGGTCGACCTGTTGATGGATCTGGTCCGGATTGAAAACGAGGAAAACGCTGTGTTGTGCATGAAGACCATCATGGACCTCGAGCGCAACCAAGCGAAAGCGACCGCCGCGCGCGTGCAACCTTTCCTCGCGCTCATTCAGGAGATGTTCCAGATGATGGAGCAGGTGGTTCGGGATACTTTCGACACACCTAGTCAAGCTACCCCTTCCGTGATGCCTTCAACGCCAAGTGCAACGGCTCAGACCTTCCAATCGCCCAGACCGAGCTCCCCCGCCACGTCAGTTTCGGATCTCGCGCCGGATCAACAGGCCAACAATGTGTTACTTAAGGGCATGCAGTCGTTTAAGGTCCTCGCCGAGTGTCCGATCATTGTGGTGTCCATCTTCCAGACCCACCGGACTTCTGTCGCAACGAATGTGAAGCTCTTTGTGCCACTGATCAAGAGTATCCTTCTGCTTCAGGCTAAGCCCCAGGAGAAGGCACATACGGAGGCTGCCGCTCAAGGGACGATATTTACCGGAGTATGCAAGGAAATCAAGAACAGAGCTGCTTTTGGCGAGTTTATCACAGCGCAAGTGAAGACGATGAGCTTCTTGGCTTATCTTCTTCGCATGTATGCCCAACAACTGCAGGACTTCCTCCCCACTCTTCCCTCAGTCGTTGTCCGTCTCCTTCAAGATTGTCCCCGCGAAAAGTCCAGCGCGAGGAAGGAGCTCCTGGTTGCCATCCGCCACATAATCAACTTCAACTACCGGAAAATATTCCTCGAGAAAATCGACGAGCTTCTTGATGAGAGAACCCTGATTGGTGATGGCCTTACCGTTTACGAGACTATGAGACCTTTGGCATACAGCATGCTTGCTGACTTGATTCATCACGTACGGGACCATTTGACGCGTGATCAGATTCGCCGAACTGTCGAGGTGTACACCAAGAACCTTCATGACGACTTCCCTGGAACCAGCTTTCAGACTATGAGTGCTAAGTTGCTCCTCAACATGGCAGAGAGAATATCCCGGCTAGACGACAAACGGGAGGGTCGCTACTTCTTGGTCATGATTCTAGATGCGATTGGTGACAAGTTCGCGTCGATGAACTACCAGTTTGACAATGCGGTCAAGGTCTCGAAAGCATACAAGGCCACCCGAAAGGATCTCGAACCTTCATCGGAGAGGTATCTTGCAGAAAGGGAGCACCCGCCTGACTGGGATGAAATCGACATTTTCTCCGCATCTCCCATCAAGACTTCCAACCCTCGCGATCGCGGTGGAGATCCGGTGTCAGACAACATTTTCCTGTTCAAGAACCTCATAAATGGCCTGAAGAACATTTTCCATCAGCTCAAGAACTGCAACCCCGATCACATTCAAATAGATCCGGCCAGTGTGCCCATCAACTGGTCCGAGGTTTCTTATGGCTACAATGCTGAGGAAGTGCGGGTTATCAAGAAGTTGTTCCACGAAGGAGCCCGTGTTTTCAAGTACTATGGGGTGGATCAGTCCCCTCCGGAGGTTAACTACTCCTCTCCCTTTGACTTTCTTGCTGGCCAATACACCGCGCCTATGTCACGCGAAGAGAAGGAGCTCCTGGAGAGCTTCGGAACCGTGTTTCACTGCATTGATACCGCTACTTTCCACGAAGTCTTCCACTCTGAGATACCCTACCTTCACGAGCTTATGTTTGAACACGGCGCCCTCCTTCACCTGCCCCAATTCTTCCTGGCTAGCGAAGCCACCTCCCCGGCGTTCTCTGGGATGGTATTGCAGTACCTTATGGACCGGATCCATGAAGTGGGCACTTCCGAAATGACGAAAGCAAAGATCCTGCTGAGGATGTTCAAGCTTTCCTTCATGGCTGTGACACTATTCTCCGTTCAAAATGAACAAGTGCTACACCCTCATGTTACCAAGATTGTCACCAAGTGCATAGAGCTTTCGGTGACTGCCGAGGAGCCAATGAACTATTTCCTCCTACTGCGGTCGCTCTTCCGCAGTATTGGTGGTGGCCGGTTTGAGCTCCTATACAAGGAAATCTTGCCTTTGCTAGAGATGCTCCTAGAAACGTTCAATAACCTATTGCTTGCTGCCCGGAAACCACAAGAGCGCGATCTCTACGTCGAGCTTACACTCACAGTTCCTGCTCGCCTGAGCCATCTGCTGCCCCACCTCAGCTACCTCATGCGCCCTATTGTAGTGGCATTGCGTGCAGATTCGGACCTTGTAGGTCAAGGTCTGCGGACTCTTGAACTTTGTGTCGACAACCTCACAGCCGACTACTTGGACCCGATCATGGCACCCATTATGGATGAGCTGATGACTGCGCTGTGGGACCATCTGCGGCCGCATCCATACAATCATTTCCACGCTCATACGACCATGAGAATCCTGGGCAAGCTTGGCGGTCGCAACAGAAAGTTCCTGAACCACCCTCCTGATCTTTCCTTCGAGCAATTCGCCGATGACACGCCGAGTTTCGATATCAAGCTTGTCGGACCGAGCGAGAAGCGGCCTTTCCCTGTGGAGATCGGCGTCGACTTGGCAATTGGAAAGTTGATGGAAGCCAATAAGACACCCACGGCTAAATCATCGGATATCTACTACAAGCAACAGGCCTTCCGGATGCTTTCGTCGCAGCTGAAGCTCTACATTGGATCCGAGAATCTCCCGGAGGACCTGGCATCCCTCATACGTCTACACGCGAACGATCTTTTCGAGAGCAAGACCACGGCTATGCCCGACATCCTCGAGCGATCGGAGCGGTCCAGTTCCATCACTAAGAAGCTGACCCAGGAGGGCTCAATGAAGAAACTCCTCAAAGCTTGTATCTTCGCGACCACCATCCCAGAGCTTGAGCAGACTGCAAGCGCCTTCGTGGCTGATGTGTGTAAACACTTTGCTGTTGTGGAAGTTGGACGTGCTCTTGCCCAAGCGAGACACACTCGCAGGCCTTTCGATGTCAGCAATGGTGAAGGCCCGGTGTATCTTGACTCACGGGTCCTGGCCGAAGCTTTGGTCGAATCCTTGTCATCTGATAACGCTGAGGTCCGGGATGGTGCTCAGGCAGCAATGCAGGTCATGAAGGATGCGGCCGGTATCATCTTCGGAACTCCCGAGCGCGTCGCAAAGCTACCATTTTTCCAGCATCTTGGCCGTGTGTTCTGCCACAGCTGTCATAGCGAAGAGTGGTTTACTAAGGCTGGGGGTAGTCTCGGCATCCATATCTTTGCGACGAAGCTGGACCTGGGGGATTCATGGCTTCTGGACAAGCAAGTTGAATTTGTTAGAGCATTGATGTATGTCATCAAGGATACGCCCTGTGACTTACCGGCCAGCACGCGAATTAGGGCGCAGGAGACGCTGGATCTCATCCTGCGCCGATGCTGCAAGAGCCTGTCTTTGGATGACCTGAAGAACGAGAAGAGTCGCATGTATTCTTTGTGTGGTCACTTCGTCTACGAACTCTCACATATGAACAAGCAGGTCCGCGAGGCTTCGCGCCGCAGCTTCTCCACCATTGCTCAGGTGCTGGGTTGTCAGGTACATGAGCTCATCCTGCCAGTGAAGGACCGCCTCTTGCAGTCCATCTTTAACAAGCCGCTCCGTGCCCTGCCATTCCCCACGCAGATCGGCTTCATCGACGCCATCACGTACTGCTTGAGCCTTCATAACAATATTGTGACTTTCAATGATCCACTCAACCGGTTGATGCTGGAGTCTCTTGCTTTGGCTGATGCTGATGACGAGTCTCTCGCCTCCAAGCCAAACGAGTTCAAGAATGCGGAGATGATTGTCAATCTGCGTGTCGCTTGTCTCCGTCTCCTGTCAATGGCCATGAGCTTCCAGGAGTTCGGCAATACTCCACAGAACACGAGCCGCGCACGCATCATCTCTGTATTCTTCAAGTCACTGTATTCGCGGTCGCCCGAGGTTATTGAGGCCGCCAATGCGGGTCTTCGGGACGTGCTCACACAGACGAACAAGTTGCCGAAAGACTTGCTCCAAAATGGTCTTCGCCCTATTCTGATGAACTTGCAGGATCCCAAGCGGTTGAGCGTTGCGGGGCTTGACGGTCTTGCGCGGTTGCTGACATTGCTCACCAATTACTTCAAGGTGGAAATTGGAGCTCGTCTTCTGGACCACATGAAAGTCATTGCAGATGATGCAGTCCTGCAGAAAGTGTCCTTCAGCCTCGTTGAGCAAAGTCCGCCGATGAAGATCGTTGCCGCCATCTTCAACATCTTTCACCTCCTGCCACCGGCTGCAACTTCTTTCATGGAGCACCTGGTGAACAAAGTGTTGGACCTCGAAGACAAGCTCCGCAGGACGTCCAATAGTCCTTTCCGGAAGCCTTTGGTCAAGTATCTTAATCGGTATCCCAAAGATAGCTTGACCTTTTTCCAGAGTCGTTTCAAGGACGAGCGATTTGGACGATTCTTTGGTCAAGTCTTGGCAGATCCAGAAAGCGAGGCGCTTCGTTCTGCGGTAGTTGCGGACACTGAGAGTTTCATGAATGCTGCTTTCGGACAAGAATCCACGGATGGCAAGAACACTGCCGCCATCAACGGTATCTACGTGGCCCACTCCATTTGTATGTATGATGCTACCAAGCGCTGGTTGGTCTCACATGCGGATCTGAGGACTAAGCTCTTGAGCTCGGGTCGCGACCTGGAGAAGAAGCTGCGTAACGATAAGCTGCCAGCCAACGAGCGGCTGAGAGTCGAACAAGCAGAGGACCAATTGATGGATATCTTCACCAAGTATCTCACAGAATCTGTGCAAGATCTGGACTTCCTGTTCGAGGTCATGGACGGCCTGTCTGCGGATGAACTGAAACGGACGCTCTCGTTCCCGAAGTTCATTTTCCGTCATATCATCACAAATGAATCTATCGACTACCGTCGCTCCGTGATTATGCGGTGCCTGGACCTCTACAGCCAGCGAGCATGTTCCCAGAAGATGAAGACATACGCCTTCCGTCACCTGGTCAACCCTATCTTTGCCATGGACGTTCAGACAACGTGGAATAGCCCGCCCAACAGTCCTAAGCTAATGGACAAGAGCATGACTGAGTTCATCCAGAGCCGCTTGTGGAAGCCCCAGCTGGCTGATCTGAGCGAGGAATCGAACCAGGCCGGTGTTGACCACTCGCGCATGGAACTCCTGCAGCTCTCTGCTTTGTTGATCAAGTATCATCATCAAACCGTGCAGGATTCACGCAAGGACATCATCAAGTTCGCCTGGAATTACATCCGACTTGAAGACATCATCAACAAGTACGGGGCTTACGTCCTCATCAGCTACTTCATCGCGCATTACGAGACACCTTTCAAGATCGTGGTGCAGGTCTACGTGGCTCTGCTGAGAGCACACCAGAACGAGGGCAAAGCTCTTGTGACTCAGGCTCTTGATGTTTTAGCACCTGTATTACCCACTAGGACCTACATGGCAAACAACAACGCTCAGGTACAAGATCCACGGTACCCTCTGTGGGCTAAGTGGCCTCGACGCATCCTGGCCGAAGAAACGGCGAACCTGCAACAAGTTATGTGCATCTTCCAATTTCTCGTGAGGCAGCCGGACCTCTTTTATGACTCTAGGGAGCATTTCGTTCCTCTTATTGTCCCATCCCTTATCAAGATTGCTTCCCCTATGAGTTCTTCCAACGAAAGCAAGAAGCTGGCGCTCAACCTAATTAGTCTCATCTGGCACTGGGAGGAAAAGCGTGTTAAAGCTAGCTCTACCCCGATGCCCAACGGCGTTCATGATTCCCCAAATACCAAGAAGCGCAAATTGGAGGAAGCTCAGAGCACTGCCTCTCCTTCGCCTGCAACTGGATCGTCACGGGACTATTTGGTCCCTCAGGATCTGCGTGCTGCGCTGACTAAGTATCTTATCTCCTTCATCACGACAATCGCAGAGAGGTATCCAGTTCCTGCTTCTCGAATCCGCGAGCTTCCCTCTTCCAAGGTGCCGCAGCCTGCGCCAGTGCCCACGGGTGATATGGTCAAAAAGGCTGTGCATCTGCTGAGGAACCTTTTATCTCAAGAATACTGGGCCGACTTGGACATTGAACTGTACCAAAAGGTCACAGAGCCGATTCTTGCGGGCGAGAAGGCGGACAAGCCTGAAGAGAAGCATGTTACTAGCATGGTGAATGCTTTGCAGGTCGTACGAGTGCTCCTAGCTTCCAAGCCGGATGACTGGATCATGGCGCGCTTGCCACTCATCCAGAAGCTTTTTGAGAAGCCCTTGCGTTCGGACAATCCGGAAATTCAGGACTGCCTGCATGGGGAAGAGGATGAGATCGATATCTCTCCCAAGCTTTTGCCTCCTGTCAGACGGGTCTTGGATGCTCTTCCGGACGATCAACCCGAAGAGGAGGATGCTATGGACGTTGAGAACTCGCCGTCTGAGTTCGTCACCTACCTGTCGGCCATTGCTACTGAAACTCTATCGAGCAACAACCATGTTTCTAGTCTGAATGTTCTCTGGACTCTTTCCAAGAACAAACCGGCTGAGATGGACACCCATATCCCCCAAGTTATGAAAGCCTTCTCGCAGAAATTGGCCAAAGAACATGTTGCAGCTTCCACTGCCAACCAAGGACAGTATACTCCAGGAACCAAGCCTCCGGAAGGGGTCCCAGACCAGCAAGAATATGAGCTTGGTGTGGATCTGATCTTCAAGACCATCGAGCTGATCTCTGTACGCATGTCTCACCTTGGAGAGCAGAGACGTCCTTTCCTGAGCGTCTTGGCGCAGTTGGTTGAGCGGTCCCAGAACATCAAGCTTTGCAGCAAAGTGTTGGGTATGGTTGAGAGCTGGATTTTCCACTCGACCGAGTCGTGGCCCACGCTTAAAGAAAAGACTGCTGTCTTGCACAAGATGTTGCTGTTCGAATCGCGACAGGACCAGACCATGTTGAAGAAGTTCCTCGATCTTGTTATCAGGATTTACGAGGATTCGAAGATAACTCGAACGGAACTAACGGTCCGGCTGGAGCACGCTTTCTTGATCGGAACTAGAGCACAGGACGTTGAGATGCGGAATCGCTTTATGAACATCTTTGACCGCAGTTTGACCCGTTTGGCTAGCTCCCGTCTCAGTTACGTGTTGACTTGTCAGAACTGGGACACCCTGGCAGACTCATTCTGGCTGGCGCAGGCCGCTCATCTGGTCCTGGGCTGCGTTGATATGGGTTCCTCGGTGAGGTTGCACCCTGATGACTTCACTGTCTACCCCGTGTCTTTCCTCTATGGCAATGCCGACAAGGACGCAAGGAAGGCGGACGTTATGGTGGACATTCAACTGGAAGCCTTTGTATCTGAGCGCAAGCGGTTCATAGGTGAAATTGGCGACGTTAAAGCGCGTGACTTGATCGAGCCACTGTGTCAACTCCAACACACCGACCCCAATGTGTCATACAAACTCTGGACGACCCTGTTCCCCATCTTCTGGTCTACTCTTTCCAAGGAAGACCGCATCGATCTGGAAAAGGGCATGGTCACTCTTATCACGCGTGAATACCACCAAAGACAACTTGACAAGAGGCCGAACGTCGTCCAAGCTCTACTTGAGGGCGTGGTGCGCGCTACGCCCCGCTTCAAGATCCCCCCGCATGTGATGAAGTATCTCAGCCGAACTTACGATGCGTGGTATACGGCTGCCACGTATCTCGAGGAGACTGCCATCAGCCCTATCATTGATACACCTACGGTGCGCGAGAGCAACCTTGATGCTTTGGTGGAGGTTTACGCAGGGTTGCAGGAAGATGACTTTTTCTACGGTACTTGGCGACGCCGTTGCAAGTTCGTGGAGACCAACGCCGCTCTTTCTTATGAACAACAGGGAATGTGGGACAAGGCTCAGCAGCTCTATGAGAATGCTCAGATCAAGGCTCGCTCCGGAGCCATGCCGTTCTCGCAGGGCGAATATTACCTCTGGGAGGACCATTGGCTCATCTGCGCACAGAAGTTGCAACAATGGGAGATCCTCAGCGACTTTGCCAAGCACGAGAATCTGAACGATCTTCTCTTGGAGTCGGCTTGGAGGAACATTGAGAACTGGCAGAGCGAGGGCAGCCGAGAGCAGCTCGAATCTCTCATCAAGTCTGTTTCCGACGCGCCAACTCCCAGACGCACCTTTTTCCAGGCGTTCATGGCGCTGCTTCAATTCCACATCAAGAAGGAGAACATCCAAGAGTTCAACGGTGTCTGCGATGAGTCAATTCAACTCTCCATCCGGAAGTGGCTTCAGCTTCCGAAGAGGATTACGAACGCCCATATCCCAATCCTGCAGCACTTCCAACTGCTGGTAGAGCTTCATGATGCCAGCCATATTTGCGCCAGTCTTTCGCAGACCAACGAGCGTAACCTCGATACCAAGTCCGCGGAGTTGAAGCTGCTCTTGGGGACCTGGAGAGATCGTCTGCCCAACCTCTGGGACGATATCAACGCCTGGCAAGACCTTGTTACGTGGCGACAGCACATCTTCCAGCTCATCAATGCGACATACCTGAGTCTTCTGCCCCCGCAGACGAACAATGTGGCGAGCAATTCGTATGCTTATCGAGGCTACCACGAGACAGCGTGGATCATCAACCGCTTCGCCCATGTTGCTCGCAAGCACCAAATGCCCGAAGTGTGCATCAACCAGCTCAGCCGTATCTACACCCTTCCGAACATTGAGATTCAGGAAGCTTTCTTGAAGCTGAGAGAACAAGCCAAGTGCCACTACCAGAATCCCAAGGAGTTGAACAGTGGATTAGATGTCATCAACAACACGAATCTCAACTACTTTGGTGCTCAGCAAAAAGCCGAGTTTTACACCCTCAAGGGTATGTTCCTTGCCAAACTCAACCATGTCAATGAGGCGAACGAGGCATTTGGTGTGGCCCTCTACTACGAGTTGAGACTCGCCAAAGCCTGGTCGGAGTGGGGACAGTACAGTGATCAACGGTTCAAGGCTGACCCCACGGACTACGAGCTCGCCAGCAACGCCGTCAGCTGCTACCTGGAGGCTGCCGGTCTATACAAGAACGCGAAGTCGAGAAAGCTGCTCAGTCGGATCCTCTGGCTTCTTAGCCTGGACAACGAAGAAGGGCAGATTGCGCGTGCATTTGAAAGTTTCAAGGGAGATACTCCGGTTTGGTATTGGATTACGTACATACCACAACTCCTTACCAGCTTGTCGCACCGCGAAGCTCGTTTGTGCAAGGCTGTTCTGGTCAAGATTGCGAAGCTGTTCCCACAAGCCTTGTTCTTCCTGCTTCGCACGAACCGGGAAGATATGCTCAATATTAAGAAGCAGCACGACCAGAAGCAGGAGAAACTTAATCGGGTCAGGCAGCAGCAGCAGCAACAGCAGCAGCAGGCTTCTCCGCGTCCCAAGGCTTCGCCAGCAACCGCCTCCCCTCTGCAGAACTCGCAATCAGCCAACCCCAGTCCTCCGACTTCTGTGCCCGCCCCAAGTGGCCAACAGGCTGTACAGAACCAGGCTCAGCCCCAACCACAAACAACGCCAGGCCAGGTCCCGAACGCAGGCCAGGTTAACAACCAAAACGGACCACAGCAGACCCCTGTTCAAGGCCAGGGTCAGGTCCAAGCTCCTGGTCAAGGACAAGTTCCCAACCAAGGACAGCCCCAGATTCAGCCACAAGGCCAGCAAGGCCTTCTGCAAGTTCCCGGACAAAATGGAGTGGCCCAACCGAACCAGAATGCTGCTGGTGCGGAAGTCGAGAAGGAGCCGCTCAAGAAGCCCTGGGAGTACTCGGACGAGATCATGTCTGGCCTCAAGACCGCTTTCCCTTTGCTGGCTTTGTCAATGGAGACCATGGTCGACCAGATCCACAAGAATTTCAAATGCCCACCGGACGAGGATGCCTACCGTCTTATTGTTGCGCTGCTGAACGATGGGTTGGCGTACGTTGGCCGCATGCCAGGCTCTTATGCGCAAGACTTCAAGCTGCCTCCTGCGACCGAAGCCAATATCACGCGCTTTGCCGAGACCATCCTTCCTGCGCACATCCGCAAGTCCTTCGAGGCAGACTTTGTGGTTAAGAAGCCCACTATGTACGAGTACATCCAGAAGCTGCGTCGTTGGCGTGACAAGTTCGAAGAGAAACTCGACCGCCGGCCTCAGTCACAATTCTTGGAGACGTATTCTCCGCACCTGAGTGAGTTCCGCTTCCTCAAGTTTGATGAAGTGGAGGTGCCGGGCCAGTATCTTCTGCACAAGGACAAGAACCAGGATTTCGTGCGCATCGATCGCTTCTTGCCCGATATCGATCTGGTGCGCGGTATCGGAGTCTGCCACCGTCGCCTGAAGATCCGCGGCCACGACGGTAGTGTGCATCCATTTGCCGTCCAGCATCCCGCCGCCCGGCACTGCCGACGTGAGGAACGCATCCTGCAGCTGTTCCGCATTTTCAACGGGTTATTGGGCAAACGCAAGGAAAGTCGGCGTCGCAACCTGTACTTCCATCTGCCGCTCATGGTCCCACTGGCGCCTCACATCCGCCTGGTCCGGGATGACCCATCCTACATTTCCATGCAGGGCATCTACGAGGACTATTGCCGACGGGTTGGCATCAATAAGGACGAGCCGGTCATGTTTACGATGGAGAAGATGCGGTCGCTGGCTGAAACGAAACAGAACGTAAGTGATCTGGACCGGACCATGAAGCATCCCACTAACGTCTCACAGCGCACCAACGATCAGCAGCAGGTCCTGCGGACCGAGATGCTCACAGCGATCCAGGAGAAGTGGGTTCCTAGCACAATTGTGCTGGACTACTTCCAGCGGATGTACCCGAACTTTGCGGACTTCTGGCTGTTCCGGCGGCAGTTTGCCTATCAATATGCGGCGATTGCGTTCATGACCTACGTGATGCACATGGGCAACCGGTACCCCAACAAGATTCTGATTTCGCGGTTGACCGGTGACATCTGGGGCTCGGAGCTGATCCCTACGATCAACCCGACCAAGGCATTCTTCTACAACCCCGAGCAGGTGCCGTTCCGCTTCACGCCCAACATCCAGACTTTGCTGGGACCGATCGCCACGGAGGGGCTGTTTGCGTGCGCGTTGATGGCGATTGCCCGCTGCCTCACGGAGCCGCGACACGAATTGGAGCAGCAGCTCAGCGTGTTCGTTCGCGACGAGATGATGTTCTGGGCGACGGCACAGCATCGGGCGCCCCTGGGACCGCCGCAGCTGCGTGACCTCGTGTACAACAACAGCGACGTCATCGTCAACCGGGCCGTCAGCCTTGCCAGTCCGCCGGAGGGTAACCTGCCCGCCAATCAAACCACCATTGATTTGATCTCCAAGGCGGTGAACCCGCAGCATCTGGCTGCCTGTGATGCACTCTGGATGCCGTACCTGTAAAGCCGTTGTTTTCCTGTATTTGGCGTTTGTTCGGCTGGGGCTTCAGCCAGGTAGTTTCATTCTAGCGTGGCGCTCTGGGGAATATGGGATCGATTAGGACTGCTACTTGCTATTTGCTACTGTTTATTGCTATATGCATTTCTGGTGTATGATATTTAATATGAGCTGTTCAATATTCCTTTCCTTGTGGCTATGCCGTAGAGTCCGTCCGTACTTATGAGATAAACGGAACCAACACCAAATAAATTGGTTCATGTATCCATAGTCATGCCCGTATGTTAACTCCTGCTAATGAACCGAACGCCACCCTGCAATCAGCAACCAACCCATACCCCGAGGTAAACTATACCAACGACGGCTTGGCCTTCTTCTTAATACCCAGACTACTCACAACGGGCTTCTTCGCCTTTTTGACCCTCGCAAACGAAGGCGGCGCCGGAGGCGGCATCATCTCCCCTCCATTCCCATTCCCAGCACTCACCCCCTTTCCCTCCCTCTCCCTCTCCGGCTCTCCCCCTCCTCTTCAACCAACCTCTTAACCCTCTCCCCCTCCTCCGTCATAAACGCCCTCCTAGCCGCCTCCTCAATCTCCCTCTCGACCCTCTCCGCCTCCTCATCCCTCTCCTCCCTCACCCCCACCAGCGCCCCCTCCACCCCCCCTCCCCCGCCCTCTCCACCCTCGCATTCCTCGTCCGAATCTCATCCAACGCATCCGCAATCGCCATCTCCCTCTTCGAATCCAACATCTTCTCCTCCAACTCCGCCATCTTATCCCTCTCCATCTGCTCCGCCTCCTCGCCCTCCTCCCGCTCCAACCGATCCAATATCTCCTGCTCCGTCTCATCCGCATTATCATTCTTCGAACTATCCCTCCATGGCTCGAAGTTTCGTTTCGCCCCCTTTTCAGCCCGATAATCCATGTTCTTGGGATCTGTCAGGAAGGTAATTTCTCCGCTGCAGCGCGTGCATCGGATGTAGAAGCGGTAGATGGGGATGGAGAAGTATTTCTCGGCGGTGGTTTCTTTTCGGGCGTTGAATTTTCGGCCTTTGTAGATGAATTCGCCTGTTTTTTATTAGTTGGGGGTTTGGGGGGGGGGGGGAGGGGGGATGGACGTACCGCATTTCGTACACTTCATGGAGAAAGGTGCCATGAGACGAACGGTGATTACTTTTGGTCCTTGTCTTGGAGATATTAGTGTTTTGTTTCGTATGTCTGGGAATTTGGGGTGGAGGGAGGGAGGGACGTACTGTCTTAGGTGTTTCGGTGTGCGTGTGATAGCACTGGGATCGAAGTCCGGGGGGTAGTATTTGCTGTGGTTTGGATATGAGGTTAGTTGCGTTTCTTTTGGATGGGGGGAGGGGATGGGGTGGGATGGACGTACGTGAGGACCTTTCGCTCGGACATGATGGCGGTTCAGCTGGAGATCTTTGGTTAGGGAAGTTGTGTTGGGCGAGGAAGTGAGGTGAAGAAGTATGGGGACTGAAGTTGTTAGGATGGAGGCGATGCGATCCGATGCGATTGATAATGTCATGTGACTGAATCAGGCTTATCGGTGTGCTTGTGCTTAGTCACTTTGTGAAGAGTAACTTAGTGCAGGCATAAGTATCAAGACAGGAGATTAAGGTATGAATCAGTCTCATTTAGAGGTATCATACTGGCACAGAATAATACTGGTATAATATTGGTCTAGGAATGATTCCAATGTACGCCTGCTATAACCGAATCATGTATAACCGTGCCAGGCCAAGGGTATATCCAAACGCCCAGTTGCTATGCTTCAAAGTCCCAATCGCTCAACTATGCCTCCCATTGCTTCGCATTCTCGATCCCCGGCTATGTCCCGTGTCGCTCACATCCGTCAGACCTTGTCGTTTGCTTCGCCCCCCGCGCACCCGGCTCATTGCTTGTCGGAGCATTCCATCCGCCTCATCGTCTAGTTCCATCTCCACCCGATCCACGGCAGTCTCTTCCGTGACTGTGGTCTGACTATCCACATGGGCAACCTCATCGGTCCACTCTTCAGCGTAGCTCTCGTCCGCAGTGCCTCGTCGTCGCGAAACCCGCCCCTTCCCCTTGGAGGACCGCGTTGAACTGCGACTCGCTGTGGTCCGAGAATCTTCCAGCACCACCGGCTCCTCCTGGCCCTCCAGAGCCCATATCTCCAGTGCCCGTGATAAGAGCGTGCCAGCAATCCCAGCACCGCCAGCAGCATCTCCGCCACCACTGGCTCCCAGAACCCGCACTGCCTCGTGCAGGGCCGTCACCGCTTCCATGGTGCGATCCAGCTCCAACAACACCAGGCCACGAGCAGTGTGCAGGGAGCCAACCAGCCCGCGGTCCTCATACCCTCCGACGCCCGACGAGGCCACGCCAGAGGCATTACCGCCGCTGCCCCCGAGGAATGGGCTATATCCGAAGCTCGCCCCTGCAGCCCCGATACGAAGGCACTCGTCGAATTCTTCCAGCGACTCGTGGAACTGGCCAATCCGACGCAGAGCATGTCCTAAGTTGGCTCGCGTAGCGACCCAGGCCCCGGGCTCACACTGCAGCGACGTAGCCAAACTCAGAGACTGGCGGAACAACTCGACGGCCCCTTCGAGATGATTCTGGTGATATAGAACGACTCCCAGCTCGTTCAGGACAAGCGGGTCGCCACCCAAGGAGGTGAGTTCCGACGGATTGGCGCGGATCGAGGGAGCAGAGCTGGACGCAGTGCCAGTCGACATGGTATAGGCGGCCGACAGATATTCATGTGCCAGTGACATATTGTTCAGTGCGAGATGTTGCATTCCCAGGAAGAGCTGTGGAAGATGACTGCCCTGGAAAAGCCGAGCGGCAGTGCTATACGCCGCAATGGCTTGATCGTGCTCTCCTTCGGCAGCAAAGGTATGAGCAAAGCCAATCCATGCTGGCGCCGAATGCGGGTCCAGGAGGGATGCTTTGGAGAAATAGCGCCGGGCCTCGGCGATCTTTGAGACGGATAAGTAGTAAACACCAATAGCAAGGTATGTATAAGACTCCTCCGGGGCATGGTCCGCTAGCGTATGGGACAAAAGGAAGAGAGCATTCGTGGCGCCCGTCTCATAAAGACAAGCCAAATGCAAGGGGTACACGGCAGCCGGATGACCGATGTGGCTTAGAGCCGGCGTATGGGGCGCAGGTGTCATTTGCGATGATACTGCGGACTGGGAGGTGGACAAGATCGATGACGTGAGTTCTAAAGCTTCAGCAAAGCGGCATTGGGTATATAGAGCTTCTGCGCGTGAGAGGAGAATATCCGAGTTCTCCGCGAGGTTGTAATGAGTCGATAGTGTTTCGGTGGCGTCCGAGAGGATCGACGGAGAGGAATATTTAGACAGACGGGTGGTGTATAGCATTTTGGTGAAATGGGCGGCTTCCTGCGCCACCGACGGATCGGGACTGGACACGGAGTCGAAGTCTAGGGACTCGAGGAATTCCAGTTCCTCGGCCGGCGACATTAGGGAGTTCTTCATAAGCTGGTCAAACGCCTCGAAGCACTGCACATCGATGCGGACGGCGTCCTTGTAGCAATCGCGGGCGCGGTCAAAGGCATTCTGCTTTGCGAAGCAGAGCCCCCGCAAGTAACACATTGAAGCCTCGAAACGAATATTACTGGCATTCTGGAGCTCCCGCGCCTCGTCTCGATCGCCGCGCGACGCCGTCGTCTTTCCATTCCGCAAGGTGACATGGCTGGGACCATTGAGATGTTGGAGTTTGCGGCGGCTGTTGCTGCTGCGTAGTAAATGTGTGGGACTATGGTCGCCCAGGATTTTGAGTGCCAGGTCGAACTGGTTCTGCATGACGTGACAGTGCGCGGCCAGATAGCGACAGGACGTACTTTTCGTGATGAGATCTTTCCGCGACAACAGAGCCAGGGCGTGTGCGTAATTCTTGTTTGCGAAATGGACTCGTGCAAGCCAGAAGGCATCTTGATCACTGTCTAGAGAGAGCATCTGGGATTAACACTGATCAGAAAGCAATGACAGTCACTTACTGGTCAGCGCGAACACTTTATCGCCGACGTAGATGGCCGCATCATTTTGGCCCCGATTCAGCGCCTCCTGACGCCAGAAGCGCAGAAATTCCTCCATGGCGAAATAGATGAGGGACGTTCAAGTGCGAGGGGTGATCAGGACGGTCGCATAGACTGAAAGGCATGGGGCGGGTTGGAGGGGCGACGGAGGTAAACAGACCGCGGGCCTCAGCGACCAAGGCAACTGTCACGGTGACCAACAGGAGCGGAGACTGTCAAGTAGTACTTAGGAAAGGAACGGGTCAATTGAAGCACGGATCTACCGCTGCAGACGGGGAAGGTCCGAGGAGGAGGAGGCAGGGAATTGGAGTGGAAGAAGAATAATGAAGCTGGTCGGTGGCTTGCCAGAACAAAGCGCGTGTTTCGGGCCCGTGCGTCTTTCCGATGAGCTTACTACTTTGACTTTGGTACTTCCATCGCTGGCTGCATTATTGCAATATCTTAGAATATCTTGGTCACTCGCCATCCTACACTGACTCCTTTAGCTACAAACAGAAACAGACATGCCCCCGCATACGCCACTCCACAAAACACAATCAATCCCGAATACTCCGTCTCGTTCACATGTCCCCGGTTCTGCCCCTTCAGTATCTCCCCCGCCACAGGAATAGATACCAACAAGCAGACCCCCATCAACGAAACAGTCGTCCCATATCGCTTGCCATAATGCTCAGTCCTGGAAATTTGAGCCACACAGACTGGCGTCAGACTTATCGCTGGCCCGCTCCAAAACCCGATCAGTGCCGCGAACACCAGGATACTAGCTTTGTCGGTGCCCGCGGTGAACCACAGCCCAAAGGAGAGGATGGTACATGCAGCACAGGTTACGAACATGACGTTGAAGCGGCCCCATAGATCCGCTAAGATCCCGGGAACGACTCGGCCGACAATAGATGTTGCGCTCACAATCGTCATCAGCTGGTAGGAGAGGGCGCCCTTGATGCCGTGGGACTGCGCATAGGAAGGAAAATAGGTGACGACGATCATCAGACCGATTTCGGCGAGAATAACTGCGATGGATGTCATAGTGAAGACAGGCTCTTTGAGCGCTCGGATGTCTATTTTGCTACCCCTTGATGGACTAGGTGGAAGACGTGCTCTGAGAAACACGACGCTGGCCGTAAGGCTGGCCATGAACATGAATCCCAGGATGCGAATGGTCCAGGGAAACCCGATCCGAGTGCTTAAGATACCGAAGACGTTAGTGAAGATGATTCCTCCAACACCACCGCCCGTGGTTGCAATCCCAGTGGCTAGACCACGTCTTTTGAGGAACCAGTGCGTGATGCACACGGCACTGGGGGTGTATACTGCTGATGCGGAAAGGCCCCCTAGGATGCTGAATCCCAGAATGAACTGATAGTATGCTACTGACTGTCAGTCAATGACGACTGGACCTGAGGTGCGAACCTTACCGTGGGAAACGCTAAAGACCATCATCGACAATGTCATCCCGATGCATCCAGGGATCAGGGTATACTTGAGGCCATGGGCATCAAAGATGGGCCCTAGTCCCAGGTAAGTAGACATTTAAGCTCGCGAAAGAGACGTACCAATCTGGATGCCACCCAAATAGAAGAGGAAGAGCCACAAGCTGAAGATCCACGAGATGGAAGCTTTCGATAAACCGTGCAGTTGATGCTCTGCCAGCCACTCTTCCAACAGCCCGGTCAGGTTCATTATTCCCATCGTTGGGAAGATGGCACACCATGCACCCAGAACTACCGACCAGGCTCGCCATCCTCCCTCCGGGAAGGGTGAGAGGTCTGCGTTGTCGACGGCGAAATCACCCTTTTCGCCATCAGTCGCTGCTGGGACAACGGTGCAGACCTCATTATCTTCAACAGTTGACTCCATAGGGACAGACATTGTAGAGACGAGCGTGAAGGTACTCAGCAAGCTGGGCTTACCGAATCCCTAATAACGCCGGTCGCAACATCTTGGTCGCCACGTTGCGATCACAGCATATCGATAGTGTGAGCGATCAGCGGACTATAGCGTGCCTTACTCGCAGAAGAGACTTCCCTTGCATCAGCAATCTTGATTTTCGATGATTTGCATCTCAACCAGATCATTATCAGTCAAATCATTCAACATCCAAAACTACAGCCAACAGTGAAGTGAAACAAGCATGCGGAATGTGCCTGTATCCGCATAGATCTACAGTGGAGCCGCAACAGCCATCAGGATGGCCATGAAAAGCAATTTCAGATGGCTCAGCTTGCCGAGTCCTAGTGCTTGTTTCTGCATGAAATTCCATAAATCAGCACATGATCTTGCATTTGAAGAAATCTGAATGTGCGTGCCTCCCCCTCATCGTCAGATCCAGATTCGTGGGGCTGTAAATCTGCAATACCTCTTAACTACCTAGGTAGGCAGGTAGCTGCACTCGGCTAGCATATGCACGCTGCAGATCAGCCTTGTAGTCATCTCTCGTCCCTCTAGTAGTAGTATCACATAGAACCTGATCTAGTATACAAACTACTACATAGTACAAGCCCATCAAAAAAGCTACCTTGGTTTCTCTACCTACCTAATTACCCAGATAACCCCCCCCCTAAAAAAGCCCCCACCGTGTCTCAACCCATTCGGGACGACGCCAATCGCAATCCCACAGAAAGATATAAGATCAGCAATTATTTTCACTTCAAAGCCCCTATTCTTCACACGGGAACTGCCATCCCCACGTCGAAGGCAATTAATTAGGTAAAGCACAGGCGTGGCGTCTCGGGGAGCTTTCTAGGGGCTTCTTCAACTAGGTAGTGCAAAGCCTTGACCAATGTTTATCATTAGTATAGTATTACCCCACAAAAAGGGGTTGAGTAGGTCCTAGGGGACTAGGGGGTATGTGTTAAGCGTATCGGTTATGGCGATATCATCAACCAACAAAGTGTTCCATGGTGTGCGAAGGTATAGTTCAATTGGATGCTGTTGCTAGGCAAACGAATACCAAAACGGCATTCCAAGTGTGCGAGGATACAGAACTGGGGATGGTGGAGAAGATCATAGTATCTTTATAGCTTCAGTTCCATAGTTGTCCTTGCCATGCACAACATCATATGGAAGGCGTAACCTGCTGAACGTCAAGCCTGTGGATGTGACTGCGGCTTTGAAAGCCTGGCTGATCATCCATAAATAGACTCTGCTCCTGATGTTAGAGCCCTGATGTTAGCTAATTGACTGCTGTCGCTGCTAATGTAGCGTTCATCAGTGAACCTGGATAGACAAGGTTGGTTATTAGTACACATAGAAGGTTATCCCACTATATAGATAAAAGGGCCATACTCAGCCCTCGGCCGCAGAGTAAAGCGACCCACAGGGACGGGCCCGAGTGTCATTTTTCGTCTCTAACTCATTGGATGGAAGATTAATCGACGAGGGGTCGTTACGTCAGCTCGACTTAGTATACAGAAGCGAGCATCATGCGCAATCACTCTTGCATGCACAAGGCGCTCCTTGTAAACTGTGCATCGTCTGAGTCCCGCAGAGAAATTGCCAGGGCTCAATTGTCTCTCCAAACCCAGCATATCGTATGTTTGGAACTGCCACCGACACAGTAGTACAAGACAGCTGGCAGTTCATGGGTGCGGCCCAGCAGACGAGCCTCGTTGGTTCCAACATGGCTCTAACCGTTGAGGTGGGGGCAATCATGCAGCATATCATTGATGACTTGCACGAGAGGCAACGCGATGATTAACCGTGTTTGCTGCAATATTAAGGAGATATGACAGGAGCTGGTGTTCTGACACTCAACAGGAGGGGCGATGCCGAAGATGCAGGCTCCAGTCGAGGTCATCCCGCCCCGATCATCGCGATCATCCGAGACGGCAGCGCGGTTGAGACCAGCACCGCCTCAGGTGGGACTGGGGCAGGATTCGGGCTGAGTCTATTCCGTACGATCCATCTGTTCAGAAGTTGTCTCCGAATGCTCTGGACATCCTGCAATCAGGCAGAACAGTTTCCCGTAGTAGACGAGATACTGGGGTATGCCGTTCTCGGCATTGGAGTCGCATAGGTCAGATGGCAATTTATAGAATCTCGACATCAACACAAAGAGCTGCCAATGGACAACCGGCCAATAACATCAGGCTGGGCAGTTGGTGCCGCCGGCCGACCGGGGAAAGATCGACCAGCGACGGCTGTTTCAGCTGCTAACATGGTACAACCAGGGCGCAGCCATTGCCGCGTCATATGTTGATGTTGCTCCTCTGTTCTACACATCAGATAGGTCGTCATGCTTGCCTTCCCCATACACGGCCCCTTTCAGGGTCGACACTCCCCTGGCTGGATCGCCATTATAATACGCGCATGATGGACGCTGGGAATAACGCCCCGTGCTCTTCACTCTCCCCACCTCTTCCCCTTGGCCTGGATGAGACTGCCCTTACAATGCGATCAATTCTCCCAGGGCTAGAGGTCAGGCTTTCCTCTTCTGCCCATTCGCGATGACACTCTCCGGTTGCTCACGTTGGCGCCTACGCCAGGGCTATTTTCTCTGTCTGTTCTATATCACAGGCTTGTTCATTTTTGCTTGTATCATCCTCATCTGGTATGGTGTCAATTCAGATCGCGATTACATCCACCCTCTGTTGACACAGTTGATCCCCGCCGGTCACTGTGCATGTCAGTCTTCCACTACCTTCCAGTGCTCGAGCTGCCTGACGTGTTCGCACCCGGGCCTGGCCCAACAGCTCACTCCAGCACCTATATGGGAGTTTCAATCTGCTCGAGATGGTAGTAACGAAGGCCTTGGCCGAGCCCAATGCGTGGCCGCATTCCCTGGCCTATTTGAAGATATTCTTCGCGCCGCAGCCTTTTGGAAAATGCACGGGGCACTTTCTATAGAGGACTTGGACGAGATTCCCCTAAGGTATGGCATGGTTCGAGCATTCATCCACGGCGGCGAGCTTCATGTGGTTGCGGCGCGGTCAAAGGGCGAAGATCACCGACGAAAGATTGTAGCCGTGCTGGGCGCAATTCACCGGGCACTGGTTGCAGATGCCAATCGTGCCGCGCGACAAGACATAGAATTCATCTTCTCGGTGGAGGACAAGGTCGAGGATGTGACCAACTCTGACCACCCCATCTGGGCCCTTGCACGGTCTGCGACTGAGGAGGCGGTCTGGCTCATGCCTGATTTCGGGTTCTGGGCTTGGGAGAACGCCCATAATTCACTCGGGCCATATGACCAGGTTGTCGAACGTATCAAACGCACGGATGTCCCCTGGTCACAGAAGAAACAGCAGCTGGTCTGGCGAGGAAAACCTAGCTTTGCCCCCAAGCTGCGCCGCGCATTGATGGAAGTTGCTCGAGACCAGCCGTGGGGCGACGTGAAACAGGTCGACTGGGGCCAGCGGACAAATATAATACGCATGGAGAATCATTGCCAGTTCATGTTCATTGCGCATGTGGAAGGTAAGTATTCTCGCGTGCCGTTATTGCGAGACTCCCCTGACTCTGGAGCGTGTGATGCAGGTCGTTCCTATTCCGCATCCCTAAAATACCGGCAGGCATGCAACTCAGTTATTGTGGCGCATCGGCTGCAGTACATCCAACACCATCACTACCTTCTCGTACCGAGCGGTCCTCAACAGAACTACGTCGAGGTTGAACGGGATTTCAGCGACTTATCCGACAAGCTGGAACCTCTGCTGGCCGATACAAGTCTTGCCGAGCGGATTGCCAACAACAGCGTCCGAACATTCCGGGATCGGTACTTGACCAAAGCGGCAGAGGCCTGCTACTGGCGCATGCTTTTTGAGGGATATGGTAGCGTCTGGAACAGCAGTGTCCCTGTGTGGTCGGAAGTGTATCGGCGCGAACGAGGTCTCCGATACGAGTCGTTCCTCTTGATGGATAGCCGGTTGATGTTCGATTTCGACACGCTGAGGTCGACTCACTTGTAACACGGTCGGCATCATGGGATTCTCTGCGCATAGGCTAATCATTTTGGATTACGGAGTTTGAAGGAGTCAGCAGAACAGGTTCATTCGACATTGTATAGACCCTTGCATGGCGGCACTTTATTTTGAGATACCATTGGGCGGATGCCATTTTTGATCGATAGATGTGATATATGATTATAGTGTTGTTGACAATACCCAGACGTGTGTGTGGAAGAAGCACTGAATGGTGGATTGGAATGTTTGTAGCCCTGTATGGCTGCTGTCAAGTTGCGACCATGCGACTGGTATGTCATGGTGCCGATCCCCGCATCACCTTGTACTTTGCAGACGTGATCGGTGAGCTCCTCGAGCTCTCCCTTAGGACATGTCACAATAGTAATGCACCAGCAACTGGCTGAGCGCCAGAGGTAACATTGCCAAGTCATCTCAAGGGAGACTGCAGTACGGAGTAGTTCGAGTTCGTATGCTGGCAAGGAAGAGGATTGTTAATCTCCTTCGGGCGGGGAAAGTGACACACCTCAAACCTTGGAAGGGGGTCCCAACCACCAGCTTTAGTCTTCTGCGATGCGATTTGTCAGGTCTGCAGAGATTGGCTTGGGGTTGACTCGGCTAGTCCCAGCTCACCCTTAAACTGGGTCTCTGCAGAAACCCACGAGACTAAAGTGCTGGACCGGGTCATCTGGAGGAGGGATCGATGGCTGGAATAAATCATTTTGGGATGATCTGATTCGCTGGTCAGACGGCTTGTGCAACATGAATTCTTGTTTTCTGCTCGTTAACAGTCGACGCCACCATACACAGGGGGTTTACAGTACGAGACTTTTGGTCGTGGAAGGACGAAGAGAGAGAAAGATGAAGAGGTAAGAGAAGTGGGGATCGGATGGACCCCTCGGGACGGCACCAAAGACAAACCTGACCAAACCATCGCTAGCAAGTAGAGTAAACAACACCCATCCGTCCTCTTCGGCGGATTCTCCTTCCCACTCTGGAGATTATATTTCCTGACTTGATTGGTTCTTCACGATAATTTTACCTAGCTAGTACTATGCTCAGTACACCACAGTCTGTTATCTCAGTATCTGGTTTTGACTTTACCCTTGTGCCAGCGTCGCTGACAATTGATCCACCGTGAGTGGCATTCCTCCCGTCGCGTCAAGCAAGGAAGCTCTCGCTTTCCCCACGAACCATGATCTGTGCGCCGATCGGCTCTTCGTCTGCGACGTCTGGACCACTGGGATCCCGCCGGTGGAGCTCCCAAGGGAGCGACCAGCCAACTATCGAAGGGATCATCGTGCGCTTCGGCGAGATTCAGCTCAGCTGAGATCTGCAGCCACACATTTGCCCAGGACCATTCACAATAGCGGCCGCCTCAATGGAGGTTGCACGGGCAAGACGACATGCTGCAGGAGCGAGAAATCGCGTGGAGAATAGTGGGCTGGCTTATAAGGTAGCCCGTCGTCCTCGCCTCTGCTTGCTCTTTTTCTCGGATTTCTCTGCCTCAAACCATCAATAATGTCGTCGCCGATTCCCAAGCCCCCGGGGGTCTTCCTCCTCGGTAATGTGCGCGACGTGAATACCTCAAACCCTTGGAACTCGTTCAATAAGCTTGCAGCGAAATACCGTGAGTTTTCATGCAATTTCCATACCCAGTGCTCTAGCTGACGTGGGTTCTCTCCGCCTCTCAGGTCCCATCTGCAAGGTCACTATCCTAGGCAATGACATTGTATTGGTCACAGGCGCTGCCCTTTTGGAGGAAATATGCGACGAGACACGTTTTCGGAAATGCGTGACCGGTCCCATTATTGAAATCCGCCAAGCAGTTCACTCCAGCTTATTTACTGCGAAACACGATGAAATGGAGAGTTGGGGAGTCGCTCACCGGATAATGGCGCCGCTGGTCTCATGGGAGGCTGTTGAGCAGGTCTTCACGGATATGCGGGAGGTGTCGACAGATCTGATCAAGAAATGGACCGCAGGTCCTCGCCAGCGCATCAGCGTCACCAACGATCTGGACCGCCTCAACCATGCTGCCAACATGCTCTGCTTCTTCGACCAGCGCCTGCACTGCTTGGAAGGGCCGGAGCCGTCTCTCATCAAAGCTATGGAGGCCGCCACTACCGAGGCCGTCCGGCGATCGTCCCGGCTTAAAATCATCAACTGGCTCCTCTACCAGCGCAAATTCGATGCTTATAACAAAACCCTGCGCGACTACTCTGCCGGCTGCATCGAACATCGGCGCGCCAACCCGTCCGCCAAGAAGGACATGCTCTATGCGATCATGGAGGGCAAAGACCCGCAGACCGGTTTAGGATTGAACGAGGAGCAGATGATCGACGAGATCATCAACGTGTTTATCGGCAGCGCTACGGCCCCCAATCTCGTTGCTTTCGGTCTGTACTACCTCATGAAGAACCCTCAGGTGATTGCCCGCGCCCGGGAGGAAATCGACGCCATTGTCGGCGGCCCCGGCGCGAAGATTGAGTACGAGCACATCGCCGCCCTCCCTTACTGCACTGCCATCCTCCAAGAAACCATGCGACTTGCCGCTCCTGCCCCGGGCTTCAACCGTGAGCCTATCCCTTCAAACGAGGGCCCAGTGCTCCTCGCGGGCGGCGAGTACGAGGTTCCCCGCGACAAACCCCTCATCGCAGTCCTGTACGGCGTAAACCGCGACCCCGCCGTATTCGAAGACCCTGACGCGTTCAAGCCAGAGCGCATGCTCGGTGATAAATACGACCGGCTACCGTCTGCCGTAAAGAAGGGCTTCGGCAACGGCAAGCGCGACTGCATCGGAAAACGGTACGCCTGGGAGTGGTCTCTCTTCACGCTCATCAGCATCATGAAGGACGTGGAGTTCGACCTGGCCGATAAGAGCTATGTCACCGACGGTGCCGGCAACAACTACAACGGCGCATTCACCGTCAAGCCCTTGGACTTCTTTGCCATCACCGGGCCCCGACCTCGAGTTGGCTGATCATTGACACCCCGTTCCTACTTGCTTTACGTCCCACATATGCCTATGATATCCAGATTGTGCGTTTATTTGTAATGTATGCCACGGACGTTAATACCATACTGCCATACCACCCATGCCACTCATCATAAGAACTATCTATAACCATTCCCAACCCAAAACTAAACCCAAACCTTGCCCCCATCCATAACCCACCTCATCGAATCCCTCACCATCTCCCTCACTGCCTCCCACTCCCACCTCTCCCAAAACAACAACTTCACCACCAGAATCAAAGTAATCCAATCCCTCAACATCTCCCACGCTAGAAGAAACAACCCCCCAGCCAGATTCAAGGCCAACCACACAAACATCAACATCAACAGTCCGAGCCTCGCAAAAGCGAACCCGGATTTCTTCGTCCAGTACAACGCCCGCCGTCCTGTGGTAGGGGGCTTGCAGTGGTATTGGTCACTGCTCTGTTCTATGTGTTTCTTTAGATCTAGGGCCACCTGGGAGAGGAAGTCATGTGATAGGAGTGCTAGGCTGTAGACGAGGGCTTTTGTGGTTTCGAGGATCATTGTGTTGGTGAGTTGGGAGCAGGGTTTGGGTGGGTTGTGTGTGTGTGTGTTGGAACCAGGACAGGATATGGTTTGCTTGGTAGTAAGTAGTTAGTTAGTGGAGAGATTGTAGAGAGGATGTTGGGATGCTTTGTTCAATGTGGTTAGTGAGTGGGTGATGCTGGATAAGTAAAAAGTATGATGGAGTGAGTGAGTGAGTGAGTAAGGGAGGAGATACAAGTTTATATAGCACTACTTTCTAGTCTTTAAGTTTAGGGGCTCCGTATCAATTATCGACTCTTTGTATCTAATAGAGGCTTTGTGAAGTAACTTCTCGTAAACAAGGTTTCGAGTATAGGAAGTATCAATAAAAGAAGGTTGATTAAAATGGAAGGCTGGTCGGTAACTACCTCCAAATGTAGGTAGACAATTACATAAAGAGGACAGTGATGTGAATTGCAGGGAAACTGGCTGATCGTTTGCAATTTTATATCTATCTAATCGGGGGATTACTACGTTATCGACTTCTTCCTATATATGTGTGGTGTTTTGCGTTGAGTCATGTGTTTTGAGGTTGAGGGATTTGGCGGAATTCTCAGCAATGTTCCTTTATATCGTGAAGATCAGATAACGGTATTTGTCAGAATTATCAGGATATGGATTGGATTGATGACATGATCTGGGTAGGTAGTCGGGTTGTCTTGGGCTGTTACTGGGGGTAAGCTACAGCTATATACATGCATCGTATGCAATAATTCGAAATCCGTACGTATGGAAGTAAGTAGTTGGTAAGACGTTACTTGAATTAGAACCTAGGCTTTTTGCAGCAAAGGCACAGGCGTAGGTCGAGCCATACAATTAATCCAGACGCGCTAAGCGTTCGTTGGATGGGCTTCGATCTTCTGCGTCCCAGTACAACGCTTGACACAGCATCATAGATGATAGAGAATCTGGATCGTGAAGAAAGTTTGCGCTACGTTGGCCCTTGGGCGCCGGGGATTGTAGTAGCGTCTGCTGTGGTTCTGCAACGTTCGTTTCATCATTTATGGTGTTGCTCCTGTCTAACAAGCGCGTAGCACTTTAGATTATCATTGCATCGATATCCCACTCGACATTCGATCTACCGTGACACACTGACTATCACTGCAGCCGATGATAGGATAGGAAGCTGGGAAACTTTGGATATTCATAGGCTCACACCCCCTTGGAGAGCTTAGGCGCAGTGTAAGGTCGCCACGTCCTGCAGGTAAGGAAGCTCCAGATCCTATATATCAGCTTTCTCGCCACCCCGATGTGTTATTCATAGATTTTGCAGATCTATCCCGATCACTGTTCGACCTATGTATCTCAGCCGATTAGGGCAGTTCCCCCATTGCAGGCGCCTCTGTTCTTGCCACAAGAAGGCTCACCTAGCTGTGTTGGTAATTTCCAATCCCAATGTTTGGTAGTACTGTCTGAATAGTAGGTCTTGATAAAAGTTGCTCGCCTAGCTAAACTGACCGGCAGTTCTTCAGCGTTGATAGCACACGTCGATGTGGTGGGACTCACCAGCGCAGCAAAGGCACGAAAGCTATATGAAAGATCCAGACCATATTGATGCATACAGCATAGGCCACCAGCCGGTCACCTTGGATTAGACATGAGGTGACCCGCATGCTGGCGCCTACTTCACGGAACACAATTCACCTTAGTATCTAGTATCGAATCCTCATAAGCAGAAAGGTGGAACGTAACCAACATCCCCCATTACTGGGACTGAGATATCGACTTGAGGTGAAGGGCGTATTCCAGGACACACTCCTGCAAATTATGAGTGAGCGCTTGCAACGACCATGTCAAATGTAGATCGGGTCAAGGTACATCCATTTGAAGGAAGTAAAACTGCATTGCGTATGTATATGGAAGACATAAAGAAACCACCCTATTGGGACCCACTTCCGAATACTGAGCCTGGATCGGCAGCTTCTGTCACCTACTCATTCTTTTCATAGAATCAATGTACACCAGCGAAGTTCGATGGAGGAGTGTTACAATAGGCCTGCAATCCACTTAATCGACACTATGTTCGCATGGCATGTTGTTGCCCGTGCGATATATTCGGGCCCTGAGCGACCCGGCCTCATATGAGCAGCTTTAGCGATCGGTAGCATGCCAATACCCCAAGAGGTAGATTGCGAACAGAGATGACCGCTGTTTTTGAGGCATGGTAATACCTCTCTCTAAGCTCAGGCTTTAGGTAGCATCGCTTGGATCCCTTGGTGTCAATACTGGATATCAGGTCTTGTATAATATGGAAGGTGCAATGACGTATGATGTGACTGCTTCCTTCGGCCAAAGCGAACGTGGCAGACAAATTCTCAATCCGATCGACATTATGGAATCTAATCAATTTTTTTGAATGATACAGCCAATCCAAATGGATCCTTTATGTAAGATTTTTATGATGCTCAGGCCGAACGCATGATTTGTTATCCCATGATCAACGTCGTGGATGCCAACAAAGAGGCCCACTAGACTTGTTGGCCAACGATATAACGTGTGAGCTTCCAACTAGTTGTATTGGTATTTATCCAACGCACTTGGCCTTGATGACCTGGTCGCCTGGATGCCCTGTCCAACAAGCAAAGCCGGTATTTGCGGATTACTGGCATGTGATTAGGTGGGCCTATGCAAGCCTTGCCCAGAGAATGCCAGAGGACTAGACCAGGCCTGATTAGAATGGACCCGTACCTCTCCGACTCTTTTGACTACCGCCGTTGCCGTAGTGCGAGGGTCAGAACAAGTTGTCTTAGCGATCTGTCGGGAGTATAAGTTCATCCTGTTTACGTCGGTCTAGTGTTTCGCAATAAAACGACGCTTCAACTGTCTAGTGGTCAAAGCATGGGTCACAGGATAGTTCGCAGAGGATAGCAGCAGACTGGCACATCTTGTAGAGCTCTGTCCAATTGACAAAGTTCCTGTTGGGTACTGCCCGTAGAAGCAAAGCAGTACCCAGGCGAACTCCGCAAGGCAGAGCATCATCGGTGTGGTCAAATGCGGCTGCGCACGGTCTCTCCGACTTGCATGATGAGAGGATCCTAGAAATATGCAATGTAAAGAGTCACAAAACCTGGCCAAAAAGCCAAAGACTGACTCGAACGTGGACCATTGTAGACGAATGGGTTGAGCGCACTGAAATGGTGGCGAGGAATGTTGGATGGATGGAGGAACAGACAACAAGGAAGGACCCGGTGAGTTGAAGGGGAAGGAAAGAGTGCCACAGCAGGCAAAAGGTGTGTCTAGCAACGATCCGGCCCTCTGAGGGATGAGGTTAGGCAGTGTGTTGCTATTGTCTTTGGTTATCGATCTTCCTGCAGGATCACCACACAATAGTATCCTTGGACTCCGAGAGGATGATCTCCAGGAACGACTGATTGGTGTGGGCAGATGCCTCCAGGAGGTGGGGATTGGCAGCTCAGCGCTGACAGGGGGAGGTTGCAGTGGCAGTCTCGGACAATTGCTGGAAGAGGAGCGGAGCTGAGCTGAGCTGAACTGAATTGAACTGAGCTGCCCGTGACTGTCGCCTATCACGGGATTCCTTCCGCTGAACCTCCTCTCATTGTTCTCTTTCCCCTATCCTCTGTCTGGTTGTCTGGTTCTCTACTTGCCTTTTCTTTTCTTTTCTTTTTGTTTTCAATTCTGATTCTCGAACTCATACGACTTCGTTATCCGATGGAATCTTCCCACCATCTCCACCTCCCCCACCCTACTCCAAACAGATGGGTTGCACAATGGCTGGATCATCTGGCAGTGTCTTTCAGCCCACTGGCGTCGAGATTCCAGCCTGAATACGAACTCCCCTGACCTCAATTCCACGTTACCGGGATCAATACCACACCATCTGTCGAGCTGTGTCGCTGGCCATCCGGATTGGTCTTCTCCAAGCTCGCCTACATACAAATGGGCTGATTGGTCCTTCATCGAGGGGACCCCGGCCACATTCCAATGCTGACGGCAGATCAGCCGTCACGCTGAGCGCAGGCTATCAGAGCCATCATTTCCGCACGGCCATTGACTGGCATTTTACTTGAAGGCGAGTTGCCTATATCGGACGCTGTAGAACTGGGTATAATGCGTCCCTTCGATCCGGCCATAATATTGAGCATGATGAATTTGGTTGGTGCTGATCCCTGTTGGCGTTGACTGGCGACTATTCCGGATTGGTAACTGAACCAGGCAGGTCGGATTGCCCAGCCCCGAGATAAGAATACCTCCGTCCCTTATAGTGCGCCATATGCGACAAAGTATCAGGACCATTTGCCTGGTTTGTAGCCCGGGTGTTGCCTTGTGACGGTCTCGGTGCTTAATGAGAATAATCATCTTCTGGAAATTATACCCGCTACATATCTCCAAGAGTCTGTTTGCCTTTCAACAGTTCTGGTTAACCCCGCACGGTCATGTCGACTGAGGACTGCTTCGCTCAGTCTAGCAGTGTCTCTGCAACACTTGGTGTTTCAAGAGTAGCATTCGCTCCAACTAGTGGTATCGCAGGGTGGTTTTCTCGGGAGGTCACGGAGCTCCCTTCGAGTGAAGCTCTGCAAGGATTCCCCGTGATGATAGGCATAGAAGGTCCGGCTTAGATCTTGAGGCCACTTTTCTGCTATGTCATCTTTGCCGCATAGCTCGCTTACAGGATTTTATTAGACGCTCTGGGTGGGTTGGCCCAGCGTGCATATTCGTGCATCGCGGCTTGCGAGGCCGTCAAACTGTCTCACAAATCACTACCTTGGCTTCGGTGCTCGGATTTAGTGGGGTCGGGCCATGAGATGTACGTGCGACAAATCAGCTGAGGGGCCTAAGCAGGCTGATCTGGACCGATCTCTATTGTCCGACCCATTCGATATTGGGGCGGAGCCCTTTATTGATCGTTGTTTGACCTAACCCAATTGATCAACAGCGCCAAGCAAAGCCTTGCCCACGCCTCGAAGCCGTGGGTCATTGTTTTCTGGGCATCTCTACAGCCAAAAAAGGCCGTGAGACATGGATCAAGGCTGCATATTGGAGGCAGAACGTGGCCCCGAACACCACGGGCCAAGTACCAGCAATCCGGATGGAAAGTAGCCCATTCCAACCCAGACGCTCAAAAGGCATGAGCCGACTGGGAAAGTAAGGTGTTTCGAGTAACCGGTGGGTATTCAAATAGTGCCTCTGGGGCCTCCTCATTCCTTGGCCATGCCCGGGATGATGTTGCACTCATTGCGCAACCTCGTAAATCCGGATGACATAACCAATCAGACTGATCGATGAATGCCCTACAAGCTCCGGGATCTGGATCTATTGACTCTATCCGCTGAGCTGAACGTGTGTAAGATCCTCTATAAACGAAGGTAACAAGTCTCCATATTACCGTGCCCGCAGCACATGTCTAACCTTCAGTGCGAAAGCTTGCAGACGCTCCACCTCCGCTTCTCTCTCTCCCCCTCTCCCTCGATTGAGACTATTCAACACCACTGTCCTGGACATATGTCTCATTATCTGCACACTATATTTCTATCGAGATTGACGCCGCATCAATAGTTACTAGCAAAACCAATACTTCGAATTTCCTAATCTCCCGAGTTCAACAACAATGCGGACGCAGTCGGCAAAAGAAGACAGGAATACCAACGATGCCTCGGCTCAAAAGCAGGATCCGATTGAGCGGAGAAGACTGCAGAATCGGCTCTCGCAGCGAAACCATCGTGAGTATCTACGGTAGATCATGTTGATGGGCATTGCACTCATCGCTTGATAGGACGCAAAATCCGTGATCGCATTGCCAAGCTTCAAGAGCGCGTTATTGCGAGTGAACTACGAGCAGCAGCTAGTTTGAATGGCTGGGACCATCCAAACACACTCACCCCATCGCCAGTGGAACGGATGCCGCCTGTATACGATCCTGAAGGGAACGCCTCATCGCCCATCCAAGATGGTTCATCGATGATGGCATCCACATATCTGCCCCAATCAAGAGTTGTCTGTTCATCCTGCAATAGCGCTCTGGGCCCGATACCTGTCTTTTCCCCGCAGCCACCATTTCCTTCCTCATTATACGATGCCACGAATGAGCTTGACGCCACCACCTCCTCGTCTACTATCCGAAACAGCTTTTACTACCCGCGTTCAAATTCCATCAACCCCGAAATGCAGAACATGGCCAACCTTTATCCTTCAATGGACTCTAGTGTCCCTCCTCTTTGTGAACAATGGACAGGCCCCGCCCAATACCCCGGGTCATCGTATTACTATATAGCAACAGGTAAGCCACTGTTCTTGCCTGACGCACGACTACAGAGATAATCGTTCTCCAGAGGCATCCCTTCCGCAAATTATGCAAGCCCTGAGTACCAGTTCCTCACGTCCCAAAGCAATCATCGTGCTTTCACAAAACAACCACCCCACAGCACTGCCAGCAACCTTGCCTACATCGCAGCCATCGCCCCCCGGAACTGCAGTCGAGCTGCCCGCATCGTCGAGCCCACTGAGCATACATGATTCCCCATGTCAATGTCAGAACCAGGGCATGATGACACCAGGTGAATGGGGGTCATCTGCGCCTATCTGCCCGGTACACCAGATGCAGACAGGAGAAAATCTGCAACTGATGATGCTTTGAGCGGCCTACAATAATATACACGAGATCCATGTCCAACACGGATTGAAAATAGATGAAATTCAAGACCAACCCGTCACGTTGAATGAATGACTTGCATTTCTACTTTCCTCATATCTCATTGCATCAAAGCAGAAATAATGAACGTCTGATCTATCTCAAGTTCTATCAATCCGAGTGCATGTGGCATCCGCTGGCCCGGTCTCGGGGATGTTTGCCAAAACCGAGTCAGTCGGAATTAGTCCCCCATGCAATAATCTCAAATAAAAATGCAATACGCCCCAGTCACTTGATGGGAAATATTTTACCCTGTAGTTACCAATAGACAATAGTCCCGAGACAGCCATTGCCGCCGGAGGATGACACCCGTGTTTGTCCTGAATCTCCCCTGTCCTTGTCACAGCCCTCTATAATGTCAACCAGTATTTTCTATAGATCCCATTTTCCCTGCCCCACACCCTCTTTCCCACTCGAACAAAAAAGGTGGCAATATAGTCCATCCCATACGATTATCTGTATAAATAAACCATCTTTCTCAACTAAGTACTACGTACCTGCATAACTGTATAATAAACACAGAGCATCAACATTTTCTATCCCTACCATCTGCATCAGCCTCAATCACGCCACCTAACCCTAAGCTAGACCCAAATTGAGAGTCAAGAAAGAAAAGCAAAGAGCCATTTCAATCCCACCGACCCCATATCCACATATTTACATACATGTCCTCGTGAATGTTGTGCTCTCTTCTCGAAGCTCGCGTGGAGGATCAATGTATTGTAACCCTGTACCTACCCGCGATAAGAATCACTATTCATGATTTTCCCTCTGACTGGACTAAGGTATGCCAGTACATAGGTACATGTGGCGGCGTCAGGTAGTTCTGCATCATACATATAGGGTAATGTATGTAGATGTAGCCGGAACAAGGGTACACATACATGTCTAGTGTGTTTGATCGGTACGGGTTGGGGTGATAGGCTGCGCGCCACTTTTGTGTAACTGTCATCATCGCCGCCCATTCCGCTTTCAAGAGGGTTGTTTGCCATTGCCACGTACGTGGGAACTTAGGGGCCGGAAGTGAGGATGAGGTGTCCGGCTTGGATCGGATGCAGTTCGCTTTAACTTTGCGGGAGGAAAGCGATAGGGTTCAAGATCTTCCCGTAGTGGTCTATTTTAATTGTGATGAGTTTAGTATGCAGTGGTGATAGAACGATTGATGGAAAAGTACTATGAAGAGATGAAAGTACGGGATTAGGCGCTTGCCAGGGCTATACAAGCCTTTGGTTACTGACCAACTGTTGAATTGCCCTTGGCTTTCTGTGGCCTGGCGCTAGCGGACAATGGCATAGCGTGTGCATCCCTGCGGGAATGAGACTTGCAGACCGCCACATATCTAGAGACTCGTTTGTGGAAATTTCCATGAGTGATGCTTGGTTGCCTTGTGTCCTGAATCCAGGCCATTTGAATGGAGACAGTCGGAAGAAGCCGCCCAGGGGTCAAACGACATATTAATCCGGTGTTTTACTCATGATGGCCAGTTCTAAGTCGGAGAAAAGGAGTGGGAAAACACTGGGAAGGAGAGCCTTTCATGATTTGTACAATTTCTGGGTCTTGAATGCCTGCATCAACGGATCCTTGGATCTGCCGAAGCCCTGGGCGCTAAATGTGATAGCTCGAATAATTTCGAGTTCCGAATGTGGCGATTCTAAATTTCTCTCCTAGAATCCTAGTGCATGCCGAGAAATTGTTGAAGGTCACGCGATTCCATGATGAATAAATAAAGGTACATCGAGGATTCCATGTTGGGCACAGCATAGTCGAGCGCATAGCTTGCAGTATGACATGCACCATGGTCTTAGCAAACTCTTATTTCGACTTTTCAACTGTGCATTATTAGCAACAATATATCCAGTAGCTCATAAGGATATACTAGGTCTGACCTCTCAAATGACGCTATAGAACAAAGATATTTTTGAGTCCACGCATAGATAAGACCACGACGCATCACCGTTAGGCACTATCTGGAGTCAGTACGATGGGCTGTCTTGCATTTTGACCTTGGAAGGTACAAATCCTGAGATTCATCGAGTCCCATCAGCCAGATCCTCTTACTTTTATTCGGTAACGCTCCCCTGAATGAGACAGCTCTTGATGAACCCTCAACTCTATGTGTAGATGTCTCCGCCAATGCAAATGACGCCATCACGACGAGCAAAATAGCCTTGTATTCCGATGAGCTGTATGTCACTTGCTTGAAAGTGAACTGGTCGAATGTTCCAAAGGGGTTTTTTTACTGGATGGCAGGGCAAGTTGGGGGTTATAAAGACTGCCAGCGTAGGGACCCCAGGCATATACGTTGGATCTGATATTACTGGCTTTGATTCACACGACAGTTCCGTAGAGAAACAAACAAGTTGATATGGCTTCTGGGAGCAGGTGCGTCACCGAAGGGTTGGGGATATGTTATTGTAAGGTTCTTGAGGGATTTGTAGAGAGATAGAGGCTATAATTGATAAGTATTCCATTGATATGTGTTAGCGTATCGAACAACCCTAGACAAAGATGGACATCAATGGACACGACTCACCAGATGCGACAAAATCCAGCATCGAATACTTTGAAGGCTTATTTATTGTCAAGTTAATACCTGTAGACCAAAACGATATACCGCTGGCCTCTGGAGAACAGAAGGTTCGACATGTCCACATGTCCCAACACTTATAACAGGTCAAGGCCGTAGATATCAATTTCCAATGCTCCATCACGTCCGTCGGCCAGTCAGGCCTGAAATGAAAGATGTATCAACCGGGTTATTTACAGGCCCGGCATCGAGTGCGAATACGACGACCGAGACAGTGATAAGTCAGTTTCCGGAGCACTTGTAGTTTCTAATCCGTTGTCATTTCTGAGAATGTGAAAGTAGAATCATTGAGACCAGGGGCTTCATTGGGCTTTCAAAGGTGCACCTTGATGAAGTTTTTGCGATCAAGCCCGTATTCAAGTCTAGGCCTAATAAGAATGGAACTAAGATGATGGAGAAAGTGAAAGATATGTAGGTTGGAGGTAGAAAGATGAGGAGGGAAAGAAGCGGATGAGGGAGAGAGAAAGAGGGAGGGGCGGCTTAGAGAAAGGGAGGCCGAAGAATCAGTGAGTAAGAAACCCTCATCTTCAATATACCTTACGATGACACCAAATGAATTAGTTTTGGGTGGTTCCTTAACAGTAACTGGCATTCGTTGATTGCACACGAGACACTCTTCAAGAGTAATATTTTGTTCCGGTCCACCCACAACAATCAGGCCTGGTTATTCCAACTACATACAGCAAGATAAGAACAAAGACATCCACCTATCTCCTAAGGATGTATGCTAATTTTATGATGTAAAGCAGAGCACATCACATACCTACCACGGCAACTCCCCTCTATCGTACTGATTCAATCCAGGATTCTTCTCCCACCCAGGCATATGAATATTGAAAATTAGACCGTTCCCTCCCTAGTCGTCCTGAAAACAACATCCAAGGTGGCCTCGGCTACCAAGTCTACGGGCAGATCCGCGCCAGAGCCTCCCATATCTGTCTTCAGCCGCTGCTCCAGTCCGAAAGCAAGTATATCACATCACGGCTGCACTGATGCTCACACCGGGACTAAAGTTGACGTTCGTTTCAAGAGTGTCGTTAAGATCATTCCTGCCCTGCATTGGACGAATTTGCTTACTGATACCATGATACGATATGGCATTTAGTTCTGCGAAAATACACCCCTCAAGAGATCCAAATTTCGATACGCCAGCATTGTTGATCGAGACGGCTAGTTCCTTTCCATCAAGCTTGCTTTTCACAATTTCGACTGCCCTCGTTACACTTCTTTCCTCCGTGATATCCAGATGAATAAAACTACCACGCTCAGAATACTCTCGCAGGAGCTCTTGGAACTGAGGAGCACTGTCTGTACGGGCTGTGGCAAACACAATTTGGACTTCAGAGACGGGCTTGACGGCCACTGCCTAGTGATCAGAAATGAAGACATGGTCAGGAAATGCAGGCAGATGAGGACGGAAAAGAAATTGCTTCCGGGTTGGATGTCGATTTGACAGCAGCTGCAGAGACATGATACGTAAGGTATTAATCAGTTCTAGGGGATTTCTTGCTCTTCACAATCTCTATTGGTCTAATAAATCTTCTGTCACTGGCAAGTGATGAATCCCACGGAATTAACATATCGGTGTCCGTACCCAACTGCAACACTCGGTGATAAGACGGCGATGAATTGATGCACCTCTCTGGTCAGAGATACTATCTCCTAAGAACTTCTTTCTTCTCACTAGAGCCACAGACCACAAGGTACCTACCACTCGTCTCCTCTCGGAACGACTGGTGGACAACCACCATCGGGATGTGGACAAGAAGTGCATCATCCCGCATCTTCGCATCGCCAACTATATAACAGCCAAATATGTCCATATATAGATAGGCAAATAGTCATACCACAATCAACACAGACACCATCCAAGAGACAGAAACAGAAACAGACACAGAACAATGACCTCCCCCTCCTACTCCCACCACTTCTCCCTCCACAACCTCCCCTACGGCATCGCCTCCTCCCCCACCCATCCAACCCCCAATGCGCAACCCGCCTCCACAACACCATCATCTTCCTCTCCGACCTCCAATCCGCCGGCCTCTTCACCTCCATCCCCTCCCTGCCCCCCAACGTCTTCTCCCACTCAACCCTAAACCCCTTCGCCTCTCTCCCCCGGACCACCCAAACCCAAGTCCGCCATGTCCTACAATCCACCCTGCAATCCACTCCAACCTCCCCCCTCCCCGACTCAAGCACCTCCGACATCACCACCGTAACAATGCATCTCCCCGTCTCCATCCCCTCCTTCACCGGTACGTCTCCCACCCAACCTCATCTGCCAAACCACCCAACTAACACCCCCTCCCTTCCCCCTCCCCCCTCCTCCAGAGGGACAGGGCCAGGAAAAAGGGAGACCAAAAAAAAGACTACAGCAGCAGCCTCCCACACAACCAACACGCCGGGCTCGCCATCCTCAACAACCCGACCCCACCGCCTGCATTCTTCCACTTCCCCATCGGCTACAGCGGCCGAGCCAGCACCATCATTGTCTCCGGAACCCCCATCACCCGTCCCGTAGGACACTTCTATGATCGAACTTCCGCATCCTCATCTAAGGAAGTGATTTTCGCTCCGACCCGCGCCCTAGACTACGAACTCGAATTGGGGGTTGTTGTTGGTCGGCCCTTGGCCCCTGGGAAAGGGCTCGATGCGAGGGATGCAGAGGGGCATATTTTTGGGTTGGTGGTTGTTAATGATTGGAGTGGTGTGTATCCCATTCCACCCTTTGGTTTTGTTGGTTGTTTGTTTGGGTGTGGTTTGGGTAGGGAATGAAATGCAATGGCTAATGGTATTTATATGGTGCAGCACGAGATATCCAAGGATTGGAAATGATTCCACTTGGACCATTAAACGGGAAGAACTTCGCTACTACGATCTCGCCTTGGATAGTTACTCTGGATGCGTTGGAGCCGTTTAAGGCGAAGGGACCCGAGCCGCGGGTTTCGTTGCCGAGGCATTTGGTGGATCCCGGGAAGGCGAGTTATGATATTAGTGTTTTGGTGGAGGTGGAGGAGGGAGAGGGGGGGAGGGGGAAGACGGTGTTGGGACGGTCGAATGCGAGGGAGTTTTTCTGGAGTGTGAGGCAGATGTGTGCGCATTTGGCGAGTACGGGGTGTGATTTGCGGACGGGGGATTTGTTGGGGACGGGGACGGTGAGTGGGGACGGTGAGGGGGAGTATGGGTGTTTGTTGGAAGTTACCAAGGGGGCAAGGTGGCGGTTAAGTTGGAGGGAGGGGGCGAGAGGGTGTATTTGGAGGATGGGGATGTGGTGACTTTGTCGGCTTGGGCGGGGGAGGGGGTAGGGTTTGGGGAGTGTGTGGGACAAGTGAGGCCGGCGAGAGAGGGGTGGTCGAGAGGAGGAGATAATCCAATTGAATAGATATGTAGTATGGTACTAGAAGGAAGATCAAAATACAAGTTGTTCCCAGATTGTATGCGCCGGCCGTGCTATCCTACCCAGCCAACCCCTGTACCCATGCGAAAATGAAATCAAGCGCCTAAACAGATCAAATGTACACCTATCGTACGACCCTCAGCTCCAGAGCGGGGGGTGGATGTACTCCGCTGCTCGGTCCAGGATGTTGGGTATCGTCCACTCGCCACTGGTCGAGCTTTCCGGGGTTGGCGGTGGAAGAGACCCAAGACTGGGCGTCATGCTGGCCGACACAGGGGGGACGCCCAAGGGGCCTGGGTTCAGATAAGCCGGGGATCCGGCCTGGCTGGCAGCACGGGCGGCCTGGGCACCGAATGCGGCCTCCAACTTCTCCAGGGCGCGGAGGGTCTTGGTTAGAGGCTTGGCCCATTGAGTTTGTGTGTCGACAGCTACGCCGGCAGATGCTGGAGAGGCGGAACTGAGGCCCATGGGGCTTGGTGCGGCAGTGCTGGGGGGTCTTTGGACGGTACCAAGGCGCACGCTGCCGTCAGTCGGAGGGACGGTAGGTTCGGTGGGCCCGAATTCGCCCTCGATGTTGGCTCGCTCCGATATGATCATTTTGAGCTGTTGCAGAAGAGTCCAGAAACGAGAAATGCCCTTAACCTCCTCGGTGACAGCCAGCAAGAAAATAGAGCTAATTGCTCGTTGCAATGCAATCCATGAGCGCGACGCGTGGGAGCTGACCGTGTGCATCTCAACATAGGCTTCCACCGTGGTCATCAAGTTGCTCACACAGTCTGAGCGCATGCTGGATAAGGCTGGGTCGCTGATGTCAGCGGTTGCTTTGAGCGCTGGCCGGCAGAGCTCAGAAGAAAAGTAAGACGAGTGCAGCTTGAGGACGACCCGTTCCAGGTGTTCGGTTGCCGAGAGGCAGTATTTTCGGTCTCGGAGGTGGGGCTTGGCCTCGATCATGATCTGCTGGATGCGTTCTTTGTATGCTTGAATGGTCTTGTAGCTCAGTTGCGAGTGGGGACTCAGCATTCGACTACGAACCACCTCCAGCGCCAGAGATATGATCCGACAGAGTGTCTCGAAATAGGAGATTTCACCGGGGTTCCGGTCTCCACGGTATGCGATTTCGGGTTGGCTCACGGCGGTCGTCGAAGGTCGGTCGTAGGAAAGGGAGAAGTGGCTATCCTGCCATGCCATAGACCACCTAGATGACATTAGCCGCTATGCACATGATGCAGTGTCCGAGTAACCTACCAGACATGGCGTCGACGATATCGCTCCGCAGCAGTGAAATGACCGGATTCCACGTGCAAGCCAAGCGCCAGCCCCATTCGAAGAGTCATACCGAGCAAAACATACGATATACCAGGATTCATGTTGTATGATAACACATTGCCGATTACGAGCAGCGTTTGCATGGCGTCTACTGTGGGTTGGGACAGGAAGTTGGTCATCCGCAGACACTGATAGGAGCAGCATACTACACAGCATTAGTATTGCCGTTCGCGCGGCCGACGTCATTCAACACATACCGTAGACTTGAGAGGTTAGCTCTCTTTCTTTCCCCGGCAAATCCGATGACTGGCAGCCAGAAGCTAACACGGCGAACAACAGACCCATGTAGGCAATAGTGACACCAAAGGGCTTCTGGGCTTGATCGGCATCCGCGCGATACGTCCCACCCATGGACGTCCTATTCCGTAGCATGAGATTGAGATTCGCCTCAAACTGAGGGACGTCCTCGAGGACCGGGTAGATAGCGCCTGCTATATCCCGGTAATAGTAGAAGAATCTGTAGCAACCCTTGGTTAATACCCCAACATAACCGACTCATTCAGTCATGGAAACTAACTCTTGGCATTGTTGGTCACTTGGCAATGCACTGCAGACTGCACTGATATCAAATGTTGACATATCCGATGACCACAGATCAACGAACGGATATGTCGCGGACTCATTATCCAAGCCCAGCTTCGGCAAGATTCCACCTTCTAGGAGCGCTTGGAGCTGATCGGACCCAGACTTGTTGTTCAAGATGTAGGCGAGGACCGACCTGGATCCCAGATGAACAGTGCCTTCGCCAAACGTATTCGGCGCATGGATGCCCTCCCGTTCCGGCGAAGCACCCTTGGATCGGTTACTTGCATCCCCGCTCTGCACACTGCCCGTCTCCAAGGTGGAAGCCGGCCCTTCGTCTGCCTTTTCCAGACCAACTCGTAGGGTGTTGATCGTTTGCTCCATCTCCTTCAGTCTGGTACGAACATTGTCCCACTCCTCGCGCGCAATTGAAACCCGGCCTCCATTTCCTGTTACACTTGGTCGACTCACACCCGGTTCTTGTTTCAGGCGCACAGGAGCCTCGGCCGAAAACCCAAGGTTCTCTACACCAGCCGGCTGACTTCCGACGACAGGTCCATCCCGGAAAGGTTGTGGGAGCGGGCCAGTCGTGACGCGCTTTTTCGACGGACGTTCGTACGAGCAAAGATCGGCATGGTCGCGCTTGACACAACCGTCGCATGGTAGGTTACGATCGCATTTGACTTTTCGAGCGTGACATGGATAGCAGGCTTTTGGCTCGCGCGCCTTTCGCTTGGTGCGGATGATTGCGTCCACCTGGGATTGGGGCAGGTCGGAGACTGGTCTCGAGGAACCAGCTGTCATGTCGGGGCCGGCTACAGACGGCGAGTACGACAGAGACGGCTGGTACGGAGAAGTCATTAGGAGGTCGGTGATGCGAAAAGGCTTGATAAAAGAGAGACTGGGTCGGGATCTGAATCGGTGTTTCGGCTAGGGTAATGAGTGCGTGTTTGCTGGTTTACCAATGCTATCTCACATGAACAGCGACGATGGAGAGAGGGCGGGAGAATGAATGCGGCGTGGCACTGATCGGTACGTTGCAGGCTTCACATCGATGGTAGGTTCTGAGGGATTAGTCCATTGGCAGCAGGTCTCAAATGGTGATTAGGACGAGCGAGGGCCGCACACCATCTCGCTGCAAGAATCTCCTCCCGAGGTAGCTGGGCGCAAAGTAGTTCTGAAGACGGACTAAGCACCGTTCATTGCAGCGCCCCATGACTCAGCAAACAAGCCCGGTCACGTGAGATAGAGGGGAACCTTGGCAGGAACCCTAAGCCCTACCCAAATGGTCGGGTCTTGGCGGTATGATGTAATGGATGATGACTGCGCTCCAGCGATTGCTGGTATGACTACAATGCCGCTGTCTTGGATTGTCTAACATCAGTCATAGTAACCTTATGACAGACCAGTCCATGGTTGTACGACGCATAAAAGGGTTGACCCATCCAAATGCTCTGGCCTAGACTTTCCCCTTCCCGGCCAGTCGCTGTGTTTACAGCAGAAACATTTCGCATCAACTAATTATACCCTTATACTATGTAGCAAACGACTGGAGACGATCAGACAGTCCAAGCATACGAGTACGTCGCTGAAGAACTATCCGGCACCCCAGGCGTTGAACTCCAAAAATACGTTGCAGCCAATGGGCCACCAACAGCCTCTACAATAGGCGCCAACGTGAAATTATGCCTTGGGTCATGTTCCTCAAGCAGTCCGTCTAGAACATCCTGGGGCGGAGTATAGTCGTCTGACTGATCAAACAGAAAGATCGTAAAGTCATGGACTCGACTTGTCGAAGGTTGGGCAGGGTGGTACGATGCCAGGGCATTGCTGGAATTGACAAATTTCCCATCTTGTAGTGTATAGTTTCCACCCCACCAGTGCAATCGAGTCGTCGTGTTGACTAACCGACCGCGTACAAGGCTCGAGTATTGGTCTAGCGCGGCGAAGGCTGAATCGGCGACGTCGTAATCTACCATCATGAGCATGTAAGTTCCCGGGTAGGTGCTCGTAGAGTGGCCGGGGAACACAGACGGATACACTGTGTCTGTTATTTCCAAAGTTAGAAGCTATAAATTGACTAGTACAATATGAAAGGACTGATATGAATGGCAGTAGAGTGACATGAGCTACACACCATTGGGATTGATCCAGACACCAGGAGTAACAATCATATTTCCGAATGATACCCCTAGATTGGTTGTTGTTTGTGGCCAAATGTCTGATGATGTCTGTGCCAGAGCAGTGGCTGCAACAAGAGCAGTTGAGATAAGTGTAGTCGCGTGCATGATGCAGGTTCGCTAGATCTATTTGCCGGACAAGTCAGACTTCCTGCCTTATACTTATGCCCAATGTAGGAGGTCAGTCAGTAGAATCAATGACCAGTGCTCTTAGCATCTAGCGTATGTAGAAGTCATGGGGCCGCTTTTTATCCTCAAAGTGCGAGGGATCGTCGAAGTGAGGCATCCTCAATCTGGTTGGCCCGGATATCACATTCCTGAGTCCAGACGGCATAACAAATATCTCTTGTGAAGGCCGTGACTTAGTATAAACCATCGGTCTGAGTTAAATCATAATGCGATACCAAAAACATGATCAAGTTACATAGTTGTGAAATCATATCGCTCAATGCGAGTTCCAGCTGAAATAATTAGTCGTATTTTTTCTTGTCAAAATATCTATCATTAGGCATGTCGTATATATACTTATATTCTCGGTTTTGAAAACGCGTCAGAAATTCAGACAAATCACATAGCTGTAGAGTAGTGTGTTAGATCTCGGGAAGGAATTCGGATTTCAGACTGTGGCCTAAGAGTTGCAGATGGTTTATTTGTTCACCAATGGCACTGCGTGTCTAATTGATCTCTCTCGACCTTTTCCTCATCGCTACTAGAGGCATGTCGTGAGAAACCTCGAATGGAGGCCCCTTTGAAGTAGAAAACGTATGGTATCGCACAGCAGGCCAGGGCAATGAAAGCAAGCAATGTGCTTGCCCACTGGTACCCGAGACGATCATACATCTGTTCAGTGAAGAGGACGGTAGACGCCCCCCATATTGAGCGAAGGAATGTTTTGGCAGCGAGAGCAGACGCAGCTTGGTGCTGGTACGTATCCACTAGATCAGTGTCAGCAACTATACTCCCAATATTGCACCAAAGCAGACGTACCGAGGTAGTTGTTGGCTGAGTTGTACAAGAAGATGATGCCGAACCCCACTGGCCATCCTCCAATTGCAGGTCCAATCCAGTGGATATGAGGGTACGATGTCCAAGCAAATATGAATAGGCCTAGGGGTATAAACCAACAAGAAAGCATCATCGGGATTAAACGAACTTCGGCAGGAGGCTTTCCTCCATGCTTAGCACATATGGATAGGAAGTGTCTATTGACGAAAGGTGCGCATGAAGCACTCATGAGGACACCAATTGCAAGAGGTATGAACATCAGGCCAGTGGCACTGGCGCTCCACCCCTTTCCAGAGCAATATATCACAGGGTAGCTAGAGCAGAATTAGAGATAATACCATTGGTTTAAGTGGAAATTCTACTTACGCAACGAAAAAAATGTACAGTAGACCGTATAATACCGACATGTAAAGTGAAATAAACAGGACAATAGGCTCCAGAAACAGAAGCTCGAACGGGCGGAAGAGAAAGACCCGCAACCTCTCGCCCATTGTTCGAGGATCCAGTTCTACTTCTGCCACATAGCCATGGTCATTTTCAAGATTCCTCAGTTTCTTGGCCCTTTTTTTGAGAAGAGTCGGTGCGTATGTCTCGGGTACAGTAAAGGTGATCAGAATCCAAGCAACAAAGGCCAATATCAATTGCAGCCAGTATAGCCATTTCCAGTTGGTAGCATCCGCAAGGAAGCCACCAGCTAGAGGTCCAATAGCTGGTCCAAGAAATGGACTAGCTGAGAACGCTGCCATGGGTACTGCTCGTTCTTCATTATCCCAGAGGTCAGCCAAAGTACCGCCAACTAGCGTCATGGGAGCACTAAACGCAATCCCATCGATCGCTCTGCAGACAATGAGTGTTCCAATGTTTGGAGCGACAGCACATGGGATAATAAATATGACAGCCAACAGGAGCGTAGTTGCATATACAACCCGCCGGCCAACCATTTCGGACAAGGGGGCAAATGCCATTGGACCTTAACTTAGTTAGTGGCACAAGGTTGATCAAGGAGACTTGGAAGCGACTTACCGACACCAAAACCAATGACGAACACTGTCACAACAACAGTGCTGGCCTCCCGAGAGACGCCAAATGCTTTTGCCGGGCCTTCAATGTCCGCCGTGATGACACTACTAGAGAAAGTGACCACAAAACATGCGAAAGACACTATCATTGTACAATACCATTTGAAGGGTTTAGACCAATTTTTGGGGTCCTCGGTATCATCAATCCTGAAAGTTACGAGCTTCCAGTCTTCCGTTTTACCTGTGATGAAAGATTGGATTGGCTTGATGATCTCGCCTGTATTGGTTTCCCTTGTGCACTCTTCCATGCTGACGCTATCGGTCGCCTGGTGGTGGAGTAGATCCAGAGGATTGACCTCAGCTTGAGTAGGATCGGTTGATATATCACGAGAGACATGAGTGTTTGAGTGGTCTGAGCGATGTGATTCCTGCATATCTTCTGTGGTCATCGTGCAGAGAGCGCGTGCAATAACCAGTACTGCTTAGGAGGTGCATGAAAACCCTATAGCCATGCCTGCCTCCTGTCTGCTCTTATAGACGATCAGATTCGCCATGATCGCCGGAAATTAGAACGCCTAGATTGATCGTATACAAAACAAGGTGAAGGGAAGGAAGAAATGACGGAGAGTAAGGACTCTTACCTGAACAGGAAAGCACTCGGGCTGCCCAGGGGTCTGTGCTTATTTTAGCCAATCGGGAGCTTAATGCTAATTTTATCAGGGATTATGCCGCGAGAGCGCGTACTAGTACTGCATCTATCTATCAACTTGATATTAAGAAGAAGTCCTGTATTATTAGAGACTGAGCGCTGAGGACTGCAGTGAGTTATTGTTACTGAAGACCTTTAACTTCGGACCATGTTTCCCAACCGGGAAGGTTTTCCTATAGGCAGGCAATCCGTTTGTAATGGAAAAGGCAAACCCGGGGAATTCCGGTGGAGTTCATCAATTTAAGCAAAATAGAGTAGTTATTCATTATCATACAGTAACTACGAAGCTTGCACCTTATTGGGCAGTTCCCGTAAATGCCCTTTGCTGTGACCCCAGTTCCTGCTATACAGTACAAAAGCCAACGGGCATCAGTAGATAAAACTAGTCACTTAATGACAACATCATCGAAAAGCTATGGAGCTATGACCCTTCTGAGCTCCGTCATGCCCCTCTCTACATATTCAGATTAACTGTCTCGAGCGCTGTACCAAGTATCTATATTGGTGCACGAGACTCATGCTGGTAGCAGATGTTTCCCGAAAGACCCACTATGCCGGTTTCGCGATGAACATCGTAGCCAAGCCCTGGGCGTACTTATGATTCCAGAACTGATACCGCGAGCACCGTGTAGATCCATTATCGAAGCATTCCAGGAGACTTTAGTGGCGAATCAGAATGTCAGCAACGACCGGGTGAGGTGCTAGTTGTGGTTCCTGCTGCAGTTTTCCGGGGAAAACGAAGCGCACGGGACAGATAAGGAGGCGATAAGCCGGAAGTGGATTAGCGCGGGGGTGGTTTTTCCCACTCCCCCCAGCGGTGGAGAGAATAATTTTGACTCACGCAACACGGACGAGCAGCTCAACGCCCGTCGCTGTGCTCCCTAGTCAGTCGAACTCGCACTCTAGAGGTGTGTCTGTGACACCTCGACAAAGGGGACTTCATTGTTTCTCTGCTCTACTCATATAAACGACTCGTTTTCCCTCCCCTACCCGTTCCCTAAGCCCCCCCGCCGACCGATTACCTACCACTTCACAATGGCCTCCGACTCCACCTATTTGGCCATCCCTGGCTCTGTTGCGTTCTCCCACTCTCGTGGACGTGCAATTGCTGCTAGCATTGGTGCACAGGATGTCCGTGCCCAATGGATCCACTATGTCTACCTCTCTCAGCCGTTGGACGCTCCTCAACAGGATGTCTTGGAACAGCTTCTCCGCTATGGTGATATCACCGACATCCCTCCCTCGTTCAACGCTGAAGACGGTCCGTCCGACGTCTTCCACGTCTTCCCTCGCACTGGTACCATTTCCCCTTGGAGTTCCCAGGCTACCGGTATCTCCCACGTTTGCGGCTTGCGCAAGTACGTCAAGCGCATCGAGCGGGGTATGAAGATCTCCTGCCTTCGCTCGGCCTCTGGCGAGTACAAGTCAGGATACCAGGATACCTTGCACGATCGGATGACCCAGGTTTTGAGTGAGAACGAACCTGACCTGCACTTGATGTTCTCCGAGCACAGCCCTCAGCCTCTCGAGACGATTCCCCTGCACGGAAGTGGCAAATCTCCCAAGGAGGTTCTGCAGGAGGCAAACAAGCGGCTTGGACTGGCTCTTGAAGAGTCTGAAATTGACTACTTGGCTGAAGCCTACGGTCCTAACGGGCCTCTGGCTCGTGATCCCACTGATGTCGAGCTGTTCATGTTTGCTCAGGTCAACTCCGAACACTGCCGTCATAAGCAGTTCAACGCAGCCTGGGTTATCGACGGAAAGCAAATGCCCAACAGCTTGTTCGCCATGATTCGCAATACTCATAAGAAACACCCCGAGCACACTGTCAGTGCCTACAGTGATAATGCTGCTGTCCTGGAAGGAGATGAATCTGCTTTCTGGGCTCCCAACTCGGTCACTGGAGAATGGAATCACACCAAGGAAATCGTTCACTTCCTGGCTAAGGTCGAAACCCACAATCACCCTACGGCTGTTTCGCCCTATCCTGGCGCCGCCACTGGATCTGGTGGTGAGATCCGTGATGAGGGAGCTGTCGGCAGAGGCTCGAAGCCCAAGGCTGGTCTTTCAGGTTACTGCGTCTCTGATCTCCTCATTCCCGATCTTAAGCAACCTTGGGAGCTGGACGTTGGCAGGCCAAACCACATCGCAAGCAGCTTGGACATCATGCTGGAGGCACCCATTGGCAGTGCTCATTACAACAACGAATTCGGACGTCCCTGCATCTCCGGTTACTTCCGTACCCTGTTGACTGAAATCGATGTCGGCAACGGCCAGACTGAGCTCCGCGGCTATCACAAGCCTATTATGATCGCCGGTGGTGTGGGAACTGTCAGACCTGACCACGCCATCAAAAAGCCCGAGGTTGTCAAGCCCGGTGCCTATCTTGTTGTGCTGGGTGGACCTGCCATGCTGATTGGTCTCGGCGGTGGTGCTGCTTCTAGTATCACCTCTGGTGAGGGATCTGCAGACTTGGACTTTGCCAGTGTGCAAAGAGGTAATGCTGAAGTCCAGCGTAGGGCTCAGGAGGTTATCAACTCCTGTACTGCCATGGGAGAGAACAACCCCATCAAGTTCATTCATGATGTCGGTGCCGGAGGTCTCTCTAATGCACTTCCTGAACTGATCCATGACTCTGGTCTGGGCGCGACATTTGAACTTCGTGAGGTGGACAGTGCCGACAAGAGCATGAGCCCCATGCAGATCTGGTGCTGTGAAGCGCAAGAGAGATACGTTCTGGCAGTTGGCGAAGAAAGCATGAACAAGTTCACGGCCATTGCCCACCGTGAACGTTGCGGTTTCTCCGTCGTTGGCCGCGGAGGTGGAACATCGGAAGAAGAGAAGAGACTCATTCTCCTGGACAGAGAGTCCACCGAGTACCCCAAGCCCATTGACCTGCCTCTGTCCGTTCTTTTCGGAAAGCCCCCGAAGATGACTAGGGTTGTGGATTCCCGCAAGTTGAAGCTGCCCGCTGTGGACGCCAGTCTCACCACCTACCTCCCGTCAATTGCGTCGAACAACCTCGAGCTCATCGGCGAAGCCGCGAACAGGGTTCTGTCTCTTCCCGCTGTCGGCTCCAAGTCTTTCCTTATCACCATTGGTGACAGGACAGTTGGTGGCCTCACTGCCCGTGACCAAATGGTTGGCCGGTGGCAGACTCCCGTCTCGGATGTTGCTGTCACTGCCACTTCCTTGGTCCAGGGTGTCAAGACCGGTGAGGCTATGGCCATGGGCGAGAAGCCGACTCTTGCATTGATCTCCCCCGCTTCATCCGCACGCATGGCGGTCGCGGAATCTCTTATGAACATTGCTGCCTCCGACCTGGTCGACCGCCTGAGCCGTGTGAAGCTTTCCGCCAATTGGATGTCGGCCAGCAGCCATCCAGGAGAGGGTGCTGCCATCTACGAGGCTGTTGAGGCTATTGGCATGGACCTCTGCCCCAAGCTGGGCATCAGCATTCCTGTTGGTAAGGACTCTATGTCCATGAAGATGAAGTGGAAGGACGAGGCTTCCCAGGAGGCGAAGGAGGTTACTGCTCCGATGTCTCTCGTTATCACCGCCTTCGCCCCTGTTGGAAACTTCCGGAAGACGTGGACCCCTGCCCTTCGTCGTCCCGAAGAGGTTGGCGAATCTGTGCTCATGTTCGTCGATCTCTCTTTCGGTCGGAAGACTTTGGGTGGCTCTGCTCTTGCTCAGGTCTTCAACCAGGTTGGTGATGAGTGCCCTGACGTGCGTGATGTGGAGATCTTTAAGGATTTCTTCGATGCCACGCAGCAGCTGCAAGACGCCGGCATTGTTCTGGCCTACCACGACCGCTCCGACGGTGGTCTGTTCACCACCCTCGCGGAAATGATGTTTGCCGGCCGCTGCGGCGTTGAGATCATGCTCGACAACATCTGCTCCAGCTCCAGCACTAAGGATGTTGTGGAGACTCTCTTCACCGAAGAGCTGGGTGCCGTCTTCCAGGTCCGCAAGGAGCACGAGATCCAATTCCGCTCTTGCTTCGCCACTTGCGGTCCTCCGGCTGGTCTGATCCACAAGATTGGACGCGTGTCTGAGAAGGCCAAGAAGAACCTTACTATCTACCACAAGCACACTTTGGTGCACCGCAACAGCCGCTCCAACCTCCAGCAGACTTGGGCTACCACCTCTTACCACATGCAGAAGATGCGTGACAATGCCGCTTGCGCTGACCAGGAGTTTGCCAGCATTCTGGACGATGCCGACCCTGGTTTGTCCTGGAACCTTACCTTCGACCCGAAGGATAAGGCCATGCCCCTGTTGACCAGTTTGACCCAACTGTCTCCCTTCAGCAACAAGCCCCGTGTTGCCATTCTTCGTGAGCAGGGTGTCAACAGTCAAGCAGAGATGGCATTTGCTTTCAACACGGCTGGCTTCTCTGCCGTTGATGTTCACATGACTGACATCATCTCTGGCCGTGTTTCCCTTTCCAGCTTCGTTGGTCTTGCTGCCTGCGGTGGTTTCTCGTACGGTGATGTCCTTGGTGCCGGTCAGGGTTGGGCCAAGTCTGTGCTTCTGCACGACAACACCCGCAATGAGTTCCAGTCTTTCTTCCAGCGCCCCGACACTTTCTCTCTTGGTGTCTGCAATGGTTGCCAGTTCCTTTCCCGTCTTAAGGAATTGATCCCTGGAGCTCAGAACTGGCCCAGCTTCGAACGCAACGCCAGCGAACAGTACGAGGGACGTGTGGTCATGGCCCGTATCTCCGACTCCGATGCTTCCCGTCCCAGCGTTTTCCTCCACGGCATGGATGGCTCCTCCCTCCCTATTGTCGTCGCCCACGGAGAAGGTCGCGCCTCGTTTGCTCCGGCTTCCGGCACCACCGCTCAATCGTTCGTCAGCGAAGGCCTGGCTGCTGTCCAATACGTTGACACTGCCACCCTCAAGCCAACCATGAAGTACCCTGCCAACCCCAACGGCAGTCCCGAGGGTATTGCGGGTATCCGCAGCGCCGACGGCCGTGTCATGGCCATCATGCCTCACCCCGAGCGCACTGTTCTGGGCGGCATTGCCAGCTACCTGCCTAGCAAGGCTGAAGAGTGGGGTGACATCGGTCCTTGGGGCCGTGTCTTCTACAGCGCTAGAAGATGGGTCGGTTAAAATGTGGATAACAATCTTTCCGCTTGTTCTATTTATTTGGGAAATATGTGGTTCATTCCACCACCATATACGTTAGTCGAAAAATACGCGCCGGGCCGTGGCACATGTTATTGTTCATTTTACGATATAAATACACTGTTAACATCTTCCTTTTTTTATCTTGATGCATTATGATGACATGTTGAGAAATAGCAAGTTTCCTTTGCAGATACTATACATACAGAATGGGAACCAGATTGCGAATGATATAGGTCTTTTCAGTATTCAAAAAACACTCTCTGTAGCAAGTTGCCCATCTTAGGCCGGGACACTCATAAAAGCAACTGAACCTAGTCGGTCATGCTTTGATTGCGAGACAGGATGTATGCTTGTTAACCTCCATCCGTCTACGTGAACTAGGTAAATCCATTACGTTGCGTAAAAAAAAAAAGCGTCCAGGAACTGTGTAGTATCATAATTATACCATTGCAATGAATATTCCAATTTCCGGGTATCACAAACCTAACCAGGATCCGAACCCCTATTCCGCAAGAAAAATTATAGTGAAAGACTGCTACTGTCCACCTGCTTTCCTCCATTCCAGTTTCTCGGCCAAGATCTCCCAACTGAGTTGGCCGTCGACACGTCCTACACCTTTTAGACCAGCCACCATGAAAGCTACCAGTCGATCGAACTGGTCTTTGATGTCTCGCAACCGTTGCAGGTAGTGTGTTTCGTGGAAAGAGGCATCGAGCTTGTCTTCGTCGTTATCGGATTCATTGTCATCATCGTCCTCGTCGCTCGGGTCGTCGTTGTCTAATCCAAAGCTATATGCATTCTTGCTGGCAGCTCGGGTGTGATCGAGATGGTTGTTGCCGTAGCGTGCTGTTTGGGCATCTGCAAAGCAGACGCACAGGTCAAGGATGGTGATGATTGCTTGATGGAGGGGATGGAGGTTCGTGGATAGGAGGCATTGTTCCTCCAAGGAGTGCATGAATGAGCGATGCGCCGCTATCATGCCATCGACGTCGGCGGAAGCAGACAGACTTTTGCGCAGGGATTCGGTCGCCGTTGAGACGACAAAGTCAGTCATGTGGCTGTATAGAGTGTTGAGGAACCAGAGCATGTTGTGTCTGAGGGCGTAGCTCAATGTGTTGTTTCTGGAATCTTGAATTTTGTCGGACTGGGTGTTATGCTGCAAACGCTGTTTTATTATCGTTTGCTTTGCCCTGCGGATTTGCATGAGAAATGTGGAGATGCACTGGTAGCCCCGGATAGTGTCTTTGGTGATAATGTTGGCAACAGGCCAGGGTAAGATGTAGTCGAATGAGATGGCATTTAGGACCTTGACCGAGCGGCTGCGGCTGTTTGCATTGCTGTGCGCTTCCTTGGGTGTCCGGACAATGAGTCTAGAAGGGTCGATAAAAGACAGAGCGCTAAATGCGCTTTGGGCTAGCTCTGTGAGGAGAAATCGATCGCTCCAGGCACCTTTTCCCCTATCGATGAGGTCGAATATCTTGCTATCAATCGGTCCGAAGATGCTCATATCTGTGCTGAGATAGATATACTCGAGTGCTTGGATCGATATCCATAAGCCACATTGCTGGTCAAGCTCTCTCCTCAACAGAGCTGATGTGTAGGAATGGTTTTCGTCGACCAGTCTTGCGAATGCAGACTCAAGTAAAACAGAGAATGGGAGGCAGAACGAAGCGGAGCCTGGCGGTAAAACTTCCTTAAATGCCAGGGAGACCTTCCGTGGGGTTTCATTTTCCTCGGACGTGTTCAAATATCGCAGAAACACCATGCTTTTCCCCGTTATGAATATCTTGTGCGCGATAGATTGAATGAATTTCGGGGCATTCAGGAGCCTTGTCTTGTCCAGCACGTACCAGTCATGCCATAACGTCCGTAGGTCACTGTCCCTTTGATCTTTGTATATGAAGAATTCACCTGCAGACGAATCCAATTGGCCTGTTTCCATCCAGAGACGAACTGGGCGTGCATATGTTTCAAAGCACGAGAAGAACAGTTCGGCAAGGGCCATAAATGCATCATCGTCCCCAGTAGCCTGTGTCAAACACACTAGATCATACAGCAAATCGAGGCACCGCACAGCAGAGTCCGAGGCGTTGAGCATCAAGCTGGACACGAGGTCAGATAGCATCAAAAGCAGTCTAGACTCGCGACGGACGTCTTCAGACAGCTGTAGAAGACTTATAGACACAGTAGACAGCCGAGAAAGATACTGAAGTTGCACACTTGACAGAAACGTGTCGAACTTGCTCAGAAAGCTCTCTAACCCCCGGTGAAATGTCTGCATATATGGAATCTTCTGTGGCACGCTGCAAAATTGCCTAAGAACATCCAGCTTAGCTCCCGTCGAACTTAATGATCGCAGTAGCGACAAAAATGTCTCATTCGACAGGTTTGTAATGGTATATCTCCGGTCTATTTCCACACTACCGTCAAGTCGCCAAAACAGAGACGTAGGAAGTCCTTGCAACATGAAAATCGTCTCCCTTACTACCTGTAGCTCTGTAATGACCCGAGAAGCGGGTTGGCCCCGGTCTGCGACCGAGCTCTCTCCATCTTTCCAGAATTGTGCTTTAGCGATTGAGTCAATAAGCTCATCGTTCTCTCCGGACGTGAAGACTTCATCGGGGATCACGTAGTCCTCTTCTGTATTTATAGATGTCTCTGGTTGATTCCGTGTGTGGTAGCTGTCGGTGGACACCGATTCAACGTCGTCATCAGACGAATCAACACCAAAATCTACATTCTCCCAGATATCCTCGTCACAGTATGCTGATCCATCAGCGTCCAATTCGGTCCAGATGAGGGCTTTGGCCTCCTCGCTGGGCTTGACTGCCGTCACCCGTTCGATCTTTGACCGCTGAGCAGGGCGATCTGCCAACTGCAACAGTAGGGACAGGATTTCCGGAAACCATGAGCTCTGGTGCTCGTGCAGCTCTGTCAGCCGGATGCGCAAAGCGTCTGCCAATTCATCCCTACAAAGGACTTGGAATTTCTCCTGCAATCCTTCGAGCTGGTTCGCGACGGCGAATTGGTCCGTACGGGCATACGCATGCGACTTGAAAGTGTCTTCAACCCGGCGCCTTAGATTCCTAAAATGCGGGGTGTCCTGGACAGGCGTGTCAGCACAAGATATGCCTGAAGCCGTGGGCTCGAAGTAATTGCCTTTCTGTCGGGCTTCGCAACGGCAGTGATTAGCTCGTCCGTCAGCGCGCTCACGTCGGCTGTGACGGCCATGACAGGCACTGAAGCATGCCCGGGCTGCAAAGACTACTGAAGGGGACTAGATAGGACCGAGAGTCCCCATTGCCCGTTGCCGTCCAAAGAGGTTGGTTACGCGGCGCTGACGCTTGGAGGAAAAGCACGGGCGGCGGATCGGAAGTGATGACTGCTTGATTGGGCCGGTGGCCACGCTAGGCCCGAGGAGGCAAGGCGGCAAAGAAGGCAGCGTCGCGGCGGGCGGCGATAGCAGCAACTTGGCCCAGACACTCTCGGGCTCGCCAGCTCTCTCCTGTCGCTCTTTTCCTGCCATCTCGTCCTTAGGGGTTCGCTGACAGGCAAGATGGCTGTCGCAAGACCCATTCGCATGCTTGGTGCCTCGTGCATCATCCTCATCCTCTTCCTCATCTTTCAAATGAACAAAACGCCCACCTTCATTAGTAAGGGGCCATACGCAACAGAGCCGTATGAGGGCATCACTTCAGACCCTCTCAAAGATCGTACGCCGTCACCACCGCCATTCCCTTGATTGTGTGTCTCGTCTATCCTGTGTGCTAACTTGACGTTTTCACTCCCGCAGCAACCGGAGAACCCACGGGCAAACTATGGCGTACGACGGATGGCGACTATTCCCCCGACAGCACCGACTCCCCCCGTGCCAACGCGGCACTCATCTCTCTTGTCCGCAACGAGGAACTGAACGAATTGATCCCGTCCATGCGTGATCTTGAGCGCACCTGGAACAGCAAGTTCAACTACCCCTGGATCTTCTTCAACGACCAGCCGTTCACTGAGGAGTTCAAGAAGCGAACTCAGGCGGAGACCAAGGCGAAGTGCTACTTCGGTATTTAGTCACAAGTCCAATCCACACTAGCTTTGCTGGCTAACACCTTGCAGAGCAAGTGCCCAAGGAGCACTGGGACGTTCCCGAATGGATCAACTGGGACCTCTTCAAAGAGTCCGCGCAGATCCTGAAGGAGAAGAACATCCAGTACAGCGACAAGGTTTCCTACCATCAGATGTGCCGCTGGAACAGTGGCTTGTTCTACAAGCATCCTGCTCTCGCCAAATACCAATACTACTGGCGTGTCGAGCCGAAGGTCAAGTTCTTCTGTGATGTTGACTACGATATCTTCCGCTACATGGCCGACTACAACATTACGTACGGTTTCACGATCAACCTCTTTGACGCCCCAGAGAGTATCCCAACTCTTTGGCCCGAGACCAAGAAGTTCCTCGCCGCAAACCCCTCCTATCTTTCTGACAACAACATGATGAATTGGATCACCGATGACCAGCTCCGCCCCGAGCACACCGAGGGAGCAAATGGTTATTCTACCTGTCATTTCTGGTCCAACTTCGAAATCGGAGATATGGAGTTCTTCAGAGGCGAGCAGTACTCCGCTTACTTTGATTATCTGGACCGGTCTGGTGGCTTCTTCTACGAGAGATGGGGCGATGCTCCTGTCCATTCGCTTGGTGTTGGTCTTTTCGCGGATGCGGCCAAGGTCCATTGGTATGTGAACTACATCCGGCTCTATCCATGGAACCTGTGCTTACAATTCTCTCTTTCGACTAGGTTCCGTGATATTGGATATAACCACATCCCCTACTACAACTGCCCCAACTCACCGAAGTGTTCTGGCTGCACTCCCGGCAAGATGTACGCCGGTGAATCTTGGCTGGCTAAGGAGGATTGTCGACCTAGCTACTTCCACCATGTGGGGACGCACTAAACGTGCTGCCACAATACTATTGCATTCTTTTCGAATCAGTTGTGCATAAGCAGGGCACGCATATCCAACCCTGCTTTTTAAAACATTCCGCAACAGGGGCAACGAACCGGTATCGTTCCTCCTGGCACATAGACATTATGATCTCGAGCTTGGAACCAGGGATGTCTGCTCCCGGTACTAGAGATCTCGTGTCATCGGGCATGTGTCTGCATATGCGACTCAGTGCATGCGTCTGTCACGGCCTCCATGTTCCATTCTCCAATTACATACACTTTCGTCATGACCAGTCATCAAAATCCATATCAGAATCTCGGCGGCGTTCGAAGGGATTGGCTTCCTTTTCTTTTTCTATATCTTGACTGCCCCTTCCTATCTATAGTCTTCGTTGTGTTATGCTACCTTGAAAGGATCGCTGGAGCGGTCTGGCTGTACCTATATTCTTATTATTCCCATACTGCATTCCCGCTATAGACGCACCAAAAGACACTCGAATGCATCTCAAAGATTCCCTGTTAGTCACAGCTTACCGTTCTTTGCTTCTTCGCCCTGTCTTCATTCGATGCAGTTGCAAATGATCCAAGCAGAATGTGCTCTTACTGCCTGATACTGGTTCCCAAAATGACCCAATCCTCATCACCGACGCCCGCATTAAGATAGATCCAAGCATCATATATCCGCAATCATAGATGATAATGGAAAAGACACCCTCTTATTTTCCGCACTATCACCAATAATACAGAGTACAGACAAATGCTCACAAAATTTATAGTAGCACTGGTATAGAAAAGCACGCGTGCACCTCCATTCAACCCCCCGACAGCCAGGGAAGTCGGAAGCATCCAGCCACCGACTTCATTCCAACTGCACTCTAGAGTATGTATACAGCTTTCCTATCGCGATTGACGGTGGGGGAGAGAAAGAAACATGATGAGATATATTTCGAACGTGCAATTTACTCCTCGTTGGGGTAGAGTTCCTCACGGAGAGCAACACCCAGCTCCTGACGAAGACCCTCAAGGGCCTCGAGGTATTGCTTGTACTGCTCGGGGGTCTCGACCTTGGCCTTGACACCTGTTTGTAGGAGAAAAAGTATGAGTCAATGTGTTTGGAAGGGGACGGAAATGGACGGAGATAGCGCACCCTCGAAGATCCGGACAGCGGTGGGGTAGTCGTTGACGCGACGAGCAGCCTTCAGAGCGGCGGTGAGGACCTCAACGGAGGGGACGAGATCGTAGGCGAAGCAGTTGTTCAGGTTGCGCTGGATTATGAGGGAAAGGGTGCCTTGTCAGCATGTTGTCTGATATATGGGATGGGGCCAGGTTTATCTGCCAATGGCAGCTTTGCTGATTATGGAGGACTGATAGAGGAGTGGATGGAGCGATAATGGGCGGTCTGCTTACCTGGAGCTCGAAAACATCCTGGACACCGTCGAACTCCTTCTCGAATCTACCGGGAATTGGGGTCAGTCGGGGTGTAACTTGCGGGTGTGTATCAGGAGGAATGTCGGGAGCACGGTGTGAATCCCTGCGATCGGGATCGTGCAACCCAGGGTGTGTCGGGGCCCAATGGCTTCACGGATGGTAATTGCATACCTGGCAGAGAACTGCTCGTATGTCTCGTCCTCGTGGTGACCGCCGAGGCGCTTAACGGAGGTGCTGAAGCTGGAACGGGCGACAGCCAGAGCAACGGGGGCCTGCACCCGGGACCGGGGCAATTGGGTCGCTCTGATCAAGCCGGAAGGGCGGACGGCGCGGGTGGCGACACGGAAGACGGAGATGGGCGACATGGTGAGAGGAGGGTGGGTTGTGGAGGTGGACGAATGGACGTGGGTGAGGGGAGATCAGGACGGGCGAGGTGTTGACGAAGTCGAAGTCAGAGGTTCAGCCGGCTACGCTAGGATTTTGCGGGTGGTGTGAGGTTGTTGATGCCTCAGGCCGGCAGGTCAGCCCGTCATTGATAATCGCCCGCTTCTCTTTTGCGGCTGCCCGTTCGCGCCCGAGCCCGTTGCCGCCTCAGGCCCCAATGCGGTCATTCGCTGCCCTTTCCATCCGGGCCGGGGCCTCAGGCTGATTTCTATCTGCCGCTTGTGATTGGTGGATGGGGGAGCCCTTCAATTGTCCGGTTTGATTGGCTAGCAGCTTTCCATAGATTCAATGATGCCTCGGAGGGAGTTGGACAGGAAGTGGCGTGACTAATCCCGGCCAAGCATGATATTAACGCAGGATCGGTATCAGATCCAGGACTCGAGCATGGAAATGAAGGCCTCCTGATGGTCCGCCTTCCGGGTCCAACTGGGCTTTTGAGTTACACCCCCAGTGGCGATCCTTATATATTCTCCAAGCCTCAATTTTGAATCCATTTTTGGGGGTTTGATCTTGCAAGAATGAAGTCTTGCATTTAACAATACGATATCATATATAGCTTTTAGAGAGACTTAGCCATACATTGTCCCGGTCTATTGACCGTGGCAGGGCTTCTCGAACGAGGATGGAATGCGTCAGACAAGTTTTACCTTAAACTTAGACACCCTTGTAAAGATCTAGGTTGCGCCATGACACAAATCGGAAACTTGGGTCGATCTAGTTTCAGAATTTGCTGCATGTGCCCTGGATGTAGATGCTAATATTAACGGTCGAAGCTCTGACATTGAACGTTAGATTGAGACAGTCCTTGGAGTTGGTATTCTGCAATTGGCCGTCCTGGTAATTTTACTACTATTACGGGGCAACTGTGCCCAAGCTCGATGGATAACAATTGCAGGAAGGCGAGGCAGGCGAGACATGTGAAAAGAAAGGGAAGTGGTCTGTGATTTTCCCCATACGAACCTGATGACGGGACGAGTCCATTGCCGGCTAGGTATTAGCGGCCAGATCGATGCATTCCTTTCACCTTCTCAGCCATGCATCTGGGGACAATGTCAACGTGCCAGCCCCATCGATCTGCAGGAGATTGGGCTTGACTGTTGAGGATGACTGTGCTTACCACGGAATCCCAAGGACATGAAATTCGGTGCCTGGGATGGCACATGATCGCCGGGCCTACTGGCAGGGTCGCCCCTTTTCAACCAGTGGCCGAGGCTACACTAGTCCCCATCCGGATGCTGCGGGCGCGCCGGAGCCCAAAAAAAAGACACGCGGATTGATCCTCCTTCCATTGCAACAGTCAGCTCTTATTCCACCCTCTCCACCTTTCCTTCTGCTTCTTTTGCTTCTCTTCTTCTCCTCCCTCCTCCTCCTCCGCGACCCTCCAACCCTTCGGTTCCCTTCTTTCCTTCCTTTTTACCTCTTTCTTTCCGTCTCTTTTTCTCTTCTCTTCAGTCTATTTGGCTGTTTTCGGTCAGCATTTCCGCGACCATAGAGAATTCAGAAAGAAGCCTTTTGCTGTCGTCTTCCAGCTCAATTCTTCCTGACTACGCCGTCGCATACCCTGTTCGGTCTGAGCGATAATCTGGTAATCGTTCAACATGGAATTCCTCCAGAACCTGCCCCGTCCGACAATTGATCGGCCGTTTGGCATTCACCTATGGCCTATCTTCGACAAGGCCTTCGAAACGGTGGTGGGCTATCCCGCCAGCGAGCTTCGCTTCGAAGAAGGCGTGACGCCCATGTCCACTATCAAGGAAACTGCTATTGCGCTCGTTGCCTACTACGTGATCGTCTTCGGTGGCCGTGAGTTCATGAAGAACAGACCTGCGTTCAAGCTCAACACGCTGTTCATGATCCACAACCTCTACCTCACCCTGATCAGCGGAACTCTCTTGGCCCTCTTCATTGAGCAGCTCGTCCCCACTCTCTGGAGGAACGGTATCTTCTTTGCTATCTGCGACCACCAGGGTGGATGGACTCAGCCTCTCATTGTTCTGTACTATGTAAGTGCCTATCCCAGTGGGAAAATCCCATCCGACCGCATCCGGTTTACTAACTCAGGATAGCTCAACTACTTGACCAAGTACCTCGAACTCCTTGACACCGTCTTCCTGTTCCTCAAGAAGAAGCCTCTTACCTTCCTTCACACCTACCACCATGGCGCTACCGCTCTCCTTTGCTATACTCAGCTCATCGGCTTGACAGCCGTTCAATGGGTCGTCATTGATATCAACCTTTTGGTGCACGTGGTCATGTACTGGTACTACTTCCAGAGTGCTCGCGGTATCCGTATCTGGTGGAAGGAGTGGATCACCCGTCTCCAGATCATCCAGTTCGTCATTGATCTCGGTTAGTAAACCCACCCGTTCTGTCGAGCTTTCGCTAATCAGATGGCAGGCTTCGTCTACTTTGCGTCTTACACCTACTTCTCCTCTACCTACTTCCCCTGGGCTCCCAACATGGGCAAGTGTGCTGGTGAGGAATTCGCCGCTTTCTCCGGAATGGCCGTCATCAGCTCTTACCTCTTCCTCTTCATCTCCTTCTACATTGCCACCTACAACAAGGCTGCCAAGACTGGCCGTCCTCGCCGCAACACCGGCAAGCAGGCTGTTATCGACATGGCCAAGTTCGAGGTCTCTTCGCCGTCCTCGGAGGCCAAAGGCGCCAAGTCGAATGGAGCTGCTGTGTCGACCGGCCGCGCCAATGGCCCGGTTACCCGCTCCCGCAAGGCCTAAGTCTTGGACCTGCAACTGTTCAGATGCGCAATTCCCTTGCTTCTCCGGTGATATGCTCGGAATTGCCATTACGAATACTGTCCTCGACCGACTTATTTCAAACTCTATTAGATGCCCGCCTCACTGTCTCTGGCGAATCCACGGACCAGCGATGGAGCACCGACGAGACAATGCCTTTGGATTCTAACCTCGATGTTTTACTCCCGACAAAAACTTATAACTATTTAATGAATGACCTTGACGACCCTGGTCGCCTTGCTTCGCGACCAGCTTATGCATGTGGCACCGCCGCTTTGCAGGGAGGGCGCAAAGCTGATCCCAGCGAGTGTGTGGGAGTGGGTGAAGTTCTCCCTGGGGATGCGTCAGGCAAGAAACCTGCACTGGCTGTTTCCAGGCTGTATTCTAGATGTTTTTACTTCTGCCGGATGCGGACCTTTCATCGTGCGGTACCTTTTCTGGTGAAGTATTATAGACGGGAAGGTCAACGTAAATGTAATCATGGTTATGTGTTTGTCTAATTGATCTTTACCTGTACATAATTGATTGCTTTCGGAATTGTTTATCTTCAATGTTATTATGTATCGAAGTGCTGCTGGCTCCATCTCGGAACACAAAGACAAATAGGGGGTAAGCGAAGGTGAGTTTAATATCATGCATCATGGAGCAAATCATGCGTGTCGATGGGAGGATGAGGGTCACCGACAGGCACGAACCCAGGGGCTGGCCATAAAAGCAATGAGTGAAATAGTAGCGGCCTGACAAAAGCGAGCAAGTCCGCGCAGGAACTATCGCCAATATTTATAGTTTGCGGGGGCATCTGGCTGACGTGACATTTGCCTATCGGTGCTCAGCCCTGGGATCCGGCGGTCAACGAGTTCACATTTTTGGGACTTCGGAAATGGACAGGCAGCCAGCCTATGCTCGCTTATCAGGAGAGCCGAATGACAGGTGATTGCCAGGCCACTTGGATTTCGTAAAAGAATCGGAGTTGCTGGTGAAGTGTCACGATCGACCCTCGAGTTACTCCGAGCCGAGATCTTCATGGCTCCCATCGGAGACCGATCTTCTTTCTCCACCCTCCTTCTGTCCCACGCAGCTGGCTCGGATTAGCATTGCAATTGAAGAATTTTGACATGCTGAAGGGCCCTGATCGATCATGAGCATCCTTCCCAGTGGTAGGCAGATAATCACCGCTCGCCAGTTAACCATGCATTTAGATTCAGACTGACGGGATAATCTATAGTCGTTCAAGCCCGAGGGATCCGGAAGTGGCTGGATTGGCTGAAAGCTTATATTGCCACATTCGTGCTGCGTGCTGCTGCTAATGCTTCCTGTTTATCTTTGATCCCGCTGTCGACTGGATCCGTTGATCACTAGCAGGTTCAATAGTTTATGCAGCTGAAAGCGACAGTGTTTCTGGCATCTGATGAGCACGTAGTCCGCCACGAGCTGGACTATCTATTTACCGAGCCCATCTTCGGTTGCTCACTAGCCAATGCCATGAGTTGAGCTATATCTCTAGGCGCGCTAGATGGCCTCTAGCTTGTCTAGATGCTACTTTCTTTTTCTCGATGATCCAGGTATGCCGAGCCATACGGGGCCCATTGCGATCTCCGGCCATCAATCACTAGGACAGTGCTCCATAGCTTTAGCGCCTCTGCTATTGAGGTTGAACGTGGAGCAGAGCATTGACCTTGTCGCCTCCCAGCAGTGATCTTCATTCTCGGCTGGAAGGAGCTGACCCTCAGCTATATGATGTGATGGCCTGGACGTAGCATAAAAGGGACCTCATTTCCTGCTGTTCTGTCTGCATTCCATCCATCAACAATCGCATTGTCTCTCCAATCCCCTATCTGCCCACTCTAATTTAGTTTATTAACTAACACATCACTACAACCGCCACCATGCGTTTCTCCGTCATCTCTGTTTCCCTCCTCTCCCTCTTTGCCTCCTCGGCCCTGGCCATCCCCGCCTCCTCCGGCTCCCTGAGCTGCAGCCAGATCAGCCAGGACATCGCCACCTACCAGGCCCGTCTGGACAAGGCCAGCGATGCCAGCTCTGAGCAGGTTCAGGCTGCCCAGAACGCTATCAACTCGGCCAAGAACCTTGAGACCGCTCAGTGCGGCTCGTCCAGCAAGAGATCCTACTACCCTGTGAGTACGTGTCGTTCTTTTGATGATCGAATGCTAATTGAGTACAGCCTGTGAGTCCCAAGCTCTGTAGTATTGAGCTCTGCTAATATAAATCCCATCAAAGGAGAGCACTGGATTGGTAAGTCCCTGACTCAAACTCAATGGTTTTGATACTGACTTTTGAAGATTGTGAGTATCTTGTCCTGAACTAGCTATGTGCTTATATTAGGAATGAGTGACTAAACGAACTAGGGAGTGAGTATTGTCCCTTCTACCTAACAGACCGTTGCTAACAAGATAACAGGTTGTAAGTAATCCCACTGATCCATTGGAAAGTTCAGCTGATGCTGATGCTCGGTGACTGCTATAGGTGGTAAGTGAAATGCCAGTCTGAGTATCTTGATTATTTACTAACTTGCTCTAGTTGGTGAGTAAACCGTCCATTGAAAAGTGACTTACTACTATGTCTCAGCTTAATCTAACAATCATTCTCAGAACGTAAGTTATTTCCTGACCTATATAAGCAAGGCTAACAAAAAATACAGACTGTGAGTTACCCCGGAAGAAATCAATGCTTGGAATGAAGCGATTGTCCTTTGGAATGAGAGCCAGTGGCTACTAATAGTTATTAACTCGTGTGATCAAATTAGGTTGTGAGTAATCCCTTTACCCCAGACAGAAGGCTGCAACTAACCAATCTAGGATGTGAGTGCTACTTGAAACCATTATATGTTCACTGATCTTGTCAGCCAGCTAAACAGCAATAATAGGCTGTAAGTACCTATCCAAAACTTGACTAGATGATGCTAACGTTCCTAGATCGTGAGTTCCCCATAACCTGACTTCAGTCTGAACTGCTCACGACTGACACGAATTGTCAATCTAGCTCGTGAGTATCCCATCCCCAGATCACTCAACCCTCAGCTAACAACCCCAAAGGAAGACCTTGGTCTGTAAATGGCCACCCCACGGCAGGGGAGCGGACCCCCGATGTCCCGCCCGGGATTGTCCCGGTTAACTGCCCCGAGTCGATATTCGAACGATGGAGGAATGCAAGGCGCAATGTGACCTCGGCATAGGTTTTATTTCCCGAAAGGTTTCCTATGCCGTGATGCGAATGCAGAGGTCAAGAGATAGTGCTGGATGAATTTTGGAATGTCTGATCTTGAGCAAATTGTATAGCTTAATTAATGAGATCGACATCGTCCAAATCTTCAAGTCTTACCCACTCTGTCTGTCTTAAACTCATTCTGCCTCTTCATTCTATCAACATCAGATAGACTCTATCCATTATCTTTGTACGCTCGTTCAAACTGGACATTACCTTCGCCGTGGCTACAAAATGCCTGCACCGAGGAACACTATCCAGTGCACGGCCCAATCCATTGCTATGAGCCTATCATAAACCCTCTGGGCGATGACCCGCCAAGCACGCGACTCATCTGAGACATGCACAGCCTTTCTCCATGCTATCATCTTCCACACGTTTCACAGGAAATGCTCCCATGTTCCTGATTCTTCGAAGTAAACCATGAGCTCCTACAGGTCTTATGTGGCAAAACAGAGCAGAAGATACCCATCCTCATTGCAACCCCTCTGCTACTTCCTCGATGATCCTCTAGTGGACCAAAATGTCTGTCGCATGGGCGTGTTGGAGTTCACCCCGGATACTCCTGCGCCTGCTTATCGCGATCTAGACCACCAGGGATTATATTCCATCTTATCTGATGACACGACCACGAAATCATCATTCCCATACGGTCGCATTGTTATTATCGAGGATCTGTCGCGCGAAATTGTAGAAATGCTGGGCTCGTTACTGCATATTGATCCGTTATTTTTTGCCTCTCATATCGGACACAATGGCCCTTCTGGGGATTCGACCATTGCAAGTGCACTGAGATCAAGAAAACAACCATTCATCACAAATCACTACTATCGAGCGGTTACCCTGCATGGCTTACAAGAGGGATGCAGCTCGCAGTATTCCAGGGAAACGAATGTCAACAGAGAGGTCATGCTTCTTCCGCCAACCCAGGACGGTACATGCAATGCACTCATCCAACATAACTGTTCTATCTTTGTGCAACAGAATAGAAACGATGGTTGGCTTGGTATGTCCATATCCATCTCTCTAATATGCAAGCTAACACCAGCAGGCCTGATCCTAGTCGACCCATCCATCCACAACAACCATCTCATACTCCGCCAAACAAGCAACTCAAAACACCTCCCATACACACCCACCTGCCATCTATTCCAAGGCGGCTACGAAGACTTCCTCGACTCGAACTCCCCAGCCAATGAATGGGACTCATACTATCCTCCCCGCCACGGCCTCTTTGAAGACCAAATCTACTACTGGCAAACAGAGTGCCCAACCAGTTTCAAACTAGCCAACCCCCCAACAATCTCCCTCGCATACTACCCCATCCAAATCATCCTATCCGAATGGACCAACACCCTCACAGCCCTAGACCAACACATCCAACACCACGAAACCACCATCAGCTCCCTCCCAAACCAACCACTCCACCCCGACCAATCCAACCCCAACCCCAACCTCCACGCCCTCATGACCCTACACCGCCGCCTCCAAACCTTCACCACCCACATCTCACAAACGCACCACTTCCTCCAACATCAAGAAAAGACCCTTTTCGACCTCCTCCACTCCTACGAAACCATAGCCACCGCCTTGGCCCAACTCTCCTCCACCCTCAGCAACACCCTCATCCCAACAGCCGCTTCCCTAACTCAGCTAGTAGAGATTAAACGCACCGAGTCGCAGACTTTCCGCGTCAACCAGCTCACATACCTAGCGTTTGGGTTCGTGCCGCTGAGCTTCGTGACGAGTCTGTACGGCATGAGCGATGAGTTCGCGCCGGGCGGGAAGAACTTCTGGCAGTGGTTTGTGGTGGCTATTCCGTTGAGTGTGTTTTGTTTGTGGTGTATGGAGTCGAGTACCAGGCCGGATGGGTGGTTGAGGAGGATGCAGGGGAGGAGGTTGCGGATAGAGTTGTTGGGGGGGGTCGGAGGGGGTTAAGTGGGTGAGATGATGTTGTTCTTATATATGCTTGTACCTATAGTACTTTACAATGTGAATGGACATGGTGGTTGCGCTGATAGGACTTGTTTTTATCAAGATCTATATAGCTGTATCCATACAAACCCAAAGTCTTATCGATAGCCAAACATAAGAGTATCATGAAACTAATCCTTCGAATTCAGCAATTCTATGCCATCAAAAACATAATACTAATCATCACTCTCACTAAAGAATCATAAAGCAAACACAAATTCATTATACTACACAATACTCGAGAGAGATGACGACCAGTTTTAGACCCAACCGTTAACTAACTACGGAATACCCGAGACTACATCCCCCCTCCAAAAACCACAAATTAAATCAAATATATAAACCAACCCCAAAATCCACACCCTAATACCCAATTCCCCCGATCTAATAATCCCTCCCTACCTACCTACCTACCTAGTACTATGATGTAGTCTGTATCTACCTTCATTCCCCAAACCCACAACCCGACTTGACTCACCCCGGAATGCAATCGCCAAAAGGTAATCGGTCACCCGGCCCAGCCACGGAATGGAAGCACCACCACAGTGAGTCCACAATACTATACCTTCTCCCTTCCATACCAAACCCAACCCTTAATCCCCAATAAGCATTTCCTTCATACGACGGGAAAATTCCGACATAATCCGAAAAGAATGACATCTAGCGCGTGGACAGAATGTGAATGTGCCAAGTCCACACTTACACCCCTTTCCCCGTCCCCGTCCCCCTCCGCTCCTTATTCCACAAAATCTTTTTTTTTCCGAGGAAATAGGTCGCAAGTACAACACAACATGCCATTCTTCACGTCTTGGGTACTTACCTACTCCACTCCACTACCCACCGACAAGTACCTAAAGTAAAGTAAGTACCAGGGTCTAACGTAAGTAAGTAGGTAAACACCGAGGTGGAGTCCCGCGCGGGATGACAAGTATGACAGGTGGACACTTACCTACACCCTGGGTACTAGGTATGTAGGTATCTGCCAACGGCGGTGCATTGATTCGGTAACGGCAATTCACTCTTAGGTAAAGTAAACAGGGATTAAGAATCGATAGTGTGGTGATAGTTAGTACTACCTAGTTTAGTGGGTGCTTCTAAAATTGTGCATTGGGTGATGATAGGATGGAGGGGAGGGGCGCCGTTGTCGCTCCACTTGATGGTGATGGGTAACTGTTAATTAACTGGGTAGGTAGTGGGTAAGGGAGGGGATATAGTATGGTGTGGTATAGGAATGGGTATAAAATTTCTGCTTGGTTGTCTTGGTAGTACTTTGGTAGGTGGAAGGGAGAGAGGGAGGTATCTAGTATTGAATCGCATGATGGTAGTACTGGCAGTGTACTACACCCCGTCTAGGCAACTACTCCGTGTCACTCACTCACTCACTTTTCACTTCTCCTGAATGGTAGACTAACAACCTGTCTTGTGTTTAGACAGGTCACATCATAAAGAAAGGATCATCCCCTCCACTTCTGTCAACTGTCATGTCACACTCTCCCCGAGTCTAAATTCCAGTGGAAGTCACTAGGTAACTAGTACTCCGTACTCCGTAAGTAGAATCACACAAACTCAACTATTATCCGAGTTTCATCATCGACGTTGGCGCATCCATATATAGCCAATCTGAAACCACCAGGATAGCGCTAATTGACCTACCTTCCGCCAACACCGTTTAAGTACTCTTATTGGTGCCCGTGTTGCACACCACAACAATATATTGAATATAATCTATATTCTTAGATGTCGATGTCGAGAGTTGGATTGCTGGGCCTGGTTGAGAGATTACCGAACGGTGGGTGCGCACCTTATTCGGGGTCACGCTAGCTTAGTTACTTCTCCGGGTTTGTTGGTCGCATTGATGGCTGGAAACCGGTTTCTTTTCTTTCTACCTGGGTAAGTTGAGTTTGGTGGTTTGTTGAGTTCGAGTAGACCAATGACGGGGTCTGGTCATCCAGGGGTGGTCGTGTTCGTGGTACAGGTGCTCGAGTCCAAGTCGGGTCAGCGCGTTTGATTGGGTAGATGGTGGATGGAGGTTGGGGTCATAGCAGATGATACGTATGGTGATGTGCACTGACATCAATTGGAGTGATCATGGGGTTGGAGTGGAAGGTTAAGTTAATGGTGATGGTGATGATCGGGTCATTGCGCTGACCAGCAACAATGGCATTTCGTGCTGCTGGCTGGGAACGATAATTGTTGAAGTTCAAGAGGATAGGAAGTAAGGAGGATAGAGCTAAAAATTTACATTATCTTACTTACCTACCTCATGGATGATTAGGGACTCCGTGGCATCCCAGCTCCGCTTATGCCCGTCCATGTGTATTCAGCTCTGTACTGCACTCTGCTATGCACTGCACCACGCCGTTGATAGTTTCAACCAACTCACTGAACTCCTTTTATCCCGGAAAAACGCATCCGATAAGCAAGCATCCCTTGGCCCCTCTATGCCGTTCGGCTGTTTCACACTGCGACCACCGTTGGCTGCGTTCCTGCATAAGTCCGGAGTAGGTTCGGCCGTTGTTTATCCTTTGGCCTCGGGAGTCAGAGTTGACCTAGTGACTATCACTAAACACGGTCGTTGATCCGACAATCATGGCTATTTTGGGGGGTTGGTTAATCTACCGATGACGCCGATGATTTTCCACCCGCTCGACGGATCATCTTCCCCAACCTGCATTTATCCTCTACTCTGTACCTACTACCTACACAGTAGGTATGTACTTGACTGCCCCAACTTCATCTACACTACAAATCCAGCAGTGCAATGTTGATATTTTTCCAATTCGGTCGGAATCCTAAAAATCGGACCATGACCTCACCAGCAGATCCCTTGCGAGCAAAGATGTCGGTCTGCAGGGAGAGTTGCGGCTATTGCAGCGGGAACAGGCACCAAAATCTCCCATTCGACGGTCGGGCAATTGGCCACCTCAAAAAGTGGGCATGCAAGAAAGGGGGTGGGAACCAAACCAAAGAAAAAGAAAGGAAAAAGCGACGAACTCCAGACGGGAAGATAGTTCGCTTGCTGGGGTTTGGCGTGTTTGAATTAGACATGCTCCACTGGTCTGGAGCAGCGGCGTTGCTTGGGAGTTGGGAATGGTTCCCGAGAGGAACCAGGGGATAAGTGTATCAGGTTGATGTGATGTGATGAGGATAATAATGTAGTACAAACTGTGGTGGTGGTGGTGGTGGTCGTCGTCGTGATGGTAATGATAGTGGTGTACGATCGAGATCGAGAAATGATCAATTGATGGGATCAATGCGCCATGTCATTTCCCTGGGGTCCGGATTATTCGAGATTAGAGACGTCTCAATAATTAGCAACCGCAGCAGTTAGACCTCCCCGTTCGGACTAGTGGTACTTCCAGCGTGGATCCGGCAACGCTCGACCCAGCGCTTTTTCCCACTAACTCTCACTACTATGGTTAACTACTCCCTATCCAGCGTAATCATCATCATCATCAGAAAAATGAAGAAAATAAGAGAATCAGAAAATAAAATTGATGGATGCTGAATTCGATGAAGAATCCGCCCACATGGCCCCAACCTCGCTTGGCACTTCCCCGCCCCGTGATTGGCTTGGACGGGGCTGCAATCTAGATGTGGCCGCCATCTGCACGCCACGCCCATTCATTCCTGACTTTCTCTCCTCCTTTCCCCTCTCCATCACTGCACAAAGCACTGACCTTCTCCATCCCGACTACCCCCGTCGACATGTCTAATTCGTCCATATCCATATCCATTCATTCAATTCCAATATCGGTCCCGTGGCGCTTGATTGTCCCCTCTCCGGTAGACAATCCGAATCTTCGTCCACGCCCGACCCGGCTATCATTGCTTCTCCTGGCCCAGGTTTTAGTCAGGAACCGCGCATGCAAGGGTTGTCCGCGTCCCTGATCCTGAATATCCTGAGGCAGCGGACCACTTTGGCTGCAGCAGGAGAGTCAGGCAAGGATGGTGAGGACGTAAGCGCTACCCTCATTCCCGCTGGCCTGCCGCGGCTCATGGGGACGGTCCTGGATTCTCAGGGACTATCTAGGTACTCTGTCGCGCTGGCCTGGTGGCGCACGTGTCATGCAGCGTTGCTTTTCCTGCAATTCAATTCTCCTCTTCGGGGTGGATCATGGTCCGTCCACTCCGGAGGTTGAGTGATCGATGGCATTTCAGTGGCTTCGTTCAAGACAAACCCCCAGGGTCGGCTCCACCCGTTTCGAGCATGCCATCCCGTGTGGTCAATATACCCTGTCCGGTCCCTGGCCGGTATATTTGATATCCTTTGCCTCCTGTCGGCTGTTTGTTACTTCCCCTGGCTGATTTTTCTTCATCTCGCTCGTCATCTCACGTTCTTTCACTCCTTCCTCGTTCTGCGTCGTGACTTGATGACCTTTTCCCCGACCATATAATCTCTCTTCATTAACCCCTGGGGCGTGCTGCTTCTAATTGATTAATTCTCTCGCCCCTCTTTTCGACTTTTCTTTTTATCGACCACACAACATGTATCCAACCACAGCCCCTCTCGATCTGGACTACTTAAATGATCAATTGCTGCCACGGCGATACGAATCTGATGAGGAAGAGACTTCGGAATCGGAATTGGGTGCCCACGACCATGCGTTTTCGCCTGTCAAGACTGCCGGTCCCTTCGACTCGGATACCAGCGCAGATGAGCTTTCCAATGTCAATTCCCCAGAGTCGCCGGTGGACAAGTCGGCGTTTTCCCGTCTCCTGTCTGCCTACCCGCCCAGCAAACAAAGTCGACCGGTGTCCATGGACACGGTGAAGCGAAGCAGCGGCACGACGTTTGTCCCGGACTCATACATCTTCGACGACGATGACGATGTGATCATCGAGCTGCCCTCGCCTACTTCGACCTCCCCCTTGCAATCTCCTATCTTCCTCCAGCCCACAGTCTATCAGCCTCCTACATCGCCACGATCTGCGTCTCCCGCCCCGACCGCCCCGACCGACTCGGACGACGAGACGGACGTGCTCGTCGCCGAGCAGGTCACCTTTGTGGAACCCAGCGCCAAACCTAATCTAATTCTAATCAGCCCCGTCACGGACGGACCAGTGGTCGACGAGCCGGAGCCAATGTCTGCAGTTTCTGTGGATGTACCCAACCGCTTCCCACCCCGTCAAGGGCTCTACTCTTTGAATCAGTGCACCAAATCACAACCCATGTTGAGCGACAAACGACCCGACTACTTGGCGCATATGAAGCGCGGCAGTTTGCAGTTGCACAGCAAGTATGCGAAACAAAAGCCCAGACGGGCCGATACGGACCCCTTCACAATCCCCAGAACTCTGGCGGATGTCCCTGAAACGTCCCAGCCGATGGCCTTGCGCTCGCGGTCCATGACTTGGAACCGACCACAGACTTCCGCCGAAAGCACATCGAACCGCGGACCCAAAGCGGGTACCCTCCGCCGTCCGCCGTCCATGCAAAACGTCGGTGGCGGTTACACGCTTTTCCCGAACACCAGACGCACACTGGGTTATCCCAACGAAGAGTTCCACGCGCGATCCTCCTCCCTGTCCTACTCGATTGCCAGCTCCGACGTCAGCCAACCTCCATCCCGCACATCCAGCCCGGCGCCGTATTACTCGTCACCGACGTTCAACCGACATCGGTCCGGATCTAATTACAGTGTGTCGAGCGTTCCAGGCAACATCAGCCAGCGACCTCCGGTGCGCCACTCGATGATGAAAAGCTCGACATCATCCAGCATGTACTCGGCGAGTAGCCTGCGGTCGGAAGTGGAGAGCGTGTACAGCATGGACCCACGGGAGGTGGCAGAGCCGGATGCCAAGGCGGCGCGGCGGAAGAAGAGTTTTCGGCGCAGCAAACAACCGAAGATGGAGAGTACCGAGCCGCTCCCGACCACCCCCAAGAGTTTCATGGGCTTCATGTTACGAGGCCGGAGAAAGTCCACCATTCAAAAGTAATGCTTAATTTGTTTACCTGGGGACTAGTGTTTCAGGTTCATCTGTTTAATAACTTTTTGGGAAGGTTCATGAGGCGTTTGGTTAGCGATACGGTTGGGATGGCGGCTTTGTTTACTGCACTGGATGCTTTGATAATTTCTTCTCTTTACATTTGGATGTTTATAATTAGTGTTATGGTCCCGGAGCAGGCCCAATGGACACGATGAACATATGCCATATACTATATACCATATACTTTGCCTATAACCCACACAAACACGATTCTCGAAGAATTCTCGAACCCTTCCACGACCCTTCCACACTACACACTATCCAACCCCTCACCCGGCAATGTGAATCAGAAGGAATCCCCGACTCCACCAGCAATAGCAGCATTTACCCAGCCCGGCATGGTATGCGATCAAGACGGAATAGATGAATGGATCTGACTCGGATCCCGCTCCACTTGTTCATCTCGGTTGGATCTACGAACGACGGACCTTTCCCGAATCCCGACACCCAGGGACGGGAATGGTCCCGCGGGTCTATTCAATTAATTTATATTTTCAATGGTTATATTAGGTTATATTGGATTAGAACCTTAGTTTAGATTAAGGGTGCGTTTAGCAAGATAAGGGGTTTTGTAGATTAATGAATGAGATAGGTAGATATTGTCTGTGAAGAATTTACGTAGGCAAGATGGATGTCACCTAGATGGGTAATGGTAGATGGTAGGTAGGTGGAGACAGAGACGGGAGGGAGGAAGGGAGGGAAGGGAATCTGTTCCATCGCTTAGGTAGACATTTTCTCCATCGATGGTACGCTAATTCCGATCCAAGATGAATGGATCGGTGGTACGAACTGCAGTGAAGTGTGGTTGTTACTTGGTACCGATCATCGATCTGTGGGATTGGTTTGGTTTGGTTTGGGTTATTGTGAAGGGGGATCGCTTGTTGTGAACATGAGTCGACTAGGTTCGGGATTGTCCTGTAGGTACGTGGTTGGGTGTAGCCGATGTAGGGGACTGACTCGTGGGTTTAGTTGATGGGGGATGAATGGGGAAATGGCTCTCTTGAAGGGGGGATAGGGGACTGAGCTTAGTTATATGATGAATGACAGTAGTGGTGATGGTAGTTGTAGTGATTAGGATAGATGGTGAAGAGGTCTCTTGGATGAATATCGGTATTCATCGTGTAGTGTACATGGTAGGTATATAAAGGCCTCTGCTTCCTTCTTTTCCCCAACATCCTTCGAAATATCTACACAGGTGTACTTGTCCTGACTGCATCATATGGCTTCATACACCGCCGAACATATCTATCGATACTTATCCAGTATGGAATTTAACGCCATATAGCATAGCATACCTCGCTGCTTCTGTTCTATACCCCCCCTCAAAATACACCCTATTACACCTATCCAAAGGAACTCTACTCTCAAAACCAACACAACCCCCATCGTCTTCTATATCCATCACTCCAGCGACATTCAAAAGTCAGCCATTGAATTTCTGATATCGTGGAGATCCAATACGAATCAATCATCTGCATGAGCACCAGCCAACCAAAAAAAGGAAGATATCCTTCCAAGTCCAGAGGCGCGAATCAAGAACAAACAAACGCCTCACGAACCAGGCAAATTCAAAGCAGACCTTGGGACAGGATTCTCAAAATGGGTTCGTTTACGAGCATAACAAAAAGGGGTGGGGAAGTTCATCCAACTCCAGTATGGATCTCTGGTGACACTCTAGGGTTTATCCTAGTAATTGTTTTGTCTAACGAGGCACAAGCCAATATCTGGATCCAGCAGGTCATCGAATCAGGATGGTCAGAATTGGTTATCTATGCTTGATGGTTCATGTTCAGATATACGAATTGTTGAAAAATGCCCTGGATTCTTCAGAGTGTGTCGAGTGCGTCAAATCTCTAACAATGTCCTATCGCATCTTCATTGTTCTGAGAATTCGGCATACGTGCATATATATGGTTTATATACAAAATTCCCCTGCGGACTTTTCCTGTGAACGGCTGGTATCCGATCTTCGAGGATATCGCCCCAATCGCAACAGCAGTAGCATACGCGACAACAGCTGCAACAGATTATGACCGGGATTAGTATACTTGGGAAGCAAACGACCCAATAGGGGTTTGCTATACCTGCCCGGAAATACCTGGATATCGTCGAGTTGATAACACGAATGCCATGCTGGTACAAAACAAAAGGCTCGGAAACAGTATACTGACACAGCCATGTCAGTCATGACGAAAACACATGTTGAGTCTGCGCCTAGACAGAACGTCTTGAATATAGATCAGAAACCAGGAATACGAGCTTGGAACCTTGAAGTGGGAAGTATCAATCTGTTAAAAGGTCAACATGATGAAAGATACCAGCAGACGGCAAATAGAATTAACAGTGTGTGTGGTACATGGTGCCGATGCTTGATCTGGTATCCTTCCACTCTGAACTTCAAGTCACAGTCACCGGTTCCCTTGCAGCTATGGGTATCACTATTGGTGCCATACGCTGTATGCAACGGCTGCATTTGGCCTGATTGTGAGAAAGCCGGTCAGATATCTAATTTCCTTCTTTCTAGTCTGGGAAAACACAACCCGAAGCACATAGTACACATATTATGCATTATCAGTGCTATTTACTTCTTCTCTTCATGGTTTGTTGCCTGAAAATGCTCAATATACGGGCTAGAGACACATTCTGCACGCTTATAGCTTTGTGCAGGTGTCCGGGAATCCCGAATACTCTTTCATTTAAGGAAGATAACTTAAACGACAGAGAAGCATTGATGGACGTCTTGAATGGCCAAACTTACTGCCGAGTCGCTACGCGGTTTGTGGATGGTCTAGCCCTATCATGCCCACAATCATTGGGAATGGAAGCTCCTTCTTTAGATTGAGGTGTGCTTGACTCTTCGGGATATAGATTGTTAATCTTGCAATGCAATCTCTGACAAGGAGCTACTGTGCAAGAGATACCGGCCATCAAAGCACATTTATGAATATACCAGCTTTGTGAAGAGGATCGACAACACGCAGTGTGCGATATCACTTCGCGAATATCTGTTCGCGGTGGCTCTATGGCAACAGATGACATACATAGCCAGATGTAATGACGACGACGTTGATATATAAGTCCGTCATCTGAGAATCATAAGTTTGAGAAGACCAAGTTCCATGAGTGGGTTTGGCAAAAAAGCATGACCACAATTTGCAAACTCCGATCTAAATCGGCTGCCATACTACATGAGAGACAAAATATCAGTATATGACAGGCATGGAGACAAAAACCACGCCATCAGGGCGTTGGCAGAAGTCAACCCCTTTTGGATATTTGAATCGAGTTTACAAAGAGTCAAACCTGGCATCAGTACATTGCCGACAATTTATATGGGCTTTGTGTCATCCGAGTCACGAAAGATTCCACCATAAGATGTGGCAGCTGCACATTTCGTGAACAGAACGATTCCAGCTCACGGACCCTATTCGAAGATGAATCCACCTCTGGATGCGACAATATCAAGATGATGTTGAGTGGCATGAGGTGTTTTACTGGACCAGTTGTCCCGATGCCCATGGCTCGGAGAGCCAAAGATGATTAATGGAAAATAAGCTTCCTTCAAACATGGCCCTTGCTATATAGGAACCACTTTAACTACAACTGTTGCTTTGCGAACTCAATGTCAATTGCTTCAGTGCCTTTCCCCTAGGCCGCGGGCTTATCCTTGCTGACAACCAGGGAATTCTTGAACCAACGTAAAATTTCACTTTATACGGGAACAATTGGCACCCGGCAACGTGGATCTAGTCTACGTGGATCTAGTCTACGTCGACCACCGCTAATCAGGCCGCTGGTGGCTTCAATAAACCATCAAAGGAAGAGAGAACAGCGTTTTCACGCTTCAAGAAGCTCATCGGGATGAGGTATCACATGTATCTATCTTCTTACGTGACTTCCAAGAGGTAACCGCGCATGTCTCAACCTTCTATCCAAACAGCGCGTTCTGTTGCAGCACTACCAAGAGAACACCCACATGATTTGCTCGGAGGAAAATCAAGTCTCCTTTCCAGGAACGTTCATTTGTCCCTGATCAGGTCACTAGATCAAATCACCGGGATAATACTAGCATCAGAGTCAGTACATGCTATATCCACCTGTTCAAAGCCTGACTCGAAACATCCGGGAACAACATCATTGTTATTGAGGCCAAAAGGGGCTCTTTGTGAAAAAGGCCTCCCCGACGAGGGTAACTATGTATATTTAATGTGCCCAAGAACGTGTTCGAGACTTGGAATATATCCCATATTCTGGCACACCTCAGGCAGATATCAGAGCTATGCGGTGACGACATGAATGATGAACACGACGTGGAAGTGGCACGCTCCGACCTGATTCCGCCACTGATGGGAGGATTCTCCTCGTATAGCTACGTTCAGGAAGATTCTTTCAACAATTTTTCGAAAATTACAGCCAACACGTCTCTTACTCCCAAACTAGAGCCGGCATGGATTCCCAACCACCAATCTTCTCTACTGCTACATACACGACGAGCAAAGTACATTAAGGGTACCAGCTATAACTCATTTCTTCCAGCGATATCACTATCAGCAGACGTCCAATCCCCACCGAGCTGTCGGCTCCTCGCATACTGGTCCCTCCTTTTGTGCCGGCCCTCGCCCCAGCTGCCGCGGTAAGTGCTATCTTCTCCGCGAAGCACATGCAGGGCCGGTATTAGATAGCCGATCCTTCCTGCGGGCACCCCCGGCACTGCCTGGCCCCTTGCGGTCCCTTTTCCTCGTGATTCTCTCACTACACCGCGGTAGAAATGTTATTGTTCTTCAGAACATATTAACTGCCCCAGTTACTAGGGGTCTGTTTATCCGCGGGCCACCTTCTCCTCCAGAGAGCATATCCAGGATTATATAGGATACTCCTGCCCCGCAACAGGTCAGGATCGCGGACTGGGTCTTGACTTAGTTTGTAGACCTACCCGCGGATGTCTGGTTCACTGGCCTCTCTGTAAATACACCAGCTATATTACCAGGACTTCTACCCTGGACAGAGCAGCAGTCTTTATCTACTTGTAGGCACTACTGGATAGCACTGCTCGTAGTTAGATCCATATCTTTTATTGGCTACAGTTTCTTTCTTTAACTAAAAATATATATCCAGCTCCGCGAGATTATTCTTGATTCAAACGGAATATAAACCTCCTTATAAGCAGGTATATAATACATACCTCAATCCATCTAATTCCCAAACCTTCACAGTATATATCTCTAGCAGCCATAATCAGAAATATAATAACTAGTACCTCCAGTCTAACCACAGATTCTACTTACTAGAGTCTTAATTATCAATTCTAGCCTACTTCTAACCCTACAAGTATAACTGCACCTCGCGTCCAGCAAACATATACCTGTACCTGGTAAAGAGATTAACAGGGAATTAGTCGTCTTCTGTAACTCTCACAGATGTCATGTTGTTGTTCTTTTCTTTTCTTTGTTGACCCAATGAAGACTGTCTGTCCCCTGGTCATAAAGTCTTTATAATAAAGATACCGTAAGCTCAAGATTGGGTAATCCCATCCAGTCATGTCCATGTCCGTGATGCACCTTGAACAAGCACACGACGATGTCTTCTGCCAGACAAAGCAAACGCAGCTCCTGTACTTGTCGGAGGCCAAGACACCCCTGTATCCATTCAAACTACGTTCCCCAACCGCCACGACCACGCTATCTACGCTCTCTTCCGTAGCACCTTCGACCATCCTACCGTGTTGTTGCTAGTAACTTAGTTAGTTAGTTAGTTAGTTAGTTAGCTACTGAATCTTCAGGCCGCAGCACTAAAGTGGCCGGCCGAACTACTTGTCCCCTGCACACGTCCACCAAGCTTACACCTTAAGCCGCCGAGATGTCCGACCGTCTACGTCAGCTCGTTGAGGAGCGAAATACATACACACTCTGACTGACAGCTTTATCGAGGAGTAGGTAGGTATCCTTGCAGCGCCTAGGGGGCTGCTGCCGTGCCGGGAGCAAACCATCCACGCAGTACAAAACTAAGTAAGTAATTACCAGGGATATGCTAGACAGACCAAGACTGATATCACCTTTTCTATGGTAGCTAGTTCGATGAACAAATGGACCTTTGATGGAGTACAAAACACCATAATGTCTAAGTTACAAGTTTAAGGATATCGAGCAGGCCGAGCCGTACCAGATAACAAAGCAGTCAGACGTTCGATAATTGCAATGCCACTTCTATTAGTTCGACAGCATATACGTACGACTAAGAAGAAAATATGATAAACTACAAACTAAATTGTAGATAAACAAAAGCGCATCTAACAAACGCATCCGCCGCTTACTGAATGAAACCCAAGTGTCTCTAACAGGATTCTTGAAGTTTAAAGGCAACCACTCATTCTAACCCAAACGGCCACTTTTCTGTGCTCCATGCATGCATGCATTACATATATCCTACCACTATTTTGATTGATAAGTGGGAATGGTAAAAAAACAAAAAACATACAACAGAAGGGATTCGCTGGTGGTCACCCACCCAACTACTAACCTCCCGGCGTGTGACTTAAGTACGGCTGAGCGGACGGGAAGCCCTGTTTTCCACACCCTGTGGTCGTATGTACTTATTTTTTCTTTGGAAGGAGTGATATAGAGGATATTTTGCTAGTTGGTATATACAGACAGGGCCATCATCAGACTTCGTTTATGCTTCAGTGGTAAGGTCTTGAACGGTACTTGGAGAGGTCGGGTAATTCTTTCTTTATATTCTTGTACAAGCATCTGCGCCCACATAGTGGTTAGTATTTAGCGTATTTGGGAGTAAAGTCCTGGTCTATTGATTCCTGTGTGCTGCGGGTGGCTGATTGAATTCGGAAATGAGCTTTTTTTTTCTTTCTAATTTGTATGCTGTACTGCCTTTGTCTATACCGGCCATATGTAAATAACTTCATGTTGCCGGCTCGGCATGGGCGAAGGGTGTACAACGCAAGTATTATAATAGGTTGAAAGGATTGTCTGTGACATGTGCATTCATGCGTATTATCAACTGCGAATGTAAAATGTAACCAGAAGCTTTCCTAAGGACATCCAATCCATTCCTCCAAGATGATAGATATAATTTCAGGTCAAAGCGATATATCAACCCGGCAACTAGTTACGTGCTTCAAGAGCAGTTTTGATGGCTGGAACACGTTAGAATATGATCAATTTTCTGGTAGGGTTACTCACCATCGCATGATGTCTTTGCATCGCCAAACAGCATCCTCGTTCCAGGCATGAAGAACATCGGGTTCGGTACGTCGGCTGCTTAATTAGTATTGTCCATCCATCTGCATCAGAACACTCACCGTATCCGCTGGACATGCCACGCTTCATCACAACCACTTCCTTGCTCTTCCATGCGTGTAGCACTGGCATGCCTGAGATCGGAGAATCGGGCTCCAGGGCGCTTGGGTTGACGGTATCGTTTGCCCCGATGACAAGGGTGACTTCGGTGTCAGGGAAGTCGTCGTTGATCTCATCCATTTCCAGCACAACTTCTTGGGTCAGCCGTAGTCTATCACCAAGCATCGCACTTACTATCATAAGGCACAGAGGCCTCTGCCAAAAGGACATTGCATTGACCTGGCATTCTGCCCGCGACCGGATGGATTGCAAACCGCACCGTGACGCCTTTGGCGCGGAGCATACGCACAATCTCGGCCAAGGCATACTGCGCCTTTGCTACAGCCATGCCATACCCAACGACCTACAAGGATTAGCTGTGTTTATCGTTGAGAGCTCAGACGTACAATGATGACGCTTTCCGCATTGGATAACGCTTCCACCGTGTCGTCAACAGTCGTCTGGGTCACCTGGCCTTCTATCTTCTTTGCCTGTAAAGGAGCCGCAATTCCACCAAACAGGACATTGGTCAGGGATCGATTCATAGCAACACACTGACATGGTTAGCACTTTCCACATGACGATGAAGATACCTACCATGATGTACGACAGGATCGAACCGCTAACTCCAATCAAGGACCCTACGCTCGTGAGAAGAGGGTTATTGAGCATAAATCCTTCCGCAACCAGAGCAAATCCAGAGTATGCATTGAGAACGGTAATCACCACCGCTACACCTATTAGCAAATCGCGTTCAGCAAATTTCAGAGCCAGCCACTTACGCATATCGGCTCCGCCAATAGCAGCAGTCGTAGTGTAACCCTTCAGGAAGCTGAGCAAGGTGTTTGCACCTAAACATGTCGCTGCAATTACTGGGGATCCAGGCGCCATGGTAACAAACGCTCCCATTGCAGCCACATTACTTCCGAGAAGGGTGGAATTGATCAAGTGTCTACCCGGCAGTATCATAGGCCTCGAAGACATACGACCGGCAAGCTTCAGGAAAGCCACGATGGACCCAGTGAAAGTAACGCCACCTGCTCATGTTAGAGATGTCCGTTTCATGTAGGATATATTTTACCAATTAGAACACCCAGATATGCCGTCACCATGTGCAATGTCGATATGTCAGAAACATCAGCCAACACGCTTCCTATACTAGTAAGCACAGCAGCCAGCCCGACCACGGAGTGGAGAGCAGCAACAGTCTGAGGAAGTCCAGTTGGGGTAACCCGTCGTCCGATTAGTGTTCCTGTAGACTCATCAGTAACGTTCATCAGGATGACTCGAAAACATACCAACAAGAGAACCAACGCCAGCCACAACACCAAACTGAGCCAGGACCTCGGGAGAGAACCCTACAGCTGCCAGAGAAGCAATGATTCCGGCGCCTACTCCAAGAATACCAAGGATGTTGCCGCGTCTGGCAGTGTTTTGAGAAGCAAGGCCCGATATTGAAGCTAAAACGTCAGCAATGGGAATATCAACATGGAAACTTCTTACCAATACAGAGCACACTGCTGACAAGATATCCAGCTTGCACTAGCCCCGCCATTCCAGTGCTGGCAGCGGCAAAAAAGCCCCCGCCAAACAAGACGGCTGGTATGGCATAGAGCCACGGATATTCGGGCGGGTCGGTTGGACCTGGAAATGGTGAGCAGATACCGCACAATATGCTAGGGGACTGACGCTTAAACATATCCAGCATGCGTTTGGTAATCACAAACCCGCCGGAAACGTTCATAGATGCCAGCAGGACCGAGGCAGCCCCCAGCGCTTCGGGTATCGTACTAGGTACGTATCCTCCGCCCATGATGAAGAAGCCGCCGACTCCAACCATGCCTAGGACAGTCAATTATTACAGCAGCACAATTAATCGGCCGACTCACCAGAAATAGCATTGGTAACGCTCATCAACGGAGAGTGAAGCGCTGGCGCAACACCCCATACTGCACGGTAACCGACTAGACCGGCAAGCCCAAAGGTCAACATGTTACCCATGAAGACCGGTCCCGTAGCCTTGCCCAGAGCAACGACAGTTCCCATGCCAGCGGTTGTGGTCGCAACATCGCGCGTAACCTTCTGCCAGGGTGACAGTGCCAGCTCTGGTTCCTTTGCAGGCGCAGTGACCTCTTGCTTAGGCGCCGGTGGTGCAGGCCGCGGTGCAGGTGGGACTATTTCTCCGTTGAGGGTGACGATGGAACCACGAACAACTTCATCAGTCAAATCTATGCCGAAGGACTTCTCCTGTGGGGTCATGGACAAAAGGTACTTGGTGATGTTATTGGAGTACAGCGTAGAGGATTGGGTTGGCAGGCGGGACGGAAGATCAGTATATCCTATAACTTGTCAATCCTCATCTTGGAAACAATACGAGGATAAGTACCAATAATAGTGACATCTTGAAACTTGGTCAATTGTCCAGGAACAGTTGCTTCGCAGTTTCCACCCGCTTCTGCCGCAAGGTCAACAATGACGGATCCCGGCTTCATAGCAGTGACCATCTAAAACGATCAGTATTTACTCATAACTTGGTGCTCCAGACTTACCTCTTTGGTAATGAGTTTGGGTGCAGACTTCCCTGGAATGAGAGCCGTGGTGATAATGATATCCACTTCCCGACACTGTTCCATGAAGAGCTTCATCTCTGCTTCAATAAACTCCTTCGACATTTCTTTGGCATACCCACCCTGACCCGAGCCTTCTTCTTGGATATCCACCTCGATAAACTCTGCACCTAGAGATTGAACTTGTTCGCGCGCAGCAGAGCGGGTATCAAATCCTCGAACGATAGCTCCCAAGCGACGGGCCTATGCTGTACATTAGCGACTTCCCTGCGTTGATATGATATCGGAGAGCCTACTGATGCAATTGCACTTAGGCCAGCCACGCCAGCTCCAATGACTAGAACTTTGCTAGGAGGGATCTATGATCTTCTTAGTAATTGGATGTATCTCGGCGGACGGGAGCACAACCTTTCTAAATGGATACGGTTAGTAGATTCGTAAAGAACACAGGTGCTCACTCACCCAGCGGCAGTAACTTGGCCTGTCAGAAATCGGCCGAAATGATTTGATGCTTCTAAGACAGCTTTATACCCAGCAATGTTGGCCATAGAACTATCGTGGTTGCATTAGTATGGGACATCTTTTAATACGGATAGCACACACCTCAGAGCATCGTATGTTTGCGCACGAGATATTCTTGGTATCAAGTCCATAGCAAAAGCTGTGACACCACGTGAGGCGAGTTGCTCAACCAATGGTCTATTCTGTGCCGGATAGAGGAATGAAATAATTGTGCTTCCCTGACGAAGTGCTCCGATCTCATCGATAGGACCTTCCTGTCGAGGACTGCGAACTTTCAACACGATGTTACTCTGGGACCAGATGACATCCCGGTCGACTAGCGTTGCCCCTGCTTGCTCGTATACTTGATCGTATAACTGAGCCTCCTCTCCAGCGCCGCGTTCGATCAGGACGCGCGAGAATCCTTTTTTGAGCAACAGGGCAACATTCTGCGGTGTCAAGGCAACACGACGCTCGTTTGGATAGGTCTCACGAGGTACGCCCACGGTCAAGGAGGAAAAAGGTACGACTGGAACAGGTGGCGCAGTTGCGGCAGTCGCATATTTTCTGGAGGTCTGAGACGCCTTTGAATACGACAGCTGCCCAAGGTGGTTTCGTCGGATGGCTAACAAGGGAACGCATCGTAGTTGCACCACTACAATATGAGTATGGTCAGCAACTGCAGCAGGTAACTATCAAAGTAAATCGGCAAGAACTCACAAGAGGTCTTGACCATAGCACATGAGGTCCTAGGATAGGCGCTGGGAGCTTCTCGGCATGGCCCCAAGGCCAAGCGCAGAGACAGCGGAACACTCATCTTTGGGGCTTGGATCTAGCACGCAGAGCGACTAATGGCAGGACCGGTGGCCACAGAAGGCCTCATGCCACTCACTTCCAAAGGTGCAAGGGTCGCGGAAAGGGGCGTCCAGACCACATGGGTAGTGTGAGAAAGAACAGGCCTAGAAGAGACGGCAGAACAGGAGGTTGTCAAACTCGATCTGTGAATTCAAGTGTTCAGAGGTGTCGGTGAATCTGTTAAAATCGGGCTGTAGGGTGAGCAGACGCGTCCCACTATATGGGAATGCTCCAGACATAATTTAGTCAGGGGAGGAACCGGTTATTGCGGGGAGGCCAGCATCGCGCAAGGGATGGCGGGAAAACACATGCCATTCTTCCACGAGTCTCAGCTAGACACTAGTATAAAGAGAGCACGGCTCCGGTCACCGGAATGCACCTCCATCGGATCGATCGACAAGATAGTGCCGTAGCCCCGTGGGTGACCCGGAAAGTGAGGGGAAACCGCGCGGGGAAGACCCATGAGCTGGCCATCGGCAACGCGGAGAATGAGCTGTCAGTCCCGCTTGGCATCGCGGATTTGTCGGTGCTACATAAACAACCCATGCAAACCGACGTGAAGGTCTGCCCTTATCCTTGCATGATCCAATTTTCACCCCGGCTGGATGACCCTTTGACTTCTATAATTAAGGTCAACCCGCGATCGGATGTAACACAACCCGGGTACCACATCGGAGATCACTATATGCAGCAAGAGAAGCACCTTTGCATGATCTGTACCACTATCTAAACTGCACAAGTCATCCTCCGGGGATTCTCAAGGGACACAGGGGCCACCCATGATACTGTACTCTAGATACATTGGATAGCCACCAATTTCGAGGCCCTTCCAGCTTCCTATGGCACAGGCTACATGACCATCGGACATTCGGCAAGGTCCTCGTTCACACGGATTTTGCTCGACCACGGTTTGCTTCTGGAAGAATTCACGGCTTTTGAAAGAACCCACGAAAGTCTTCTTTGTCTATGGGTGGACTGTGTCTTCCCTTTCTAGCGCTTCTTCCGCCCAAGTGCCCAGATGCTGTAATAGACCATGTCTCAGTAGAAAATTTTATTAATCAAGTTACGCAAATGCAGAAAACCATCTCTCCGCAAATCGGATGATTGACTGTCCACGTGAGATTGCGTTTCCAGCGAGCTCGGGCGGATAGGGTGCCTATGCTGTGCCGAGTAACATGCAATCCTCATGGGTTGCACAGGACGTAAAACTGCCCTGATCCTAGCTGTAGATGCGAGATAATCGAGGACTGCTGTAGTAGCTGTAGTCTGCCTGAGGCGTGAATTGGATCCGTGTGTGCCGGCCGGGCAGAATGTCTCAAAGTCAGTCCACGCCTGCGGTCCGAAGCTTCCCGCCGCAAAGAACTCGTTGGCGGGCCAGTCCGGTCCGAATGGTAGAATATACCACTCCGGTTGGCTGAATCAATCTCAAGCTGATTTATCTATATCATGATCCAAGCGCTGGTGACGGGTGGTTCCTCGCACGGCGTTCTCGCCCGCTCCACTAAGGTGGGGCCAGAGGGGAATCATAATGATGCGGTTAAATCTCCTCAACCTGTTGAACTGATCTCTTGCATTATTGCAAGCTTGTCGGCTGTCGCCCCTGATCCATCCGGCTCGATCGATTGTGCATGCATGCATCAAGCACGTTTTCCCCAACCATGCGTGAAATATCCGAATGAAATGACTCCGCTATGATGATGGCACCAGAGCTAGGTAAATCCTTGCTTGGTTAAGTGGCTCACTAGGTACACACTACACGTTCTTGACCCACGGCGGTCGCATCCTCCCATCCACATTCGCTGATTGGAATTTGCGCTCTGGCCTGGCTCGCTAGTGGAGAGCAAAGTGAGCTTCACCAATTCTTCTTTCCCTCACCGTTGGCTCTTGCGGAGCAGACATCTCCGGTCAGACCCCAGCTATCCCGCCTCTACAATTAATTAACCTCGCGGCAACTGGGCCAGTGCAAAGCATTGCTGTTTCGGGGAGGTTTGATGACATTCACATTCGTAAAACTGGGACCTCGAACTCTCAAGTTTATCCGCTTGGCTTTTTTCTTACTTTTTTTCTTAGCCTATTGCGCCTTACAGGGTGGGGTGAGCACGTTCCTGATCATCTATCATCAAATTTCAACCGCCTGGAAACTGTCATCCTCCGTTTACCCTTCTGACTTCTGTCTTATCATAATTGTCCGGTTACTAGACCACGGTCATTGAACCTCTAATAAATTGATTGGTCCTGGTTTCCAGTACGGCAGCCATGGCCCAGCAGCAGTCACAGCTTATTGTCGACCCGGACGCTCTTCCGGCTGAGGGAGAAGAAGTTAGAAGCCAGGCAGAATCTCGAGAAGATGCAAACCTCTTGGTATGTAGACACATCTCTAACTAACCGGGATCTTGTATCGGATATCGGATACACCTTAGAAGCCATCGCTAACATGCTGCCAACAGAAATCAATGGGCTATAAGCCTGTGAGTCAATCACCGCATCCATATTAGATGCAAGCCGGCTAACACATTGGTCCAGGTCCTCCATAGGACTTACACACTCCTTGAGAACTTTTCGACGACGTTCGGTAGGTGAAACAGTCAGAGCAAATCGGATCCCGTAGGCATCTCTAATCTCGCATTACCAGCTGCTCTCTACTTCGTCGGTGGCGTGCGCGTCACATATAGTACTGGTATCGCAGCAGGTGGTAACTTGGCTTATTGGTAGGTTTCGGAATCATCCATGGGGTCACCATGTCTCACTTTTACTAGGACGAGTTATCTGGTCACCTTGGTTTTTACCTACATCACCGCTGCTGTCATCGCGGAAGTATGCTCTGCCTCCCCGTCCGCGGGTTCCATCTACTTGTGGGCCGCGGAAGCTGGTGGCCCTCGTTTTGGAAGATTACTTGGTTTCGTAGTTGCTTGGTGGAGTACTACTGCCTGGACTACCTTCTGTGCTAGCAACACTCAGGCTGCTGCCAACTACATGCTAGCGGTGAGTAACATCTCATTGAAATCAGATCAGCATGGGAGTATGAATCCTGATCCACATGACAGGAATTGACGGTATTCGACTGTGATTTCCCAAAAGATACCTACAGTGTCAAGTTCCGCGCCGTTCAGTGGATCTGCACAGAGGTGCTGTTAGCATTGGCCGCACTCCTAAATTATTTGCCGCGTATGTCCTGCCTCCAAACTGATGCCTCTCCAGTCTCTATTCGACTTTGCTTATAGTCCTTCAGCTAGGTACTTCAGGTGGGTATTCTATTTTTCCTCCCTGATCGTCATGCTGGATTTCTTCCTCAATGTCATCTGGCTGCCAATTGGCGCTGCCAACACCTGGGGATTCCGTACAGCCGAAGAAGCTTTCATGTCCACCTACAATGCCACGGGTGCCCCTCCGGCGTGGAACTGGTGTCTTTCCTACCTTGCCACTGCAGGTATCTTGATCGGTTTCGATGCCTCAGGTCACGTTGCGGAAGAGACCAAAAATGCTTCCGTGACAGCAGCCCGCGGTATTTTCTGGAGTACTGTCGTTAGTGGAATCGGTGGACTGGCAACTATCATTCTGTTCCTCTTCTGTGCAGTGAGTATTTACTCCACGTAACGGCCAGCTAAACAAATACTTACATGACCAGCCCGACAACGACACCCTAATGTCATTCGGTTCTCCCCAGCCATTCGTCCCTCTTTACGCCGTCGTCCTCGGCAAGGGCGGTCATGTCTTCATGAACGTCATCTGCGTCGTTGCCTTATGGCTTGTAAGTCCACCGTCTACCCCACAACAGCCCTCAGCCCTCTCACTTCTATACTAACCTCCACAACCAACCCACAGAACACAGCAATTGCCATCGTCGCCGCCTCCCGTCTCGTCTTCGCCGTCGCTCGCGACGGAGTCCTCCCATTCTCCGGCTGGGTCTCCAAAGTCCACAACGGCCAGCCCCGCAACGCCGTCATCGTCGTCTGGGGAGTCGCCGCACTCATCAGCTGCACTCTCCTCCCCTCCGACGTAGCCTTCACCTCTCTCGTCTCCGCCGCCGGCGTTCCCAGCGCCGCCGCATACGGACTCATCTGCCTGGGCCGACTCTTCTGCACTCCAAAACGATTCCCCAAACCCCAATGGAGTCTGGGTCGCCTCAGCAAACCATTCCAATTCATCGGTGTCTTCTGGAACGCCTGGGTAGTAGCCGTGCTATTCTCCCCATACGAATTCCCCGTCACTGGCGCCAACCTAAACTGTAAGCCCATTCCCAACCCTCCTTCTTCTTCCTCACCCACACATACCCTAAACATCTCTAACCCAAAACCCAGACGCCCCAATCATCATGGCCGCCGTGACCATCTTCGCCCTAATTTCCTACTTCGTCATGCCCGAAAGCGCGTGGTTACCTATCGACCGCATCTCGCACTTCATCGATAGTAAAGGTGCAGTGAGCGAATCCGTCGAGGAAGTCGAGCCCCATCATCACCCGGAGACGTCCTCTTCGGGGAGAGAAGAAATTGAGGCCAGTGTCTCGCAGTAATATCATCGATAGCTTTATTTACTGATTGGTAATGTTGTGGTGCGTGGGTCTGCTGATCGGATGACCGATGAAGTTAAGAATATCTCCTCTTGCTTTTTTCTTTGAAAAGTTTGTTGTAGATAGATGGGAAGAACCTCTTAGAGAAGGTTATAATGGGGTGGGTATACCCTGATTTGGAATGGCATCTGCTATGTTTTTTATTTCACTTGCTTGTTTGCGTGTCTGACGGGTGGCTGGGACTCTATGTAGTAAGTAGTCTATTACTCTCGTAGATCGGTCTCGAAATGTACTCGGGGAACTTCCCACTCATAGAATTCTATTTTCGAGCAGCATACCCCGGAGGGTTCCAAGCAGAAAGTATCAACGAATTGTCTACTCCGTACCTCTATATATGGTTTTTAGTCAAGTCCGATATGTCCTTTCTGTATCTGTACATTGATGTCCCAACTCCACCATAGATATGAAAGAACCAAAATCCACCATCCTTATCAGCACACGTGTCATCGTTCGCAATATTACCTCGCATTCCAAAATCCAGAATCTAAGGGTCCAGCCCAGCCGTACGCCTTAGCTTCCCATTATAACGCCTGTATTACACCGAGACTTAAACTCCAGTTCTTCACCAATCCATATAACTTATGCCCAACATAATTCGTCGGGAAGCGTGTAACAACGGCCCGGGGTGACTTTCAAACGCCGATTGGGGTCGAAGATTGGCCATGATAAGGGTGCATTGCAGTAGCTTTCCCATACCCCATCAGGGGAGCAAAATTGAGGAACGAATATCGTCCATGGTATCAATCCAACCTTCTGGAAAAGTACGCTGTTTGAACCATGCTTGTTCCAATTCCTCGAGGGCCTTGTCAACATTCTGCATACCAGTTAGTTTTCATACATCGATATTCACCTCCGCCAATCACATACCTTAAACCCGAACCGTTGGAGATCCGTCATCGTCTGCCGCACATATTTCTGCTCGCTCTCATCTCGTGTCTCTCGGCCTGCCGTAAACAGGGGCCACAGCACCGCCAACTGACCCACGTCTTTTGCGAGCTTTCCGATCAACGCTAGGATCCGCGAAGAAAGCATATCCAACAAAACTCTTTGAGGTTGTACATCAGGACGGGCTGCCGCCCCGACGCGGTGCAGGAAGATGTTGGTCGCCTTCTCGTAAGCCTCAATACATCCAGCATACTCAAGGACATCTGGGTACGGGTACTGCCGCAAGCTCTCGTCATCCAGGCCGCCTAGTGTCTGGAGTGTCTGTGGTGCATTCAGACGCCACTGAACCAGCCGCTGCAACAGCTCATGGTAGACTAGATCTTGTTGTTCAAGCGACATCAGGCCCTCGTGTTTCGCCTTTCCGAACGCACTGATAGACGCTTGGATCTCCATCATGAAAGACCAGCATTGGCGCAATTCCACCAGAAAATGACTGTAGGCAGGTTGCTCGGTTGAGAGGCTGGGTGTACCCAGGTTGTATTCCCAGCCACCCCCGTGTGTTCTCCAGTAACTGCCTTCCACCACCGTTCCCTCGCTGGTGGCACAGGCACCCGCAACATCTAGATAGGAAAGGAGAGAGACGAGGAAGGGTCGAAGCGGGTGATTGATTTCAGCGAGGCGTTTGGCTTCTTTGGCGGGATCGCTATTAGGGGAGAATAGGATTCGGTAAATTTCGCGAGCCCCTTTAAGATGAATAGCCCAATTGTGGTGTTGAGAATCCATCATCTGTTTTATTAGCATCGTCCGTTTCTTGTGCCCGGGTGTGCAAGATACTCACCTCAAACAGAGACAGCAACAGACAGGTGGCAAAATCGGTTAACCGCACGCTCTGGTCAGGGTCTGTATACCGGGTCCTGAAAGACTTTACAACCTCGCCATAATTGCTCATAGCTTGCTGAAAATGCTTGTTTCGTTGCTGTCCTTTAGATGTGTTGGCAAGGTGTAGTGCACCCATAGCTTGCATAGCGCTAGCCATTGATGGCGATGATCGAGCAAGCTCGGGAAAGAATCTTCGGTAAGGGTTGATATTGTTCGAATTGTCATAGATGAGAAGTAAGGTGGAGACTTGGTCGACGAAATGAGTGTAATACCGGCCTTCCACGCAGTCCAGGGACGACGACAAAAACTCGGCAGGAGAAATGGGCTCCTGAAAACGGTATTTGATGGGCTTCGCGTCGGATACTGTCGTAGGAGACACAACTAGCGCTTCTATGGGCTCGTTCTCGTCCCCTAATGGCTCCTGCTTCACTTGTTTGTTGCCCTCGGTCTTGATCTTTTTCTCGCATTTCTTGGCGGTGGCGGAAGACGAATCCGCTTGTGGTGGTCCATACACCTTGAAGGTCATGCGACCCTGAGTCCCATCACATTCCAGGCCCAGCCGCGTACAGTTCTTGCATGAGGGCGAGGCTTCGTCGCAGCGAACATGGCGTCGACGACATGTCGAACAGCCTGTAAATCCTCGGTGATGCCATCGACGGACCCGCTTTCTCTTCTCAGGCGCAGCGGATGCGGAAAGCTGGGGTTGTGCGGGGGGGAGAGGTTTCCCCGGAGCGCAAACTAACGTATGAATCTCCATGAGTGGGAGATGAAGCCGAATACGAGTAGGGAGTGTGGGGTAGAGACATTAAGATGAATGAGGGGCGGAGGAGTCCGACCGGAGGTTATAGCCAGACTGTGGGACGTTGAAAGTATGGCATTAGAAAGGAGAGTGCGGTGTGGAGTGACAGGGATGAGATTTGAGATAAATCAATTGGAGGCCCGTGACAGGGGGGAGGACGAGATCTCGAGAGGATGTCAAATGGCTAGAGATCTGTAGATAGTCGTAGTAGAGGCAGTGACGGAGCAATTGTAGTAATGACTAGTAGATGATGATCGGATTATTAAGTATGGGGGGCAAATGGAGCGAGAACCGAAAGCGCAGGCGGCGAAATACTGGAGCCAGTGGGGCTCCAGACGGTCGGGCATTTGGGAATTTGGGGGAGAGGGAAAGACACTCACTCAGTCTTTCCCTCAGTCTTTCCCTCCTTCCGCCCAGCTCCCTCTCATGCTGCAGATCACCCACTACTACTACACAGTACTGTCTACATGCTCTCGGTCCAGTGTGCACCTACCTAGCCACCTACTACAACAATCCCTTTTGAGACATTCAGCATCCTTGTCAAACAAACGGTCAGTATCACGGTCAAGAATTCCCCTCATCCGTTTCATTTGCTGGCGAGCACGATCGACCCTAGTGGTGGATCATATTTCTCTCCCAAGTCTCACTGCTGCGGTGTCTGGTGATCTGACCCTTCGGTACCTAGTCTAATTGACTAACTGACCTCACGGTAGGATAACCTTTTTCTGCACCAGAAAATCCCGCATCAATGCCTGTCCAATTGAGAACAGCGACTGTATGGTACCTCACAACCTTCCGTGGAAAGCCTACCATCGACTGGCCTTCCTTCGTCTTCCAGATCCCCACTCGATCCACCCGCGATGATTGCAGAGTGGAAGAGCCACGATGCAGCGTGCGGAGGAGGGCTGCTACTGGGCGAATCCTGTAGCCAGAATTCTCCGCCTTCCCCCTGACCAGTGGAATTGGCATCTGATAATTTAGTAGCGAGGGAATCGCTAGAGTGACCAGGGCCCCGAAGGATTCGCCCAAAATCCACTAACGCCGACTATCTCGGCTGCCAAGCACTCGAATGGAACCTTCTCGCCTGCGACTTAACTAGATCCAGTTGCCCCCTCGTCCTGTCTGATTCGAGAGCATACCTACTGATGTTGCATGAGGATGACCTTCTAGGGTATTCCCTTACTATGGAGAAACCATGGCGGTCTCGAGGCGCGTCAACCTCTCTGAGAGTGACTCGGCTGCAGCCCTGTTGCGCAGACGATGTCTCAGTTTTCTCGCCCTCCAACTCTATCCTCATCCCTCACCGAACGCTCAAACTCCCGCAGGCTCCCGAGTTTACCTTCATGTAGATAGCCCCTTGAAAATCTCGTCTCCATGTGTGGGACGGGTGGTCCCGCCCCGCGTGCGCTACTGCCAGAGTCAAACGAAAACTCGAGGACAGAGATGGCCCTGCACGTCCGATCACCAGTCAGCTCATTTTACACGCAGATCATTGGTGACGTTGCTAAAGGTCTGTGTGCCGTTGGGGAACTCAAGCGATCCAAGAGAACCGGTTTGTCGGTCATGTTCCGTGGATCTGCCAGGATCGGGAGACTGGATGGGCCTTGTCCTTCCTTCCGCTGGGCCGTGATTGCTCGACGCCTGCTGGTAGTCTAGTCAACTAATCGTAGCAGGCATCCTTCCTCGCAGAAATATATTGCAATATGTCATGGTAATATGGTATGGTCCAGCTAGTTAATCCAGCGGAACAGAAGATATGTTGGATGGTTTCAGGATCCCGAGCGCAGTAAACTCAGAGCTACTGGGAGAGCTAGTCAATATAGAGGTAATTGTGAGTAGATCACTATTCGAGCCCTGGCCGTTAAGGAGCAATTACTTTTGCAAAGTCCGCAACCTTCCATGTCATGACCATGTATTTCAGCGGGAATACCATGCGCATACACCGCTATATGGATACCTACGGATCCCAGATCTACAGGCACCCGGACCACTTCTCTTGACGCATGTGAACATCGACGATCTGAGGTCACACGATCTACCTACGGCGGCGGGTGGTTGGGGGGGTGGGGGGGTAGAGTGGTTAATAGCTACGACATTCACCAGATCGTATGTAGTTAGATGGTCGGTCCGGCCGTGTTTCTTCGAATATAAAACTTGGTAGATACGCTGAAGTTATATATATCTTATACTAGCCTTCAAGGTGGTAGCGTATTCTTGTAACAGAACTTGACACGCGGTCAAGCCAGGTAATTACAGACAACTGATATAAAACCAACAGGGCGGGTTGTAAAAGAATTCCGTATTGACAATGTCCCTAGTTGAGACCTGGCAGAAGGGTTGAGATCCTTCTAGCCCATCTCATTTTCTCTGGAACTAGCTGCCAGTACTAGTCATAGCGCTGGTAAATAATATAGATAAGCTCCATATAATATATTTAATAAAAAATACTCAATTCATCCACTCCATGCAGCTCCCCTTTATGGACAAAAGCTATAATCAGATAGCTGAGCTAGACCTAGAAAATATGTCTGTTAATAATGCCTGCTAACCAAGGCATGTCTCCTCCCATCCTCCCAGGAGTAACAAACGTGGGAAACACGGCGGGGCATAATACACCCATCGGAACAATATGATTATTCCCTACAATCGCCCGTGTGGCCAATAATAGCAATTTAGCCTATCCAAGAAGATGCCCAAACTTCCTGATCCCCGTCCGGAGACTGGCAGCGGCTGGCCCGTATCGTTGATGTATGGAGGGCCGTTCATCGCCGACGCCTGTCGTTACTCCATATGTAGAATAACACCGTTATATATAAAGAAAGGCTGTCCATCCCCAGGCCCGTCCCAACCCTCGAGTGCATTGATGTATCACGACAACCAATCTATAAAAATTCCATAAAAAGCCGGCTGCGTGTAGGTCAACTCTTGATATATATATATATATATATATATATATATACACCCCAGCCACTATGATACCAATCAGAGGACAATCATGTCCCGAACTCCACATAATTGGAGCCATGTGATAATCCCCGGGTACTGCTGTAGAGATCCCCTGCTCCCTGCGCATCCCTTCCATACATTTCACCGTGGTCCCCTATTGTAACAGCCCTCTGCCGTGAAGGCGCACATGGAAAAATCTCTTGGCCTCATATCCCACATTACTCAGCCCGGCAGCAGTGAGTGGTGGGCTACTGGTCGGGCTGCGTATCAGTCAACGCCACTCGGTTAAGGCGTTGCCAGCGCCACCATGTTGGCCTCGGCCTGCAAATCCGTTTGTCCAGATCATTCATTCCATTGTTGAAGTAGTTCTTATCCTTGGAAGCTCTCAGTGGGTGTCTCAGTCAACATCCTGCTAGTAGCTTGTTTTCATTTTAGCGAGCATCACTTGAACCATCCGACGGTACACTTGTATTGGCTTCAAGACATCCAACATTCCTTCGTGCATATACGCGAAAAGAAATTCTCGCAACCTTGACTGGCTTGCAGGACGGATTACATAACAATTGCCCGGATGGTCTAGTGGTAAGTTGTTCTGCAATGCAATAATCCCGTGGTCTGCTCTAACAGTTCACATCAGGTATGATTCCTGCTTCGGGATACGAGCATGCAGGAGGCCCCGCGTTCGAATCGCGGTTCGGGCCCACTTAAATTTTTACTTATCCATGGGCTAGTAGCATTTAGTGTATGAAGCCTACTTTGCAGTGGTCTCCACAACAGTTGCCCGGATGGTCTAGTGGTGAGTTCTTCCATATAAGTATTCTTCACGTTTGCCGTTCTAACAGCGGAAATCAGGTATGATTCCTGCTTCGGGATATGAAACTGCAGGAGGTCCCGCGTTCGAATCGCGGTTCGGGCCCACCTATCTTTTTTGCATCTTATTGGCTTGATTGGATCTTTTTGCGCGATCCATTCATTATTCATGCCTTGTACAATTCTGAGTGGCGCAAGTAAAAATTTTATTTATATCTTCTATGAATACCAAGATATGTCCAGGTTTCTCATCCCCCAAAAATATCACGAGACCCAGGGTGTAATAATGCCTTTGTGCATATCGTCCTCCAGGGTCACCTCTCCCGCACTTCCGTTCGTCACTTCGTTCCCCCGGTCTTCTCACTGCTCGATCTCCTTCTACCCCCAGTCTGCGCCCCACCTCATGCATTGTGTCCCAAGCTTCTGAGCTTCTCTCCCTTTCTTGTCCTTTATATCGCTTGAGATGTGGAATAGCCAATCATCAGACTTTATACGTAACCACCTGTTATCTAATACAATTATCCGCAGGTCGCTGCGGAGTAGATGATCTTCTTGTGGAATGTTCTGTATTCCTACCTGGGTATAGATACTGCAACCATCGTACCTTCCTCAACAAGAAGCCCGGATGGTCTAGTGGTATGATTCTCGCTTTGGGAACCCAAATCTCAACTGCGAGAGGCCCCGCGTTCGAATCGCGGTTCGGGCCCTCTTCTTTTTTTTCTTCTCTTTTTGCTCCACCTTTTTAGATCCCACCGACATGCCCATATATATATACGTGGGGCTTTTCTTTACACCATATCTATCTATCTATCTACCTACAGGTTCTTGCCCGGGATTTGTGTTTTCCACCCTTGTTATATTCTCCGTAGTATCTACTAGGACTACTACTACTACTAAGTATGTACGGAGTAGTTGATCCAGCAACAGTACCGAACCTGAAGGGCACACAGTTCGAGATTCCATCTAGTGATCACTCTTGCTGTAGAGCCCCGCGGCCTCTAGTACATCCAGCCCTCCTCACCTTGGACAACACCACCCTCACCTCCATCATCCGCGTTCAAAATACTGACGTCTTCGCTTCGGCCACCCTAACGCGCCTGCTGCGGTCTAGGGTTTAGAAGCTAAAGAGATGGAAGAAACGACGAGAAACCCGTAGTACGTGATTTATTGTTAGACGGAAGAAGATGATGACAGAAGCAATGAGAACCCCGGAGAGTTGGCATTCTATAGCCGGAACATTTGATGCCTGTTTAGGTAGGCGCCTCTCGGGTGTGCCTGCTACAGCTCCCGGTCCATCTCATTAAATTAGTCTGCTTCAACCTTTCTGCCTGTAGCTCGACCACACTAACGTTTACCAGCCTCAAGATAATTACACAGATACCCCAGCGGTAAGCGTCGTTTCGTATGATTGGGCAAAAGCGTGGACTAATAATCTGCAGCTGAGCCGCTCAATCAGCGCCCTGACGGTTCCTCGGGCTGTCCATAGTGTATGAATCTCTTTGCTAGTTAATGTGATAGTAGTGTCAGAGAGGGTACTACCTTCAGCACTCTAAACTAAACTCATGAACACAGAAAACATACAGAATTTACCAATACTAGTACCTGTTTGATTCAAAAGACCCAGCCACTTTGCAGCTTGCCATGTATGTGTCTTTTAATCTTCGTTCATTGAAAGTAGCAATTCTTGGCAGCCACTCCCACCGCTCCCTTAAGTACCCATACAGCCAACGTACCTTCATCCAACACTGCCCGGATGGTCTAGTGGTATGTTCTACAGCTCATCCGAAATCTTCCCGTTCTGTTCTAACAGTTCATAATCAGGTATGATTCCTGCTTCGGGAAATGAATATGCAGGAGGTCCCGCGTTCGAATCGCGGTTCGGGCCCTATCTTTTTTTTGGTTCTTCATTTTCCTTCCGGGTCTTGCTTATATGTAGCCCATCATATCATACTACCTCTGTCTTCTGCGGGGAATGACTCGTCGGGCCCACATCACAAACAGAGGGCTGCACCTATATATTATTTTATGCAGAATATGCAGTGCAAGAACAAGCCCATTTCCATGGGGCACAGTCATTTAGCGACTCATGGGAAAAAAATAGATTATTGACGGGGGATCTCCCTGGGAAAGCAAACATCCTGCCATAAGCAGTCAATCCGAAGTTGTGATTCAGGATATGCTTGAAGTCTCATGCTCATATTCAATTTCTCGACATAGAGGGAAATCCCAAGATCGGCGGATTGATATAATATGATGCGCTTGTTGTGGACCAACTCTATCGATCCCAGGATTTCAACACAGGGTATTCTACCGAAACCTCACTTGCCAGGTACTCGATAGTCTGTGGTGGTACTCATATTGGGTACAACACAGATGATAGTCCATATAGGCCACGCCAATACAAGCCGCTCTCTTGCGGACTCTGTTGGAAATAATCTAAGAAGGGTACATTGGATAGAGATCGTTCATATCCAAAGGATGCCCACCTGTGGAATTTAGCAGTGGATCGGAGATTCTACTAACCTGTCCAAAGTTGAGTTGATCCAGGAGTACGAAGACCTATTGAAGTGTTGCTTTGTCTTCGTGGGACTGATGCGAAGGCATCTTTGTGTCGAAGAATGGCTCCAAGGCTGCCTTATTCAACTGAACCATTGCTTGGCATTTCCAAGCGTTCCTGTGACGTAGAACGTGGGGCAATTGGCAATCTAGGCCGTGGATGATTGGTATGACACCTGATGCTGTAGCGATAGAACGCTCAATCTCGTCGTATTCCGAATCAGCGATGTCAGGCTCGAGCCTTCTCTGTGTCACGTTTAACATACATAAAGCGCCGAGAGTGTGCGAGAAACATGACAAAACGCTTCAAAGATGTCAGCTCTAGATACAAAAATATGCCTGCCAATCACCTCGAAAACGAAGGCTCTAGGTCAATCTGCCTCAGAAGGGACAGGACTATAATGAAATGGTTTAGACAGGAAACAGCGTGGGTCCATGTAATAGCAACGAAAAATTTAGGGTATCTGCTGGCAAGCCGGAATCTCAAATTGGCCGCCAGAAGTAGAAAACAAGCATCAGTGATCATAAGGACCTGAGTGTCCAGAACATTTGAGAGATGGGAAACAAGCAGGAAAGAAGTCTGCTACCTTGAGTACCATGATGAAAATCATGCTCAGTCCGCAATAATTTACAAGTAACCTATAACGACGACGCTTCACCACTGATTGTGGAACTGCGGATGCAGCTGATCAATAATCAGAAGAACTTTCCTTACCTGATCATGCATCCACGGATACTGTTGGACCAGGAAGAGGAAACGTAGCCGATTCCCTAGGCTCTGGCTCCGGTGACTCCGCTCCTGCAGCCTTCCCGTTCATCCGGTCAAATTCCAATGTTTCAGCTAGCTCTGCGGCCATTGGGTCCAATTCTTCCTCTTTGAGGCCCGTGGCAAGTGCTACCAGCTTGCGATGGACATCAAATTTGGTGCTTACACCCGCATCTGCTGTTTGTTGAACAAGGTCCTTGACAGCTGCGCACCGAGCCTTTTGAGCAGAGCATAGCTGTCGGGCCATCTGGTATGTTTGAATCAGTCTATCCTGATCAGAAACGGATGAAGTTGCGCCGTCTTTGTCCGGCAGTGGTGTTGATGCGAGCCTCTCTTTCAGTCGGGCCTGTTGGATCTGCTCCAGGAGCGATTCATAGCGGCTTCTCAGCTGATCGTATCGATCAAGTTGTGTATTGATTGATTCTTCCTCTGCTTCTTTCGCCACAAACACGGCTGCCTGTTTCTGAATCTTTTGCCGATCAGATTCCAATTGCGCGTAAAATGCCTCCGGATTCGTTACGTCATCTGAACCAAGCTGGTTTGCTTTGGAGCCACCGTAACTTACGGCAAGCTTCTTGTTCGCCTCGGCCATGATAGAACCTATCTTAGATAGTAGTGTCGTGGTAGCAGGAGATGATTCTTGTGGAAGGGTGGTTGGTTGATGATCAGATGTGACAGGCGCTATGACTTCGCCATCCATTTGATCGTTACCCATCGTGATGGATGAAGGGGGAAGAGGGACGTCGCGCTCATGAGGTGCTGCCCGTCGGGCGATGCCTGCAGCTGTTTCACCTTTTTTATTCAATAGGTCGCCAGAGCGCGGGCATCGAGCAAGTAGTAGGTCAACTAAACGAAATGCACCATTCCGAGCGGCAACCAAAGCAGCAGTATCACCGTTCGAATCCTGGCAGGACAGCAACATATCAACCTCCTCAACCGAAAAGGTAACGCGTAACTTTTCTAGCAATACTTCACAATAATATCGCGAGCTTTTCCATTTCCCCTTGCTCCGAGTGGTTTCCGCTATGTGGTGAAATATAGTAGCGCCAAACCAGTCTCTGAATGAGACTGTGTCCAGTAGCAACTCTAGTAGTGGCGGAAATGTCTTCTTTTCGTAGTTATTTGTGAACAGCACAGCTCGCACGAGTGGCGTTTCTTCATGGATCGACAGTGCCTTGATATCAGCCCCTCTCCGCAGCAAGTCTCTCACAATCTCCAAGTCACCCATCGCGCATGCCCAATGAAGAGCAGTATTGCCCGAGTCGTCAATGGGACGATCGACTTGGAAGTTGGCGGGTGGTTGCGGGGAGGAACACGCGTGGCTTCCGGAGCATCCCCTACCGTCATGAAATAATCCAAAAGTTGATCACCATAAAGTATGTGTTCCTGTTCAGTAATCGACATCGCTGGAGCCTCATTAATCCCACGCTTGCGCTTCCGGGAGTAGGTTCCGTTTTGTGACATTGCCATCATCTCCTCGTCCGCAATCATGGAAGACGACTCGAGAGTCGCCTGTTCGATCGATTCATCCTCATCAAATCCATGACTCATTTCGTAATGCTCGTAGGTATAGGTGGGTGGCGCCATACTTCGTTGGGCTTTGACGGCATTCGCAGCCTCTTCATTTGCGGCCCTCTTACTTGCTGCATTCTTTTGGGCTCTTGGTTTTGACGCTGCGGTGGTATGTTTTGGGGCCGGTGGTGGGCTACGATCTCCAGCCACGTAGTCGAAGATCGGCCTTAGCTTGTCAATGATGTTGTTGCGTTCGGCGAGCATACGACCCTCGGGAAGCGGTATCCATGTTCCTATACATAGTTGCAGCGTGTCAACCCCGTGCAAGGATTTGACAAGAAGATAGTCTTACCTTGGTATTTGCCATAGCCACCTTGTACCTTCTCATGAACCCCTTTCTGCACCTCGCGCTCCAGAATGCGAGTTCTCGCAGGTTTGTCAAAGCCGGCTACTTTCAGAATATGTGTGGCATTTATCCAGTCATCGGAGCGTCTTCGCATAACACTGTCACCGTCAAGCTTGAACTCGTAAACCGGGACCTGGTAACCAGTGTTAGAATGCTGTCATCACCATCGCATGAAGATGTTGGGCAAACAGGCGACAACGAGGTTCCTGCCGTGACGGACGGGGCACAGAAAAGTTGCACTTACACTGCTATAAGTAGCAGAGTAGACCTTTGAAAAATCCACAGTCGCCATAATGAGCCTCTTCCGCAAGGCGGCCTGATCCAGCGGGTTCCCGTACAGCAATAGGATGTTGCGGTGTGGTCGCGGCTTCGGAAAAGAACTCGAATCCGGGTTTAACAGTTTCGAGGCATTAGTTTTATGAGCGATATTTTGACTCGGCTCATTCCATGAACACGAATTAAAAGCAAGCTGGGTCGGTGATAGCCCAGCAACAACTACCTCATAACGCGACGGATTGCAGGGCTGGCAAGACGCGCTCGGGTAGTCGAACCGCGTAAAGTGGAATTGAATGCGCTAGTCCCTTTACGGAACAACACACACGTGATATATATCACATGACTTATCGTCCGGAAGGAACGACGACTGCGGATAGCTGCAAACCTCGCTGCCCAGTCGCCTATCCTCGGAACAACCGCCAATTGCATTATCCCCTCGTGCCAAGATGACTGTCGCCGAGTCCGTGAAGAGTGCCGTTGGGCTTGCGGATAGCACCGGTACGTAATTGCTGCCATTGGCATCCGATAAGAACCGCAGCAATGACACGACTGTTGGCATTGAATGATTGAAGGCTAACTTTTGTATATAGCTGCTTCCCGCCAGGAAATGTCGGATGCCCGCCTTCCCCTTCAGTACCGCGACTCATGCGCACACCTTTTGATCCCATTGAACCGTTGCCGACAGCAAGAGTACTACCTTCCCTGGAAGTGCGAGGTAAGTCTCACACCCGGATCGCTTACTGGGTACCTCGTTGGTTTCACACTATTTATAACTAATACCATTTTATTTTCTACCCCATAGGACGAGAGACATAGCTACGAGAAGTGCCAGTACGAGGAGTTCAAGAAGCGCGTTGCTAAGATGGAAGAGCTCCGTGCTGCGAAGGGTGGTGCCCGGAGCAACTAATACCACACATATCGGCGCGGCATTCGAGACGGGCAAAGTAGCGGGTTATGTACATAGATATTCTGAGATTGTTTGTCCATGCACCGACATTGGCGTTGGGATTCATTCGCGATTAAGCTTGCCGACACCACACCGGTGACAACCGGAACATCAACCGGCCAACCAACGGCTTCAACTGTATCTGGTGATCGCCTACCTGATTTCCTCGCGCTTTTTATGACGAGGTCAGAGTATCAGAATCGTCAAAATACCTGGCCCTGGATAAGACACCCAACTCCGTCCAGGAGGGAATTCGGCCCCGCCAACTCCACCATTGCGACAGAATTAGAGTGGCAGACCCTCGTGCAAAACTCCGAACAATTGATTTCGGCCCTTTCCCCCCTGTATAATAGGAACCGCACCCCATAAAATGCTCATAGGCCATATCAGCTATATCGTTACTCGTTAGGGGCAATGACTGGACGCAAGCACGACTACTAGCATAGTCCTAACTAGAGATAGTGTTCTCTCAGTCTGCGCATTCAGTTCCGGATTGTCGAGAGAATGCCATCAACTGTCCGTCCTCCATCCATATGGCCGGCGTCGGAGCAACTGATAGCGAAAATCACATGATCCCGTAATCCCCTCCACGCTGCTTAGAAATCGGCGGCGTTGACAATCACCGACACTGCTTCCCCTGCCCCGCTCGCCTACCAGAAATGGAGGGACAAGTTTCCCGGTCACCAATAGGCGCTTGAGCCTGGGACCCCCCAAGGTTCGACAGAATTTCAGCATAAAGTCGACAAGAGGAGCATCTGACTCGTCTTCCTCTTATTGAGTGCCTGCTTGTCTGTCTGACATTGCTGTTTCGTCGGCTGTACCCTGACCTTGCGACATTGCGTGCCACTGACGTTGATTGTTCTGCCGTGGTTCGGAGGTCATTATCGGGAAGTTTCCCCTCATCTCCGCGGGGTTTTTGAATGGCCTGATCTCCGAATTCTCGCCTCACCCGGAGACTGCTGGAACATTGAAACCTAAGACAAGAATTTACCTTTTGGAATTTTATTGTCCTGCACTGGCAAGATGGGTTTGCTGTAGGTGGAGTGTGCTGGGTCAAAGCCGGGTTCCATTAATGCGCAAAGACTAACATTGGCCGTTCCTTCAGAGCGCTTGGGACGGCCCTGGACTGGCCAGAGGCCAAAAAGAGGGCAGATCAGGTTCGCAAATGGGGGATTGAGGTAAGGCCTCCAGTCTTGTCTCCGTGTCTTCCGCGTTATTTACTCTACTTCTGGTCTTTTGCTGATCGAGATAGCAATTGCTCGCCAATTGGCATAGGGCCAAAGGCAAGGAGCGGAACGCCCTTCTTTGGGGCGATGAGGTAAGTCCGCAAGGCCTCATTTTGAGCGTGTTTCCGATGTATACTAATGCATTGTCCTTCATTAGGTCGAGTACCTCGTCGTAGCCGTCGATGATGAGACGAAAAAGGCCCGCCTGTCTCTCGCACAGGCTGAAATTCTCAAATCGCTTGCCAAGGATGAGGCATTATGGAAGGAAGGAAATTCTTCGAAGTCTCAGAACCAGGGACAGTGAGTTTTGGCTTGTGGTTCCAGGAAATAGAAGGGCGCATCCTGACAAACTCTAGTGAGGGCGAGGAACCACCTCATTTTCACCCTGAGTTCGGACGATTTATGTTGGAAGCCACACCGGGGAAACCTTGGGGCATTGACTTCAAGGATCTACTTAAAGTAGAGTCGAATATGAAGTGGCGGTAAGTGTCACAGTCTCAGGGCAAATCGGGATATCTCTAATGATCGCATACCAGACGTGAGGTTGCAAAGGCGCACATGGCACCGAATGAAAGCCCTATAACTCTTACAACCTTCCCTCGCCTGGGGACGAAGGATGATTATATTCAGCCCTATTATCCCCCCTCGGGTCCTGCGCTTCGATCGCAGTTCGTTCCTGACGAAATCGCCAACCCTCATATTAGGTTTCCAACATTGGCGGCCAATATAAGATCAAGGAGGGGCCGGAAAATTGAGCTGAACGTTCCCATATACAAGGATACGAACACACCTGAACCGTTCAAGGATCCGACTGTGGACTATGATCTCCACAATTGGCCTGAGGATGATGATGTCAGAAATGGCGCAGCCAAGGATGGCCATGTTTACATGGATGCTATGGCGTTCGGTATGGGCAGCTGCTGTCTTCAGATAACCTTCCAAGCGAAGAACATGACAGAAGGAAGAAAGCTGTACGATCAACTGAGCCCGCTAGGACCAATTCTTCTGGCCCTGACAGCCGCTACCCCCATCTATAAGGGATTCCTTGTGGACACGGATGTCCGTTGGAATCAAATTAGCGGGGCCGTTGATGACCGAACGCGGGAAGAACTTGGTGAACTCGTAAGATCCTCTTCTCTTTCCTTCTGCTGTTAACATCTCTTGTGGACTATGTTAACATGGCACAGCCCCTGAAAAACGATAGATGGAGGATACCAAAATCTAGATACGCTTCCAACTCGACCTATATCTCCCAAGATCCCAGGCTGAGGAAAGAATATTTGGACCCTGACCTCATCGTTGATGAAGACATCAAAAAGCGCTTGATCGATGATGGTATGGATGATCTTCTAGCGACACATTTCGCACACCTGTTCATCCGTGATCCGTTGGTTATATTTTCGGAAGATCTCGAGGAGCTAGACTTGAACAAAGCAGACCATTTTGAGAACCTACAGTCAACCAATTGGCAGCACATGCGCTTCAAGCCCCCACCGCCTGACAAGGATGACATCGGCTGGCGAGTTGAATTCCGATCCATGGAGATTCAGATGACAGATTTCGAGAACGCTGCGTTTAGTATTTTCATCGTGCTCGTGACTCGCGCAATTCTGAGTTTCGATCTCAACTTCTACATCCCAATCCAGCGTACGACAGAAAACATGGAGACGGCGCATGCACGCGACGCAGTCCTGGAACAAAAGTTCTATTTCCGCAAAGACCCTTTTGCTCGTCGCAGGCAGAACCAGCAATCACCAAATGGTAGCAATGTCTCATCTAACTCATCATCTGCTCAGAACACACCACCCCCATCGCCACCGCTAAACCCGGTGGAGTCCGAATACGATCTCATGACTATTTCTGATATCATCAACGGCTCCGCTGATGGGACTTTCCCTGGATTGATTCCGCTCGTTGAATCTTACTTGAATAGTGTGAATGTGGACGTTGAGACACGCTGTTCTCTAGCCAGCTATCTTGACTTAATACGCAAACGTGCTAACGGTACACTTTGGACTGGAGCCAAATGGATTCGTGAGTTTGTTGCGTCGCATCCTGGGTATAAGCACGACAGCACTGTTTCAGAGGAAATCTGCTACGACTTGGTGAAGGCTGTGGATGAGATGACTGTAAAGGAAGGCAAACACGGCACCATCGGGTGGGAACTCCTCCGGGGCAAGAAGAACTAGACGATTTGTGGAAATTTGCTGCATATAGATGTAGATAGTTTGCATTTCATATACTTTACAGCTTGCTGGTACAGATAAATGCGACACTTCCTTTGTTGGGCCAAGTGAATTATTATTTCAGCTCTCCAGTGCTCTTAATTACCAACGCCCATAACTTCTAAATTGTAGCTGACATGCTATACCGGTTGACTGCCATGCTATTCATTAAGCAGAGAATACTCATTCAACTTTTGTTCACTGTAATTCAGGCACATACAACCACTCAAAGCGCGCTTATGAGATCTTCATCCCCTCCTGCGGGCACTCTTCGCTCCTAAACACTATGGCAACAACAGCTTTTCTTCCTCTGTTGGCTGACGACATGAATCAGCCAGCCCGGTTACTTTCCACACACCATCGAGTTTATGGAGAATGAAAAGCTCAACCCCCACATGATGCACAATCCCATTGACTTTGGCCCGAAAGGGTGCCCATACCGCAGCCAGGTTCCCTGGCGAATATACCTTCACTTCTGGATCCCAAATCCGTTCGTCGATTTCGTCTTGAATCCTCGTTACTTGTTCCACGAAAGCCCCAATGGTACAAAAGCGAGGAAGGGTTGGTGATGGCGGCCAAACTGACATGCCTCCTGCCCGAACGCAATACTTTTCAAATTCGCCGGGACTTTTGGCCCTCAGTGCCTCCAGAAACCCTTGAATAACAGCCATTATGGAGTCGACTTCGTCGGGCAGTGGAGGCAAACCTGCCAGTGCAATTGTTTGACTTGGTATGATCCAGTGCATCTCTGATATCTTCGGACCGGGATTGTGATGATATGTTGTGGTAGGTGTGAGCTCTGCTTCAATCGGTACGACGACTAGAATCTGATCATATGATGCCTGTCACCAGCTGCACACCAGGAAGTGGAATGGATTCTGAATTCGGAGTATGTTTCCTACTCTCGCCCCAGGATACTGACAGTATATGCAGTCCCTGGTTCGGCAAGTGTGTAGACTGAGAGTCATCGAATAACTTATACCTTCTGGGTTTTCGGTGGATAGCAGCCAGCGACAATGGCCCATCGAAGAAATCACTGCATCATATCAAGCCACAGCCACGGCAGACCTCGGATGGAACGGATCTGCAGTGGCTATACTTTGATATAAAAGCAACAAGCCAAGCCAAGCCAACGTGTTACCGTTACAATGCCAACGATGGGTTTGTTCCACGGCGATACCTCTTGCTCCCGGTGGTGTGTGCAGAGACCATATGAAGCTTTGCGATCATCTGAAACTTTTGTCCAACGCACTATAGGACGGGAAGTCAATGATGCAGCGTATCCTTTTGCTGTCTGACCACCTTTCCAGGAGTCTTCACACCAAGGGCGCTGAATCCGTCCCAAAAGAATAGATCCCATGAACGTTTGAATCAGCTCAACGCATCTGCTGGTCAGACAAGGCTCGATAACCCCTCACAGCCCTCTTGATATGATAATTCGTGCGACTCTGGCCTTGGAAAAGGGCTTCTGGGCTGGGCTTCTTCTGTCCCTGTGCAACATGGGGTCCTGGTCCCGGATAAGTTGATTTTTGCGATCAAAGCATACAGGTTTAGGCTGATTACGGAGCAGGCCTGTGTCAGTGAACATGGAGTATTCGTCATCAGCTGGTGAGAAACCAGGAGGTTTTTGCCTAATGAGGGCCGGTCAAGAACTCCGGGAGATGTCAGGAGCACCGTGGACGGCTGTCCAAGCCTAGGCGTGCATTGTGCATCTGCAGGTGTCTGGTCTGGCGGTCAGGCAGTCCACACATGCCTCTTTCCTTCCTCGTGTGTCTCATTCACCACTTCCACCTCACTCAATATGTTTCTATATCTCGCTACCACTGGCCCTTGGGCCTGTTTTGCTTTGTCTACTTGTCAGGGCTTCATCCATTTTCTTCTGGTATGCTGACTTGACTTATACCATTCGCCACTCGTCAGCAGCAGAGATATATTTGGCGCCGGTATGATAGTCGTTCATATTGCGGCAAGCTCGCGGGAAACCACGCTATCCAGCCGTCGCGTGAAACTGCCTTCCCGGAAGACCCCATTCAACTTGCCCTCCGGCAAATCGGTTCGGCACTTTCAGACGCTTGGGATGCCATCATTGCCATCATTGCCATGAGGTCATTGGGCCCGTTGCGTCCTATGACCAAATGGCTCCGCAATTCGGCCGACAATCCTACCTGGAGTGGGAATTTCCACACATGGCGGTCGAGCCTTCAATGCTTTCCCCGCATTCCTCAACCCCATGGTTTCCGGGATAAATCAATCTCACTGATGAGTCTAATGCAAGATACTGTGGTTCGAATTCTCCGGGGTGCATTCATCCCTGCTTCCCCACAATTTGGACCCCTTTTCCATATAATGGCCACCCATCAAGCCTTCAATCGCTGCCTGAGCGAGTACCGATAGCAAGCCTCTTGTCCTTCCACGATGCTCAAAACCGCTGCCGGTCTTCTTGCTTTACTTGCCGTAGGGAAAGCGGCGCCAACCGGCGCGGCCAGTCCCACGGCCAATGTTCGCAACGGCACATATGTCGGAGTGCGGAATACGCATTACCAGCAAGATTTCTTCTTGGGTATGCCGTATGCCCAGCAGCCTGTTGGTGACTTGCGGTTCACGGTGCCTCAGCCTCTGAATGAAAGCTGGAGCGGACAGCACGACGCAAAAGAATATTCTCATATCTGTGTGGGATACGGTGTACGTGCGCGAGACTCTCTTGCGAGCCTGGTTCTTGGAAACAATCTAATAGCAGAGCATGTTAGACCGATTCAATTTGGTACCCGCAGTCCGAAGCGTGCCTCACCTTGAACGTCATTCGTGACTCTTCGGTAAACGACAGCTCGAAGCTTCCTGTAGGCGTCTGGATCCATGGCGGTGGCTTCTACGAGGGATCCAGCGCTGACCAGCGCTACAACATGTCTGCTATCGTCTCCAACTCCTATAAGATTGGTACGTCTTCCGACACAGGTGGAAGAATTGTCTAATTTGTGACTCGCACTGCAGGAAAGCCATTCATCGCCGTTAGCCTCAATTATCGCCTTTCAGCCTGGGGCTTCTTGAGCTCCAGCCAGGTCTCGGGTACTGGCAACACAAACCTAGGCATCAGGGACCAAAGACTTGCGCTCCAATGGGTCAAGGAGAACATCGAGGCATTTGGAGGCGACCCAGAAAAGATGACTATCTGGGGCGAGTCTGCTGGGGGAATGTCGGTTGGCTACCATCTCGCAGCATACGGCGGTAGGGACGACGGACTCTTCCGCGGAGCAATCATGGAATCAGGAGGTACGATGACAGCAAGTCCAGCCAACTATACTGGATACCAGCCACTTTATGACGATCTCGCGGCCAAAGTCAATTGCTCCGACGTAGTGGATTCGCTGCAGTGCCTGCGCGAAGTCCCCTTCGAGCAATTGAACGCCGTTCTCAACGGCACTGATGGCTCATCAGAGTACAACTTCGGGCCTGTCATCGATGGCGATCTCATCAGGGATTGGGGGAGTCTCCAGCTTGACAAGCATGAATTTGTCAAGGTCCCGATCATTTCAGGAACCAATACCGACGAAGGGACCGCGTTCGGGCCCACTGGGATCAATACAACAGAGCAGTTCTATGCATATCTTACAGGTATGCACGATGACCAGTTAACTTGACAGAATCCCAGGACAGCAATTGGGCTAACCACGCGCAGATGGCTCATCTGGATTCAAACTACCCCCGACCATCGCCCAGCAGATCCTGCAGCTCTACCCCGATGACCCAGCACTGGGCATCCCCGAGTTTCTCGGGTCCAGCCGAGTCCCGTCTAAAGGCTACGAATGGCGGCGCACCTGCGCATACGCAGGGGACTATGTAATGCATGCTAACCGACGGCGACAATGCGAGGCGTGGGCGGAGACTTCGACGACGGCCTACTGCTATCGCTTCAACATGCGAGCGGCCGACGTTCCGATCTTGTCTGGCGCCACCCATTTCGAAGAAGTTTCGTTTGTGTTCAACAACATTGCAGGCCTTGGGTACCATTACGGGAAGCCGTTCGCAGGGATGCCCGAGTCCTACATCCAGCTAAGCGACTTGATGACCAGCATGTGGGCCTCGTTCATCCACGACTTGGACCCCAACTCGGGCATCAAGGACTCGGATGTACGGTGGCAGGCGTACGGGAAGGATCAGCCGGTTGATCTGGTGTTTGATGCGAATGTCACGAGCTACATGGAGCCAGACACGTGGCGGAAGGAGGGGATCGATTATATCAATTCCGTGGCGAGCGCGTACTGGCGATAAGCTCCTGCTGTCGATGCACATGTGAGCCTGTTCTGTGAGTTTAGCTTTTCGTTCGATGCAGCCTACGATAGATGGTCAAGCAAACAGGGAAGGGTCAAGCGCATCTGGTCCCGTCTCTCGTTAGAAGCCAAACACCGATGCAGTGCTTCATGCATCAACCCGGACTCTGTATGTAATCTAGTTTCCATCTGGATGGTAGATCCGTCCCCGATTTGCAAAAAAGCGAGATGCTAGCGTTACGAGCAACAGGAAAACCTACGCATCATGCATTACAAATCAAGAAATACCGGTTTTGTATCACGAACCCAGCGAGACAGCCTATACATGATTGGTGGCAGTGACGGTCTATGTACCTCGGAGGCACACGCTCGTCCATCAATTGTCTCCAGCCAAGCCAAGCTAACAGCCAAGAAGAGAGACATCACAGAAGACAAAAGGCAAACCTCCCCGACCCAGTGCCAGGGGAAGCCAGTCTCAGGGGGTGTGGTCTGGCAAGCGAGAAGTGTTGTTCCTCACGGTGTCTATCCGGCACCACCACCCTCGGGGACAGACAGACAGATCGACTATCATACGATCCATACCAAGTCCCCGACTGTACTACTACCGATGAAGAAGAGGGAAGGAACGGGAAATAGAATTTCCCCTGGTCTTGATCCCTCAGCTACCTGCCAGAATGGGGTACCCAATGGCAGCGGGATCCACGATTTGACAGTGGATGGGACGTTCCCCTCCCCCCGTGGCTGTCATGGCTGGAGGGGGACCTGTCATATCCTTTCCCTTTCCGGATAGCCCAGCCAGGGGTCCTTCGGGCTCGATTCTCCTTCCTTCTCCAACTCCCGTCATCCTCAACCAGGAAAAATTCCTTCAGCAAGCTGACTGGACCCAGCCTAGAACTAAGAGATTAGAGAGAAAAAAAATCTATCGAAACACTCATCCAGAAAACAACCACCACCGGTACTATCCCATCTAAACGAGATGGAGTTCCAAAGTACAGAGAGTGAAAAATCACTCGGTAAAAATTACCTGATTGCAGAACGGTAACCATGGAACGAGGCATGAACCCAAGGGCCCGCGGGGGGGGGACCTTTTGAACATTCCAGAACATCTTAGCTGGGTCCCTGCCAAAACCAACCCGAGTACTAACCAACCATCTATCTACGTACTAATCTAGATAGGATAGGTAGTCAGAAGTGGGAACAAACAAAAAATGAAATGGATACTTACTAGAAAATACTAGACGGCAAAAAAACTAATCTATCGAGTTATCGCGGGTTCGGTTCCTTTGATTAAAAGGTCGCGCTGCCGATCGCGATCGCGTGTAATCAAATCAACCAGGTTGTCATTGACCACAAGTCCTCCACAACAGCTTACCCATTCCATTCCGGTGGCGTAGGCCCCCCCCATTCATTCCCTTCCTTTCCCGTTTCCCTACTATTCTTTTCTTCTTACTATTATCTAATACTCTGTAATCTCTAGACAGTTAATTAATTAATTAATTAAAATGTTCGTTCGCCCTCTATCTACCTTTTTCTTGAACTACTATTATTTCTTCCCGACGGCCCCATCCCATCTCGGGCACCTCGTTTGCGGGATCTTGCTTATTTCCCAGGCACACCTCCCCTCTCTCTCCCTGCTTTTAGTAAAGTGGCATTTTGGCGCCCCTCTTCGCCCCCCCCCCCCCCCTCATCCCCTCCCGGTGCCACGCAGATTCGATTCGATCGTTTGCTTCTTCTTCTTCTTCTTCTTCTTCTTCTTATTCTTTCCGAGTCAGGTAGGTAGGTAGATAATTTCCATTGACGTTTCTAAATATAATCCATTCCATCTCTCTTCATTATTTCCTTCCCGCTCGAGTGGGAATCTTCAGAGTTACAACTTACGTATACCCTCATCTCATCACCACCAGTCCATCAAAATATAAAAAGGAAATTAAACCAAGACAATATACTAAATAGGATAATAGATATAGGAGAAACATAAGTACCTAATCTCATTAACTGCCAGATACCAATAAGTTTCCAAGATCTATACTACCTACCTACCTACCTACCTACCTTCCTACCTAGATAAGTAACTATATGTTGTTCTGTCAGCTGTCATCGTCTTCGTGTCGAGTACCCATTTAGTTAGTTATTACGGAGTAGTAGGTTGGTTACTAAATTAATTAGGTAGTTATTCTAGCGAGGTGAGTAGATAGTTCGATCCTTTCCCTGGGCCGGGTGTATCCGTGGTTTGATTGATTGATTGATTCCTTTTTCGTTATCCACGTGTTTGGGAGGGGGAGGGGGGTTTGGATCTGGGCCGCGCTGTTGGGTGAGATGGAAACTAGCAGATGGATCTGGGTATTTGGTTGTATTGCAAATTTTGAGATGTATGTTGTGTATTTTGGATGATGGGGGGTTATTATTCTGTAGTGTAGTGTAGTTCGAGTTGGAGTTGTGGTGATGATGTATATTTGTCTGCGTGATGGACTATGGACATTTTGTTGTAGGGAGAGGTTTGGAAAGGTTGAAAGGCTATTCGCTAAGGGATGATATCTGGGAGCATGCAGAACACTGGAGTCTACCTGGATAATCATAATCATAGACATATGTAGCTTTCATATCCAAATAATGCCTGGTCAACTGTAGATAACTACAACGCCCCAGAAGGGGAGGATGGTAACGGCCGAAACCATGTACAGTACTTCTGGAACATACATACAGTCATACAGTCACCATACAGAAGCCACCCTCTGAATCATCAGGCGGATGCACTGATCCTCATGCATCGACTACTGTGCTTCACGCCTTAACGCTATGTATAGTAGGTACCAGTACCTTGGTTGGTGGCAAGCATTGTCACTGGAGCAGATCAGTGCGCACGCTAATCTGTATTTCAGTACAGAGAGGGACATTGTTACAAGACGCGACCATAAAATACCATACGGGGTAAGGCGCCTATCTGACAAGTGACAGCCGATGATAGCCATCAGGCAAGTCGCTATAAGGCTATAAGGAAGCTACTATAATCTGACGCGATCGGAAGTCATATCTAACAGCCATATGGCTGCTGGCATGATCGATCGGGATCAGGTTACATCGCGTCGTTAGTGTTTATTATTGGGTTAGCATCGGAGTTCCATCAGAAGTAGGCAGGTAGTACTAATTAATTTATGCTTACTTGTTCACATGATGGACCGATCGATACTCCGTAGGTAATAACAGATTGTAGTAGCCTATACTCGCATTGGCCGGGTCCGATATTGCTGCTGTGGCGCAGTGGTGTACGTTGGTATGACTCAATATATTTTTTTGGTGAGCTTCGAATAGCTCATACTGCCGGGCAGCTCGATCCCTGCTCCAGAAAACATCCACCTGCTCATAATGCAATCTTCATGGTCATGATGATTTTCTTCGTTTGTCTTGGCCCGAGGTTACTGAATAGTGAAGACACCCCCTTTTGCGGGTTGATTTGTAAGCCTAATGACTCGCAATTAATATATGGCGTGGTAAATATAGCTGCCTTCAAGTAGTGGGTATCCGGGCCTTCAGCAAGCTCATCACCACGCTGCCAGGACCAAGGATGATAATATCATAATGACATCCATTATAGGGTCCGGAGGGTCGAAAGTAGGGCATCGGGATGACTTCGGTGTGGGAGTGCCCAAGGCTCAACGGACTGACTCTTCAGAGCCAAGTAATGACGCTGACCTACTATAAAATGGAGACGGACAGCCAACGGCGATTCATTTACCAGTCAGGTGCTAATACCCTTCCGGCTGTCATCTCCGTGGGCTGCTCGTTAGCACCATTGATAGACTCCGGAGCTCATATATCTTAGCCCCAACCACCCAAGATCCGCGCAGATTAACCCGCCGATGGCGATGGTCGATAGACGACGCTAAACCCAAGACTGCCCGGAGCTGGTTCTGGCAGAGTCGGCATGGTAGCCACGGCGGGCCGATCAACGACCGTTATGAAGTCAAGAGCCACCCAACTCCATCTTCTTGATTTTTGAAGGGGAGGATTATCGGGATTCCCCCTTTTTCTTTCGTCCTGTCTACTAGATAGTAGATACGCCTCTCTTCTGGAAAAGTGACAGAGATGCTTGGGCCCAGTCCACTCACGGTCCCCACCATCTACCATTGTTTGCCGGGTAATTCGACGGGGCCCAGAGATGAGGTTACTGCAGCTTTCACCTGGACGGGACGGAGGTTTTGGTGCGGAGAATTTAGAGGAACTTAAGACTAGTAAGTAGTAGGTAGCTCAACAAGTCAAGTCATGAACTCGAACCCGTCAATCAGATCCGTTCTACCGGGAACGGCGCTACTGAGCCTGGATGAGGATTCCTGATTTTTTTTTTTTTTTTTTCTTTTTCGATTTGATTTTCGTCTCGGATAGGAAATTTGTCGAGGTAACTGCTGGCCTTGGGAGATCCACGCCTTCTCCCCTTCCTCACGCAGAACCCAATAATATCGACCTGCCATCGAGATAGACATGTTTCCCTCACTAGGATCGCGTACTTTTGCAACCATGCAGACTTAACCTTCCGGATTGACGCTGATGCGTACCCCAATGATCCATCAGTCCTGACCACCAGAGGGGTGGATCACACCACAGCCGGGTCCGTAGATACGGTGGGGAAAGCCAACGTTCAACGGCCTGGAAAAGGCAGTATCTGCGTGCCGCGACCTCCGAACCCGCACCTTTTCACTGGAGATGCCAGAAGAGGATGACAGCGATCTTGCAAGTTGCAACAATAGCATCCGGCATGGTCTATCGTAGTCTGCTGAGCAGGGCCACTACATGATTCATGAGATGGCCATTTCTGCCCCTTTTCGGGAACCGCGCCTGGTGGATCGCTCGACCGCCTCGTTGATGACAATCCTCAAAAGCAGATGCTCCGGCTCAACAGGAATTAGCTATAGATCTGTCAATCGATTTTCGGGATTTGATTACGACTCAATTCGGGGAATGCATGGGAGCCGAAGTAGATCCGTCTCGCGGCCGGGGCAAGATGAGGCGACAAGGGCGAAAAAAATAGTGAAAAAAATTTAGAGAGGGCGGGAAGTGCTCTCCGAGACCATTAGATCATGACACATATTATTATCATTTTTATTGTGGTCTTGCCTTTTTTTTTGGACTCCAAGGTGACAGACAATATTAAGGTCTTCTATAATAATGATGATGATGATGATGATGAGTATTTCCTTACCTCACTGGGCCCTGTACGCACAGCCCGAAGCGGTGGTGATCCCCAGTGGCTGTCCTCCACTCTTTTTTCTTGCTTGTACTCCTCCTGTCAACCATGCATACAGCCACAGACGGGTGGGACATACCTTAGCTGTAAGAATGAGGATGATTGACAGGGCATCGGTCGAATTCGTCATCTCGGACAGGGTTTCTCCAGTCGAATCTTGGTACGCCAAAGACGGGAGAATGAATGGAGCCGATAAAGAATGGTCCACTTCACGTGTCCTCCAGGGGGATGCTGAAGGAATGAAGAACGAGGAATGAACGCCGAGTGGGCCGGCCGATTCCTTTGCCTCCTTACTTGGAAGGAGGCGACCGAGCTACTATCCTCGGCAACGGTACCTGAATTACCGTAGGCAATACCTATCTAGTACCTACCTATATCGAAGTCCACAGTGGAAGTGGGAGGTGTGAAGAAGGAAAGTGAACGAGAAAACTCTGATGGCTGGCAAGAAACTTCTTCGGTGTTTCACCATGGGTCAATGCGCTCACAGTATGTTGGTATTTGTCCCATACGCAGAGGGAGTAGTACAAGGTACGCCTTGAATCCACACAACCGGAGCAGTAAGTACTCCGTATGTCAAGGGGAGATCTGATTCTTGCTCGAGACGGGGGATGGGATCTAGGTACTAGTGAACTTGGCCCGTTGGGTACTGTACAAATTTGATACGGGACAACTTTGAACAATGATGAATGAGGGGTGGGGGCCGTTAGCGGCACCAAACACGCTCCCAAGTCCCAATCGGTCGGCGTGCAGGAAACCCAAGTCTTGGTAGCCCAAGGACGGAGCTGGCCAGAGACGAGCCATCGGGTTTAACCGTTTTGGACGAAACCCCAGCTGTCAACTTTCTGGTTTGGGATAAGTCGTCGGAGAGTTTACCGGGACGGATCCACTGCCGCTGGTCCTGGAGCTTTTCCTGCCCTCCCTTTTGCTTCTCTTTGCCCGGTGCCAGTCTCTTGGGCTCATGGTCAAATCGGCCCATCCCATGCAAAACAACAAAGGCCGTGTCAATCAAAGAGCGGTGCAGGAGTAGCCCGCTGCTAGCAGATCGGGGGCCATAACTAGGGCGTCTTAGTAATCTTAACCTTCCCAAAAAGAAAAAAAAAGTGCCAATTACGCCGGCCAATATATCTGGCTCTAGATGGGCATCCTTCCGATACAGACTTGTTCACTGGGTACCAGCGAAGATGAGCCAAGTTGAAAAAAAAGGGCAAGAGAAGCCCTTTGCACAGATGCAGATGGATTTGGAGCCGGATTTACGGCTGCAACGTCAACGTCCAGCCTCAAATGGCCAAATGGGTGGCAGGCAATAGTGGGTGTATCACAATCAGACTGGCCTCAAACCCCAACATTAGAACCAATAAGCAGACAGCTGTTGAAGAGGATCCGATCGCTCTCATTTTAGGCTCTTTCCACAATGGTCGAAGCGTTGTCGCTCCCTTCCTCTCTAGTTGGGATGATGATTTGATCATCATTGACCGATCATAGGACCCGGTCCCACCATATCCCCAATGCCGGTATCCATTATCTGTACTTATCCTGATTTTGATAGAGGGCAGTTGGCGAAGACGTTAGCGAGGCGCGACTGCCAGCCAACGGTCGCAACGGTCCTTAAACCATCCCTTTTGGCGCTGTCGATCCTATTATCCGCTTTCTGGCCCACCATTTCCCAACTCCATCATGTTGCTAACTTGCTGTTCCTAGATTCCGAGTCCTACTGCCTTATATGTCCTTGGTGAGACTCCTAATGCGGAAGGTGTGCTGTGACAATACCCCTAAAACGACAACGCTGAGATGTCTGTTCGTTGGTTGGTTGTATATATGACTCCACATTGCCCAGCTGGCTCCATAGCTGTGGTAGCCCGAACCCCCTTTTGCGTAGTAAACTCCTATGAGGCATACTTGGTTGCACACCTTGGTTCTAGAATAGCGACCACGGAGAAGGTGGGCGTAAAAGAAGAAGGGGGTACCTCGTAGAGTATTATCAACCACGGCCCTTGCGTACGATGAACCCCCCTCCCCCTGCGGTGTTGCTGTCTTGCTTGGAAAAGCCACGACAGGGTGGCAAAGGAGAACTCACCACAAAGTCCGTGGGAGTATCTGTACTCGCATGCTTCAGTTGGCTCATCCAGCATTTGGACCCTCCTCCCGCTTTCCTGCCTAGATGCGGTAACACAAACGGGTTTTCACATGACAATGGCATTACAATGATTAGAAAGGCACGAGGCCATGCCATCAAAAGCAAGATTGAATGCAATCTCGTCTCTCTGTCTATTTGGAGAACACAATGCCCATTGCAAACGTATTATTGGTGAACTGTGGGTATCTAGACATGTCCCCACTGATCAAAGCACTGGATGCGGGTGCCGAATGGATAGTTGTCGAAATAGCGGTCACTATGACTGGGAGCTTTTTCTGAGGCTCTCATGTGTGACGGGGGGAATTCAGATGCTAAACCGCTGGATGACATATTGTTCAGATGTTCAGGGCTCTGAAGATATATTGGCCCACTGTTGCTTCCAAGAACACTGGTGTCGGCTGGTATCCGAAAGACACTTATTTTGACGTATGCTAATAGCAGTCACCCGTAGATCACTGGATCCTGCTGGTATGTAGCCTGGCTCTCATATTATTAGGTCCCACACATCCTAGACTTGTTAAGTGTCAAAGTAAGAGATTCCCTCGAGGCCATCAGCAACTCGGGTCTCCGTCTATTGCCAATGATCAGGTGCTTCATTGCCGCCGAGCTTTCACCCTTGTCAGTGATGTAGCCACCTTGTCTCCGGATTTTAAACCATTACTTGCATCCCTCTGATGGATGGGGGCTCCTCACCCAGAGCGAACGCCATCTCTGGAGACGGTGTGGTACGGCCACCCGGGTTAGCGTAGAGGGGCTGGAGATGATGTTTCCTTGCCGGTAGATAGTCGGTAGGCAAGTTTTTACTATCCTCGAAACCGCTTAAGGGTATGGACTATTGTACTGCCAATATAAGCTTGTTGGCCAATGCATCTGTCCTATCCAATCAATGTCGGCTGAACGACTTTACATGGCGAGCGCAAAGATTTCCCGACCAAGCTAGTCCTTATTAGGTATCTAGCCAGAGCCCCAGGCCACAGCATTCCTCACACTCAGTGTTCTAGAGCGGAGTCCGCTGGACTCGCAGGCGAATAACGTCCCACGACATCGAGCCTAAACGTAGGTGAAATTTGAAAACGGAGGTCCTCTCCCTTGGGGTGTAGACGTAGGTATATATTAGTCACACTAAGAGATGTTCGAATATAATCATGGCTCACCCAAAATACGTGAGCTAAACACACATAAAAGAAGATATATGGGATTAATTGAAGCAAGGTGCAGTGGAGGTAGATTATCTGTAAGTACTACTAAGTGATCCGTAGGTAAGATGGGAAACGTACCTAGAAGTGGCTATAAGGGTGCCTGATTGGATGATCGCGTTCTGGGCGACCGTTAGATCCATGATCCATTTTTTCACTGTTGCCGCCTTGTCTGTGCACCGGTAACAGTAGGACAAAAAAGTACCGAGTCAAATGAAGCCTGGCGTCATAGCTTTGGATTCCTTGATCTGCTGAACCTGGACGAAATTACCTCAGGAAAAATTATTCCGGAAGAGAAGCCTCCATAAGGATTGACACGGAGGATAAGTGTACCTGTGGAATGAGGTCATGACTTTCGCCCAACATCACATGTCAGCAATTGATGGAGCAGGTTAATAATCAGACAAGTTCCAATCCTTTCCCTCCAGGGATCTCCGACGCCATGCGCTTCACCTGGCGGAAGTAGTTACCGTAGCCTTGCCAATTCTGGTAAAGATCGGAGGCTTCCAGTTGATCCCTCAAGGAATATTTTTAGCGCCATCTGCTGGAAGTCAGTTCGACTTCCCCTAGCCTGACAGTAGATAATAGATAGGTACAATTCGCAGCAAAAAATCCACTTTCTGGGCTCTAGAGCGCTGAAGCCAAGTTCTATGACACCGAACTTATATAGATTGTGTACTTCAGTGCTCCTAAAATTCTGTAGCTCTACGGGGAATGCAATGGACCGGCAATATTCTCAGAGGCATGCTGGATTTTAAGAGTGCGTGTCAAAGCGACGTGGTTCATAGCTGGACGAGAAAGCCCCCAAAGCCCATTGTGTCGGTACAAAGCACCGTCCACTTTAGAATGAGGGGGGGGGGAGGATGGGGCAAAGCCTGCAGAGTAAAAGTCTCCATGGAGCGCCGGTGGATGAGCGTGGCTGCTTCCTTACAGGGGCCGAGGGCTTCCGGATACACTTCGGTCTGCAGTGCCATGGAATGATGGGATCATGGGAGACATTGAGAGTCAGGGAGTTTTCCACAATTTATATTAATGTTTCAACCGTTGTCTGACTCGCAGCTGCATATAAGTCGCCGTTTTTCTCATTCAATCGTTCATAATACGTATTCGATATGCATTACTAGGTAAATACGCGAGTACGACCCAAACTCCGTAACGATCGAAACATACACAATATATGTATAAACTTGAGGGGCAGGGGTTTGGTTCAAGGGTGCTAAGTAAGAGCAGCACCAGCATACCTACTATATCGAGCCCATTGAGCAACGGATCGCATAAGTTGTGTCCAGGCTACTTAACGGCTCGGCCAGAGACAATGCTAAGTTGTAACGATCACAGTCTCGTCAGATGTATGGGCGACCACATCTATTTGACGGGGAGAGAATGTACAATGGATTTGATCTGCCAGACCGGTGTCAACACGCCTCTCAAAGTAGTATACGAACTGAAGAGGTAATCACCATGTTCAATACCTTTCTAAGTAGACACTAAAGTATGCGCATACTACTTACGTATCGGGCGGAAAGCATCCCACTACTCATCTACTAATAGTAGCTCGGACTCCCTACCATAATCATTCACGATGCTAAAAATTGCGCATGCAGCCAAATTAAAAAAGGTTAGAGCGCAAAGCTTGCCCTCTGCTGCAAGCTCCTGTGTGCATACAAGATGTGATGCTTGCGAGTGGGCAAGTAATACTTGGTAGATATCCTTCCTTAGTAAAAGTCTTATTGGCACTGTGGTCCCTGTGGGCAACGTAGGAAAGGGCATACTAGTAGTTATATATTACATTTAGACATGAATCCATAGAGTTAGAGGAAAATTGCTACCCTGATGAAAACTGACAGCATAGGGGCAATGGAGTGGTGAGTAGATAGACATGCATATGATTGAGTTGGTACCACACTAGAATCGTTGGTTACGTCAATATATTGACTAGTAGGCCCATATTCGATATTCAATGATGATGATGGCGATTGGCGTCGATCTGAAGCCTGTATGATAAATAATGCGCCCGTTCGTTGGTCATCTCCAATCATGTGGCCTAGATCTCGGTTCGGAGATGGATCGTCCTCCAAAGGCCCGCAACGTGCATGCCACTGTTGTGTTAACAGGTAATAATGGAATTAATGGAAATGGCTGCCCTTTCAAGCCCTGTGGCTGGCAAACAATGAAACCACTTATTCCAGTAAATTTTTATTGTTCGGTTTAAATGTAAGTGAGCTAGGTCTATGGATTATGGGAATTTGTTGACCATCATTTGCTTGGGTGTCCGGCGTCGAGGAACGTGTCCTAAATTAGTGGTGGGGGGGTTCAATGAGACGGCCGGGAATACGACACGATATCTTTTCGGGGAAATCGTCCGATCCAAGGAAGGCTATTGATAACAGCGCATGCACTCCGTACAGTGTATGTGGTCAATTTACTGTTAGTGCCCCCCCTCCCTTCCCTACTAGGACCACTTGTTGCAACTACGTATCTGGGTAAGCGATCGATCGATCGGAATGTGTGTGCGACTGTGCATCCGTCCTCTATGGAGTAAGTAACTTCGAAGGCCAAGTGTCCACTAGACTTTTCCAAGGTCCAACGCACCGTTATACGGGTTTACCCCAACCCTTGACGCCCTAAAGGATGTTCTCCGGTTCCACCATATTCAATAGTCCACTGCTATTACCAACATACTCACGCTAGTTTGACTTTAGACCCATCATTGATTAAAAAGGAACCACAAGAGACGAATGGGTGGTAATCCAATCACCATCAAATTGGTGGTTATGGCGAGAATTATATCTGTAAGATTTAGGCGTGTGATTGTGCACATTTACTTATTTTGACAGTAATTTAGAAGAAAGGGAAGAAGGGTGAATCAAAAAAGATGAAGGGGAGATTATTTAAGAAAGCTAGAGAGAATGATGACGATGGTGCCACCCACGAACGGCTATGCCCGAGATCTCGAGCAAGGGAAAGCGGGGAGCGTTGTACTGTACCATGGAACAAACCACGCAGGCACGGGTAAAATACGGAGCAGTATACCTGCTTACCCAGCCTCTTCCCTTTTTATCCTCTCACTCTTTTTGCTTCATGCTTTTCTTTGCTTCACTTTATCGAAGTTCCTATTGTTTCATTCTCCGTCTCTGCCTGAATTATATTTTTGGATGTCATTTTACTCGTCTACTGTATATACTATATGTTACGCAGGGAAGAATATCTCAGATCACAAGCTTTGAAGAGGGAGGGTCAGGGGTAGTAAAGATTCATTCCTTGCGGGAGGAATCTGGCCATGGCTGCAGCTAGGTTTTGGGTGGTTGTACTACCCTGCATTCTGACTGGTTGGATCTCCGTCAGTTGCGATCCAACGGCGCATTTTTTTTGGGGCTAGTTGAAGCCGGTTATGGGCATACATATGTGTCAGCGTGTGTGTGTGTTTGATGTTTATGCGTCTTGCGGAAATGCGACTCAGTTTCTCGACTAGGAACTGTTCCCAGATCTCACCTTGGAGGGTAACATCCATGTAAGATGATAGGTCCTTCCAACCTATATAGACATACCTACCTAGATTATCTCAGCTATGTCTTTACCTTTCCCAGGTATTCAATAGTAGTAAGTAGTTCTGCTCTAACTATTCAGCCCATGAAGAAAAGAAAGAACGAAACGGTAAGCCCATTAATCCAATGCTGTAGATATGTGCCTTTCTTTGAGCATTACCAGGATCTCCAGTGGTTCATCATTTGTTGGACAACAAGAAACTGGTCACTCTCACCTCACTCTTATAAATTGGGATCTTATTAGATCTTATCAATAACCATAAACTTGAGTCACTGCTAACGTGGGCGCCTTACTTGGCGGTCCGCCATGGATCGCAAATTTGGGGAGATTGAAAAAAGAAAAGAGTTGGAAGGAAACAAGCTCTCCTACAACTGCAAGTGGAGTACATAGGTGCCTTTAACTACCTTTGAGCCCGACCATCCGGACCGCATCCAGTTTCCTACCAGCTTCTCCATTTCATGTCATTTAAACCACCCATTTGTGTAGTGATACACCGTTACTTCCCTAGATGTAGGAAATTTGAAAAAGCAACGATCCCAAAACTAATCTGCGAATCGCATTGGGAGCAAATCAATAAACAAAGTATCGAGTGACAACGACTAGCCATCTATAAAAAAGGACAAGCGCCAATGTGCGAATACACAATGAATGACGTCTCCATTGTCAAGGCCCTGGCAATTGATCTGAGATTTTGTTCACTCCAACCTAAGATATTGTTCAAGAGGCATGCGCCATCAGGGGTGGTATCGGAGGAATTCTGAATCAGTACTCAAGCAACGCTCTAATAGAGTTTATTTGCCAGCCGATTATTATCAGATTTATATTATTCTCTCCAAAGTACCAACTGATTCATGGAGTGAGGACTCCAGTCTAGTGTATCTGCCGTTAGTTGGTAGGTCAAGGTGGATTGTTATGGCTGTTAACTTCCCCATCCTCTCTATTAGGTAGTTTATTTTCTTTTGCAATCTCGATCTTCTTCTTCCATCCCCTTCCAAATAATAATTTGAGTCCGCTGACCGTTCCCCTAATTCGAATAGCGTGCGATCTATGGATCTCGATGATACTTACTAATATCCTATTGAATCGACGGCCATTTCCCGCGATATTAATAATTGTTCCTCTGATCTTCTCCGCGAAAGGTTAACTCACCCCTCTTCCCCTGCTCGACTCCGAACCCCATATATGTTCCATACCAGCCTTGCTCTGATGATTTATTTTCTCGTCATTTCCTTGTGCCGTAATTCGACTTCGGGCAGTTTTCTCAGGCTAGTGCTCTTGGATCGAACTGGAAACGCTGGTCAGCGACCGTTGGAAGGGCTGCAATCCATGTTGCATGATAATTTATCTTCACGACAGCCAAGGTCTGTTCAGACCCAGCAAGATAGAAATAGCAAGGGAGAATACCTCCCCTGTATATTATTGATGAGAGAATGTGGGATGGGGGAGCAGCGGCTTCTGTGCAGGAAAACAGATTGAAATACGTATCGTGTACATATTTTCGTAAAACATGTAATTGTATGTACAAAGTAAGGAAAAGTGGGAACTTGTATTGGGGAGGGGAGGGTATGTAATTCACTTTGGTTTATTTTCTTAGCTCTTATTTTATTTTTCACTTTTTTCTCCCTCAGCAAAAAGGAAAAAAAAAAAGAAAAAGAAGAAATTCTCGGGGCCAGGGACACACCCCCCTGGTAAGGCTCCATCGCTCCCCACCCAGATATCCGCACATCGCCAATATGATCCCAACCCACTCCACACTTCGTCGAAGATCCGCAGTTCGCAGCCGTAAAGCTTCTGTAATTCGCCGTAACTTTAAAGTGGTCACGACCGTCGGTATGATTCGACGATCTCATAGTCCGTTCTGGCTCCTCCGCCTGCCTGTCTCTAATTTTCCAGGTCTGAGCTCATGTGTCCTGGGCCGACGTAGTTTTAGTAGCTCCTGTTTGGATCCTCCCATATCTCGTGTGTGTGCGGGCCTGGGTGTTGACTTAGTGGGCTAAGTATAATTATAATTGTCTTTATATTTGTACGCATTATAACTATTATAATCTTCTGCGGGTGCTGCTCCTTCTCCATTGTTGTTTCTCCTCTTATGGTCCTCCTACCTACCCTGCTGGCGCAACCAACTACTTACCCACTCCTCCTACTAAGGTATTTACTCGCCTTTTCCTGCATCCTGTCCCCTCTAAATTCTTGCATTCCAATCAAGAGGAAGAAGTCAGATTCTCCTTTCCTCTGCCCGAGACATCCTCGATCCCACTGCCTTTTCCTTTTCCCTTTTTATCCTATTTTATTTTACTTTACTTTATTTTCCTTTTTTTATTTTCCCTTTTTTTTTGAACCCGCGTCTCTTCCCCCTCCCCTTGACATTTTACTTCCATCTCCAACTTCCTTTTCCCTTCTAACATCTTGGAAGAGATCGCGTTCCTTCATATTCTGCCCATAAAATCATCTATTCCTACAACGCATACACGCTTGGCGACTGCTTTCTTTACTTTACTTTACCCCCCTCTCTTTCTACTTTGATCCCCTCACTTTGCCGACTTCAATTTCGCGTCCATTACGTTGGTCTTCATTGAGTTCGTTGAAGGGAAAAAAGGATCTGAAGAGAGACGGAAAGGAAGCGAAGAGGACCAACCAACATCTCCCTTCCCACGCGACGCATTCATCTTTCACTATCACTTGCATTCACTGCGCCTCCGCCGCTCCCGCGAACTCAAACATTGTCAAATCTATCTTTGAGGGAATTCGGCACAAATTTCTGACTGCTACTCCAGCTACTTTGACTCCCTGTGCAAGGTTTGACCTGAGGCAGATGGTTATTCAGAGTGCTAGAGGGATCGTTCCGATTTGACCTGTTCGCTTGCGCGCTGCGGGTGCGTGCCGTACTCTTGAGTCGCCCTCTACAAGAGCAGCCTCCCCAACAATTGCGAGCATTCGAACCGCGATCGCATCGACTTCGGACTTCCTGACCTTATAACGCCACAAATACGTCCGGAGCACTTTCCGAATATTGTTTTGTCCGCGAGTCGCCGCTCTCCGCCGCTTATTGTTTTCTTGGCCGATCCAGCCGAATCTCTCGTTCGCATCTCGCCCGATATCATCGTTTCCTACCCCCACAACCGCCACCACCCCAGACAATCTTGGGTGACGAAAGAAGTGGCACGGATTTTCCTTCGGGTTTCCCTATTCACTGGGAGGTTCTATAAAATCGGGTAGTTTGGCGAAAAGAAAGTGGGCAAACACTAGGAGTGGAAACGCGTGTCGGTACTCTGCACCCGATAAGGCTGTCCTCGTCTTCGAGTGTCGCTGTACTTCGCCGCCTTCACCGTGAACGCCCGATCGACTTGCTACCACACTGCGATCTCGCATTCCATCGAGGTAGTACGGACGGTCCCAGTTTATCAGTTGGGCGGTAGCGATTGGCATTGCATCAGATTGAAAGTAGTTTCCTAATAACTTTCTGAAATAAAACGCTGGCGTGATGGGGTCGTTAGAGGCTGAGCACAGACACAGGTATGTCTTCTATCCTGCGTGGCTTGTCGCAAAAAGGCCATGCAATGGCCAATCGACAGCGAACGTGCTAATCGCTCTTTTTTCCGGCTTAGGGAACATCTACCGGCACTCGGATTCCTTGGGAAAGACGGGCCTGGATACGCTCCCAAGCACCCTGTTATTGCAACAGCACCTACATCCTCCCCGACACCACTTTTGAGCCCAACAACCATGTATCCAGGCCAACCTTTATCGCTTTCCTACTCAGCATCGACAGGCGCGGTTCCTTTGCAGGCTGGATATATTTCGCCCCCGGATTCGCGACGCGCGCTTGAGGAGGAGAAGGAGAAACAGCAGCCACAGCCTCAGAGGCAATCCCTTCCGTCAATTCATGAGGCTCTAGGAAACGACAACCATTTACCATATCCTGCACCCACCCCAGCCCCTCCACAACAAGCTCATCACGTACCTCCCCATTCCCTACCTTCTAACATTGTCGGGCGGCCAGGAACGGAGGGGCCTCCGGGCCCTCCGAATCCTTTCTCGAATGGGGTTTCGACTGGTTCCTTCATGCGCGAGTCTGCTTTTTCGCATCAGCCTCAACTGCAAGCAGAAGCCTCACGGTCAAGCTTGGCATCGATTAACACCCAAGACTCGAGAAATGCGTCCTTACAATCTCTCAGTTCAGGGAAGTCGCCCACCCAGAGTGCAAAGACTGGCATTACTTCGATTTCCGGCTCCCAGCTTGGTTCCGGCTACGAGTACAGCGCGCCTCCCTCCGCTGGTAGTGTAGCCTCGCCCAATGGTTATGGCGCGTTTTCGCAACCATTTACATTCCAGTCACAGCCCCCCCAAAGTGCGCCCGCATATCCCCCTGCTTCTTACGATTCTCGACCTTATATGGGGGCATCATGGAAGCCCACTGTCCCAGAAACTGCACGCATGGACGAAGTGAAAGGAAGTTTTGCAACCCGGCCTACTATTACGGGACAACCCCAGAGCGATTCTGTCAAACGCCACCTGGATATTTTTGATGTGGAGACACCTTTAAACGAGGTACGTGTGTTTTCCTTTCATTGAGGGTCCAAGTGGATCACCATTGATATTTCCATTGGTACTCTGTTATGCGCTCTCCAATCGCTAACTATATTAGATTGCCGAAATAAGCTCGAGAACCATGGAATTTGCAAGGCGTTATACGGCAAAGGCGCACCAAACCCAGCGTTCTGGCCCTGTGTTTGGTTCTCTGCCTTCGTTACATGAAGTTGATGAGATGATCAAAATGCAGCATCATCATCAGGAAGCTTTGATGCGTATACGAACAGCTGTCCTAAACCAGGAGCATGCCATGGCAGAGCAGATGGCACAAAGAAAAGCCTACAAGGCCGGTGGGGCACATGACGATGTACATATGGCAATGTACCAGGAGGATTACAAGGGCAGTGGCGGGTTTGCCGGCGCAGATTCGAAAAAGCGACGAGGGGTATGTTTGCCATGGATATTGTTTCTTCCATCCGATTCCCTCCCTTTATTATTTACCCCTCGCCCCCGACCTTTCCACAAGTAACCCACATCTATTTTGCCATCGCTAACAGCGGCATTTTTACAGAAAGCTGCCCCTCCCGGTCGTTGCCACAGTTGCAACCGAGCCGAAACACCGGAATGGCGCCGTGGGCCCGATGGTGCCCGGACTCTATGCAATGCTTGTGGTTTACACTATGCGAAATTAACGCGAAAAATGGGAGCGAACAAGGCATCCTCTTTGGGTTCAAACTTAAAACCCAAGACTGCTCTTGACTCCGCATCACCGAATAGCCATTAATATGTTAGTCTGCTCATTTATGTGGCGTTGGAAACGACCTGGGATTAGAAGTGTCAGGCGTTATGAGTCCTGTTTCCACTTTTGATCATTACCTTATGTTGGTTTCGTTTTGGTCTTCATTTGATCTGTTTCAGGGTCAAGGTATTCCTTTCGGATGGTTGGATGATCACGAAAAGCTCCGACTTCATTTTGGTCTGGTCCTATTGGTCCCTGGGATTATTTTCTAATACCCCTTGCACGTTGTGGTAAAAGGCATCCGGATAGACTTTTGCTGATTCCCTTTTTCTTTTCTTTTTTTATCTTCCTTTTTCCCACTCCCATTCCTCTTTTGCTTTTGCCTCTCATCATATCTTGGTGGCTTTAATCTGTACTTCGATTGCCATCGTCGTGCAACTGGCATGTATGCACTTGACTTTGTTCAGTTCTTTTACGCACCCCATATCTTTGGTGTTATTGTGCCTGCTTTTTCTTTTCTTTTCTTTTCTTTTTATTTTGCTCTGGCTTACAATTATACCCCCCGTTTCCTACCAGTGTCCTACTGTTTGTCTGGGAATTGTGATCACCTCCAGATGTGCCTATATGATGTTCATGCACTCATGTCTGTCGTTGAGAATTGAAGAGAGTCTCCTTCCTCCATGTGATGACTACATGTAAACATAGTTTTTTTTCCCATGGCCTCTTTAACATTTCCACAGTCACAATGACAGAATTCTTAAGTTGTCCATTCAAACCACGCGCGCATGTATTCTCGTCCAAATCAAAAGGGATGTCTTTCGGCGTATCCCGCCGGTGCCCAAACAAGCCAGGCATAAGGTTATCAAGCCGGTGTCGGAGGCGTGTGTTTAAACATATCGGGAGTTCCGGGTCTCCATGGTCCAGCCAGGGCGGTAAACTTTCCCATGGATCCTTAGCCTGGACTATTGAGGCGCAAGCGATGGGGGAGGCAATAGCGCCCGATCACATTGGATTCCTACGCCGCGGGTTCTAGAAACCTGTGCTTTTTTTTTGGCCACCGCTGCCGATGCTGTCGTGGCAACTGTTGGGGTTAGGTGCTAGGCAAGATAAACTCCGGAAATCCTTCTTTCGCGTTCTGGTAGCGTCATTAAGGTGCTGATCAAGGGCATTCTATAGTTTGTCAACAGACATGATCTCGGCGACTATGGCGGTCCTGCATTGGTCATGTCCGTGACGCCTATGCCTATTATGTTATTAGGAAACCGCTACAATCCCTCAGATGCGGCCAGTATGTCATCCATCGCATACAGCACGCAGCTGGGACTCGATCCAGAGTGAGAACCACTGGGTCAGTCCGATGGGGTTGAACCTCGGTCCTGTACTCCGTACTCCGTAGTGGAAACCGACTATGTACCGAATCCGGCTTAAACATTGCTTAGATAATTTTGTCGGAGCCGCCCGACATGCAGCCAATAAGCAGTAGCATCCATGGATGACCGAGCCTTAGTCCAATATACTAGAATCGACCAGAACCGCCGCGGAGACGCTCGAGTTTGCATCATGTTAGTTTAGTACCTTGCTGCATGCGCGGGGCTGATGTATGAAGTCAATACTATGACCTGGAAGCATGCGAGATAAACCTCAACTTACTTTGTTTGTCTAGGTACTTAGGAACCTAGCGCGAATCGCCTGGCAATATCTAGGTATCTATCTATCTACGGAGTACTCCGCATCTATTAGAGTCACACGAAATGACGGATGAATATCTGTAAGATCATGTGGTATTTGCACTACCTCGAACTATCGAACTGGAACCGATCGGATCTCATGGCGAGTTGCATCTCATCTCATCTTGCAGGGGTTCTTGAAAGCCAAACCCATTGCTCCCGCCACTAGTAGAAATTTCCATCGGCATTCCATCGGATGCTTCCATGCCTCGGGATGATGCATGACTTGGGGTAGATATGGAGTACATGCTGAGGATTATAGTTCATGGGGTAAGATGTATCACTACCACGGTATGGAGTGAGATCTTATCCTCTTAAGCCCTCACCGCCGATTCATCCCTGTCACATAGACTGACCGCTTTCGACGCCTTGAAGCTCGGTGTATTTGTGTAACAATCGCCGTGGGCGGGCTCCGAAAAGACTCTTCCAGTTTCATCGGTTTTAGAGATTGTCTCATGTGTTCGCAAACTCTAACACAAAATACAGCCATATCATTGATAGGCTAGACCAGATAGCATTCAATAGTCCATAAATAGAAGAGTTCACGATACTAGTAGTAGGCATTGATCTGGAGGTCTGGAACACCACCATTACTCTCTGCTTAGTTACACCATAGTGCTTGAGGAGCTGCACCTGCAGGTCGTATCCTTCTGTTCACTGTTTGTCAATTTTGGTTCCTAAGAGGTATCTAGCCAAATGCTACTTCCGTACTCCGTACTGCACACACTTCTCCGTTGGTACTATTGATGTCCCCACATTAACTGTGGTAAATTAATAAAACCATACGATATACTCCGTAGGTAGGTAGGTAAAACTCCTCCGAAGGTTGATTTGGAATTAATCAATATGCCGTGTGTCCCCACGTCCAAAGCCTCCTTCCTATTGGCTGGGTCTCGATCACGATCATGCCACCACATCTACTTAGCATCAAAATCTCAGATTAGGTGGCTCAGCCTCCATACCGTTTAAATTTAATATATTTTCTCGGCCGGCGGCGGCGCCCGATACAGTAAGCCCAATCGATTGCCACCACCACAAACAGAACCCTGTGTCACCCGCGGGATCTCGGGCACCATTTCCACTGCATCTGTGCTCCGAGACCCGACCGATCGCATGAATCGGGGTTACGTCATGGGAGAGGGGGTTCGGTGGCTATTCAATATATTTTAATTTGAATTGAGCCAGAATGTTCTTGATTTGACTAACACTAGCGGACACAATAATACCTGATGCTCATTTGCATTCCCTTATCATGGACTTCCGCAACTTCCGTGGAGGATCATGCATGACGCCCTTAATTTGCGTACCGTATAGGCGTGTGTCCACACATGATTTCGAGACGAATACGGACTATACACCTCCAACATACTAACTCAGCTGAGTATCCCCTCGTAAGTCCCATACTTGGGTTTGAGTAACATGTCTTACCATAGACCCACTCTATCCAGTCTGTCGGTACTCCTGATCATGAGACTTGAAGGCATCGACTTACCGCCAGATGCAATCCGTTTGCGGACTCTATAACTCATGGTTTGACACAACGCAGTTGCCGTGGTGGCCTTGGGGATTGCCTTACGCGAAAAATAGCTAGATACGGATCTGAAATATGATTGTCTGATGAAGTTGCACAAAGTGCTGCCTTTCTATACTCAGGAAGGAAAGTCGGCTCTTTCCCATTATGGCACAGGTTGTATAATGTGTTCGTGGCAGCCGGGAGTTATTATCCTCTCCAACTTTCGCCAAGTCGCTGGTTACAGGTATAAAAGAAGCCCGATGGGTCTTCTAAGTGCAGATCTAAGGGCCTTTTCCATGCAATCCACTCTGCTTTTGAGTTAGTACCTTGGTATGCCCCAGAGCTGACACAGCTTGCTGCACAATCCTCGGCAGCATCGGTATTTTTACGTGTCCGGATGATACCGAACCAGATCTTCAAGCGGGCCAAGATTGTCATCCTACAGAATACAACGTCATTCTTCGCTTCTATTGATCGGCGATAAGAGCCGATACTTGGGTGAGTCGGGTCTTGCTTCTTATAGAGTCCGTACTATTTCACGGCATCCCATGTATGGAGTACTATCGATCTCGGGGATTGAACAGCAAGACTGTAGCCATATCTAGTATTGATTGTCATTGAAGTCCTATTTTTGATCAGAATCGGTCAGGAGCACACACGATGATTTTGGCTGCTCGAACCCTGAACCATGGTTGCTCGGCAAGCTTTAGTCAGAATATCTCATCTACGATCGGAACACGGCCATGGGTGGATCGATGGCTTGGGCATCGGGATCTGATCTGTGACAGGCTCAACGCTATGAAACGCATGTAAAATCCGTAGGCATTGTATGGTTCTATCTGGAGCAACAATCTTGGGTCGGCATCTTCTCGATTTCACTCTTACTCCATATGGTCTCAGATACCCACAGATTCATATAAACATACTATGCTACTTCTGTTCGCTATGTGGACCTGTCTTTTGCTAGTCGCGTGGTCTGGGTCTTCGACTACGTGATGCTGCGTATCGAGTACGCTGCCAGCGGTCTACCTTGAACCATACGCCGTATGCAATACCTGCGTAGATACGTACTTGCATACATACATACATACATACATACGTACATACATACTGAATCCTCCGTCTCCATCCATCGTATTATATACGCCAGCCTTGTCTGATAGGACCAGATAATCCGTATGCTGTGGAACATGGCGCTGCATATATACTATGTAGGAACATCCCTACCAAGCATGTATAGGAAGTATTCCCTACAGGCATTGGTCGTTTTATCTTCGGACATACATCAGAAGGAGTGATATGCCCGTTACACAGCAGCAATAGTCAAATATGACATACGGGCTCCATCTGCATGGTAATCGGTGTAGTATTGCAAACCGATTTGTCTCAACCCTATGCATGAAACTCTTAAGTTGAATTTGATATATCCAAAACAGGGCAAGAAAAATCAAGTATATATACATTCCTTTTCCGTCCATGTATGCATGCATACGTTGCATAAGTACACTCGCTATGCATCAGGGTAACCGACCCTGTGTCAGATAAATCGTGTATATCGTATGTACGAAAAAAGCATGTATCAAAAAATAAAGTACCCTGTACGGAGTGAGTACCATACTATACACGATATGCTCATTACATACTAGAGCTGTATCTGCAGGTCTACATACGTGTAGTTCTTACGCCTCGTGTCAAATCGAAGCGGCGTTGGAATGCGATTGGGCAGGATGGGGTTTAAGTTTAAGGTATCTAGTGGCTTTTTGGTGCGATTGCTGAGCCCAAGATGGGACGGTCCTCGCTAATCGGGCCCCAGCCTAGGTACCAAGTTATCCTATCATCGTCCATGGATGTCGGTCCGATGGCCATACTAAATCTCACTTAACCCCTGGAATGGAAAAGTGCCAACTCAGAGCCGCCCACACCCACCCCCCCTGAGACCAACGAGTCGTGACTCGAGAACACGAGGGGAGGAGCCAAAAAAAACTACGCAGACCGGGAGGGGGGAGCCGGAATGCACGGCTGCCTAAATCAAGTTGCTAGGATGCCTTAGGAAAAGCCGCCTGCAAGTATGCACGTAAGTGTGCAGACTGGGTGGATGGATTTTCCCCAATCTCAGAATTTGAAATTTTTACATGTCTTACTTCTCACCTCTTACTGCTAACCCCCCTCCGAATGAATGGATGGTCGTATGGATGGATCCTATAGAGGATAGTAGTATAGTAGTATGGGACGGGATGCTGCTGCTGCTGCTGCTGCTCTTCCTACCAAACTGCGAAAGGATCCCCGAGACGGTGAACTATCTGTGGCATTATTACTAAGATCCGTCCCATCTCTTTCCCCATCCATCCATATCCCAACCATCTAGGCTTTTCTGTTCCCCATCTTCGATTCGGGTAGCGCCGCGATCTATCGGTCAGCTTTATGGAGCTCATTCCCAATCAGGGCTAGAATAAGCGATCCCACGGGATGGGAGTGGACAGCAGTCAGCAACTCATCTTGGGTTCCCGACTAGAGTGCGATGGTGCCTCGATGGAAGACATTAGATCTCAACCAAGTGGGTTCTCTGCACCGAGCCCCACCGCGGATGACCCCGCTGACTGGATGGAAAGAAGAACCGTGATCGAAGCACCGCCGCACCGGCCATCTTAAAATTTAGTTGGGGTTGGAGCATGCCGATGAATTCGCAAGCCTAGAAGGAATATGGAAGGAGGGGGTGAAGAGAAAAAGGATAGGAGATTTTTCTTTTCTTTTTTTTTGTTTTGTTTTCCCACTCCCATCTCAACACTGTTTGTTTGCCTCCTGGATTGAAAATTCTTCGAACAAAGGAATTTGGAATTGGCTTCGATCTCACACGGTATGTTGTGCGACGGTGTACAAGAGCGATGAACCAACCTATGACCCACCCTGGATCGTCGGGGGAACTGGTTAGGGAAAGTTTTGAGATCGCTGATCGAGATCGGGTACGATTTCTGCTCGGCAGAAGGGGCGGGGGGTTAGCTACCGCAGTGAAGAATCAAGAAACAATGCAGCTGACCTTCCCGTGGGTGACGAAAAACCGGTTTTTACCTGCCCCTGCCCTATCTATCGCTCCTTACTTACTTTTTATATTCTATTTTTATTTCCGTTGCTTTTCTGGGAATTTTCTGAAAAGGGGTAGATACTCTGAGCTCTCAAAGAAACTTTCGCAGGAATTTCCATGTGGTAGGATTCTTGTACCAAACCTAAGCAACAATCAAACTGAACCTGGTACCTGGTGTACCATCCAAGGACCCTGATTGATTAGTAAAAATAATGTGACAGGTTGCTATCGCATCTTCGATCAGCCTCAACTAATTTTGACATCCATTTTCCCCATCTGCAAGGGAATAAGCAATGACAGCTGTCATGGACCAATACTTGTCATCGCCCCAGCGTGCGTGTCCATGATTTCTTTTTTCCCTTGGGGAATCTAGAAGGCAACTAACGGGGGAAGGCAACTACATTACTCCGCACAGGGGTGCCTCGAACTATCTACTAGCCTAGTCCCGCTTATCAGACGGAGTCCGGACTAGATAGATACCTACCTACTTGACGCACCTACAAGAGCAGCATGTCCCGCACAAACAAGGCTAATGCATCTCGACACCGACAGTATACAGTGGAGTAGGTAGGACATCGAGCTTGCCATCCGATCTGCTCCATACAATACGATATCCTCATCAGGGAACGCCCTGCAATGATATGCATGGAATGCAGTGACAGGGGTACGGAAACGAGGCGCTGGGATGATCGGGTGGCTATGTAGATAGCTGCATCCTATACCTACTCACCTAACATACCTACATGAGCTTGATAGCTTAAGACGAGACTTTGGTGCACTAGTCAACCAGCCGATCGTTGTCTTCGATCAGAAACCAATGGACACTGTCGCGTGCACCAAGTCGGCGCCCTTGCATTAGCTCGCCCTGTCCATGGCTGGCCCAATCACAGTTTGCGATTGTAAGATGTGGCTTACTTTATCTGGGATTTATTGCCCATATTGCATACATACTGTGTGCACTGTATGCTCTACCAGTCATATCTAATTAGACAGGTAACATATTGGGGTAAGAGGCTTGAGTGGGTGCAGGGGCTCGGGCCAAGTCATGTCATAGCATCGTTCTAGATCGGGTAGTAAGCTAGATCGGTTGACATCATGACAGCCCAGATCATGACAATACACATTGTTATCTATCATTTTGACAGGTTGACGTTGTTGTCATTGTGCTCGGTGTGGAGTAAGACACGGTGCCCTTCTCACATCTGACCATACATCCTGGATATTCTGTGTAGCACAGGTGACTCCTTGCTGATTCTTATGGGCAATTATTGGGCTTGGTTGTAGATATCCTTATTCTGAGGTAAAGGTGCCGTTTATATAAAATACAGCATCACTATCATATGATTGTTGAGTTAGGGACGCGATATGCATGTTCTCATCTGATGCGATAGCTTCCATGTCACATTTGGTGTACATCTGGTGTACATCTGGTGCGACACGAAGACGTCGGGTCGAAGTACGTAGCAGGAAAAATTGATAGGTGATTCCCTCAACTACCAGTGCTAAAAGCCAATTTGCCTAGCAGTCTAGGTAGTTGCTATATGTCACCAATGGTGAATCGAAATCTTATTTCTTTGTGATTGAAGTGATACGAGGTAAGTTCCGTTGATAGCCTAGTGTTTGTCAAGGTTTCTGCGGGTGGTTTATATGTGATATAAAGGGACCTAAAGAGTTAAAATCCGATAGAATAAGTAAACAACTATGGAAGAGGATGAAGCCCTTTTATAGAGGTCTAGGCACGTTTTAGATTACCATTCGGCGTGGGATGCCTCCATGTCAAAGGCAGGATTCGCGGGATCCTGAGGCAATTCCCGCCAGGCACCGGAAAACCTCCACAGAACCTGGCTTCCTTTCATGACACTCGGTCAGAGCTCTGTTGACAAGCTCCGGGGCCCGAGAGAGAGTCATAGAGTGCCATCATTATATAGTTGTAGACTTCTCCACCAACAACCCCATATATGGGCAGGTGTTGGTCACATGCCGAGATTCCCGCTTCCTCCGATAAGATAAAGAGAATCGCACATCACGTGCAGGATAGCTCCCCTCCTTCTCTGACCAACATAGCAACACGAGCCTCAATCTGTCATCATCGGCGTCATTTTCTTCATTACATCCCTGCTTTGTGCTGTACTTAAGACATCTAGGGGTTGAAGCTCGTTATATGGTGACAGACCCTGCGTCAAGCTAGATCGCATACTGTGACTAGTATTCGGCTTGTCGTTGGCAGCTCTGCATCGTCTGCTTGAATCACCCATATTGTTCGATCAATCAGTCCAATCCGTCCCCTTACGAAGAATGGCCCCCCGCCTAGTACCCATCACAGAGATCCCGACCGTCTCCCTTCTATACAAAGTGAAACGGCTGATCCCGGTCGCATCACCTCGCACGCAGCCATCGAAGGTCTTCAATGACACGGTCTCGCTGATCCGCAGCGACATCACAAAGCTCCAAGACGTCGACTGCATCGTCAATGCAGCCAACGAGTCTCTTCTTGGAGGTGGTGGCGTAGACGGTGCCATTCACCGTGCAGCTGGTCCCGAGCTGCTGGAGGAATGCGAGACCCTCGATGGCTGTGGCGTTGGCGATGCCAAGATAACCTCTGCGTACGATCTTCCGTGCAAGAAAATCATCCACGCCGTTGGTCCCATATATGGTCTCGAACTGCGAGAAGGCAGGGAGCGCCCGGAGTCGTTATTGCGCAGCTGCTACCGACGCAGTCTGGAGCTGGCCGTGGAGAACAACATGAGAAGCATTGCTTTTTCGGCAATCAGCACAGGCGTGTATGGATATCCAAGTGCGGCTGCCGCTCGGACTGCCCTGGATGAGACCCGGAAGTTCATGGAGCAGCCAAGCAACATCGGGAAACTCGAGCGCATCATTTTCTGCAACTTTGAGCGCAAGGACGAGGTGGCCTATAGGAAGCTTATTCCGTGAGTGATGCCCGAACTATGACCTATTGGCAATCTTAGCTGACTGACTGTTTAGTTTGTTCTTCCCACCCGAAGATCAGAGTGTCCATAGCGCCAGCAGCGACTCCGAATCTCAACCAGAATCTGACGGTGAGTCTTCGAATTCGGCAGAGATGCTCGCAGCAAAGCTTCCTGACCCGCCAACCGTGGACCCTGCCTTGGACGGAGAACCGGAGACTAAGAAGCAGAAGGTTAATGACCATACCGACCAGAGCAGTAAAAGCTACTTCGAAGATTTCTCTATCAAATCCGATGATGACTGGGAGGAGGTTGACAAATCGGAGGACGGCCGCACCGAGAAGCTTGATGATGAGCCGGTTCAAGTCGATAGTCCCCCCTCGGAGAACGACGTACAGAGCGTTCAGTCGAGTGGGATCATAGAGATGGACGGTTCGCATATGTCGGAAAGCCTTCTAGCCAAGGATTGGTAGTCGCTTCGCTCCAGGCAACAATGAGGCAGTCATGCATTGAACGATGGACGTTTACTTTTAGGCTTGGCGTTGGATGGGGTTGTTTAATGGATGGCGTTTATGGTCATGCAAAGCAGGATTCCGAGACGCCATTGTTATAGATGGCATTTTCTTTACGGCCTTATGTTAATCGATCAGAAGTACCTATCTCAACTCTAGGTGATGCTTTTCCAATGGTGTCATATTCTCAGTTTACCTAAACCAGTAATCGTGCAAACTATGCAAACAAGCTCATGATATCGGGATAGCAATTTGATAACCACAACCACTCCGTCCGATGCGACACAACTCAATCTAGCAATTGATACCCACCAACCTTCAAACCCACATCACCTCTTGATCTACCCAATCTACCAGACATAAACTCTGCATCTCAAACCTCCACTCCCCAACCAACCCCGCTCACCCTCATCAACCAACCACCCGCCCACCTCCGTCCGACCTCCACCAAAACCACCGCACCGCAAACCACTAACCACCATTATCAACCCCAATTCCAACCCTCCAAACCCAACAATGCCACCACCCAACCCTCCTCCTCCCTCCCAACCCCCCAAATTCCGCGTCTTGCCCCCGACCTCGCCAAATCCCGCCGCAACGCCCCCCACGAACCAACCCAACCTCAACCCCTCGCCTGCAACCGCAATCACAACCACAACCGACACCACGCCCCTCCTTCTTCGCCCACCTCCGCAACAGCTATGCCTCTCTTCCGCGTCCTTACCGCCGCACCTTCCGCTTCATGGGCACGCTTCTCCCGCTTCTCCCGATCGGGCTTTTCTTCTCCGAACATGTCCTCCAGGTGATGTGGGTGCGCGGACCGAGTATGACCCCGTACCTGAATGAGGATTACGATCAGATGCAGACGAAGAGTGATGTCGTGTTGGTGAATATGTGGGGTGGGGGTGGATTGTGGCCGTGGGAGAGGAAGAGGAGGTTGGAGAGGGGGATGGTGGTTACGTTTCGGTTCGTTTTTGACCCTACTCCCAATTGCTGGTTTTTGGGAGGATTCCGGGGATTGCTTTGGGGATGTTGGCTAATGACTTTTGGTGGTGGTGGTGTTGTAGGTCGCCTGCTAATCCACGACACATGGCTATTAAACGCATTATCGGGCTGCCCGGGGATCAAATCACCACGAGAGAACCGTGTATGAAGGAGACGCAGATCGTGCCGTATAATCATGTTTGGTTGGAGGGGGATGCGAAGGATCCGAAGAAGACGTTGGATAGTAATTCTTATGGGCCGGTGAGTATCAGTTTGATTACGGGGAGGGTTATGGCTGTGTTGCATCCGCAGTGGAGGTGGTTGGATTGGTCGGGTTGGGAGAATGGGGTGGTTGAGGGGGATGTGGAGCGGAAGTTTGGAGAGGAGTATAGACAGGAGGTGCGGGATCGGGTGTTGAAGGAGGCTGTGAAGTTGGAGAGGCCGTTCTTGGAGTGAGTGGAGGGCGTTGGTGGATATGTTATGTATTATGTATTATTATTATGCGCTGTATATAGACGATACTTTGCCTTGTGTGTTATTAGATAGAAGCACCGTGGAGCGGTAGATCTGCCTGCAGAAATTATGACACTCGATGTGCCTTGTGCCCTGTTACGCTAAGTGATTATTCGCACATCCTCCGGTTGGTCCTCCTGTAACCGGTTGATCTCAGATGCTATACTCAATACCCACCGGTCCTTCTCTACCCGACTGCGGGCTTTGAACACAATGGTTCGCCCGTGGACTCCAAGCGTAGACACTTGCTTTAGTCTTTGCTTCGTCTGTCCCTTCAACCCATGCTCTCGTGCGCGGAATAGGTTCTTCTTCAGAGGCTGCCATATCACGAATGTGATTGCCGTGTCCTCATCACTGCTTGTGTAGACGTCCGATGAGAGATACACCCGAGGCAAGGAATGGTGGCCTGGATGGTTGCTGTCGAATGTTTGGTTCGCGTACAGTAGGTCGGAGTCTGTCAACAGACCGGAGTAGATATAACAGTCGTTGAGGTCGATGGAGGTCTCTAAGCTCTGGTGTATATGTGGAACTTCGACACCGTTGCGCTTTCTCAGTGAACTCCGGAAAACCAGCAACTTCCCAGCCGTTAGGACAACGTGACTTTTCTTGAAGGTTGAATGGCGACGAGGCTTCCGATATAGCTGTCCAGATATCTGTGTTTGGTGTCAATATCTACAGTCATACTTTTAGAAGACGTTGCATACCTTGATTGTCCGGCAGCCTGACAGTAAGCATATGTTGTGCAGTAACGGCGATGCTTCCGCCTTCTTGACCTCCCATTTTTTAGCAAACTGTCCCATGATGGATTCCAGTTCTTCATCGATCCCCAAGAGCTCCAAGTTCCGCTGTCGGAGAACCTTAATCTCGGCAGCATCGGTTGCGATCCTATTTTTCCAGTACTTAACTAGAGCCTCCAGTCGCTTCATCCATTCGGTCTTGGTCGTTTCATTGTAAGCCTGGAAGCGGACGACGAGCTTGTTTTCCAACACCATTTCAAAGGTTTTGTCGTCATTAAATTGCCGCGTTGCACCGTCATCCCGGTGCGTATCTCTTGCTTCGGGATGGAATTCTACATCTGGCCCTGCCTCGATATTCGGATCGGCGGGACAGCTGTCACGCCGCACATGCCGTACTTCCTGCACTTTACTGAGATCGATAAATCCATCGGCATGCTCAAGATTGTGAATGTCTCTCTGCCGCTGAACGTAGGCCTCCTCGTCATGTTTCCTGATGTGTTCTTTGTTGCCACTCGACAGCCAAGAAATGCCCCCTTCCTGGAGTGGATATGGGTCAACTTCGTAAGATAGAGGCGACGCGTCTAGAATTTGCTGCGTTGAAGGCATATCAGACCCATTGCGGCACAGTCTTGGAGGCGCTGGGGGCAGTGACTTGGCCGGTCTGCAGAAAAATAGGTAGTGATCCTGAGTGAAAAAATATAGGCGCTTGAAGAACATCTTGTTCATCCGCTGATGCACACCCCGTTGAGATGTAAGACGGACCAAGAAGCCTTCCACGGGCTGTGGCTCGTCTGCTTTCTCGCCATCATGCTTTGTGTATGTTTTATAATGTTGCCTTGGTCGCAATTCCAGCTCATGAGTAGTGTGCATAGCAAGAGAGCCGTACATTTTCTCCTCATTGTCGCCAAGGATCCATTCCAGTCGATCGTACCGTTTCCAGGCAAGGCCCATGATCTCGGTCTTGGACCACCTTTGCAGCACCTCAGCCCACTCCGCACGGTTTTCCAGCATTTTCAAACATCCACGTATGATAGCCGTGGCCGCTGATTCCTCCTGTGCTATAGTCCCACTGAGTATACCGGTATTTCTTTTCTGAAGGACGGCTTCCAACTGATCAAATGGATTATTAAACACAAGGGAGACGCCCAAGTCGGGAACATGGATAGGGAGCGAAGATGGCCGGCGTTTTCCCATAATCTGACTTAGGAATGTAAACCATTCAACGGCGTGTGCGGAAGATCGCGGCCGAATTATGTAGATCTTAGTCCCATGCTTACAGGGACCCCAAAGAACAATTGCTTTATCCAGATGCGAGTAGAGGTTGACCTTCATTTTCTTTCGGCCCAAGGGCACCTCATAGTATGGAGCAACCCGCGTACCTACCTTCTGCACCTCGGGTATAACACGGGTCTTGTACATTTGGAGTGAGAATGGTGCATCTTCGTCGGAGGCCAAACGGCACGCCACCAGGTACTCTCGCCAGTGATCCACGACCCTAGTTTCCATCTTATAACTGTCATTCTCCGAATAATCATCTGGAAGCTTTTCCTGCACTGTCTCTTCGATTCGAACAAGCATCTTTTCGGCCTTGATAACCTCCCCTTCTTTCATCTTCCGTCGGTGCGGCAGATTTCGCGATAGTTTAGCCTGGGTCCTGGATATTCGAGCTAGCACTCTTTGCTGTTTATCCAGTAAATTGTCGTCTAGATTGTGCTTGGCAGCTTTCCTCGAGAAAGGATTTAATGGGTCTATTCTGGCTCGTTGCCCATTTCGGAGGGGTTCCTCTTCGGCTGTCTCGACCTGAGGTTCTTGTTGTTCAAGGTTCATAGACGATGTAGTAGGGACCCTTCCTTTTCCTTTGGATCTCGAGTCTGGCCTTAGTAACGCGGTTGTAGATCCATAATCACTAGCAGGTGCCATGGGACTTGACTGACTGGCTCCATTTTGGCTTGGGGTACTTAGCGTCTGCTTGCTTGATCCTTGCCCATGCTGCTCCGGGCTCACCGTACTAGGCCTTAAGGAAACCCTGTCCGCGTCACCGGGGCCTTGCTCCCTGGCTGTATAGTATGCAGAACTCCCATCCCGTCTCCCCATCGATGAATGCCAATCGTGTTCATTGTCCCCTGAATTCGACATGGCAGTATCTGACGCAGTTGTAGTAATGCGAGAAATATCATGATCTTCAGCGAGAGTATAAGGTACAGTGCGGAGACTGGTCTTTGGGTGTTCTTCTTGGTCACTAATCTCATCCTCTTGTTCCCTTTCTGTCCCTTCATCCTCTGTGGTATCTGTCAAGGCGGCTGGTGATTGTTCTGGCGTCGAATCATCCTGGTCGGTGTCGGAGACCTCTGAATAATGCGCCACGATTGGATCCGCGGAAAAGGTGACAGTTTTGGAGGAATATTTGCCGAATTTTATCCGTGTTCTCCACCATGACTTGCGGTGATTTTGCAACCAGCCTTGGGGAATTGGACCGATAAAGAATCTCCGACTGGTCATATGCATATGATGAGGAGAAGCATGATGCTTCCAGGGTTAGTGCAATGCAAGATGGCCATTGATATAGAGCACATACCAGTTTCTCAGCGGTATGTGAGTCCGTATCTAAGCCATGATGCTGCTGGGGTTGAAACGCGACGTGTGGATCAGTCGCCATGTCGTCGTTGACATGCTGATCTGGGGATGGATGAGTAGTCATGGCATTTCTTGTAGCGCTCCAGGAGGATAAACAAAGTAATTATGAAGGCCGTATAGACCAAGAGAAACAAAGCAGGCCAAAGAACGCTGATCTGACAATGGCAGGATTTACCAGGAACCCAATCATGGTGCGTGCCAACAATTGGGCATGCTGTTTCCTGCAGTCGACACTGCAACTGGAAACGATGACGTCGCCATTTACCCCGTGACCGTGGAGGGCGAGTTTGCAGTGTTTGTGCTATATCTTACCTAATTGAAACTCGATCAGGGGTAACGGACCCGCTCATTGGTCTCACCGCTTGCGTGTCCCGCTTCCGGCGGTGTGTCAGAGAGTGTGACAGCCCGGCCGTCGTTGTTGATAAACTGCCGCCTTCCCCTCCACGTTGCCTCTTCTTTCCCCTGGACCCCTGATTGTATTTCACTCGCTTGCATCCCCTTCACATATCTTTCTTCTACCTTGATAGACTCTTTTCCGCCACTAAAACACAATGGCTACCTGGTTTGACCAACAGAAGAAGTCCTTCGCGGACGTTCCCATCGATGCTTCCAACGGCATCTCCACCACCGAGTTCCTCGAAGCCGCCGAGTCCCTTACCACCTTGTTCGGTATGCCATTGGCGGATTATTGATCCCAAAGATACAGTGCTGATGCTCTTCTCCAGACGTTCTTGGTTCTAAGGCTTTCACTCCCGTGAAGAATGATTTGACCAACAACATCAAGGTTCGGACATCGTACCCCGCAGTTTGACAGTAATGGAAACTTATCCCATCGCAGAAAGTCAGGGAGAGGCAGCTGGCTGCCCCTGCCGAGTCCGAGACTCTCCAGGCTCTTGTTGTGAATGAGCTGAAGACCAAGAAGCACAATGCCTCCGAGGGACTGCTCTGGCTTGTGAGGTATGTCTTTTCCCCAAATAGACCCGGCTGTCTCTGTGGTACATCCGTTAGTTAAGTTACACATGCTGATACATGAGTTCTATAGAGGTCTTGATTTCACCGCCCAGGCCCTCCGTCACAACCTTAACAACGGCAGCTCTGAGCTCTCCGACTCCTTCCGTGAAGCCTACGGCAACACCCTCAAGCCTCACCACTCCTTTGTGATCAAGCCCATCTTCTCTGCCGCCATGTCGGCCACCCCCTACCGCAAGGACTTCTACGTCAAGCTTGGTGAAGACCAGGGTAAGGTCAATGAGTCCTTGGACCGTGAAGTGGACGCTCTCGAGAAGAGAGTCGCTATCCTGAAGGAGTTCCAGGCCACCAAGGAGGCGAAGTGGTAGATATTGGGACATATATTTTCGATGTGAGGAATATCTGGCATATTACTGAGCGCAGTTTTAAAGATGTATATACTTCTAAGAGTCTGAGACTACATGCATGATAACTAGATGTTTGAATTGCACAGCACTGGTTGTTAAGGCCACGTCGTTCTATTCTCTGTTTGACTATGGATCAGACTTCTGTCTGCCCTGGCATTCCTGGATACGCCGTAGCTACATAGATTCGTAGTCATGCTCTTATAGGAACCTAAATATGAAACAAGTGGTGTCCGTCGCACCTGCCGATTTCCGCCTGCACTCGACCTATCCATCCCCTAGGTATCTACTACTTTGGCTCCGGCATCACTGTGGGTCCATTCCACTTCTTGTGCCCCCGAACGAACCAGTCAATCACTGCGAATAACAGAGCAATGCCAAACACCGGAGCACCATAGTTCATGCTGCTCGCCGTGACGGGTTGGGTTTCAGGCCAAGGAAGGAAGATGGTAATGTAAGTGCCGTACAGGACGGCAAAAACATTGATCGGAATACCAAATCTCCCCAAGGTAAATGGACCCCAATTAATATCACCCGGAGCGTGAATGCGCTTGATTAGCATGAAGAGAACAGGGACTAGGTAGGAGATGTAAAGGGCGAGGGTGTCCAGAGACAAGACGGCATTAAAAGCAGCTGAAGAGCCAATGTTGATCAATGCAATTAGGATCGTGATTGTCGTGACTAGGAAAAGGGATCGGAGAGGAATCTTATACCGGGGTGAGACATATGCGAAAAACGATGAGAATGGGAAACCTTCATCTCGCGCAAATGCCCATGTGAGCCGGCTAACGGATGCCAGGACATTGAAGGACGAATAGCAGCCTGAAAGAAGAATTGGCAGCATCATTGCACTGGCTGCCGCTTTTGACCCGGTCTGAGCATAAAATATCTCAATAATGGGGTATCCGGTCGCCGAGTTCAGTGCTTTCTGAAAATCTCCCATGGTATATAGCAAAGCAATGGCAAAGCCAAATGCAAGGATGGCATTCAATACCAGACCCCAAACCATCGCCCGGGGAACAGCTCTAGGCGCGTCATTGACTTCCTCTGACATGTGGATAACACCGTCAAAGCCTATTTGAAGGGTCAAACCGAGATTTAGCTGGTAGTTTGTAGGCTACATGAAAGGGCATCGGAGACTTACTGCTCAGAGCGAAGGCTGCTGTTAGCAAGCCAATGGAATATATAACCCCACTGTTGTGCCATCCACTCTGGTCAGTGACAAATTCGGTCCATACAAATTCATTTGTATGGCGTTGCCCTAGCACAATCATGACAACCATGATTGCCGGGTAGGATAGAATATGAATGACACCTGACAGTACTTCGACAGGTGCGAGAAGACGGCGGGCAAAGATGTTGACCAACAGGGGAAGAGCTAAGACTGCAAAAACGAGAAGAGTCCCATGCCAGCCTTGTGGGACGTAGGAGGGATAGTTCTGCACAAGGAGTCCCTGAATCTCAGTCCCAACCAAGTATGGCCCGACGGCGACATTTGCCCACCATGCTATGACCTATTATGAAGGTACACTTTGGTCAGAGAATGAACGCTTCCAGTGCTTTATCAGCCTATCAGCAGCTTACCGTGATCCAGCCTGTTAGGGAAAGACACCAATCAGCCCCAAAGTGAAGATCTTAGCGGGACTCGGGAGCAAATCACCTTGGATAAAACTCAGAAATCGAGGAGCAAAAGGTGCCAGCTCATATGTCCAGTGGTACTGAGCACCAGCTACGGGATTACTGGGCGCAGGGGTTAGAAAGACACATCCAAACACATAAGGGCTCTTAATATGGGGTCGACTCATACATTGAGGCCATCTCTGCCATGGATAGAGTTAAACTCAGAGAGCCAGTAAAGGATAGTATCATGCCGTATATAATTGCGACTGGACCACCGTTCAACAATCCTGCATATAGACTGGAGCCCAGGGATTCCCAGGACGCCTGCAGGGTTGCAGCGAATGCTAGCATAGGCAGAAAGCCTAAATATCGCTGGATGATATTAGCAAATATTGATAGTTTTCTAATTACTAATTATTCAAGAGATCCATGCGCACCTCGAGACGTGGTTTTCCTCGATACTGATGGGAAGATGGGATTGGAGGATCTTCTATGCTCATAGCACGAGGACCTTTGTTAGGACCAGCCATCTCGACTTGATGATAGGGAGTAATGAACAATGAAGCACGCAGTCTCCCAGGAATCAGAGGTCGAAATCAGCGCATGAGGTAATGAGATGCAAAGAAAACAGGGAGAAGCAAACCAAGTGGGATTGCATTGCATTTAGGACAAAGCAACTATGAGAGAACGGGATGAAACCGAACGTCGGAATATTGATTAAAACGGGCCCACGGGCCCAGCCGACCTACAGGAGATAACCGCCGCCCCGACCTAGTACGGGGCTTGTAATCGAACTAAGCAGGGAATGCTTCCTCCAGCCTTGCTTCTAGATAGTACTTTTTACTGGCACTAATCGTGTAATTCCACTTCTTTGGCCACCGACCGGAGTCCGAACCTGAGACGCATGAGACGGAACGCTCCAGACCAAATTTCACATAATGAACCTTGTCTGTTAAACTCACTAGAGACTACTCCGTAATATACTTAGATCGTCTAGGATGGAAGTAGCCTGTGAGATTCTACATCACGGAGTAGGGTCAAGGAAAATTCCTACCCCCATGAAAGAAGGAAGTAACCCCTGTCAATCTCAACGTGCAATTCATATGGGGCTTATATATAGGTATATGGCACAAGTCCCTACTCGTCTTTTTTTCTACTTCTGACTTCCTGCCTCTTATGATCATCATGTCATCATCGTCGTCTGAGCTTCTACCACCCTTGGAAACGATAACACCCGATAACAGAGGCCCCGCGCTCACAATTGTGGCCTTCATCTTTCTATTTGTAACTCTAATAGTTGTTGTTGTTAAATATGGATCCACATTGTACTCAAAGACAGTATCTTTCAGCACAGATGTGCCTCTTTGGATTGCTCTGGTAACAAGCCTGCCTGTTCTGTCCCTCTAAGAGCATTATTGATGCCAATCGGCTGGCAGGTTATTGCTTTCATCCAAAGCCTTCTTACTCAATTTGCGGTTGACAATGGCCTTGGAAGACACGCCCATTCACTTTCCGCCGATGAATTTTCTAAGTATAACAAGGTCAGCCGCTTCTCTCCCAAAATATGGTATACCGTAAAGCTTACTGGGCTGTCGTGATCGCTTAGTTCACTTATGCCGCCCAACTACTCGTGATTCTGGTCCTGTCACACTCGAAAGTGTCAACATGTCGATTGATTTACAGAATCACACCGGGTCAGCATATCAGACAAGCCAGTATGATTGTCGTGATAATTGTCGGATTATGGACCGTCTTTGCACTTTTCGCCACAGCCCTTCAGTGTCGACCACCATGGGAGTATCTGCCTAGTCAATGTGCCGCAGAGGTGAGATATGAGGATCTAATACAATAAACAATCTTGCCTAATAACTAGCAGGGAGCTGTTGCATATCCGATCATAGTTATCAACATCTTTACAAATCTGGCATTGGTGTTTATTCCGTTGATCATGCTTTGGAATGTGCAAATGGCATTCCAAAAGCGTCTCCAAATCATCGCTTCGTTCTGCGTACGGCTTGTGTAAGAGGCCTTGATAAAAGATACAACTTAACCACATGCTGACGCCCCTGGAGTGTGGCGGCAGTCAGTATCATCGAACTAGTATACCTGCCGACATACTTGCACTCAATCGATCCAACATGTAAGCACCCGAAATTAACGGAAATGGCAGCTAGGAATTCTGACAGTTTTCTCGCAGGGACTATCGTGAATGTAGATATCTGCAATGAGTGAGTTTTACTGTTGGGTGTGACAATTCCTTGGCAGCTGATTGCTCCTCTTTGCAGGCTCACAATGTATCTCAGCATCATTGCGGCCTGCATGCCGTCCATCTATCGCATCCTCAGCAGTCTAAAATCCGGTTTAAACGACATTCATATGCCTGATATCGAGCTCAGCACTATCCACGGAGCTACAGGTTCAAAAGCTAAGTCCCGGGACCAGGCTGGGTCCAGCTCCCGCGCGAGAAGGCATTCAACTATGTTCCCGGGCTTCCGAGCCACTGATCTTTTCTCCAGGGATGATAATATGACGCAAAATGGGCTGTATACGATGCAAACTAATGGGTTTCGCAGGGATAGGGATGGTGCAGAAAGCACAGAAAGCACCCAGTGGCTGACAGAAGAAAATCAGCCACCGATCAGCGGAGTCAGGAAGACGGTGGAAGTATGTGTAGAAGTCCACGATAATCACTCATGAACTTTTCGCACGGTCGTGGGGTGTGTATAACCCATAAGGAAGAAACAAAAATGGCAACATACAGCAGTAAGTAATCAGTAGGCGCCAAGCTAATGCCTTGATACGGATTCAATGCAGGCGCGCACTTCGCAGGGATACCTACCTTTTTGACCTCCTTTTTGACAAGAGGATTCAATTTCTAAGTAAATCAGTGAGAACAATGAATTGTCTGATTTTGGTGGCTCATTGGCGTGGACTCCAAGCTCAAGCGTCCACAGAGTGTCCGACGGTCTGAGACTAGCGAGGATCCCTTGCTTAGCTTCTACATAGCCTGTGTAGTGGTAAGATTCTTATCTCCACTTTCCCCTCCGGGTCGTGCTGAAGCTGTTCGAAACCGACAAAAAAGCACGAGCCACCGAGATGAGCATCAGCATGAGCATGAGCTTAAAGAGAAGGAGCAGTATATTAATCACAGTATAGCCTGCAAACTAGTATGGATTCCTTTCTTGCACTGCGCGTGTTGGAATTAGTAAGAAATTTCAGTTTTATGTCAATCCCCTACCTGATTACTAGTCTGCGAACCGTCATCTTTTAGATCATTCACTAGTGGCAGAAACCTTGACCCTTCCGTGAGCGATTTATAACCCATCCAAATGCCCAATTTACTGTGTTGCTTACAGGGGAAGATGGTCTAGCGAGGCATAACACTCCGTCCCCTACCTAGTCTGACTTATGACGGCCGAGTCTATTAGAACATCCTTTGTTATAAAGGGCAGCTATTAGTTGCGGTCATAAACAACACCTTATCATTTTCTTTGACGTAATGTATCTTGTACGTAAGGTAAGGCTGATTAAGATACACTAGGCAGCATGTGCGGGGTGTGCGAGCCACCCTGACCCCCTTCACACCTGAGGGAATGCCATATTGCCGAAATATACTAGATCAGGCAAACCTTGAACCCAATGTCCACTCCTGTTATTTCCCGGTGTCTTGGGTTATAGCACACTAAGTCTGGTGCTCGAAGGATTTGAGTCCACGCATTGTCCAAATCAGTATACATCCGCATGCTTTGGGGGATGGGGACGTTGTGCCTCAAATGGAAATTGCCATAATAATAGTGGGCTCTATAGTCTCTTCGCTAATGTAACATTAATTAATGCTTCTCTTTCACCTCTCCCGCGGCCCAACTTCTATCTATACCTTATGGAGGCCGCTACAGGCGCACCAGCCAGGCTAACCACACGCCGGCGTCTGCTAAGCACATACCTTTTTGACTCTCAACCTACCACTTTAAGAAGCTTTCAGGCAGAGTACCATACCCCGTATATCTTTAAGCTTTTATTTAGACTCTGGATTGAATATAGAAAGACTTTATATCAGGCCTTATCTCCTAACATAAAGACTCACGTAGAGACTCACATAATGTCAAAAACTTATTCAAGGCCTTATCCAGAATTTTACATAGATATCTAATGACTACTAAAGTCCTACGCAAGTCTCTATATTACTCTCCATACGAGGCCCTATATAAGACCCTACTTACTTAGCAGCTGAAGGTGTAGTGTACAACCTCAAATATTAATATAATAAAGACAGTAAGCTTTTACTTGTTCTAAAACAGAGCTATTTTTGAAGTGGTAGGCAGTGAGTCAAAAAGGTGTGCTTAGCAGATGCCGGCATGTAGTTAGCCTGGCCGGTGTGCCTGTAGCGCCTCGCTACCTTATCATCACGCCTTCGCTACTTGCTTCTGACCAGCAGTTAATCGGCTCTGTAACGGCCAAATCTACTCCATAGCAGATTGTTCATCATTTTGAGGATTCCCCAACGAGAACTTCCCGTCTCTTCTAAATCATCCTAAGCAGTTAAAGATGCAGAATTCAGATGGACCCCGATATCAACATAACCGGCGAGTATCTTTAGTTTCTGCTACGAGAGTATTTAAGAATGCCACAGAACACACTAACAGCTTCTCGAACAGGATTCGCAAGCACATCCTCATGGCTTGACACTACAGTCAGGGATCTATACTTGCCTGCAGATAGGTGCATAATCGACAACCACAAATGTTTACGGACGCGATCGTTAGCTGCCAAATATGTAGCATGCAATAGACGTCTAAAGCCAGATCAACTTGATGTGTCTTTTTATACTGTCAGGTGTCGCGTTCTTACCAGTACGCCAAAACGATATACCGCTGGCCATCTGGAGAACAGACGGAACGAAGACTGTATCCCAACATCAGATAAAGTGGATAGGTGTAATAGACTTCTACTTGCTCTCGCGGTAGTATGCTTGTGGATATACATAAATAAAGTAGAACCACATGACCTCATTATATTTGATTCTGAAAAGATCAACTTAAGGTCAATTATAAATATCTAGATTGTCATCATAAGCATGCTCCCATCTTAGCTCCTATTGCTTTCAAGATGAGATGCGTGGATATCGAAGATGGGCCACTTGTTCTAGTATGCCGTAGGAATTAGGCGGGTTGTCTTATCGAGCATGGTGACCAAAAATGGATGAATATCTCACTATTACCATCAGCCACCCCTGTTGGCATACAAGGACTAATGTTCCATCGCTCGAGTGAATCTCTTTGGGGAAGTGGCATGGTCGCTGATATGCCAGTTTCATGTGATTCTCAGTAATCCACATCACCTTTCAGATTGTTGGTAATGAATATAAGATCCGCAATTAATACGTGTTAATGGTAAAAGCCTATAAGATTTTATCTCAGGTGCTATATCGAATGTCACCCTATGACCTTACTTGAACAGAAACTAAGCATATGCATGTCCATATTATAGAAGCGTTCAGGGAATTTCCTCGGGACGTGGGCACAATCTATTTAGCTTACTGGATTCCATACCGCATCTCCGGTGGTCAAGTTCATAGCCAATGGGAAGCACTCCACTATAGATCTTAAAAATAGAAGAAGACTCCAAGGCCATCTCTGACAGACGACAGTTAACGGGATAGTGTGGGAGACCCCGCAGTAAAGGAAGATGAAACAACAATGGGAACAGCCAGTGTTTCAGGCACAGAATAACTACTGTGCGGTTATCTGCGATGCCAATCGCTGCTACTCGGTGAGTCGGAGTTGCACTACGGAGTAGTACTCTGTGTAGGTCGATTTTGGTCTGCCACCAAGGCCCGATGTGTGGAAAATGGCGATCCAAAGATCTCTCGGCAGAGAAATATTCAGCTAGGTTCATCTATAGACGCGGCAGAATCTCGATGTCTGTATGGATTCTTTTGACGACAAGGTTCATTATAAATAGATATGGAAGGTTGAGAATAATTTTGATCGACGGGTATCATTGGTTTTGCATGTCAGCCCAATTCAATCATCGGTTAGACCTGGGGTTTTTGCTGTCACGGCCCACGGAATTCCTGAACCATGGACGGATGGGCCGGGATCCTCTAATATTAATGGAGCACTAATCAAGTATCGGGCTTCCGAGCTATGATGACAGCGGAGACTGAGAAAGGAATGACCGCCGACCCCCAAAGGGATCTACGCGCCGCATTTCCAAAATAGTGTGCGTGGTACTCCGTACTAAATACTACTAACAGGGGCTGTTTCCAGGCTGGTCAAGCCGTCAAGAGGAGTCCACCAGTTCGGTTGGTCAGACCGACGGTTGGAAAAATCACTAACGATAGCCATAACGGGGACTTCAGCTGGGTTTGGCATGCTAGTTCATTTCTCAAGCCTTAGGATGACTGTAGTTTTCAGTCCTGAACACTAGCGCGGATTCCTGAGCTCTTGGACGGACTCTAAGCGAGATGACAAGTGACATTAAGATCTGGCCGGCAGGTGTATTCCCCATCAATCTGTCAAACTCACAAGATGACTGCTTATGACACATGGGCAGGGAGCTATCTGTCAGGGTGTATACAAGTGTCTATAGCTTTATGTTTGTAGGTAATAGATGTGTGGCAGGCTGGCAGCTTCACAATCCCTTTATAATAGCGGTTTTATAACTGGATCGGCAAATTTGATTAGGTACCTGTGTCGACCCTCGGATGTGGAGCCCTACTTAGCTGCCGAACGATGGAACGACTCAACGAGGGCAAAGGAGCGGATCTCGGCACGCACGGGTCCTCCCACGATACTTCGTCCCTCCGTGCCGTGTCCGGCGGGAAGTATCCATTCACCATTGTCTACTCATACCTATTGTCTGTAGGTCTGTTTGAATAAATGACACTACATCTCATATGAGATTCAGGGTATCAAAACAATGTATGAGGTGTGAAGTATCTGCATATAACTTGTCGTGACTGCTGTCATCACCGGCAAAAAGAACGGATACCCACTGCATAAGTCCCACGACTTCTTTTCCCCTACCTAGGCTAGACCTTCTGAAAGAATAGGACAAATCTAGAAGCTCTAAAACTCTGCTTGAACGCCTCCCATGTCCTGTCCCGGGTCGCAACCTAGCTGACGGCGCTGATCGACATGACAACGAGAAGCCTGCTAATTATTACTTCACATGAATATGGGACCAAGGTGGCCCAGTTGTCCTGGATCGTGTTTTCAGAGAGATTTGCGAGTCAATCACGATTTTTATCTCATTCAGTAAGAGTGGATTGGGTGATATCATGGGCCGTACGTTGTAATCGAGGGTATCTTTCACGTCTGGACCACTTTGGTAGGATGGATTAGCTCAGTAGCTGGTTTTAGATGTGATCAACGTCCGATTCGCCTGCTATGGAAAATAGTCTAGAGTATTGGTAGGGAGAGCAGCCAATCCCTGGAGAATTTAGACCATGGATGCGTGGCAGGACAGTCCGTTCAAGCGGCAGACTTCCTAGTCTAGCTTTTCTGCAATGGTCGGGATCTTCAACTTTCCCCAAGTCTTCGGGAAGCTCTCAATCAATGCGGCATCATCACAAGGAGGGGATGTAAGATCTTTGCCAATGGCCGCTGGTCTCAGTTCTGTGCTGCTGTTTCCTAAGTTTCTATCTTCTAAGTCCCTGTCACATGGTCGGCTTATTAGTGGTGCCTCATAAGGCCCAAGCCCCTGGGGTACCTAGGCGATGCTGCGGCAGTGTGGACCCCGAATCCTGCCTCGGTCACACGCCGTCCAGCTGTTATCCGCACAGTGCACACGGCATGGAGTCAGCCATTCCTCTTCCCTGCCATGGTTTCATTTCGCCATCCACGCAGCAAGTGTCTGTGACCGGATACCCACCCGAGAACCTAGGCATCCACTCCGTGCTTGTGTTCTCCGCTATGCCCCAAGTACATTTGCCGTTGCTGGTAAGAGTAGACTAAACCGTTGCCTCAGATTTGCCTGGGATCGATCTAAGGGATCATGGTTCTACATCTATCTATAGGACCGGACATTAAGGGTTCCATATGGTGACATCGAGATAAGCCGCAGAAGATACATGGTGAGAGCGAGAGCCAGACGATCAGCCTTATTCAACCTCCAACACATGCCACTATAGACCTCGCTACCAGATCCCGGGCGACTATTTACCCGATAGTAGCCGATATTCCTCCCTACCCCCTCCTGGCTCTTACAGGATAATCAAGGTTAAATGACCAAGAATGAGGATTCATGAATTACGCTGGTCCTTGAACGGTTGAAGCGCTCTTATACAGGGCAGATCAGTACTCTCACATGGCAGCATTGAGACCTGGATCCCGGCTCCATCGGCATTTCAGTTCCCCATTAGCTCTTTCGCCACTGGGTATCTAGTACAAAGTAGTAGACTCTCCAAGAATCTTATGCGTGGCCCAGACTCTTAGCGTCGAACCTTTTTCCCCTTCTACCCCTAGGACGGTTTCCATCTGGGTTATATATCCAGTCCATTGGCAGCTACCCCAGCCTGTACTTCACGTTCTTCCTCCCACACTCGAGGAGACAATGTCACCCGACTACAGACTGCGACATTTGTTGATTCACATGCGCCCCAGTGTGCCCCGCCATGATTGAATTCAAGGGCCGGAGCGAGTCAATATTTGTCGTAACTGTGGTTTTCTTGGTGATTTCGTTCATATCTGTGTGTCTACGATGTTTTGTCCGCCTGAGACTTGTGCGGGCATTTGGGTGGGATGATGCACTGATGGTTTTCGCCATGGTATACACTATCAACTCACCTTTAGAAAACTTGCTGACGTGAGCCTTTCCCACGCCTCTAGGCCCTCGAAATCTTGTTCGCATTGTGTGGAATTACCGGCTCGTTGTATGGCATGGGTCAGAAACTGGAGCAGCTGGGCTCAGGCCACCTTGAAACTGCTATGTTTGTATGTACAATAGGTGCCGAGTCAAATTATCATTGCTTACGCCCAAAAGTGGTGGTGGCTAGGTCAAACAAGTTACGTCGTGACTGTTGTTGTCGCAAAGATTTCCATCGCTTTGGCCCTCCTCCGGCTCACTGTCTCAAAAATACATACGATCCTTCTATGGTCTGTGGTCGGTGTATCGATCGTTGTGGGCTTAGTATTTTGGTTTATGTTGACCTTCGAATGCAAACCGGTGTCGCACTTCTGGCAACGCGAGTCGCCTGGATCCTGCATGTCCACCGATTATCTTCTCGATATCGCCTACGTGTATAGTGTCACTGCCATGCTCTGCGATCTTATATTGGGGCTGCTACCCATTTTTCTGGTGTGGAAGTTGCAGATGAGCCGGCAAACAAAGGCAGCATTGGCGGGTATCTTGAGCTTAGGTTGCGTGTAAGATGAATTGGACAGGGTCACCCATACCTGCTTGCTAACAGTCGCACTAGAGCCAGCGCAGGTGTTATCGTTCGTATCCCTTTCCTTCCAACTTATAAAGATCCGGAATTTCTCTGTAGGTTCCTATGATCCGATCCATCTGAGTGATAGGACGTGTATCACTAATGGCAACAAAGACGCAACGACTCAAATATCCATATGGTCCAATGTGGAAGCAGGCCTCGGGATCACGGCAGGCTGCCTCGTCACTCTTCGTCCTCTCTTCCGTTGGTTGGGCGGAACTAGCTACGTCACCACACACAGCAAGAGAACAGCCGGAAGCATGCCACTCTCTAGCATTAACGGCCCTGGTAAACACTCACGAAGCGAGCATACGGCGAATTCGACCAAGTTCTGGCGTCCGGACCTGGATCCAGAAGACTCTAGGGGTGTAATCACAACAGTGCAAACAGCCCAAGGAAGTCGAAACAGCAGCCAGGAAGACCTTAATCCGAAGCCAAGCGCATGGAATGGGGTTAATGTACATAAGTCCTTTGTTGTCACGTCAGATGAAGTATAGAAGTTGATCTTCTGTACTATTCATCCATTCATGATATGAAATGTAATTATAACATACCTTTGTTGGATCAGCCTTTATCATTCCAGTGTATGTTCACACCATCAGACAGCTAATCAGTATCTGATAATATGCAAGTCTGTTCATACCTGACGGAAAGAATGAAGGTGACCAATCTACCTAGTCTTTAGACGCACACAACTCTGCTCTACAGCACTCATCTCTCCACTAAGTATTCATGGGATTGCTATATATAATATTACTATCCAAAGTGACTCTATTTATGCTCTTATCTCACATTTTAGTTGATCAATGAACCAAGCATCATCCAGAAGTTTTCTCGCTGACGCTCTAGAGTATGATTCAAAACGCAGCAATCTTCCAATCACTTCTTTGGGGGCCAGGCTCTATAACATTCTCGTCACTCCGTTTAATACACCCAATCTCTAATTTGCCGATCAGGTTCACAAATCCACTGCCATCTATACTGACCATGAGGTATGTTGAGAACTAATTTGTGAGTTTGAAGATCTGTATAAGGTGAGTGGTGCAGCTAATTGTTCACCGCATCCGCATCACCTAGATACCTCCATGTCCATTTTGCGGCTGGTGTAACGTCTCAGTTTCATGAAGAGCTTGTTTCGCGCTGGACTTGGTAAAAACCCCAGAGAGCCTCCCATTGAAAAGCGTATATGATAATTGAGACACTCGGTCCTAGGATCTCTGAGACAAGACAATGATAAACTCCATGCGGTCCTTCCAATTCGAAGTCATCAAACAAGCGAATGACATGCTCGGGGCTAGGCTGGATGAACGCCACTTCGTTCATGCTTGGATTTCATTGCTTCATGCGTCTTTTTGTCTCTCCTAAACGCAGACTTTGATAGCAACATCGGCTTCACTTCTTGGGATGGTTAGTATTTTTTGACTACAGTGTGATAAAAGCGACGTTTTTATACGACTTTTGATCTCTCTACAGCCCACACTGTTGAGTAGCTTTCCCAACCTAGTTTATGCAACATCTTAGAATCCACGTTTTTTAAACGGTCCCCTAAGTTGGTAGGGTTCTAGCCACCATTTTGATAGCGATACAGGGGTCTCCCGTCAACTGAAGACGTGTATCTCAATGGGCTCGTCTGGAATGTGGGCATATTAAAAGTCGGATTGTGTGCGGTGAGCAACCATGGGAAGACTATTTGGGGGACAGCATGTCTGAAAACCATCCAGGGAGCGCTCTTAAGACATGAGGCATCATTATCAGCTCGATTCCATCTATTTGGGCTGGTCGGGCTCGTGTCAATGTATCTATTTTCAGGTTTGGAGCATTTCTAGTGAATCCAGCTAACTGGTGCTTACAGGACTGTCCAACGACCATCAAGTCTTCCAGATTTCTATATCCCTCAGTTTCATCTAAGGGCCAGACAGCTCGTGGTAAGTCAAGATGATGCTTATAACTCAGTATTCCGGCCGGTGATTCGCTATCTAAGCCTAATGTCCGAGGCAGAAGCTTCGGTGACTTTCTATGTAGCATCTTGGTACCATTTCTCTCTCTGAACAAGGGTAACGACAATAAATGAAGAGGCTCAATTTCGCAGGCGGAGTTTTATGTCAAACTCTCATCTTTTGTAAGGTAATATTATCTGGGGTTATTATTATAATTGCTATCTCGATCAAATGCTTATCAGGACCAGCACGGTCGGGAAAATCCAAGCTCCGTCCTGGCAGGTGGCGGCGGCCAATCGTGAGCAACGGACCTTCGTACCTTCAATCCCCGGCGGCGAATCCCAAAATTACACTGTCGAGGTGGCTTCTTCACATTTTCCTCTTCGACCTGCCCTTCGGAAATCGACTGGTGGCTTCAAGGTTCTGGGCCCTCCATTTCCTATGGTTTACTGAAGCTCTCTTGGTCTCTCAAGTTCGCGTCGTTTGACCCGCGTCGTGGTCATTCGAGTCTCACAATGTAAGTGTGGCACTTCCGTTGCATCGCGTGCAGTGATCGCCCACTAACTTGATGATGCGCAGGGTAGGACTCGTTGATGATCCCCAGATTAAATATTCCTCGCTTCATAACCCTCTTCCCACCCAATTACACACCTATGTGTGGCCGTTCCTAATCATCTGGCCGGCCTTTTTGGCCTTTTATCTCTCCCCTGAACGCTATGATACGTATATTCAAGGCCAGGAATGGACATTTGTGTGGGTTGGCTCGATTATCACGGTTCAGTCGCTTTTGTGGTTGATGACGAATTGGAACATCAATATCCAGACCTTGTTTACTACCACTAAGGCTAGATCTATTGATTCCGCTCGGCTTATCAAGGTGATACCCGCGGCGAACGCTGGTTCGGCTGAAGTCTGCCCTTTGGTCCTTGATACAAGAGGAGGGAAGAAGACGCTTTCATTCCTATTCCAGAAACGCCGCTTCCTTTACTACCCCGAACGTCGATGCTTCGCTCCCCTGTCTTACGTCCTCGATGCCGATCCCAAGCCTGCACTCAAGACCTTCCAGAAAAGCCAGGGCTTGGTGTCCAAAGAAGAAGTCGACCGCATTCGGCTCTACTATGGTGACAACACGTTCGATATCCCGGTTCCGGGATTTGTGGAACTATGGAAGGAGCATGCGGTTGCACCTTTCTTCGTTTTCCAAATCTTCTGTGTGGGACTGTGGATGCTGGACGAATACTGGTACTATTCTCTGTTCACCCTCTTCATGCTTGTCATGTTTGAGAGCACAGTGGTGTGGCAACGTCAGCGGACACTCAATGAATTCCGGGGAATGAATATCAAACCGTACGAAGTATGGGTCTTCCGCGAGAAGCAATGGCAGAAAACCACTAGCGACAAGCTCTTGCCAGGTGACCTAATGTCCGTTAACCGAACCAAGGAAGACGGTGGCGTGGCATGTGATATACTTTTGATCGAAGGCAGCGCGATTGTTAACGAGGCTATGCTCTCCGGAGAGAGCACCCCACTCTTGAAGGAGTCGGTTCAACTCAGACCAGGGGATGACTTGATTGAGCCAGACGGACTGGACAAGAATGCGTTTGTACACGGAGGAACCAAGGTTCTACAGATCACCCATGCAAACACTACACCAGACGATGTTGCCAGCTCTAAAGATGGTTCTGGTATTCTGCCCACTCCAGATGCTGGCGCACTTGGTGTTGTTGTGAAGACCGGGTTCGAGACAAGCCAAGGTAGTCTCGTGCGTACTATGATCTACTCCACTGAGCGGGTGTCCGCCAACAATGTGGAAGCCTTGCTTTTCATTCTGTTCCTGCTCATGTTTGCCATTGCTGCCGCATGGTATGTTTGGCAGGAGGGTGTGATAAGGGATCGCAAGAGGTCGAAATTGCTCTTGGACTGCGTTCTCATCATCACTAGTGTTGTTCCTCCTGAACTTCCCATGGAGCTCAGTCTTGCTGTCAACACGAGTCTGGCCGCCTTGAGCAAGTTCGCTATCTTTTGTACCGAGCCTTTCCGGATTCCTTTCGCCGGCCGTGTGGATGTTGCCTGCTTCGATAAAACCGGCACTTTAACCGGTGAGGACCTTGTTGTTGACGGTGTTGCCGGTCTCACTCTGGGCCAAACAGGCGCAAAGGTTGAAAAGGATGGGGCGCACAGTGAGCTCGCCAAGGGTGGCAATATCGGAATTGATACGACGCTTGTCCTTGCAAGCGCTCACGCCCTAGTGAAGCTGGACGAGGGCGAGGTCGTTGGCGATCCTATGGAAAAGGCTACGCTGAAGTGGCTTGGCTGGACCCTGGGTAAGAATGATACTTTAACAGGCAAGACCTCGCCTTCCACGGGATCTTCTCAGGCTCCCGAGTCCGTCCATGTCATGAGACGGTTCCAGTTTTCATCCGCGCTGAAGCGTCAGAGCACCATCGCCACGGTTGTCTTTGATGATCGCAACACACACAAGAAAGTTAAGTCAACTTTCGTTGGTGTCAAGGGTGCTCCAGAAACCATCAGAACCATGTTGGTTGATACCCCGCCACACTACGAGGAGACTTTCAAGTACTTCACTCGTAACGGTGCCCGTGTTCTTGCTCTCGCTTACAAGTATCTGTCCCATGAGGCCGAATTCTCTCGCGCTCGTATCAACAACTATACCCGAGAGGAGGTGGAGTGTGACTTGGTTTTCGCTGGTTTCCTCGTCTTGCAATGCCCGCTGAAGGAAGACGCTATCAAAGCTGTGCGTATGCTTAACGAGAGCAGCCATCGTGTTGTAATGATTACTGGTGACAATCCTTTGACTGCCGTGCATGTTGCTCGCCAAGTTGAAATCGTGGATCGCGACGTATTGATTCTTGACGCACCCGAGAACGACACGTCAGGAACCAAAATTGTTTGGCGTACCATTGACGATAAGCTCAACATCGATGTTGATCCCACCCAGGATCTCGATCGCCGCATCTTGGAAACCAACGATATCTGTGTCACTGGCTACGCTTTGGCTAAATTCAAGGGCCAGAAGGCCTTGCCTGATCTACTTCGCCACACCTGGGTTTACGCTCGTGTCTCTCCTAAGCAGAAAGAGGATATCCTTCTTGGCCTCAAGGATGCTGGTTACACGACTTTGATGTGCGGTGACGGAACCAACGATGTCGGTGCCTTGAAGCAAGCCCATGTTGGTGTTGCACTTTTGAATGGTTCTCCGGAGGATCTCACCAGGATTGCTGAGCACTATCGGACGACAAAGATGAAGGAAATCTACGAGAAGCAGGTTTCTATGATGCAACGTTTTAACCAGCCGTCCCCGCCCGTGCCTGTGCAAATTGCACACTTGTATCCTCCAGGTCCTAGCAACCCGCACTACCAAAAGGCTATGGAGCGCGAAGCGCAGCGTAAGGGTACTCCCATCCAGTCCGCTCCGGCCCCAACAGAGGCGATCCCAACCATCACATCTCCTGGTGCACAGGCTCTACAGCAATCCAATTCCAACTTGACCGCTGATCAGCAGCGACGGCAACAAGCCTCGGTGGCGGCTGCTGGATTTGCTGATAAGCTTACCACATCCATGATGGAACAAGAGCTGGACGAGAACGAACCTCCCACTCTCAAGCTCGGAGATGCCTCTGTTGCCGCCCCATTTACCAGCAAGTTGGCGAATGTTATCGCCATACCAAACATCCTCCGTCAGGGACGCTGCACACTGGTTGCAACCATTCAGATGTACAAAATTCTCGCTCTGAACTGTTTGATCAGTGCCTACAGCTTGAGTGTCATCTACTTAGACGGTATTAAGTTTGGTGACGGCCAGGTGACCATCAGCGGTATGCTGATGAGTGTTTGCTTCCTCTCCATCTCTCGCGCGAAGGTAGGCGTTCAACATCTAACGTAAAAATTATTGATTCTGACATTACATTCCAGTCTGTCGAAGGCCTATCAAAGGAACGCCCGCAGCCAAACATCTTCAATGTGTATATCATTGGCTCCGTGCTTGGCCAGTTTGCCATTCACATTGTCACTTTGATTTACCTGTCGAACTATGTATACAGCATTGAACCGTAAGTTGGCCAATCTTCATCATAGTGTATGTTACTGACTTGCTTGCAGGAGGCAATCAGATATTGACTTGGAGGGAGAATTTGAACCTTCGCTTCTCAACAGCGCCATCTACCTTCTGCAACTCATCCAGCAAATCTCGACATTCTCGATCAACTATCAAGGTCGCCCCTTCAGAGAGTCCATTCGTGAGAACAAGGCCATGTACTGGGGTCTGGTTGCGGCATCGGGTGTAGCCTTTTCTTGTGCAACCGAGTTTGTTCCTGAACTGAACGAGAAGCTGCGCCTTGTGCCTTTCAGCACCGAGTTCAAGATGACGCTGACCGTCCTAATGATCTTCGATTATGCGGGATGCTGGCTCATCGAGAATGTGCTCAAGAGGCTGTTCAGCGATTTCCGGCCGAAGGATATCGCCGTGCGCCGGCCCGATCAACTCCGGCGGGAGGAGGAACGTAAGCAGAAGGAGGCTATGGAGCAGCAGGCTAATTAGGGGGCGAGGAGGGCTTAGATTTTGTCTCAAAGTTCTATAGCCGGTTAGAGTAGTTGTATTTCTTGTCTAGATATATAGGTGCTGTTGGTAGAGAGCAAGGCTTGGTTGCCTTGCTAATGTTGATGGGTGTTCATAGAGCAATTGTAAGTTTAGATCATCTCTTTCAAAATATAGTGGGTTGATTATAAAAGTTGGCCTGTGTATGGGATGGGATGACTCTAGCCACGCAAATACAAAGGGGCTGTCATCCTCGATGTTTCTGCCTCAGGTGTCATCCAGGCCGAGCGATAAGCCGCGGAACTCCTGACGCTGGCTTGGTGTTTGGCTCTCTCGGCTCCCTTCCTTTCTTGTCGTCCCCCCTCTTGAGCTCCACCTCCAGGCAAGGCTGGACAGTCACAGGCTCCCCTTTATCCGCCAGCTCCCTTTTCATCCAGTCCGTGACCCTTCGTGGGTTTATGTTTCTCATGTTCTCCTAAATCCCAGTCATCATGCCCCGGAGGACGCTGGGTGGAGGTCGTGTTCTTGGCCCCGCGAACGCTCGTTCTCCATCGGCTTTAACCCCATCTCCGCAGCCCAGTAACCCAAGACTCCTCACCTTATCGCCTTCCGCCAGCAGTGTTTCTCTTAACTCACAAGCCTCAGCATCTCAAATCTCAACCGAAGCTCAGGACCTTACATCGCGCGTTTCCCTTGAAAATGGTTCCGCCTCTATACCTGCCGCTCCGGCAGCTGCCGGAGCTCAGTTGGCCTGTCCGATCTGCAGTGAGGAGATGGTATGACCTGTCCTACACGAACCTCTTACCTAGGATCATTGTGGTCATCGAAGATATACTAACCAAAGCAACAGGTGACACTGTTACAGTTAAATAGGTACCTCGCTTGACGTTCGCAGTATCTCCTACTATTTGTCCATGCGATTGACCCGAACTTCAGACACCTCGATGACGTTCACCAGAACCTGGAAGATGATCGGCAGGATGAAGTAAAAGACTGGTTCAAGACTCAGATGGATAAGGCCAAGCGCTTTCAGCCGCTTGCTGTTCTAAACCAGAAGCTCAAGGGCTTGGACGTGTTCGAATCGAACGAAAATCTTCAGCCTTTTGCTGGCCCAAGCCGGCCATCCGGACCGGCTTCGACACATCCTTTTGAACCTCCCAGAGGACCCGACCCTGATGACGTTATAACGAGGGATCACTGGCAAGCTCGCACTCTATATGATGTATGCCTGGAACCTTCGTGCGGCAAGCGACTTAATGCCACCAACGGCTGTGTCAATTGTCGCAAATGCGGGAAGCTATTCTGTGAAGACCATACCATGTATCAGATGAAGCTATCCAGATCAGCCCAACATGAGCCAGTCAGGGGGTTATGGTGCAGGGTCTGTGAAACTTGCTACAAGTCGAGGGATGGGTATAATGATCACAATGGTAACCCGGAGTTCCTTTTCTTTACTTGCAATTTAGGAATGGGCACGGAACTAACTATATCATAGGTCTGATAAGAGACCGCATGGATGAGTTTAAGGCAATGAGAAAGCAGACAGTTGATAAGGCCCTGTTGGAAGTGTCACGTTTGGAGAAACGCCTGACACGGTTGACGCAGTTGCTTGCAGATTTGCCTATGGAACAGATTCAATCAAGCGCAAATAAATTATGGACAATCTCATGGCAGGGCGATCAACGCAAAGCCCTTGAGCAAACCATAGTCAGTTGGCAGGATGATGCTAGTGTTACCCGATGCCCCTTTTGCCAGCAAGATTTTACCAGTTACTCCTTCCGAAGGCACCATTGCAGGACTTGCGGGCGAGTCGTATGTGGTGACCCAGCAACTGGATGCTCCACGGAAGTTCCGTTGAGCATTTCACCCCGTATGCCAATTAACCCTATTCCACCTCACTCATATGGAAACTGACATGGCATAGTAGCAAAGACATCAGCAGAGAAATCTGTTCACGCAGGCATTATCAATGTCGATATCAGGCTCTGTAAGGAGTGCCGGTCGACCTTGTTTGACCGACGAGACTTTCAAGCCGATATTATGGGGAGGCCGCCAGCTGTGCGGGCGTATGATAATCTTACCCAATTCGAGAGGGGCATTCGGCTCCTACTCCCTAAATTCCAGAAGATACTGGGAGCTTTGCAGTATGTACACCCCACGGCTTGTCCATTCACAATAGCAATGCACCCACTAACTGCACTATCATTGTTACAGAGATCCCAGGCGGCCACCATCGTCTGCGCAGATTTCAGAGGCCTCCAAAGTTCGCAAGCGATTAACGGACTCATTTGCCCAATATGATGTTGCTGCTAGGCGAATTCGTGATATGCAAACAGATTCCCTCACTCAACAGCGGCTCCAGAAGGCGATCTACCAACAAGCCAGCAATTTTCTCCATCTTCACATGCTTCCTCTGAAGTCTCTGCCCAAGGTGCTCAAGCACGCATCTTCCAACGGACGGCCACCTAGCTCCACGAGCTCCCCCGCCAGCCCTAGCCCTAGCAACGGCTCACCGGGTGGCCATCGACGGCAAGGGCCAGCCCTTGCGTCGATCAAATATGGCAGTATTGCAGCTAGTGGCAGCAACAGCAGTCTAGCAAGCGATGCCAGCAGCGCTATATCCGCACTAGAAGCTGAAGAAAAGTCGCTTCGGGAGCGACTGATTGTGCTGGAGGAGCAGAAGTTCTTCGTGTCGGAGATGATCGCGGATGCGAACAGGCGTCGCAAATTCGATGAAGTTAGCAGTCTCGCGATAAACATTGAGGATCTCACACGGGAAATTGACCGGGTCAATGGAATGCTGGATGGCTTGGACTTTGAGGGCGTCTACACCGGTGCTCATCAGCAGACCTGATGGCTTCTAATAATACCAACTCTTTCTCTTGGTTCTCCGTTGCTCACTTCCATCATTTTTGCTACAACCGCAATTTATGGTGGCTTTGAGTGCATCGTTACTCTCTGTACATGATCTTGGCCACGGCGCGGGCGCAGGCGCGGCGTTTGCGGCTGGGTTCAATGAACTTGCATAGCATGGGCGTTGCGTTGTATGCATATGGTCGTATATAATTATGATCTCTTCATTCCCCTTTCTAGTCCAATTCTCTTCGCTGCCTCAAGCCTGTACTGTCGAACCAATGCTTGATACCATGAATAACAGCAGGCTTAAATTCGTTTGAATCTCATCCATTCACACGTCCTTAATTGAGAAGCCACGGGCAATTTCGGCCTATCATCCATGCATACCCTGATAGCGGAAGTACCAGGTGCATAAGCCCGTCCTGCAGGAAGCAGCTATCACGCACGCCGTTCTCCGTCCGTACCAAGCCAGAAGAAATGTGGCTTCCGGGAATTCGGCCTTACCACGCAAAATCGAGACCAGCGCACGGAGCACACTTACTACAACATTCCCTTCCCATGACGACTGAATCTCCTCAAAGAAAAACAACATAATAATAACAGATCATATAACGAACCAGTTCACCATGCATCGTAACTACGCCCGAGTTACAGTAGGTAGCACAAAGCACCGAAAGTCCCACCAGTGAAACTAGTTCTATGCACGCCACGCGGAGTAACCGGCACCCAACTCAACCCAACCCAACCGCATCCCGGTTCAGTCCAATCCAGGCTTACCCAGCAAGCGAAACCGAGATCCCCCTTCTTCCCCCCAGCCAGCCATATTATGAGCGTTCCACAAACCAATTGTGCGGAAAGCAGGGAGTCCGCTGCTCGGTGGCCAATTCAAGGACCATTCAATCGTATACACGTGGCAGTGGTTGCAGGTTGCCTTTACGGAAGGTTGAAAGACGTCTGGAAACCCCAATTTATTATTATAATTGTCGGATGTGCCCACCGATTATCTCTTTTGCCCCGTTTTTATCGTGGTCTTGCGCACTTAGTCGTTACCTGAGTGGGTATCAAGGTGGGTGAGTGAGTGGGTTTTGCTTTTACCCCTCGATACTACCAAATCGGCGGTAAGGCGATTGTCCTGCCTGATTGTTCTCTTTTCACATATCCGATTTTCTTCTCCTTTGATGAGTGCAGTGTGCGGGTAGAAGGATTTGGGGCCTGTAAATGAACGATTATTGAGGCTATGAGCATGCGAAATTGTGCATCTTTGGGGTAATTGCTTTTGTTTTCTCTCCCTCTACACTCGACGCTGGGATTGTGTGCTATCATGGCTGAGACCGACACCTCATCAGGCCCCAAAGACAAACTAGAGGTGGCCTTGTTCCTAGCCGCTAGCAAAGGGTATGATACCATTGTGACGCTTCTCCTAGGCACCCCTGGTGTGACTCTAGACTGCAAGGATGAGCTGGGCCGGACGCCATTCTTCTGGGCCGCGGCTGAGGGCCACGATAAGGTCCTCCAGTTGCTACTTGGAACCGGTGCAGTGGACCCGAACGTTAGAGAATCGAAACGAGGGCAGACGGCAATATGTGCTGCCGTGGAAGGCGGCCATGAGAGCGTCGTGATTCGACTGCTAAGTGTGGGGGCGGATTGCCATACTCCGGACCTGCAGGGGAAGACACCATTAGCATACGCGGTCGAGAAGGAGAGCACATCTATTCTGGATGCACTCCTAAAGGCCGGTGCAGATTCTAATGTGAAGGATGAGAGCGGCATGGCCCCGTTGTCGACTGCCGTAGTGAAAGGAAATCCGGACATCGCTGCGTTGCTATTGGACTCCGGGGCAGACCCCAATGCGGCTGATCCGAATGGACAGGTACCATTATCATCGGCTGTGCAGGATGATAATGAGAACCTTGTACAGTTGCTGCTGAAGGCAAAAGCGGAACCTAACGTGAAAGATCCTGAAGGGAGAGCGCCACTGTCATGTGCAGTGGAAGCTGGAAACGAAACTATTACACAGTTGCTGCTAAAAGCAGAAGCTGACCCGAACGTGAAAGATCCAAAAGGAAAAGCGCCGCTGTCCTGCGCGGTGGAAGGTGGAAACGAAGCCATTGCGCTGCTGTTACTGAGAGCAAAAGCGAATCCCGATGTGAAAGATGCAGATGAGAGAGCGCCCCTTTCATGTGCGGTAGAAGGGGGGAACGAAACTATCGTACAACTGCTGCTGAGAGCAAAGGCAAACCCGGACGTCAAAAGCGCAGAAGGGCGAGCGCCGCTTTCCTACGCCGTGGAAGCGGGAAACGAGACCATTGTACAGTTGCTGCTCAGATCTAATGCTGACCCTGATGTGAAGGATGGGGATGGGAGGCCTCCATTGCTGTGGGCGGTTGACAAAGAGTCCGAGGAGGTGGTGCGCTTGCTGATCGCGTCCCGAAGGGTGAACATCAATGCCGTGGATGATGGCGGTCGTTCCGCGCTGTGGTGGGCTGCGCGGTCTGGATATTTGAACATCGTGCGGCTACTGGTTCGATATGGGGGGGACATGGAGATTCAGCCATCCTCAGAAGGAGGATATGAGCAGTGTGGCACACCCTTGTACCAGGCTGGTCGGCGGGGCCACTTCGACGTGGTCAAGTACCTGCTAAAGAAGGGGGCCGACATCAACGCGCCGGCCGGGGAGCCTGGTCTGTCGCTACTAATATCGCTGGTGCTGTTTGACCGGAGCAAAAGGGGCAGACGAATGCTTGAGCTGCTGCTTGACAGGGGAGCCGATGTCAACTCGCAGGATGGCTCGGGACAAACAATATTGGACATCGCAGCAACAAACGGCGACATTGAGCTGGCCGGGCTAGCACTGGAACACGGGGTGGTGCTAGAAGCCACGGCGGAGGATGGCATGACGGCGTTGCATCGCGCAGTGCTGCATCGGCACGACCAAATCATGGACATGCTGCTCGAGGCAGGTGCAGACCCTGAGGCACAGGATGGTAACGGGGACACCCCACTGCATTTTGCCGCGGCCAGTGGCCGCAGAAACCTCTTTGAGCTATTCTTAGAGGACTCTGATATCAACGTGACTAACTTCTCGGGGGAGAGTCCACTACACAAGGCAGCACAATACGGTCGTCGAAAGATGGTCGAGTATATGATTCAGAATGGAGCCGATGTCAAGTTGTGCGACGACTATCAACGGACACCGTTACATAAGGCAGTAGGATCTGAGAACCACGTTATGAGGCTGTTGGCCAACCGGGGTGCCGATGTCTTCGCGGCAGACATGTTCGGACAGACTGCTCTTCATATGGCAGCAGAGGCCGGACTAGCGGAGGATGTCTACTTCCTGCTTGGTCGGGGTGTAGCTGGAGATCTTCCCGATGGTCGTGGACGAACGGCGCGGGACTTGGCCGCTAAAGGGGGAAAGAAAGATGTCATGAGGGTGTTCAAACGGATGGAACTGGTGGTTGCAGAGCATGATGATGACGAATCTTCTTTTGATGACGAATGATATAGATGACTGCCAACCTCAAATTGGACCTGGTTGCGGATTTCACCAGTTGCATCGCATGGCGTCTTTTGTGTTTACTACTAATACCCTTGCTGCTCGATGGACCTGGATGAACTACTACTACTTATCACAAAGCCTTGCCCTTATTGATTCATCGTCGAATGGTCATCTGTTTGAGGTAGCTCCTTCCTAATCGAGGAGCGGCGGCGAGTATAAACCAACCCCCCCCCCCCCCCCCCCCTCTTTTACCTCCAGTCTCGGATCTTCCTGTCGACTTTCTTTCCTTCTTCCTGTAGCTCCGGTGATTTCCATCCCATCAAGTGTCTGTCTGGTGTTCCGTTTTGCGTTTCTAGTCTCAGCAATCATTGTACTTCTCTCTTCCCTTTCGTTGTCTCACTATTTGATAGCTAGTATTTCTAGTATTGGCTTGTCCGGCTCATATTTGTGAGGGTGGCCGGGGCCGTGGCTGAGCTGTAATGCGATGGCTCGGGTCCTACTCCTTTTGATCTGATCAGGCATGCGGCTACCTACATATACGGGACTCTGTTGGATATAGCCTACGATTTTGAGATACAAACAAGCCTATTGTCATGAGCTTCTTGAGAGCGTTCACTCGCCAATGGGGGGCTTTTGCATGGGTCTCGACTCGAGGTTCTGCCATTACTGGGGTATTCCTTTACGTGGGCGAACAATGTGAGCATCTATCCTATCTATAGGAGATTCTCGGGTGATGTATGATAGAAGCTGTTCGCAGTTGCTACGAATGGCTCACAGTCAATGTTGTGTTGTAACCAATGGCCATATTCACGCAAATGGACTCCGGCTATGGCAGATTAATTGATACCGGCGACGCTGAGTGTTGGTAGTAAACATCAAAGAAGATGTAGGTAAAAAGCAAAAAAGAAAGCCCAACGCGGGGCTCGAACCCGCAGCCTTGAGATTAAGAGTCTCACGCTCTACCGATTGAGCTAGCCGGGCTGCTCGTTGAAAAACACTGTTTTCTTTTGTATTATACACCAAACTTAGTTGAAGTCATTTATCATCTTAATGAGTGCCGCTTCACTTGCACCTATGTACCTACCTACCCACACTATATTGGTTTCTAGTAGTATTTCCCTGCAAAACCTTTGTACAATAAATAATGAGTTATACTTGCAAATGGGTTCGTACAAAGCTGCCGTGGGGCCGCCGATTTCATTTCAGGGGTATGGACCATGTTCTATCTGTTGTATATATTTCCTGTTGATCCGCCGAAATATCTCCAGGTGCACGGAGGCCGACTAGGCCACGGCTCAGATAACGATATCTGTCGACGTACAAGGACCGATGAGCACCTATCTATGGGCTTTAGTCGCCCGATAAGTCGTGAGATGCTTAGAATATCGATGGAACGAATGACACACATAACCGCATGTCTATAACTTGACTACCCCAATTAGATGAAGGGACGAAGCCATGAGATTCACAGTTATAGAGAATGGGAAGCCCGAGACTTTAATAGTCCAGCTAACATAAAATACTGCAAGATATGCGTACAAAGGAGGACAGAAGCAAGATATACAATACTCATCGAAGATACCAAGTAGCCGAAATAGCAAGTATAGTATACCGGTAGACACCCAAGAAGACGGCAGGACGAAAGAAGCCGATCAACGGTCCAATGGGCCACAGATAAAATCCGTAGACAATCAAGTCACGCATCCACCCTCCCCTAAAAATTCCACGTCTAACCCTCTATTATTCTATGTGACCTAGCTAACAAAACCCCAAAGGTTTCAGTCAGCCATGTCTAAAAAGAAATCACTGTGAGTTAGATAAAGCATAGAATACTGCTACTCACTATTGGGCACCAGATCACAATGCCCAAATACACGCACACTAGGAACCGAAAGAGTACTCAGAAGTAGCCCGGAATACTGCCAGCTTCAAAAGGGCAGCTGCCACCGTACCTAATTGACTCATACTTTCGTCACCTTGAGGAATAATCCTGATCAATGATAGATGTGGGAAGCATTCACACCCGGTGAGATCGCAATATAGAGAAAACAAGCATTGAGATGGTTAGCTGCATAATAGTAAGACTAACTAGCATTTGGTTTATATTACCAAATACGCCAGCGTTCTTCAACGAGCAGCCCGGCTAGCTCAATCGGTAGAGCGTGAGACTCTTAATCTCAAGGCTGCGGGTTCGAGCCCCGCGTTGGGCTTTCTTTTTTTGCCGTTATATCTTTTATTCAAGTCAAGCTAGATGGATGACAAACACTAGGTAACCCCATTCATCCCTCTCTACCCCTTCCTTAATTAACCATAATCAACCCCAAAGTTCATTCATTCACTTTTTTTCTTTGATTCTTCCCCCCCTCCATCCACCTGTAAATACACTGCATAGAACAGATGCTCATAGACAAACAAACAGGATAGACACCGCCCCCAGAAGCAAAGTAACAAACCTACAACATAGGAAGAAGCACATGCACAAAGACACAGGTCATGGACAAAGAATCACCCCAAATGACATTCATTCCTGGTCTGCTATGGTTGAGCTCGATTCCCCCATCATCAAGCTCCTCCCAGCCTTTTCCTTGGCCAACACCCTGACAGTCTCAGTGAGTGACATTATTTGTTGTTGCAACCGCATGATCTCCAAAGTGGTGCTGTCAATGTGCACATTTGGGGTAGTCTCCTGCACAGTCTGTCTCCAGCCGTCATCAACGTCAAAGTCAACTTCCTCAGCCGCGTGTTCCCATTCCTGCACATTATCATCATCCTCCTCGCCGCGACGACGATTCCACTTAATTCGCCTAGCGTCTCGGACCTCGAAGAATGCTGTGATAACAAGAATAGGTGAATAGATGATTCCCATGATGACATCATTAAGCTTAGCATAATACTGCCGTGGTAGCCACCACTCGAACGGGAGCACCAAGAAGACAATCTCCAGCAGATTGAATGCTAAATAAATTGTTAGCTATCGCTAAACATAGCTAGTTGATCAGACATACGAGGTATAAAGACATTCTCGTCCGGGGCGCGCACAAATTGCATCGTCTTCTGCGCGAAGATGGCCAGGTACTCGTCAATAGCATTTCCCGAGATATCCTCATAGGCACTATTGTACAATGCAATAAGGATGTTCAACAGGACTAGAGTAAAGCCAGTTAGCCATACGAGCAAGTACCAAGAACGGGAAGGGGTATTCACTGGTCATGACAACAAAGTTGAACACGTAGTAGAGGATAATCCCAAATGGAAAAGCAAAGTCCTCAAAGGTGCCGAATTCTGGGCTCTGCATGACACTGTTCGCCATGCCCTGGACGATACCCCTTACTATGGGGGTATCGTCATCCACTTGAGCCATGCCGATGAACGCCTGGAAAAAGCCCGCAAGAACGACAAAGAGCAGAGCGAAGAATATTAGACTCTCCTTCATCATGACCCTTAACACCACAAACATGGCACCGAAAAAGCGGAAAGAGTCGAGATAAAGCATCATGCGCATCCAGAACATTGGTCCCGCAAAGGCTAGGAAGTTGTAACTCAATTCGTTAAGACTTTGTCTTTGCGCATCGTGGACAGACGAAGAGTGCGCCAGGGCAGCGATGCGCAGGAAGAAAGACACGGCAAGAATCGCGTAGAGTGTAGAGTTGAAGGCATTCCAGAAGTCTAAGTAGTGCCACCCAACCTTCCAGAGCTTGGATACCTCATCGCAGATGAATGCAAGTGTCATAACATAGAGGATTCCCTCGACAACATCTATGTCACCCGTGGGATTAACCGTGTTAATGACTTGAGTGTAGAGACCGAGATATATGAGGGAAAAGAATATCTGGCAGATGTTCTGATAAAGAGGTGCTCTCATCCGATCTGGATGGAAGTGAACAGCGAAGCTGGTGTTGTCCCTTTCCAGGTACGGAACAAAGTTCGTTGGGTTACCCTCTTGCTGACAGAACCATCCATTCCAGAGGTATCTGATACACCTTTGATAGCCCGAGGAGCCAATGACCCTCAAAGCATGGAGATCAACAGCACGCTCGATGACATTGGCTGGCATCGTTTCCTCGCCGTCAATGAAAATCGAGTACCGCTTCAGAAGAACATTGATGAGTAGCGTATCCTGATCTTCCTCGGCTTCGATTCTGCACCGGTAATCAGCAGAGGCTTGAACCATGCTAGGAAAAGGTGTATTACATTCGCTTCGCTATGACCTCACAAGCGATGGCTCGGCGTTCATGCAAATCAGAGTCCCAGAGTTCTTCTTGTGCCTGTATTTTGAACCATCGTAGACAGACGAGCAAGCAGAATGGGACGCAAGCCTGCAGGTCATCACCCCCTGCTAGCCGGGCTGTCTGAATCACATCCTTTGTGATGATTCGACTATTGGGATTAATAATGTCACTCTCGCCGAGCTCACAAGGAACAACCTGTTCGACTTGGTACTTCAGACGCAGAGCGACTTTTGTAACCTCCTTGGAAGGAAGAGTGGGAGGTGCTTGATCATCTGTAAAGGCAGGAAGCACTATGAACCCTGTTAGCCGACCGTATGTTGTAGAGCGGCTCCGCATTTAAATGACGTACACCGGTGTTGCTCCATATGCAGGCGGTGTCGGGCCCGCCCTCGATCGGTATTGAAAATATCTCTCCAGTGGCCCATCTTAAGATGCCCAGTTGAGTAGCCTGATAAACGGAATGATGGCAAAGAATAAAGTCGACAGGTGCTGAGGGACGAGCGGTTTTCAGAGTTACGCACCAGCTCGACTCTCTTTGGGACTAAGTCGGCCAGGCCGCGCGCCCCACCGCGAGCCAATCAACCCAAGCCACCAATGAAGGGTCCATCTCCCGAGGAGCAAATAGTACAAGAAGTCAGGAAGCGATTGTAGTACTGAGCACCGGGGAGATATATATAGCCGAGCTGCTTCCCAACGAAATTCAGGAAGGGCCTTATACGTCAATGTCTAAAACGACCACTTGGGTTGAATCGTTGATCAAAGAAGCTTATGTACATCAGAACATGGGAGAGCTCCTGTCGGCCGGAGCCCAGTCATCAACAGAGGTTCGGGAAACATCCACTGATCAACAATACATAAGGACAATGTGTATGGCACCATCGCCTCATGAGAAGAGAGGCCCCTCGATGGGATAGGGCCTACCCCACCGTCTTCCTACCTTGTTGATGATCTCGATTTCGTCCGTCGCACATTAAACCGTACTTCCGTCTCATAAATCGTGTCATGTCCAGAAACTCTATTGAACTTTTCCGCTCCCTACCCGACACACGTATACGCCTTCAATCTTCACTCTGCGATACCGCCTAATTCCAATTCGTGAAACGTTCTGTTTATTTTCCATGCCCCCGTCGAAGCGAGCCCTAAGTTTCAGACCCTGCCGTGAAGTTTGCCGCGGGCAGCTTACTCAGGAACGCCCTCATCGCTCTCGGACATGCTCTCATCACCGCTGACCTCCATGTTCTCACGTTCACGCTTCTCCATGAGTTCCTGAAGGGCGGCATCGTCGTGCTCGGTAACAGCCTTGGGCGCCATCTTGACGATGCAGCCACCACCAGCCTCCTTGATCTTGGCCTCGATCCTTTGGATGGCCTCCTCGAGCATCTGGATACCAATAGCTTTATCCAAGCACTGGCTGGTCAAGACGTAAAGTGGCGGGGCAACCAGCTTAACCTTGATCTGGGTCTCATCGGTGTTGTTGGCCTCGGCGGTGCGCAGGGCATCCTTGACCGCGTCGATACCGTCGTAACCGAAGCAAGTAACCTCAATATCGGCGCGAACCTTGGTGGGGTGAGGAGTAAGTCTCTTGCTGATGTAGTGCGTCAACTCCTTCTTCACGGACTCGCTGGGGAATTCAACTTCGTTCCACACGTCGGGGTTCCTAGGTTGGCATGAGCAAATTGGCCCGTAATATCCTCGTGTTCGCTAGGGCCTTACGTGATGGAGATCTTGAACGCATCGTGGCAATGCCCGTATTTCCGGTTCAGAGGCCATCCGATCTGCTGGTATAGGGTCTCGAGAGGGGTCTGAGTAGCCTCGGCAACATGGCGCATGATAGAGTGCACCGCCTTGCTCTTGTTGTATCTTTCCTCGCACTTGACCACATCTTCGGGGGAAACTCGTCGCTTGGAAAGATCGATATAACCTAGATACACAGAAGAAAATGTATCAGTAATTTGTGATAGTCACCGGGAGGACTCATACTTGCCCTTCTCCTTGTCGACACGGAGCACGATGACAACCTCGTTGCGACCGATACGGATGAGCTTCTGGATACTACGAATACGTCTGCGCGACAATTCGGAGAGCAAGATCATGCCGTCGATGTTGTCATACTCGAGGAGCTTAACGTATGCGCCCATTTCGGCGATCTGTATGGTTTAAGAAGCAACGGTCAGGGGACCTCCTCGACTCTGACAAGGAAATATAACCTGTAGTAATGCATACCTGCTTCACGTTGACCATGACATAGCTGTCGACCTCCGGATACTTCTCCTCGTAGAAACGGCAATTTGTCAACGACATTTTCGGCGGGGTTGCGCCTTCTGCTAGGCAAGCTTCTGAACGGTCCAAGCGCTGGAATAAGGCTGAAAAGCGATAGGGTATCCGAGACTAGGTGGCCTCGAGATAATGCCTCTGTAAAAATGCTCAAAAGGAGGTGAGGGAGTTGTGAGCCTGGATTGAGGACTGTCACTTATGGGGATCACAAAGCACAATTCGAAAAACCCACTTTCGGCCTCGCGGTTGAGTCATCACGTGCAGGGCTTGATAATTCACCGCCCGGCAAAACCCGATAATGCATTGATAGGCATCGGCATTCATGCTTCAGACTCACAGTAAGGAAATATTTTGACTTGACTGACCTATGTATGTCCTTTCTAAAAGACAACAGAAAATACAATTTTTTTTTCATCCTATAACAGCTTTTGAAGTCTCAGTAGGCTTTGGAACTTGCAGTGGCTGCCTAGAAGCTCTAGCCCATATCATCATTCTCAAGCAATACTTGTGTCGATTGGGACTTTCACTCCGTGTAATTCCACAGTACTATCGCTAATGGCGTGCTGGAGATATGACAAGCCATGACGTGTCGTAGGGTCTGAAAGACTGGGCTTATCATGCCATATATAAAAGTCTACCATGGTTAGAAGGATAGGCACACCGTGTATTTACAAGGTTATGCCTAACAGATGTATAGGTTGATGGAAGGACGTACATCAAATACATTGACTTTGAATATCAACGATTGTTATCACGGCACTTCAATTAAGATCTTCGGTGGCCACTAAGATGTTATCTTGGCTACCGCTATCTTTCACCGAAACCAGGCATGCATCCACCCTAAACCATCAAATCATACATTTGACAAACCTTTGCTGCACTTGCATATATATGCTGCTCCTAGCACAAACAAATACTGCCGGGATAATTTTCAAGCCAATCAAACAGTGAAAGAAGCTCTAGGAACTAGCAGCTGGGTTTGCGAACTACGAGCTCTGTTACTGTCTAGTACCTTCCACCGCTCATTGTTTCCACTACAAACTTTTGGAAGCCAAGCCTTTGACTAGTTTATGTGTTTCTGAAGTAATCTAGACCCCCTTGCCTAAAAACTTGCCCGATAAAGTCTTTCTAGACCAATGATATATCGACTTTTCATGCCGTCAGCCCCATGTTAATGGAGGGATCAAGCGCATAGTGCCAAATGATGATTGAATAGCTTATAATACTTAAGTTTGTTCAATCAACCTCCTAATCAATGACAGAGTAGAACGTATTCTTTCAAAAAACTCATATTGTACGAGAGGTGTATGACCGTACCCGAAGACTGACCAGGAACTCCTCTTCTATAGCTGGCCCAAGCTGTTATATGTTATTCTAGTGCTACAGAGACGTAGGAAAGATAGCAGAATTTACTGATCAAGCGCCTCCACTTGGAACTTTAGTGAAGCATTTCCCATATTCGTGCCACTGCTATTCTGAAGCTATAGAAGGGGGCGCCGGTCACCTCCAAGGGGGTACTCTTTCAGAACTATGGGTAACACTGCCATAACTACTCATCTTCAAATGTTGGTCTTCCGCTTAGTAACTCTAGTGGGCCTGTAGCACGGAGCCATGATGCGTTTAGCCTGACGATCGTGGCGATTGAACCAATCAAAACGATGGAAAATATACTTAGATCTGAGCAGCCCCGCATGGACGAGAGCATGTAGATACGGAACACATCGTGGATCAATATAATATCTACGACGGCTAGTCGGAGGCACAGTTGAAAGGGTACAAGGAGAAGTTTCTCAAGCTCCCAAGCATGGCATATAGCCTGGAGAACTGCACTCGATAGTTCGGGTGATGAGTGAATGTATCTTGCCTCCAGGTCGACCCATGTCCTAACGCTGGACAGAAAGAGGGACATGATCTTGTAGGGCAGCTTTTCATATTTCTAGCCATATCTCAATGATACCTCCGAATCTATCACACCGATTGTTAGTCAATAGATCGATGTCACATTTCTATACGACGAACCGGCGAAACTGACATAGAGATATATTATACATGCTTATTGGAAAGGCTCTAGAAGAACAGGAACACCTCGATATTCTTAAAAGTATAATGATTCTCTAGGAACTAACCACTTATCAAGAATAAACATACGGCAGTAGTGTATAGTGAATGAACTCTATGTTCCCTATTTGCTGTTTCGATATATATCAGTCGTCTATATTGGATATAAAATTCTGATGACATTCGATCTATTACCAACGCTGTATATGATTCGAAGTGATATGCAAAAACATTTGGTTAGGCAGTCTGTTCACCCATCGGCTTTCAACTTCAATTTGCGGCAAGCCACTGATCCTCGTCGTTCGCTGGATGGGGAGCAAAGAAATGATTAAGTATTAAGATATTGCCTATAGCTGCATGCTAAGCGACTGTATATGTGGGATCCGCTCGGTGTAGGTGTCTACACTAGAGAAGCCATTAGGGTAGAGCGGCTGATTCAACAGTGTAGGACAACAGCCTTTTGATGAAACAATGGGTCACGTCCACCATCATGACCTATCGTGTAAGTATTGCATGCAAAACACCTAACTTTTGTGGTGGTTACTGTGTGTAACAGACAGGGCTAGGTGCCTAATGTTGGGCAACATTGTATGAGCCGAATTGTCCCAATAATTGGATGCCAAACAAAGAAGCTTATGTAAGCAATCGGTTGTTCTTAGGTTTGAACGTCATCAATCTGCAGGCTTGTCGCATTGCAGATTGGGGAAGGAGGAGCACGCAGGCAAACTTTGACTGTGGTGCAGTTTCGCACACAAAGAATTTGGTATCCTGTTCTTTTGGTTGCCAACCACGGCCTGCCTGCCTTATCCGAAAACTTACGATTCCGCTAACGACGTACTTATCTTAGCCAGCTACGCCAGCAGCCACCGCTCCCTGCGCTAGTAATGCACGCCTCTTAACACGCTCAACGCTGTTGTGATTCCTTTTCTCCCCTCCTTCTCTCGCCGTCGACGTAGCGATCGCATATGGCGTATCTTGCATCGCTCCAGACTGCATTGACTGCTTGAGTCCGATCTCGTCGTTCCTCCGGGTTTCTCCGAATAAACATGTCGGATCCCGATTCGCAGGGCGGACACGCTGAGCACCGCTCTTTGCGGGACTGGGTTGTCGACTTCTTCTGGGGACCCCTGTCGAGCATTTCCGCAAATCCCCAGACAGAACAACTTCCTGAAACCCTAGAACCGAGCGATAGAACCCGCTTGTTGAAATTGGATAATGATGGAGGTCCCGCATATGGTACAAGAGACGGTACAGCGCCACCGGAGCAGGAACGCCGATGGGGTATATACTCGATGTCCCCGATCGATGGAGGGTCTGGTTATCCAGGAGAACATAACCAGCATGGCACTGGAGATCCAAACTTCGTCCAGGGCCCAGAGAACATCCCTAGAACTGGGTCAGAAATGGCGTGGCCTGTGAAGAACCATAAGACCATGTAGGTTTGAGCGTCTGATGAGTCCGATTGCGACAGAATGACTAACCAAAAATCCAGGTATATATCATACTACATTCCCTTTTTCAACTGGATCACCCAATATCGTTGGTCTTACTTCCGGGGAGACTTGATTGCAGCCATGACAATTGCATCTATCTACATTCCCATGGCGCTATCCTTGGCTTCGAATCTCGCTCATGCCCCAGCAATCAACGGCCTATATTCATTCGTATTCCATCCATTGATCTATGCAATTCTGGGAAGCAGTCCTTTACTGGTTGTTGGCCCAGAAGCAGCTGGGTCTTTGTTGACTGGAACGATCGTCAAGACTAGTGTTAGTCAAGGACACTCGCAAGAGGACGATGAAGCTGCTAGTGCTATGGTTGTGGGCGTAGCCACTGCCATGGCAGGGGCCATGATACTGGTCGCCGGCTTGACTCGATTGGGTTTCCTGGATAATGTGCTGAGTCGGCCCTTTTTGAGAGGCTTCATTACCGCCATTGGCTTCGTGATCTTCGTTGACCAGCTCATTCCCGAGGTTGGATTGGCGGACTTGGCTAAGGATGCCGGTGTCAGCCACGGAAGTACAGTGCAAAAGCTGGTCTTTCTCGCTGAAAATGTCAAAAGCTGTCACGGGCTTACAGCTGCAGTTTCCTTCGGTAGCTTCGCCATCATAATGCTCTTCCGGTAGGTATTACACCTCCAATAATACGAAGATCAATGCTAACTATGCGCCTACCTTAGAACGATTAAAAAAGCACTGGAACCACGATACCCCCAAGTCGTGTACTTTCCCGACCGCATCATTGTTGTCATTCTATCCGCCATCTTGACATGGCGCCTTGGTTGGTACGAGAAGGGGCTTGAAGTCCTCGGGGCAACTCAAAACACTGCTACTGGGCTTTTCGCATTCAGGTGGCCCTTCCAACTCAAACACTTAAACCATGTGCGCACTGCAATGAGTACCTCCTTCATGATTGCCATTCTTGGCTTCTTTGAGTCCTCTGTTGCTGCCAAGGGACTCGGAAAGAGCCGAGATGGGGTCCAGGGCATGTCTGTCAGTGCGAATAGAGAGATGGTGGCGCTGGGCGTTGCTAATGTGGTCGGGGGCTGTTTCATGGCTCTTCCTGCATTTGGCGGGTATGGCAGGAGCAAAGTCAACGCGTCCACTGGCGCCCGTTCTCCTATGAGCAGTATCTTCCTTAGTATCATCACCTTTGTTTGCATTATGGTGCTTCTGCCATACTTGTACTATCTTCCGGTAAGTTTTGTTCTCCCAGCCCCTGTCAGATTCTGAAAAGGCACATGCTGACCTCAACCCCAGAAAGCCGTACTTAGCTCTACGATATCAGTCGTCGCATACAGCCTTATAGAGGAATGTCCCCATGACGTTGCATTCTTTATCCGGTTGCGTGGTTGGACAGAACTTGCTTTGATGCTTCTCATCTTCGTCTCCACAATATTCTATTCACTGGAGTTGGGTATCGCTCTTGGAATTGGTCTCTCTATCCTGATTCTTATCCGCCACTGCACCCAGCCTCGCATACAGATTCTGGGGAAAGTAGCTGGTACATCTAACCAGTACGACAATGCCGAATTGCACGCAGAAAATGTGGAGCTCATTGAGGGCGCCCTTGTTGTTAAGATTCCAGAGCCACTCACATTCGCGAATACTGGTGATCTCAAGAATCGCTTGCGCCGGCTAGAGTTTTACGGCTCCAATCGCACACATCCTTCCCTTCCACGGTTGCGACCCCCCGAGCATAATAAGAACGTCATTTTCGACGTCCACGGTGTCACGAGCATCGATGGCTCCGGCACACAGGTCCTCTCCGAGATTGTGAATGAATACATCGATCTCGGAGTAAGCGTTTTCTTCTGCCGTCTCCCGAATCGCAACGTGTTTCGCATGTTTGAAAGAAGTGGCATAGTAGATCGGTGCGGAGGCATGTCACATTTTGTCACTGGTGTCGATGAAGCACTTCGGATCGCCGAATCTGAGGCCCGGACATCGGAGCCTTGAAGAAGTTTCTCCCGAAAGAAACCGGGATCTCCGGTCGCACAGCTGGGCTACTCGTCACGACCAGGCCTTGTAAATGATTCACGACATTGCACGATATAAGACAGACGTATAAAATGTATAGTCCCAGCATCTGTTAGATATGTTGTTGATAGCAGTCAAGATTAGAATCGTCAGCGGGGTTTTTTTTTCTCCTGGAAAATCTGCGTAAAAGTGTTTGTAGTCCGTGATTCTAATTTATCACGTTTCCTGGTCATCATTCTCACTCACCACAGCCCTGCGCACAACATCCGAGAGCAACACTTCGCAAGCCCGCAATGTGAGATGATTCTTCCGACCAGCAGCACCATCCGACTCGCCATTCTCACTAGCCGATGGCGCAGCAACCAATTTCAACCTGCCCTCACCACCAAGTAGAAAGCCCCCGCAGGCGATTTTCGCCAAACGCACATGCTCCTGTCCTTTTACAAAGGGACCGGCACCAGCACCAGCACCGCTCAAGTCAAACTTCATCGCCAAATGCTCCTCTAAGTATGCACTAAGAATGGACAGAACATCTGACTCACTTCCCGCACCATTGCCTTCAGCACGAAGAAACCCACTCAGTGACTCCCGCGGTATAGTGATGTTCAGAGAACGCAGATCCGGTGCAACGGAGGCTGGAAATGATAGCGTAAGATGGAGCTCTTTGAGGATGTCAACGGGATTTAAGGTCCCAGGCTCTCCTTCGGATGTGAGGGTGTTTATATATGTGGTCAACGCTGTGCCTATGAAGTGCGAAGGAAGGCGAAATGGAGAACAGTAAGTATCAAAGGTCGCAGAGAGAAAAGAGATGAACGTTTGTCGGAGAGGGGCGGGAAAGCGAGTTAGGAGGAGCGGAAGGCGCGTAGCGTGTGTTTGGGTTTGAGATCGAGTTCGGGCCCGGGGCTTTGCGGTGGGTTCCAGTTGGGATGTCAAGGAAGACAACGTGAGAAGAGCTGCTTTATAGGTTGTGTTTTCGTACTCGAGTGTCACGAGGATTCCGCCTCCTTGATGAGAGGGCGAAAGTGACGGTGGTAAGCGTTGGGTCCGGACTCGAGGTCGAGGTGGGCTTGACGGTTGTGATCCGTTCCCCGGGTTGTTTTCATCTTCAATTTCAGAGAGAGAGAGATTTAGAATGGGCTCCCAGGTACAGGATTGCAGCGCGCCTGTTCTGGAGAGCGCATCGTCCTCTGTCGCAGGGCCGCTGGATTGGACGGCACTAAGAAAAGAGGCCCCGGTTAATTGGTCGCGTAGTCGAGTCGCATAGGTTCTAAGAGCCACTGGGTTGTCGAGAAGAGTGTCGAACTCTTTTCCATGGTGGAGGGGTGAGAGACGGTGAAGTGCCCATGTGGTATTTAGTAGGCTTGTTTGTGCCATTGTGGTGTACTTGGGACGCGACGAGAGATCACATATCGTGATATTACAGCTCTGTCGGAAAGGGGACACCCTTTGAGCTTCCAGCCAGGGCAATAACGTGGATAGCTGATTACTTAGTTAGGAGCGCGACGATCTCCATGAACGCACCCTATTATGCAAACATGCCAAACATGCCAAACATGCCTCCAGATTTGGAAATTAGGGCATAGGGTTCATTCAGTCCGTAATGGCCCGAGAAGCCGTCCTATTACAGTGTGGAAAACACCTGAGCAAGACTAAGTTTCTATCATTTGTAGAAGCGACTGCTCGAATTAATATGCCAAAAGAGTAAGACCAAGACGCGCAAGTAGCTCGTGCATCAACATGGATATATTCTCCGCCCTGGAGTACACCAAAACACCAATGAAACGCCTCGCCTTGAGAATGCAAATAATGCAATGCTTGCTAAACCGACCGAATGCTTTATGCGCGCCATCCATCTGAAATGCGACAGTCTTGGCAGCAGAACAGTACAGGCAACCCAGTCCAGACCATGACTCGCTCTGCAGGATGCGGCGCTGCCTTTCTTGAGGCTAATTCCTCTTTCACAACATCAAACCAGACATCCTCCACAGAACCATGAAGGTGCACATTCGGTGCATTCTGGAAAACCAACGCGTTGATGTCGTCCTTTTCATGTAGTGTGATGTCGTTATGGAAGTTGTGCATGAAATCCTTCCGCTGCATCCGCTGATTGCCCCCGTCCCCAATCTCAGCGGAGAAGTACTCCACTATTCGAAGGAATGGTGACACTGTAAGCAGAGAACCAATCCAGCTGTCATCCGACACCGTAGGCTCATCTGGTGGTACAGTGTACCGCAGGTATGAGACTAGAAGCTGCATGCAGTGGTGTGTGGCAATAAGGGTAGGGGTATCAGTAAAAGGAGGTGATCTGATTATCTTTACTTGCAATTCCCGGTACATAGTTTTACGGATGTGGGGTGGTACAGGAACTGGCAAGCGTCCGGCTTCCCAGTCACGCAGAAGGATATTAGTCTGCTCTCGCCTGGCAAGAGCGTATGACTCGAGGAAGTATAAAGAATAATACCTGCACGCGAAAGGGTATGTCAGAAAGAGATATAAGGGGACGGTTGGGGAACTAACACATACATCAGTGGAGTGAGATGAAACCATAAGCGCGCGGTTGTTCGCTGGACAAACACATAGCGCTCAGCCTTGGCGGAGAACATCGATTTCATGAATGCTGTCTCATTGCGCACAAACCGATCCATGACACGGTCTGCGATGTAGCAGCAGAGCCTTGAACAAAGTGTCTGCCGGCGACGCAGGCCAGATATGTATTTGAAAGTGTATATGTGGCCACCCTTGGCACTCTTTGCCGGTGGGAACAGATCCGACAGCAGCACTGCATCATCCTCTGGGTTTCGAGTATAAGTCCTCTCGCTATCTATTGGGGATGGAAGCGTTCCATGGCGGCGCTGACGAAGGTATTGCCGGGTAATCCACTGTTCCTGCGAGTTAAGCAGCTGATGGAATGACTTGCAGACGAGCCTTAGCGGTAGGAAATCTGTGACACCGCAGTGGGCGAATATCTTGATTTGGATCTCAACCGGGAGAAGATCCCAGGGGGACGACGTTGGAACTAGGTTCACTCTGTCAACATCCGACGAGCATACGTTAGCGACGATCACGCCACAAGTTATAACTGCAAACTACCAACGTTGAATAGAGGGCAGTCAACTTACACTGACGACGATACCGATGATGGACCTGCAGCGTGCTTGGACGGATTATTCTTCTTGGCATCTGATTTCTTTCCTCTGTAATTGATGACAGCGCGCGCCTTCTTTGCTTGTAGCACCAAGTTATGGAACGAACTCATCGTCAAGCTCCAAAAGGCATGGGGAGACCAGCTCCAGCTTCAGGAACAGGATGGAAGAGCTTGTCACCATGCAAATCCCCTAGTCAGTCTTCTCGTCGATCGATTTTAAGGGATTCTCCGCTTGCGCCTTTTTGGGTCGAGAATAGATGACTAAGCAGGGCTGAGCAGCTGTTGCTATTTTAGAAACAGTCCACGCATGGAGGAGTCATATGCGGGGTTCCTGAATGCCCAGGAGATGGATTATTGGCGATGAATGGTGAGAAGAACAAGAGGGTGACATTATTTGAAGATGGAACAATGGTGGGAGAAGGGAGAAGCGCTCCCATCTGAAACTGGATTGGGGGTGTCAGTCTGCTAATTTGCGGCTGGCTTTTCTCTCGTTACTACTTTCTTTGACCCTGAACTTCCCAATCACCTTGGCTACAGTTTTGCCTGATACAATACTGCTTAAGCGATGCGATGGCTTGGTGTGAGCCAAATAGAAATTCCAAAGCAAGTCTTGTCGGTTGTCAGACCGTTGTTGCTACATTGATACGTTCATTTCAATGCGGACTGCAGAACCCGGCCTTACGTCATCTTGCAACAGGGGTACTCCATCCTGTGCCTGATTTGGTTGAACCGTTGAAGGACTGAGTACTATGGGGCCCAGGCCATGGCCTTGGGCCTGGCATCGCAAGTCGCAACATTATGCACAAGACATCATACAAAGCACAACAAAGCGCCGTCAACAGTCTTAATATTGAGCTGAAAGGCCAACTTCATCATAGACTTCAAGACTGTTAAAAGCCAGCAGTTTTTGAAGGTACTTCCCCCGATCATAGTGGCGGGTTATGCCTATTGCTTCAAGGTAAAGATGCCCAAGATACCTAGCTGGAATTGTGGCAGCATCACGATTTATGTTTAAGAAAAGGTACCAAGCAGAAAAAGAGCGAACAGATGCCTAAAAAAATCACAGTGTCTACAAAAATAATGCATCATCCGTGAATCGAACACGGGCCTCATCGATGGCAACGATGAATTCTACCACTAGACCAATGATGCCACTTTCTGGATAAGCAGACCTTCAAAGTATATAAGATAAAAGCTAAACTGCAGCTTGTGAGCCGGTCTGACATACCACCCTTACAAGCCAACTTTCTATTCAATATGTGACAAACGCCGTTGGCAGAATATGATGTTTTGGGAGTAAACTGATGCTAGAATGTAAATCAACTACGATGTATGATCTTAAACTTACAAGAAGTGCACGCATTCAAAGTCTACACGCCCCCACTCACAGCTGTTAGTGTAAGAGCGGGTTGAGCCGAATTTTGTCGGTTAAAGCATAGATATTTGTAGCAATTTCCTTTCGTGGTAATTGATGTCAAGCTTGGAAGTATGCACGAACGATCCACTACCTAACTTGAAAGTTCCTGGCGGAATTGCCTGATTCATTGATCCCTTTCCGCTTTCCCATTCCTGTCTCCACTCAGTTTTGGCCTCAGTCTTCACATCTTAAAATGACAATGAAGTTATTTTTTTATTTTTCTGCCCGATGCTTTTGAATGAACCGCTGTACCCAGCTTGACATGCCCTAAATCAGAGGGAGGGGTCGAATATTGAAAGCATTGCGATTGCACTTCTTTTTGCCCAGTGCGGGACTAGTATGGCCCGACGACTCGCGAAGGAAGCACTGCCTCATTACGCCCGATCACTTGGCAAGCAAAAACATGATGGGACTTGATCCCATGCTTCCTATAAAGAGCTTTGCTGTAGCGGCATATCCGACCAAGCGCAATGTGGCTCTGATCTCCTAATATTATATACTATCAAATAGGATGCCAAAGACATCTTGAACAATGGTGTACCTTGTTTCCCGAATCGATATACTCCGTGCCCTGTTTAATAATGACAATTATGGTATTTATGTAGGGTAATCATTGCACAGCATAACCCTAATCCTTCGACTGGTGATCCTTATACGGGATCACCAATTAATGTCTCAAAAAGGGCTGTGAGCTCAATAGCCATGGGTCAGCCTTACTTGGCGAGAGATTGGTCGGCCACTAGAAAACTTATAGAAGACACAAAGAGCTCACGTGGGTATTGACAGGACACCTGCATACGCCTAGTACCGGGGCAACAGCCGGACTGCCGGAGGTATGCAAGCCAGGTGATCAAAGAACTTAGCATGATGTAATTTGCGTGACCGGTCAGTATACGGAGTAGCGTCGGCGAGGCCATAGGCAATATCCGAGTCTTGAGCCTTGGAGGATTTAGTACTCTCACGCGCCTTGCGACCTTATGGGCGCAAGTAAGACATTGGGGCAGATTTGTCCGTCTATGACGATAAGTGCGGCAGAGCCTCGAGAAGTTCGGACCCGTCTCGGAAGCTAGAAGTCTATAAACCCCTAAGAGGTGGGTTTCGGGCCTTTTGAGTTGCTCAGCCTTGGGAGGCGGAGTAATAACTCCAAAACTCCAACCCACAGTCCAACTACGCACTGGTACGTAGCCAACCCGCTGGGCGCCGAGCCTCAGGAATCAAGGGTTCAAGGCGCCCAGGGAAGGAATGAACTAGCTCCTGCAGTGTAGACTGGTAGAACCGTAGGAGATCAACTTGCAACCTTAGGGGCCAGGAGACCCCAAGAGGCCCCATCGGACCAAAACTAATGACCCACAGCCACCGATGCGGAGAACATCAGAGTTTACATGGATGACGGCGCAGGTGGTAGCACACAGTTGATAGTACTAGCTTAGGGAAAACTCCTATCGAGTGGCTTGACTTAACCCGTGAGCTGTTCAACGGTACTAGGTATTTAGTTCCCCCTCACCCCCTCTTCCATGGTCATGATTCTTAATCCCTCTTCATCAGTCATTTATTCCGACCCCTGCTTCGTGCCCGTCTCTAACGTTGCAGCTACAAATCCAACCCGACAGCCTTTTATCGCTCTCTCAACATTCGCACACTCATCTGATTCTCAAGCATCTGCAATTTCGAATCACGCTTCTACTTCCACCTCACGCCTGCAACTTGATTCTAGTCCAATATCAACCACATACCTCCCCGACGACCTACAACTGACCCCACCTGAAACAAGATGTCAGCCGAAAGAAGTGCAGATATCAACGGCAAGGCACCAGTCCACCACCAGCCTACAGAATCTGCCCGCGAAGCAGGTTTGGTCAATGTGCAACCAGCGCGCCCGGGAGATCTGCAACCCAAGTATGCGCAGCAAATTCAGCACGGCGATGACAACCCCGATGCGCATGGGTGGTACGCATCATTCAGTAAGCCTCGCCCTTGTTTCATAGTCGTGGTTTCCGCTATCACTGTTGGTCTAACAAGCTTGTTTCACGATTAGTTCACGGACTTGGAGAATGCGTCGGATGTTTGGGTGCCATTCCATGCTGCTTCTGCTGTCCCAACCCATTCAAACCAGTTGCGCAAGGTGAAGTTGGCTTGATCACAAGATTCGGACGGTTCGTAAGCCCTTTTACGGCAACACTTAGGATATATCTTCTGATATTTCGATTTTGTTTCCAGATTTGAACGCTCTGTTGACCCCGGCCTGGTCAAAGTGAACCCGCTGAGTGAGCACCTTACAGCGGTGGATGTCAAGATTCAAATCGTCGAAGTACCTCGCCAGAGCTGCATGACCAAAGACAATGTCAATTTGAACCTGAGTTCTGTGATATACTACCAGATCATTTCTCCCCACAAGGCCGCATTCGGAATCTCAAATGTACGACAGGCGCTTGTGGAGCGCACTCAAACTACACTGCGTCATGTCATTGGAGCGAGAGTTTTGCAAGACGTGATTGAACGCCGTGAAGAGATTGCTCAGTCAACATCGGAAATCATTGAGGACGTTGCTGCTGGATGGGGTGTCCAGGTTGAATCCATGCTCATCAAGGACATTATTTTCAGCAGTGACCTGCAGGACTCCCTTTCTATGGCGGCGCAATCCAAGCGTATTGGTGAAAGCAAGGTCATTGCTGCTCGTGCTGAAGTCGAATCAGCCAAATTGATGCGTCAGGTACAAACTAGTTCTGGTCAGGCTTCTCAACTTATGCTAATGTCTTGATTTAGGCCGCTGATATTCTATCCTCCGCACCTGCGATGCAAATTCGTTACCTCGAGGCAATGCAGTCTATGGCTAAGACAGCCAACAGCAAAGTCATCTTCTTGCCGGCAATGAATCAGACTGTGCAGCAACAGCTGGCTACAGCTGAAAGTGCTGGCGAAGGACCTAGCCGGTACGGACAAGCCGATGATGGATTCCAACGTGCAATGAACGCGCGTGTGGTCGAAGATATCTAAGCGGGATATACCGCGATGACGAAATTGTGCAGGGCGTGACGATTATTTCATTCCTGATGAGTATATGGTAATGATTCGTGGGCGCTGTCTATATTTCGGGGATTTCACATCGCCTTATAGCCTTGTGCCTTTCCTCTCGTTTACTTGGCTTTGACGATACCCACCTTCTTTTGTTCCATGCTTGTGATACATTAGTAATGCGTCCATGTCTACTTTAGTAATTTAATCATTATTCTGCTCTTCAGTCTCTGCCTGTATATCAGGCGTTCAAACAAAAATATTGATCACACCGTAGACATATAGTTATTACTGCACTTTTCTGGGTCACAGATTCTCATCTGCCTGGTGGTAGATAAGCATCAAATACTGCCGAGGGCGGTGTAAAGTCAGGACGTCAGCAGCAGTGGCTGAAAGCGAATTCGTAGACAAGCATACCTTCTGACGACTTGTTGTATTATCCCCTGACCCTTATCGATGAAAATCCAATTTGTGCAATAGGGCTATTTGACAGGGCGTACCTGCCCCTCAATGCTCCATAACACGAACACTTTATCGACTCGATGGTTCCTTCACAGACCCCCAGTCCAGCTCCCACAGCTGCCAGAATACCAAGCTCACGCCCATCGTTTGAGATGACACCAGACTTCACTGATCAGTCATTTGACCCCGCTGATTACCTTAACAATGCTCTTCCCCCGCTGACGCTGGCGTCGACGCAAGCGAACCTCTCGCGAGGACCCGCGGGGGCTATCCCCTTGTCCGAGCTGTCCAGCCAGGTCCAGTCCGTCCTCTCACAGATCAACGCGCAAAATGCCCGACATTCTACAACATTAACACAACTTACCGACGAGATTCTACGAAGTGGGGGGCGATTAGCCTACGAAGTCGAAGTGCTGCGTGGAGAGACGATTGGACTCTCGGATACCTTAACTGAGGCGCTACAGGGCGAAATTGCGAAATTTGTTCCGGACAATGTGGACCATGACAAAGATGCTGGCATCGAGGAGTCGGAACATAGCGAGGAGCAAATAGAGCGAGAGGAGGAGATCCCCGTGCAGGACCCGGAATATATCACAAAACTACGAACGTTGAATCAAGTCCGTGCCCGGTTGGAAGAAGTGGTGCAGACATTTGGAGATGCCATGGAATGGCCACTCCCACCATCGGAAACGTCAATAGCGTCGTCCTTCATTTCAGTGTCAGCCCCGGATCCTGGACCTGAAAGCCACAGCCGTGAGGAGAAGGGCCAGGAGGTTGCCAAGAAGTTGCGGATGGAGGTAACAGAGCTTCTGGATATGAACGGTGGCGGACAGGCAGGAGTCGAAGCTGCGGCGCGTCGTGTTGAGTCGCTACGTACCCTGTCGTCAACTTGGAAGGGGACTGCCGAGGAGAAAGCCCGCAATAGGTTTGTAGACAGCCTGGCCAAGATTGTGGATGACCGTCGCAAAGCCCTGGACAACCAGAATCGCACGGATCAATCCCAACAGCCATCTGGGTCGTCTACTAAGGGATCATCGGCTAGTCATCGGCGCCAGGAAAGCGAAGGACCCGGGGGTGGAATCTTCCGCAATCTGCAGCGGTTACGAGAAGAAATATACTTGGAATGAGCCGGGCAGATTTTAGAGGGGTATGCTGTACATTATGGTTGCTTCAAGGCTATTGCATTTTTGTGGCGTTGATAGTGTACATAAGGATTGCAAGTGATAGTACTGTGTGTCTGCATGGTGTGCCTTTCCCCGGGTTCTCGGAAAATTATATGATAGGCGGTCTTTTCAGAGATCGGTAGCTAGTATCCGGGTTACCCATCTAGAGGTTATCGCTTCTCATGCGTTTTCCGGGCTTCCAGCTGCGTGCTTCGTAAATCGCCTGTCTTATTTCAACCACTCCTAAGCCCTAAAGGACCACGGTTTGAGACGGCGAGTCCGGGCTACATAGGGTATGGCCGGAGGATCTAGTTCCAAAGTAGATTGAGAAAGGTGGAGTCATGCACAGGGAGACGTCAGGTATCGACGTAGGCCGAAGATAGGGTAAGCATTGGACTAATGAGCAAGCAATCTGAAACCACCATGCGACTGATGCCAAGATGTGGAGGGCACGGGCAGTATGGATGTGCAGGCTCGATGACGCGGCAGATTCGAGGATGGCGTTTCCCGCCGGAATCGCTTAGTGGGATGAGTAAAGCCGCCCAGGGACGACCCTTCAGCAACGAGAGGTATGCGGATGATGCGATCTGTGTTAGCACCTGACCCGGTCATCGAATCCAAGGAAGTTGCACAGTGCTCTGTCGGGACGTTAAAAAGAATAGCCCGGTGGGACGAATGGATGCGGCGAGGGATATCGCAAGTCGCAAGTCGCAACCCCGACGGAGACCAAGGCCGGGAACCAAAGAGGAAAAGCGAGGAGCCATCGATTGAAACGCGCAGGAGGAGAGGAGGGCAGGCCAATGGCCGGGCCACATCTTTCCCCAGTCCCTGACCGGCCCCACTGGCGACGTAAATCCTGGCCCAAACTGGTCGCTTTCTGCTGAAGTGGTCTTCCGCCCGGCGTCGTCCTTGACCACTTCCGCCGTCTTCTTTGCGTTCTGTGTCCGCGTGGCATGGATCTCCTTCCCGACACTGCAATATTTGTCTTCACCTCATTGCTGTCGTGACCATCGACTGGTATTCTCTCCGCTTCAGCATGGCATCTTGTGTCTCCATTGAATCATCTTAACCCTGCCTCTTCCCGTCCGCTTCGCCGCTCCTCCTGATCGCATGTCCCACTTGCAGGAATGCTTATCGTTGGGAAGACCCTCTTTCACATTGGCTGAACTCGTGGAATCTTGTCTGGTCAGCACGATCTGACATCAAGTCGGATCATCCGTCGCCCCTGTCGTGCGGTGGTATCTCAATTAGAGTCAAGGTTTCCACATCCCGTGCTTTCGGGATGTCAATCCAAGGCATCCTAGACGGCCCATGGGCCGATCAATATCACTCCGTGCAGTCGTCTATGACGAAGCTATGGCAGCAACAGTTTCACCCTCGTCGTCTAAGGGCTCGTCCCATCAGAACTTTGATGCTCCTAGTCGCTACATGCTTCTTTGCCCTCATGTTGCTGTCGCACTCTAGCGAAGTATGCCAATCTGAAATCTGCAAGTTGTTAACGAAACTGACATAACACCTCTTTCCTAGCCATCTGTTAGCTACTGGCTGAAATTTCCATCGTATCCCCCCTCTCGTGAGCGCCCTGAAGACACGCGGATGCTCTTTCCGGGAGGACATACGCTGAACCGAAATGATTCACTTCCACATAACTTACAAAAGTCGAACCCGTCCTTCCACCTCCTCATACCCGCATCGCACAAGTCCTCCTCGCTCTGTCGCACCTTAACGTCGTCTATGATACTGAACTATCCGCCGCCTACATTGATTAGCTATGGCAAGGCGGTTCCGGAGGGGTACACAGAATATGCTGCTATGGTGGACCGGATAGCTGGCATATATAATTATCTTGCATATAGCTCGCAGATGAAGGATAACGACCTCGTTCTTATTGTTGACTCGCAAGATTCTGTCTTCCAACTGCCACCTGAGGTGCTGATCCAAAGGTTTCAAAATCTTCTCAGGGAGAATAACGCGAAATTGCTCCAAAAGTATGGCACTGTGACGGTAGACAGGCCCTACCGTACAGGGTCACAGGAAACAGTACAGAAGTACTCTCAAAGAATCATGTTTGCAGCAAGCAAGGAGTGTTTCCCCGGGCTTAACTTAGACGCAGGGTGTGTTACTGTCCCGCAATCGAGCCTACCGCCAGACGCTTATGGGTGGAAAACGGATATTCACCCGCAGGGACATCTGAATAGGCCGCGCTGGCTTAAGCCTGGCGCAGTCATCGGTCAGGCGGCTGATCTTAAAATGTTATACGCCGAGGTCCTGCGGTTTGTGCATCAACATCGCAATGCGCGGGGTGACTATCTAGCAATGACGCAGATGTTTGGTCGGCAGGAATATGTGCGGGAGCTGGAGAGGCAAAGCACTGCGAATGGATTCAAGGAATGGCTGTACACGCTGATCGGCATTTCCGATGCGTCAAATATAACAGGAGCCACTCAACCGCATCTTGAACTTGGCACTCGATACGAATATGGAATTGGAGTCGACTATGAGTCTCGCCTGTTCTTCAACATGCGTAATGCTAAGATGGATGTCGAATGGCTCCACTACAACAATGTCAGCAAGACTTCGGCAGTGCAGATGCAGCATGGAGTCCCTAGAGAGAAACGCCTTTTGATTCCTTCCGATATTACACCCGAGAGCATTGGCAATCCGTTCATTCAGCCCAAGTTTGGCAAGGATGACTGGCCGAACCCGCCGCTCAATGATACTCTTGATAAGCTTCCGAACCCACGCAATCATACCTGGCACAACCTTCCATTACTGACGAACATTCACTCAGCATCTGTTCCGGCTCTGTTACATTTAGACGGGGATCACACAGTCCTAGATAAATGGTGGTCAGAGATGTGGTATCAACCATGGGCCCGTGCCCTTCTCCGCAAGTATATGCGCACCCCGAATGGGTTTGACGCCGCTCAATCATCCCTACTAGGAGGACAAGAATGGTGGGATATGCGTGGCGGTAAGGGGGGTCTCTGGACCGATAAGGGCGAATGGCTGGCCTATACGGAGGTATGTGGAAGCTACGACAAAGAGCTATTCAACGACGAACTCGGACCATTTGGTAAGGAAAATGGCGAAGATGCGGACGAGCCGGTTTACAACCGATTCGGAAATGTCATCAAGGGCAAAGAAAAAGCTGAGGTGTGGTGATTGTTCTCTGGGACTGGTTCTTCAGAGACAACTTATTGTCAGCCGAGATTGTCTTCGGAGATACGGCTCTCATGGGAATGCTTTCTACCCAGATACGCATTCCTATTATTCCCTTTGCATATATTGTCCGTTTGACACTGCGAAATGCAGTGACAGTTTGCCATTAGCTATGGCAGTGCATATTTACATGGTGTTTGGGGTTATTCTCATCGATTTGAGCGAAGTGGTATGGTGAAATGCCTTTGAATGTGTGTTTTTTCCTTATTGCCTTGCCCTTTCTGCCTTGCCGGTTTCATTGCAGTCGGGCATAGAGGCCGTTTCCCTTGTATGATATTGATATTCCTTCTCACCTGGGATGAAGGAGTGTCTGCCCGATACCCCAACATATACCAGATTCGTTGTATAGATAGATATAAAGTTAAAAATGGCTATGGCACGCAGTATGAAAGAAGCTTGGTATATTTATAACCTGAGAATTCTATCCCTCCTCATCCATGCCCTCTCCTTCCGGTTGCCTCTTCGAGCCGAGCGTCTCCCGAATGATGGCCAAGACATTCGCGACGTCCTCATTGCTCAATCGCTCCTCTCGCTCCTCAATGACGGTGTCCAACAGCGCAAGCGCACCGTAATCCTCCTCTGCCATCTCCCCCTCCCCCTGTTCTTCACTTGCTTCCGCCCCGTCCACATCCATCCCATTCGTCTCCTCCACATTCTCCTGTTCCATATTCTCATCCTCCTCTCCCTCGCCTGCTTCGTTGTCACCCTCCGTCGCGGGTGTGATTAGTCCCACACCCAGGTTGACAATCATCAACACTTCACCCTTCGTTAGCCCATACGGCTGTAATCTGGTGACAAGCGCACGAAGAGCATGGTCTAGCGGCGTGGGGGTATTGAGCTGGGAAGGAGATATGGATGACTGTTGGGTCTGTGACTGAGCTTGTATTTGCGACGGGGATTGGTGTGTGTATTGAGGATAGTTGAGAACGTGAGGGGAGAGACGGGTGACGTAGTTATGAATCTGTTGATCTGTCAGTCTCATGTACTATCCATACCAACAGATATGTTCAATGTGTTGTGTGGCCCAGAGCTAGATCGTCTACGTATCTACGCAGTCGATGACCTGCCAGCTAGCTGGTACCCAGGGGGTTATATCCGGTTGATAAATGCCCGGAGAGATACGATATCAATACACACCTCCTTAACGACAGTATTGTGATCCCGCAAATCCGGGCTCGGAACCCAGTGTCTTGAGTTCGGCGGCGGGTTCGGTGGTCGCCGTGGTGGATTGGCCGTTACATAGGCTAGGACCTCGATATTGGTGAGGACGGCGGATTGGGGATCGACGATCTATTCGCGGGCTTAGTAAATATTACAGGAAGGGTAATTGGGCTGACATACCCTCATTATGGCGGTTTGAATGTATAGATCGATGGATATAAGCCGATCGTGGGGTGGATAATGCGACGCGGAAAAAAAGCGATGGAATGCGGGGCGGAGAAAGAAGTGGTCTGATTATGCCGGCTATATACAGAGGAGCGGTGAAGCCATGCAATCAAGCGGGCGGAGGGCTTATCCCCTCCCCTCCTCGGATCCGGCTAGTCTCGCGCCAGGTACACACTCTCGCCCACAGGTCTGGGCTGCACATTCCGACTTGCCTCGAATCTGTACTGGTTCCCCCATTCCATTGCTTCTTTCTCTAACAATCCCAATTCGATTCCATTTAGTACTCCTAATTTTTCTTGTAAATCTCTCAACACGCGAAGTACCCAAGTCCGACAAGTAAACACCCCATCGCCGTTCAGCTTTTCATCGTGGCTTCGGAACACGCGGTCTAAGGTCTCCTGTGCTGACATAGTGGAGGATATTTTGGCGATTTGAAACAGCCCAACGAGGCAGAAGGATTTGAGGATGCCGATGCCCGATTCAGGGCCGTGGGCGGCCATCCAGCCGTTGCCTTCATTGCGGATGTGGTATTTGGTGCCGCTGTCGGAGCGATGATGGTAGAGGGCCCAGTGGTAGTCGTTAGGCTTCGGTGGATCATCGCGAATGAAGAGAGCGATGTAGAGCGCGCTAGAGTCCATTATTAAGATCTATGTGGTTGAGTAGGTACAATATAGTAGACGATGTTTGACAGGAGAATCAGGAGAGAAGGTGGAGTACATCGTGCTGCTACGTACTTACAGGAAGGGTCACCTGCCACAGGCACGTACAGTGACTGCCTGCAGCGAGAAGTGCATGCAACTCAATACCACTCTTGTTGTTGGAAAATAGATGTTTTTTTGTTGATCGTAACTGTGTTGATTGATTTTAGTTTTATAGACTTGCAGTCCTGATTTCTATCTGAGTATTCCAATAAAAGAATGGGGGATCTCTATAGTACGTTAGGTGCCTTCCTATTGATATAAGAACCTACATCGCCAGATAGATGGCACCATGTATCTTCCTTGCGTTGAGGCTTCAATTCTGCAGCACTTTCACTATTTATCGCTCATATAGATACTCCGTACGGAGTATTTATCTGAGTCCACTATAACAGACAAGCTATCGAGCTAAGCCGAAGTGAGACTAGGAGGGGATAGAAAAGATAGCGGACAAACGCTTAGCCATATTATTTCCAGACCATAATCTGCAGGATTCATCTCATCTGCCTCTGTCTATCTAGTATGTTTTAGAGACGACGACACTTATGCTTCGGACTAGTTATCTGCTCTTGTCTTGCTAAATAAGGGGTGTGGTAGGCAATAATGAAACGACTCGACTCGACTTGTAAGTCGCGTGCCTGTGGACCCTTCAACAACTCTGGAAGCCCATGGAATGGAAATTGTTCTGAACCTGACCTTCCCGCCGAGTCTGGTGGTGGGACGACGAAACTCTACCTAACCTGGATTACCTGAATGTTGAATCATCATTTGTCAAGTCTTCCTCATCCGTTGTTCTCCTACGGAGAAATGATATCCACCTGGGACATTGAAAGGCCCTTCTCGATATCCACAATGCCTTCAAATCCGAATTTGTCAAGTCTTTGCAATCCATTTCCGCTTCTGAGGGGCCCACCGAGCCCAAACTTTGATCGCCTATGATAAGGCGACGACTCAGTTGATTCCCTGCCTATATCCACCTCACCGGTCCCTCTGGTCAATGATGGCATCTACAACGATCAGATAATTGCGCATGAGGAAACGATCGGCGAAAAGGCACTCTCCTGAAACGAAAATATTTCCTACCTATGGGATCCATATTCCGACTCGGTATACGAACTAGGTACGAAGGACTTGCGATTGTGGGACTCCGAGCCGTTTCCTGTAAAGAATTTGCTCATATCGGAGGGATTTGGCACGGAGCTAACAGGCGAAAAAAAGACCTAGGCCTTCCTTTGACACAACCGGCTTCATTTCCCTCATGGACTAACAATCCATTAACTAAGAGGAAAGGGGGGTGGCATAGTGATGCACAAAAGCGTTTATCCGGAACTCTTGCCTTCCGTATGATGATGATACATAAGATACCTGTCTGCTCACCAGGGGTCAAGTATCTGCCATCGCCAAAGACACATCATCATGAGATCTTTCCTGCTCGCAGGCCTTGTTGCCACCAGCTCCGCTATCGGGGCTGCAGCCTCTAGACATGCTCACGCTTCCGCACAGAGCGACGCCTACGACTACATTGTCGTAGGTGGAGGACCGTCTGGTATCATCACCGCCGAAAGGTTGGTGGAGGCCAACAAGAAGGTTCTGTTGTTGGAGCGAGGCTATGGTCCTACTGTGGCTACCGGGGCCAACGACACCCTCAGCTGGAACAGCACCTTGACCCCAATTGACCTGCCCGGGCTGTCTGCCGATATTGGTGCTCTCCCTCAGTGGGAAGAATACATCTGCACCGACACGGCTGGATATGCAGCTTGTGTGCTGGGTGGTGGTGTGACTGTCAACTACATGGTCTTTGTTCACCCCCCGGATCACGATTTCGATGATAAGTGGCCCACAGGATGGAAATGGGACGACGTCAAGTCTGCTGCAGACAGGCTGTATGAGCGTAACCCCGGAACCATCCTGCCCTCCGCTGATGGCAAGCGTTACGATCAAGGTCTCTACACCGTGCTCTCCAACTTCTTCAACAAGCTTGGGTGGAAGTCCGTCGATATGATCACCCAGCCCAACGAGAAATACGAAGTCTACAGCTACCCTGCCTGGAACATCAAGGACCAGGTCCGTGCTGGACCCGTTCGCACATACCTGCCCTTGGCCGAGAAGAGCAACAACTTCGATCTCCGCCTTGGCACCAAGGTGCTTCGCCTGCTGCGGTCCGGTAGCCAAGTGACCGGCGTGGAGGTGGAGAACTCATCCGGCTCTCGTGAGAACATCACCATTGCCGACGACGGAAGAGTCGTCCTCTCTGCAGGTGCTCTCTCCACTCCCCGTATCCTCTTCAACTCCGGCATCGGACCCAGCTCTCAGATTGAGATCGCCGAGGAGAGCGGCGTCACGGTGCCCCCCAAGAAGGATTGGATCAACCTCCCCGTCGGTATTGGCGCCAAAGACCACCCTATCTTCTCCATCATCGTGAAGACCAACGGTACCTATGGCCTGCCCGATTACGACGCCATCGTGAACGGCTCCGACACCACCGACATCAGCCTCTACGGCAAGGGCAGCGGTCTCCTCACGGAAGGAAAGCACCGCATGATCTTCTTCACCTCGAACGACATTGACGACCAGACGCGCTACTACCAAGGCTCCTGTGCACCCACCGGCACCGATTTGGTCACCATCACCGCTTACATGACCCACGGTCTCACCTCTTCCGGTGTTCTGGGACTGTCCTCGGACGGCTCCACCGTCTGGGACAAGGAGCCCTACCTTACCACTGCCGGTGATGTCGCCGCCGCCACTGCTTTCATCGAGCAGATGGTCGGCGACCTGACCGACTCTACCGGTTTCACCCTGGAGACTTACACCAACGTTACCCAGATCCTCGGAAGCGTTAGCCCCGGTATGCACTACACTACCACGGCTAAGATGGGCACCGACGATGGCCGTTACGGAAACGGTACCTCGGTCGTCGACACCAACACCAAGGTCTACGGAACGGACAACCTGGTACGTATACCCCCAACCCCACTCAATACTTTCCTAGAAGATCATGTACTAATAAGTTATCTCGTATAGTTCATCGTCGATGGCAGTATCCACCCTGACCTCCCCACCGGTAACATCCAGGCCACCATCATGGTTGTTGCCGAGGCTGCTGTTGCTAGAATCCTTGCCCTGTAATGATCTCCATTAGCAGGTTCATAGCTCAAACTACCTTGGGCATGATAGCTTCATTTAGTAGGCGGAGGTCGCAGGGGAGGGTGCCGTCTGACGTTCTTACCATAAGACGCTGTATTATTATTATAATGTGTTAAGTTCATACCAGTAGGCCAAAACGGAAATCCGCTGGCCATCTGGAGAACAGACGGAACGAAGACTCTGTGTCCCAACATAATGTTTTCAAATAGAATAGCGGAATAGACATTGATGATCCAATGAATCAAGCATTAACACTCTTGAAGGTTATTGTGTGTAGGATCGACAAGGGTTGTAGTAGTCCCCGAAGCCATTCATGCATGCAGCCTCAGACACTAGCGCATGGGGCTATGCCGAGCGGGAGTGTACGTACACTATGTACAAGCCCAGTTGCGAGATAACTATCTAGGAAGGACTGACTGCTACAGCAACACCACACCACCTGAACAACTACATGGAAGAACCCAACTCAGAAAGAACATTATTTCTGGAACTGAACTGCCTTAGACCAACAAGCACCTCTGCGCCAGGATAGTGAATTCCATCCGTCAAATGCCACCCAAACATAATATCTTCAAGCAAATAGCAAAGAGAAAGAAAATTCAGCCCACATGGTGTGATATCATACAGAAATTGAAGCATTCCATCAGGTAACTTTTGACTTCCTTTACTCCTCACCCTTCTTCTTCTTCTTCTTTTTCTTCTCGGCGTTGTCGACCTCCTCACCGTCGTCTGAGCGCTTGCGCTTCTTCTCCTCGCCCTTGGCCGACTTCTTGGACTCCTTCTTAGCCTTCTTGATGTCCTTCTTGCTGACAGAGGTGGGGTTGCCCTCGGCATCGAACTGGATCTCGCCACGCTCGAGCTTGCGCTGGTACCGCTTGACGCTCAGACCGGCCTTCTCGGCCATCTTCTCAAGATCGGAATCCTTGCTCTTCTTGGACTTGTGCTTCTTATCGGTTTCCTCATCGGAGTCGGAGTCGTCCTCGGCGTCAGAGTCGGCATCAGCCATCTCCTCATCCTGAACCTCCTCCACGAGCTTCTTGCTCTTGCTCTTCTTAGCGGAAACGGGCTCGTCACCAGTAACGGCATCGGCATCGGCGTTGTAATTGCGGGCCTCGTTGAGCTCGAACTTCGAGGGCTGAGCAGCACCACCGGGGCCAATGGCAACACCGCGGGGCTTGAGAGGCTTACCCTCCATGGCAGCCAGCTTTCTCTCAAGGTTGTAGCGGGCTTCGGTACCCAGAGCAGCCTTGTCCTCCTCAGTAGCATCGTCATCCCACTCAGCAAGAGCATCCACACGCAGACCAAGGGAAGCCTTGGCGGCCAAAACTCTGGCCATCTTACCCTTGTTCTTGCCGGTGGCCTGACCGATGAGGGAAGCGTGGTAGATCAGACCATACTTAGGAGTGTCGTGCTTGGTCTTGAGGGCACGGAACAGGGCCTTCTCGGCACCCAAGATCTGGATGGTACTGGCAGGGCTCTTGGACAGGTTGGTCAAGCTACCAGCGTGGGCAATAAGACGGGCACCGACCAGATCACCGACAAGGGCAGTCAGGTTGGGGGCAATGGCGTTCATACGGGCTGTGAGGTAGCCGGCCAGTTGTTGACGGTATTCAGCGAAGCCAACGACCTGCTCGGCCAAGGCTTGAATGTGTTCCAGATCCTCCTGGCTGATCTCGGTACCCATGGAGCGGTCCGCAGCGGCCTTGACAGAGCCCTCAATCTCCTCGGGAAGAATCTCGGCAAGATCGGCCGTCTCCCAGTTGGTACGCATACCCATCTTAAGGACGAGTCTGGCATAGGCGATGTTGTCGTTCAAGATCTTCGCCAGTTCGGGGAAGTGCCAGCCGTACCATTCCTTCACACGCATGGCGTAGTTGTTAAGTTCCTTATCCAAATCGTCCAACAAACCAATTGCCTGCACAATCATGGTGTCAATTTTATCGGGGGAGAACTTGAGCTTGTGTCTAGCGAGAGAGTGCGAGAGACCAAGGGACATGGTGGACATGTCCTGAGGAAGAAGGCCGGGGATGAGAGTGGGCAGGTGTTCACGGATGGCACGGTAGACGTCGGTCGTGGAAGAGTCGGCCACCAGCTCGATGGAGAGTCCGGGAAGCTTGCCAATGGCATTGCCTAGACCGATCCCAGTCAGTCAAAAGTAAATTCTACAATTTCCGCACAACATTGCGCCACGTACCGAGCTTGGGGTCGGAGACAGCCAGCGACACCTTCTTCTCATCCTTGACCTCATCCAAGAGGCTGGCCAGACGAGGAGTGACCTTTCCTTCAACGAGGGAAGCGACCTCCTCCAGGGCGGTAGCAGCGCTGTCGAACTTCTGGAAGCTCTTCAACTTGAGACTACATGCGGCGGTTAGCCGGAATACAGACGCGGGGGAAAATTTTTGCTTTTGAAACACCACGCGCCGATGAAGAACAAGCGGGGTTGGAGAGAGTGTATTAGAATGCAGAGTAATTTACTTACAGGTTAGAAACGCCCTCAGCCGTGGAGGCCTCAGTGGCCAGATCATCTCTCTTCAACAGCTTCTTGTCCTTGGCCTTGAGCAGGGCATAGCCCGCGCTGGTTTCCGTAAGGATAAAGAGCGTCATGGTGCACGGCCTCGACTTCTAGCTGCAAAATAGAGGCAGAAGAACAGCTAGAGGTGAGAAAGGAAAAGGAAAAGGCCGGGGGTGGAGGGAATTGGCGTGCTGGTCGGGATGGATTGAAATCCGCTGGGAATATTTTTTAACCTCAAGAAACTAAAAAGTGAAAAAAGCGAAAAGCGCCCATGCGAGTGGCTAGTGCAGTGCGCCGCCGTGGCGGTGCGGGCATTATGTAATGCGCACGGGATGCCGATGCATCGACGAGTGGTCGTCAGTCTATCAACTGCGGAGCAGCTGTAGTGGACATCTGGACTTCTGCCCATCTGCTAGCCCACCATGGAGGGTCTCTTTTTCAACGTCAACAGCGGGTATGTCGGACCGTCATTGGTGTTGCAGTCCTCCTTCCGGTCGCTGATCAAGCGTCTATAGTTACATCGAGGGCATTGTCCGTGGTTATCGGAACAGCCTCCTAACCGGTCAACACTACTCCAACCTGACCCAATGCGAAACTATCGATGGTTTGTGGCTCTGCAGCTGCCCCTTGTCCACCGTATAGAACTAACACTACTCGCTCTGCCAGATGTCAAACTGCAGCTTGCCCCCGCCTATGGCGACTTCCTCGCCGCCCTCCCTCCCAACCCTTCTACCTCTGCCCTTGCGGGCAAGATGACGGATAAGCTGGTCGCTGAGTTCCGCTACCTTCTGGCGCAGGCCACAGGGTCCACCGCCAAATTCCTGCGATACCTTACCTACGGGTACATGATCGACAACATCGCACTGCTCATCACAGGCACCCTGCACGAACGTGACACTCGCGAGCTTCTAGAGCGATGCCACCCCTTAGGCTGGTTCGAGACTCTCCCTGTCCTGTGTGTCGCCACGAACATCGAAGAACTCTACAATTCTGTGTTGATAGAGACGCCACTGGCTGGTTACTTCAAGAGCAGTCTGAGCCATCAGGATCTGGACGAGTTGAACATCGAGATCGTGCGCAACACTCTCTACAAGAATTACCTGGAGGACTTTCACCAGTTCGTCAACACACACCCCGATTTCAAGGGCACTCCTACGCAAGAGGTGATGTCCGATATCTTGCAGTTTGAGGCGGACCGACGTGCAATCAATATCACGCTGAACTCATTCGGAACGGAGCTCTCAAAGATAGAGCGGAGGAAGCTGTACCCGGAGTTTGGCAAGCTCTACCCAGAAGGGTCGCTGATGCTTTCTCGGGCTGATGACATTGAATCCGTGGCTCTTGCTGTGAGCATCTCCGCAGACTACAAGGCGTTCTTTGATGCTGTCGGTCTCACTCAGGGCGGTGGCGGTCTGGGAGGTATGGGTGGCTCGGATGGGAAGAGTCTGGAGGATCTCTTCTATCAAAAGGAGATGGAGATGAGCAAGGTCGTGTTCACAAGACAATTCACCCCGGCTGTGGTGTATGCATGGATGAGACTGAAGGAGCAGGTGAGTTGCGTTTCTCCCGGGATAAGTGATGCCAGCTAGCTAACTTTTGACGCAGGAAATCCGTAACGTCACATGGATCTCCGAGTGCATTGCACAAAACCAGAAAGAGAGGATTGGAAACTTTATCTCCGTTTTCTAGATACCAGCTTCTTTCGTTACTCCGTTTCCGTCCGCCTTTCCTTGAATTATCCGCCAAAATATGTACTTTCCCCTTGCTGCACGTGTGACTCTTGGCTCCCGTCATTTCTGGGCGCTTTGTTTCCTCCTATATCCGCCGTGTCTAGTTAGTACCCAGTCACTGTAATGAGCGCATAAACTCGCCCGGTATGCCTATTCTAGTTGCGACTCTCCGGTCTTTGCTACCCTTGCCCTAGGCGTTTTGGGATTTTACTTCTTGTGATATAATCTTATAGATAAAGCCGGTTTTATCTACCTTATATCGGGTTGCTACTATAACCACATGCGATGATGCTGCGATAGTAATCAGTACTGCTCGAGGAGAATACGATTGTTCATGATCATGGATATATACTAAGCTCTGAGCCAATCTGTCTACAGAAAACGTCAAGACAGCGACGGTCCAAAAAAAAGGCCAAATCAAGGTTGGCATGTGAGGTGTCTGAACGACGAGCCCCTAGATCTCATACAGGATTAAGAAATGAAACACAACAAAAACCATAGAAGAACGGATTCAGAGCAGTAACTGCGCCTGGGGCCTATTTAGGCGCGCCTCTGTCTGCTCCTTTCAGGGTTCGTTTGATATGTTTGGAGAACAATAAAGATATGCGGCGGTATGCTTAGGGAAACCAAAGTAGTATAGCAAATGTCAAAGACAATGTAAAGAAATTCATCAATATATGACCTCAGTTCGTCACTCCTTTTTCGAAAGGTTTCATTCATCCCTGTCACGGGAAAATCGCATGTAATATAAAACGACTACTAAGTTAGTCGTACTGGAAAAGAACACTGATACTTTCGCCGTGGTGGACACGACGGATGGCCTACAGAACATTAGCTATGATCCCGTGACCAGGGAATTTCGGAGTGACCTACCTCGGCGAAGACGTGACCAACTTCCAAAACTTCCAATTTAGGGCATCTGCGTAGGTGGTCTGCCTGGTCGACGCTATTGGTGACAACAACCTTGTCGAGGGCGCTAGCATTGATGCGATCAATAGCATCTCCGCTCAAAATCCCGTGGGTGACCAGGGCGTAGACCTGAGCGGCTCCTTCCTTCTTGAGGAGCTTCGCAGCTCTGGTGATGGTGTTCGATGTGTCCGCAAGGTCGTCGATCAAGATCGCCGTCCGGTCCTTCACATCTCCCACCAACATCATGGTCGCATTCTGGCGATCTGTTATCCGGGTGGGACGGCGTTCCTAAGGGCGGTTAGAAGACTCAATAGATCGAGAAATCCAGGGAAAGCCAACCTTGTGGATAAGGGCAAACTCGATGCCCATGGAGTCGGCAATCGCCGTAGCGCGCTTAGCACCACCAGCATCGGGGCTCACAATGACAGCCTGCTTATAATTGGGGATGTTTCTCTGGATGTAACTCTTAAGAAGTGGCCGGCCGTACAAATTGTCGACTGGGATGTCAAAGAATCCCTGGTACTGGGGGTCATGGAGGTCCATAGTGATGATGTGATCCGCACCAGCGCAGGTGAGCAGATCCGCCACCAAGGTACCGGCCTGGGCAACCCATTGCTTGTAACCAGGGCGCGGTTGGAAGTTATTGATCTTCTCGTCGGCACCGTTGCCGTTAAGGGCAAATTTGTTGGCCTCGGACTGCAGGGACTCCATGGTATCGCTGCGGGGAAGACCATTGACCGGACGCTGTCTCTTCACGGGGCTACCGTTGCTGAAGTCCTCCAATTGCGCCTTTGCCAGGCTCTTCTGCAGGTTGTCCACGTCATTCAAAAGGCTTCCACTTTCAGGCTTCCCCGGATGTGGGGTAGGCGGGGTACTCTCAAAGGTATAGTTGATTCCCGGCTTGCCCGCAAGGGATGACTTGGTCAGAGGAGCTCCTGTCTTGTTGTAAGGAATGTCGCTCTGGCGCGAGTATGGGAAAAGCGGGAGGACCGCAGTGACTCTCTTGGCGGAGGCGGTCTTGCAGGCAGAGATGGTGATAAGAAGCTCCATGAGAAGATCATTCACCTTCCCGCCACCAGATTGGATGATGTAAACATCTTTTCCACGGACAGACTCTTTGATTTCCACTCGGGTCTCGCCCACGGAGAATTTTGACAGGAGGACGTCTGCCGGAGGGATGCCCAACACGCTGCAGATGGTCTGAGTCAATTGCGGGTGGGAGGTACCCCCGATGACGACGATGTTCCGGACCATTTTTGACTGTTCGTCAGTCTGTGACGCCTCTGGGAAGCTGGGAGGAAATAGGACCACAGGAGAGGATGGCCGATTCGGAAGCGGGGACAAAGGAGGAAAATCTGGTGAAACGGTGGATCTGGAGGGGCGGCACGAATGGTGAGATTAGCACGATAAAAGACGAGCTTGGGAGAGCAAAAGAGAAATAAGTGATCTCGTGGCGAGGATAAGCAGGCAACTACCTCATGGCGGGGAATCAAGAACGGGGTCCAAGCGAATGTATGGGGAAGACATTGAAACGGAGAGATTGAAGTCGTGTGAGTCCGCCATAGAAACGACCGGAAAAAAAATGCCTCTCCCGCGAGTGGAACCGGCGTTGCTGCAGCCTCGGGTTTCTGCCGTTGCGCGCCTCAGGCTGCGAATTGCCGAATCGGGTTAGGGGGGCTTGTTCGTCATCGACGAAATCATCGGCCCCGCAGCCACGCTAAAATGTCCCGGACTCGTCTCCAGTCTGGTCTATCCTGGGGATCTGAAGTAAATCGGTGGTAGGTAGAGATGGGGGACGGGCCACGACGGACTTCAACAACCATCAACCGGGAACACCCAGTCGGCAGCGCCCTTTCTGCACAAAAAGAACCAGTATCCGCCTTGTCCCTTACAGAACTGAAAGGTAGCTGCCGCATTACACCAAGGTGAGTAGTCTCCGTTTGCCGGTAGGTACATGGAAACTAAATATGAACGGAAAAGGAACCCAGAAGTAACAAGGAAAAGGAAAGACTCTTTCCATGCCCATAGCTCAGGCTTGGGTACTAGATGCAGGCACCATGGACAGAACAGCCATATAGCAATACATCCGTCTAATGGCCCACTCTATCTGTCAATTGCCACGGTCAGCAACACTATCCTTTTGAGGTGCTTGAAGCTTGGTAGATAGGGAAGCTTCATACAAAAGGATAGGAAGAATTTGCTCACAGATTCACTTGTTGTACATGTGGGGATCGCTATGCTGACAAGTGTTACCGGAGGACCTGTCGTAAGCCTGTCAACTTATCCAAAGCACCGGATAGTATGTTTCATGGGGTGTCATGATCCATAGGACGATAAATTTCGAGACCAGAACTCGGTGTCCTCTTCCTGGGCTCAACTATCACTGTTCATCAGACCCTAGGGCCATCATTATCCTTCGCAGCCTCCCCATCGAAGACACTCCCACACAGCGTGATTGAAATGCTACCCATCCATCAGGTGTAAGAAACTCATGCTCATCTTTTGTAGGCCATCAGGTTTGTCTCCCTTTCAGGACCGACCATAGAATTCTGTCAGTTTCCCTCAAAGCTCGCGTTTGGGAGACGAGCCCTGGAGTGCAATCATGGCCACTGATAAGGCAACAACGTTGGGCAATGCGTAGGACAGCCCGTCTAAGACCAGGAGATGCGACAATAGGCACGTGACAGTGTATCGCAGAAGCCCAATCGGTGGTGAGACCTCTAAGCCGTAAAGGGACTAGACTGAGGAGCACCGCGGCGGAAGTCCAAAAGCTACAAATAGACATACCATGGATAGAAGGACTCGAATCTCCTTTTCGTCTATCAGCTGGCGCATACCAATGGATCTGTTCACCGCACATAATACTACCTAGGATCTATATTTCAGAACCAATATTGCCCCAAATGCCGAGTCGCCTTATATTACAGCGTCCATCTCCGACGACCGTATCGTTCACTGTCTCCAATGCCTCCAGACGCACGAGCACACCCGCGAAGGTCTTCTTTTATTTACAAATTCTATTGCGCATGCTTACATTCGCCTGCGTGCTTCTACTTGACATTGCAAAATTTCGTCGCATGTTTTTCATGCAAGATGGGACATGGGTACGTTGGACGACCATTTGGTCGAGTCCAGTGGGATTGTCTGTTTGTCGCATTGCGGATATGTACAGCTCCGCAGTCGTGGTGCTAGCCAGCGCAGTGGTTTTTTATGGTGTTTTTAGAAAGGGGTATACAGGTTCGCTTAAACTGCATACATCTGAAGCGTATGATTTGGTACTAATTGCGATTCACGCCGAACAGAAGAGTCACTCCTAGTTATACGCGGTCTCGGTATCCAAACTTCTACCTCCTCTCAGACCTATCTCTCCAAAGCCTCAACGAGGTCCATACCTACTACGCAGATTCAGGATATTGTGATTCATGAAGCTTTCAAGGGGTTCGAGGTCCGATTCTATCTCGCGGTAATTGTGGAAGGTGAAAGCGAAGTGGTTGTGGTTTTCCCTGTGAGCACCTATTTGGCATCTCCGCGGTGCTGCCTTGCTGTCTACTAACACCGGCTAGAAACTCTTACCAAATCGGCAAATACTGGAAGAAGTCTGGAGAGGTTCGCGTCGCTGTTTATACGATTCGAAGTCATAATGCAGCTCAAACGCACGGCCGAAGAGCGACCAAAGGAATTGAGCGCCATCCCATGCATGTATATTCAAATGGTGGGCATATGTGATATTCTATCTATATTTCCATCTTGGTAGGCTTTGCGCCATTCTCCATCTTCCGTTGCTTTGCTGCGAGCCATCTCGCGTTTTGGACTTCCACGAGTTCTGTCTTCCTCTTCTGCATGACCGGGACATAAAACCCACCTGTCCTGGTTTCATTGGCGCCAACAAAAATCTTCTTGCCCCGGTTCTTTCGCTCCCAGACTGGCTCAATTCCTTCGCCGATGGTAGAGGTTTTGTCTCCCTGGCTGACAGCCAAATCTAGCAATGCGCCAGCCAAGATCTCTTCCATCTTGCGCTGCCTCCAGGTGGACCAGAGCTCCTCTACGATCCCTCCGAGACCGAACTTACCACCCCCCTTACCGAGATGGGATTTAATTTGCCGAACGTCACCAGCATAAATCCAATCCAAGGTGTCCGCACGACTGCCGCTCTTCTTGTCAGGGTAGATGCAGTCCCAGAGAACAAGAGGAGCATCGGAAGCCATCTCGTAAGTTGGCTTTCGCGGGTTCTTGGAGACATCAAGCAGCTCCGCCACAATGGACGGCGGCTCGAGCCCTTGACCTACTAGGAAAAGGACATTGACCATGTGTCGGACCTGATGCCACAAGAAGGCAGAACCCTCCAGGTGGAACACGTATACCTGGGATGCTGTTGGCAGAGGTGTGGTTGAAGACTCCGTGCTTTGTCCTGTAGCAGAGTCCGCCACGGCTTGAAATTCCGGCTGAGTGACATAACCCAAGGGATTGGTTCTGGCATCGAGAAGCTCAATGTCGGCGCGGAAAATGTCCCGGTGAAAAGACTCGATCTGTTTAGTGACATCCAATTTGCAGAAGTTCCGGAAATCGTGTGTTCCCTCGAAGTACTTGGCAGCTTCGCGCATTGCATTGATATCTAACCAACCCTCTCTAAATTTCGGAGGCGTACCTTTTCCATCCCGCGAGATCAAACCCGAAGGCCCCGGTGTAGGAGAAAATGCCGGCTGGGTGAAGAAATATTTATAATGACGTTCCCCACAAGAGAAGCGGGCATCAAATCCCTCAGGGAGGCGCGGACACCATGCCAATACTCGGATATCCTCGGGAAGCACCTTGTTCAGCAGACTCACGTAGGGTAGCTCGTTCTTGATATCATCCCAATCATCTTCCACCGAATCATTCGCCTCTTCCGTATTTTGCATGGTCGCATCGGCGTTTTCACCAGACGGTACAACCTCACTGGACTTCGGCCGTGCGCTTCGCACTCTGATACCAATAACCTGTCCAAACGCGCTGACACCTCTATCCGTACGCCCGGCCTTTGAATAATCGCACCCATCCCAGTTGATGTGATACGGTTTCGTTTCACGCGGCGCATGGCTCTCAACAAACTCATCACCCGATGTATCTGTTGGGAATATCAGGCGCGTCTTTCGCAGAGCCTTGTACAGCTCCTCCTCGATAGTGGGTAGCGGCGTAGCATTCCCGTTCGCATGTTCAAGCCCGTTGTACCGTTGACCCAGATAGGCAAACTTTAAAGCAATAAATCGTGTATGGTATCTTGACGGATCGATTTCCCTGCGCACTTTAGGTGGTTTTGGTGGCCGTGGCTGCTTCTTGTTCCCAGCCGGAGATGAAGGCTCGCTCTTGTTCGGCTTGCCATCACTTGAGGCACTTTTGGCTGCGTCTTCAGGTTGTTTCAAAGGGGTTGCAGCGTACTCCGCTGTCCGGGAGTGCAGCTGGCGCTCTAATTCAGTGATTCGAGCAACGAGGCTTGACGTAGTCCATGTTGAGTAGTCGGTTTGGCCGGGAGGAACTTGTTCCTCAGCGGTGCCGGACATGGCTTTTGTAGGTAGGGGACTGACTTGGGCGTGTAAGCAAGAAACGGACTGAAATGTTCGCCTCGATGAGGGCGCCAGTAGTGCGGAATTGCGACTCAAGAAAGAACAAAAGCTTCCTTGGAATCTTCGCATCCCTGTGAGCACGTTATCTGTGTCTCACGCTGCTGGGTTGCTGCGGAGGGGGGATTTTTGCGGCAAATTTTTAGAGTTCCGCATATCATTGGGGAAATTGTGTAATGGAAACGTATGGTATTGTTACACTAAAGGCCAGAGCGGAGATGGGAAGGTATGTTATGTATTACATGGTAAGCCGGAGATCCAGATAGCTTTGACAGTATGTGTATGATTGATGCCTATATAGAGAATGAAGAGGGTTGGCTTTTAATGGGAAGGCTCATCGATCTAGAAGGAAATTTGGTGTCTCGATTGGAGAGCCCATGGATGCGATTGGAGAGATTCCGGCTATATATCCGACATGTTATCATAAACTTTGCCTTGCTCTGTGAGCCACCTAACACAAGTAGCGCAGCTCTTGTTTAGGCACATAGTTATAATAGATGTGACTTCTATAAGGCGCATATTCACCCTGTGTATGATACTATACAGTCGATATAGTAGCAGATAACCACGTCCAATGGCGGAAAGCGACCGCCCGCAGGATGAACAAACCGTGACCATCCTGCTTCTAGGAGACCCAGGATGCGGGAAATCGACTTTTCTTTCGTGAGTACATTCCTTTCTAGTATATACCCAGATCTTCGCCGAAAGAGTCTCGACCGTTCCCCACCTGTCAACTCATCTAGTGCTGGCCCTGGCCCGCATCCTATAGTGCCAATTGCTAACAACCGCCCAGAAGCTTGAAATCCAACCTTCGCAGACCACCCCAAGGACACAGATTCCGTCCTGCAAATATTCAAGAAGGCCTTCTACGGGACAGTGACCAGCCGTTTCTCTATGATATTCGCTTCTCAAAGAAGTCATTCACCATCGAAGCGTACGACACAGCGAGTCCCAATCAACATTGGTCTACCTTGCAGCCGGATGTTGTCCTTCTAGCGTTTGATATTTCGAATAGAGAAACCCTAGCTAATCTTCGGGCTGTAAGTTAACAACGCGCCCCCCTCTATTGCGGTAGAGGTTGGAAATTGACCGTGCTTTCTAGTGGCGAAATGACATAACCAGATACTTTCAATACGGGCAAGGAGAGCGCATTCCCATCATGATGGTTGGGTTGAAGAGAGACCTGAGAGTGGAATGCGAGGAAATAATCTATCCCCAAGAGGTGAGTATACGATCCTCTCCCTATCATAATTCAGCATAGATCATTCAGGTCTATCCGCGCTATATGTCGCCCTAGAATTAACGTTTCTAGTCGTATCGGATTGCGCAAGAGCTCCGTTGTGACCGATATGCGGAGTGCTCTGCTGTCACTGGAGAACTTCTAGCGGAGACGTTCGAAGATATTGCCCGGCTCGCAGGAATGACGACCACTAATGCTGGAGGCCAAACTGCTGGAGCCTGTGTTATTCTGTGATGCATTGGATGCCCCATTTGATATTATGCTTGGCTTGATAAAGGGTGATCTTCCTAAGCCCTTGGCGTCCCATAGTCATTGCTCATGGGCTCGTTCGACAATTAAACTTGGGAATTATAACTGCCGAATTTCGATGCGATGGTCGTGGTACAATCGTCCAAAGCACTACCGCTACCCCAGGTGGTCAAGAAATCTGGATCTACGGTCGACTACTAGAGACCACAATTATACATGGAGAACAATGGTAGCTAGCATCACTTTTCATTTACGGCTATGATAAACATACAGGGAGAAACCAAGGTAACGATTAAGTCCACCTTGTGAAATTGACAGCACAGGGCTTTCCCCCAGAAGCTCACCGAGGCAAGAGAACAACTGGATATCTTTCCCTCATAAGCACCAGTCAATCATTGACAATGCAATTCCTCCTTGATGCACCATAAGCGAAACGTAGAAATGGACTGCGGAAGGAGACTTCGCTGTAGCATACCACGAAAGAAGAAGTAGGAGAATGATGTTTTGAAGTAGTGAAGCTCCCGTTGATTCTTTTCCTCTTTTTTCTTCTTTGTCTTTTTGGAATAAATGCTGAAACAGAGACTAGGATAGACACGACAAGGGATTCTTTTCTTTGCAGGTAAACGCCACCAGGCGTTTCTTATTGATCGAGGAGTCCTCGTCACCCTCAACCAATCGCCATTGTTTCGTGAAAAGAAAATAATCATGATCCCCTCTTAACGGCCGTCCTCGTCACCGAGTTCAGGCGTTTACCACTTGCCCTCGGTGGGCTGGGTCTCAGCCCAGCTCTCGCCAGCAGGAGCGGCAGAGCTGGCAGCCCAGTCGGCACCGTCGGCCTCCCAGCTGGTAGCAGCAGCAGCAGCGCTAGCAGCAGCGAAAGCAGTGCCGGGAACACCAGCACCGGCACCCTGGACATCCCAGTTCTCACCAGCGAAGCCAGACTCGATGGCAGCGGGGCCAACCTCCTCAGCGGTGGCGACCTTGGCCTCCTCGGCGATCTCCTTGTTCTCCTCGGCCTCGGGGTCGCGGTAGAAGTAAAGGTCGACAACGACGTCCCAGTCAACCTCACGGGAAGCGAGGGTACCGCGGAGACGGAGGACCTCACGGGCAAGGAGCCACCAGACGAGACCGATGGCGTGGCGACCCTTGTTGTTGGTGGGGATGGCAACGTCAACGAAGTCGGTGGGAGAGTCAGTGTCGCAGAGGGCGATGACGGGAATGTTGACGTAGCTAGCCTCCTTGATGGCCTGGGCGTCGGTGCGAGGGTCGGTGACGATGATCAGGCGGGGCTCCTTGAAAGAGCGGGTGATGTAGTTGGTGAAGTTACCGGGGGTGAAACGACCAGCAATGGCGGTGGCACCGGTGTGGGAGGCGAACTTCAGGACAGCACGCTGGCCGTAGGGACGAGCGGAGATGACACAGATATCGGCCGGGTTGTCAATGGCGGCGATGATACGGGCAGCCAAGAGGATCTTCTCCCTGTAAATTGGCGCGCGCGCATTAGATAGCCGTCCTAGATGAGTGGCGTGCAACATGTTGCCTGATATACATACCAGGTCTTGCCAATGTTGATGATATTGACACCGTCGGGGCGAGTCTTCCAGAGGTAAGGCTCCATGTGAGACTGGAGGTTCTTGGATCCGAGGTGGCATTGAGCGGCAAGGAGCATCTCAATGTCCTGGGAGGTGGGGTTGAAGATCGGGGGGAGCTGAGAGGGGGCCATGGTGGGCGATTGATATTGCAGAGGATATCGAGTTGAGGATATCAATCGTCTGGCACTTGTCGCGGTGGTGGTGACGAGGAGGAGACGAACGCGAAGCTGAACTTTTGACACCGCGCTGAGATGGTCGATGAATTTCGCTTGCCCTTTGTGAATTTTAGGGCTAGGGTTAGCCAAGAAGAGCCTCCGTTCCGCCCCGGATATCACGTGTTGTCTAAGCTCCAAATGTGGACTAGCGTGGTTCTCGGCCTTGAGATTTCGGAGACTTCAGAGCCAGCGGCCTGGGATGCGAAGACGCTCGGTAGTGTCATTCGTTAGTCATTGGAATCACTCTATCCTGGGATTGCGACCATGCCTCCCCGCATTTCGTTACAGCCTTCCTTGAGGGCCATCACTGGTATGTTCTATCCTTTGCTGCGGCTCTCCGTTTGTGCTCAATCCAATAACTGACGGGCTTGTCGTTATACTAGGTCCCTCATCTGTCCAGCTTCCCTTTGCCGCTCTCTCATTGAATCCGACAAAAACATCCGTGAGAGCTGGCTCTACAGAGTCCCGGGAGCGTAGGAGACATAGTCCTTTCTTAATGGCGCAGTCGCGCCAGCGCAAGGCAGCCAATATCTCCCGTCAGAAAGAGCTCACCAAAGAGCGGGAAGGGTCTGTGGGAAGCCCCCTTGAAACGGAGCCGACGCCTTTTATCCAGGAACTCAGAAAGACGCAGTCGACCTTGCAGGATAGAGACATCAATTACTTTGTCACGCCAGATGGTCTCAAGGACGCAATGGAATACTCAAAGAACCTGACATCGCCTGTCCGGAGGGCAGATCGCGACACTGCTGATCCTCAGCTTGAGAAGGAAGCAGCTGAGAGGCACCTTCAGGAACATCGGAATGCGCAGGAAGCCATCCGCCGAATTATTAGCATTGCCAACGGAAACACCCAGGACCGCATGCGGCTGCATATCCAAAAATGTATTGAGACTCTTGGCCGGCACAATACCGACAAAGTGTTGCCTCCGAAGCCGTCTTCTGTATCGCACGAGTCTGCGACTGTTCACCCAGAGAAGACACCCCGTGTTGGTCCGGATACTGGCTCTCCGGAAGTACAGGTGGCCATTCTCACGGCAAAGATCATCAACCTGTCCAGACACCTGCAGACGACCAAGAAGGATAAGCACAACAAGCGCAACCTACGTGTACTTGTGCACAAGAGACAGAAGTTGCTTCGATACCTTCGAAGGAAGGAAAGGGGTGGTCCCAGGTGGCAGAATCTGATGGAGACACTGGGTCTTTCGGACGCTGCTTGGAACGGTGAAATCTCCATGTAAATTACCCTGTTGGCGCTTGTATTCTACCTCTCTTACTCTGTATCTCCGTTCAAGCTTAATGTGGGCGTGTAACCTTATATCATTCGAAACTGTCTTGTAACAAAGAGCAGCGGCCTTTTCGCATCCCATTTCATCCCGTGACACCTGTATCTTGGGCATATTTGCTGTACACAAGTATGGATTTGGTAGCCACGATTATATCGAAACCAAAGTGACCCCTCAGGTATTCTGCAATTCCGCGACCAGTCTGTGCCCCCACTCCCTCATCCAGGTTCCGCTGGCGATTGCGGATCGTGAAGCTGACCCCAGTGCCGGGGGCGTTGCGAAGGGCGGCATTGCGAAGGGCGGCAAGAGCGTTCATTGGGTGACACACTCACCGCCGGGCGTTCTGCCGAGACGTCACCCCCCCGAGTCGCAAATTTGCCGCGCAAAAGTTCCCCCAAACCTCACCTTTCTATACCCTCAACCTTGCTCAGCGAGGTAAGTGAATGTCGCCGACTGCCTTCGGGCGCTGTCCAGACGCGTCATAACACACTTCCCCAGCAACGCCAAAACATCTCGCTCACAGTAAGTCAGTGTTTATTTGGCCTTCATTTTCCTCCGCCCGTTTCCTTTCATTTTCTTCTACCTCTCATCCCTCTGTATCCTTGCATATCGATCGCACTCTCGCTACTGATACTCACTATTGCTGTCTGTCTTCGTTGCATTATCAACCATCTACAAGTCACTCTTTCAGTAATAACCGACTTACGTTACAACTCAGATCAACCATTCTGTCTTACATCCAGTCGCTCCGCATCCTTTGGGAATTCTCAACCGCGTTGTATCTCATAGCGTGCCGATCTCTCTTCTCCCGGACCTCCTTGTCCAGGGCCCTCAGTTGTCTTAAGGCTCTAGCATCTTGGAAGCTAGGACTCTGTGGTCTTTCCCATCCTCAATCCTCCTACCCATTCTCCGCAACACTTTCCTACTCTAGTACTTTACCGCTTCTTTTATCCTACGCTTTCCACCCCAGGATTTTTCCCTGGGTAGCTTGAGTCATCTCAGAAGCGGAATCTTTGCTGTTACTGTGTCACAACAGCTCACGTTAAAACATCTATCTACCTTTTCAAATCACATAGTCAAAATGCGCACTCGTTCGCAACAAGCATCACCTGGTGGCTTCATATCACTTGATGATGACCGCGCCCCCCGCCGGACCAGGTCTACGAGAAGCAACACCAATCAAGATACTGCAACACCAGCGCAACCTGCAGCCCGCGCGAAGCCTCAACGTACAGCTAAAAAGACAGCTGCTACCACGAAGAAGCCTACAACTAAGTCTCAAACGCGGAAAACATCTACGACAAAACGCGCGACGCGCCAGTCAACACGACAGGCTGGAAACACCACATCTGACGATGATGCCCACCCTACAATTAAGGATGACGATATAACCAGAAACATATCTGCGGCCCAGAAGACCACCCCCGAGAAGGAACCCGAAATTATTGCATCCGAGAACAAGTCAAAGTCTGCATCTTTTGAAGCAGAGAATGGCAGTAGTGAGTCATACCCATGCGAATCGTTTTATTACAAGGACCCATTCCCCCCCAAGGACCCCAAGGATCGCAACCATCACGACGCCCTGGACTCCCAGGGAATCAGGGCTGCCTCGTGTCTACAAGAATTTATCGACACCCTGAGCGTCTGCTCGCCTCTGACCGAGAGGTCGAGAACGCCATCCTTGGCGTCAGTGGACAAGACCGAGGCAGTCCTGGCACCGCGTACCGCGCAGGAGTCGGGTGCCATCCCCAGCGAGACTTCGAAAACCACAGATAAGCACGTCAGCAAAGTCTCAGCACCGACTCCTGCTGCGGAGGAGCGCGAGCCACCTGCGGAACCAACCGTGGCGGAGCCAATGGGAGCCACCCTCTCAACATCCTCCGAGCAGTCTACTACTGCCTCATTGGCTTCCGCTGCGGGCTCCGGAGGAGTGGCAGTCGTGGAGGACGGGCTGGTAGGCGCGCTGGTTACGGCCTTCGCCGGATTGTCCTTGGACGATCTTGCGCCTCGCCCGCCTGATGAAGCGACTGGCACTCTGATGGAGTCGACTACCGCGCCGATTGGAGAGCCTGTTGAGCCAACCCGCATCGCTCCCCCAAACCTCCCGGCTTCTCAACAACAGTGGGTTCGGGAGTGGGCTCAGCAGGTCCCTTCCACGGGGTACCTTCATCCTATCACGGGACAACTCGTGGGAGGGCCGTCGGCGTCGGTTGAGTTGGCGGGAGAGCCTACTTCCAACAGTGGCTCCCCGACCCGTCAGGATGGGGTTCGGGACTACTACCTGCGAAAGCGGCGGCGCGAAGTTCAAGTGTTGTCCCCGTTGCAAGAAGATCAAGAATCGCAGAGCAGTCCCGGCCCCGGCTCAGGTGTTCCTAACGTGGTTTCCCTGGGAAGTCCGGGAAACCGGCCATCAACACCAAACAGAAACAAGCTGACACCCAAACCAGAGACCCGGAAGCGCGCCCGCTCGGATACCAGTGACGAAGAGCGCAATAACCCGCAAACACCTGCCGCCAACAAGCGTCGAAACCTTGGACCTCCTGGAAGCACGCCGTATCGACCTGCCTCTCGCCCCCGCGCCTTGACTGCGAACATCACCCCGTACTCCGAAAGACGACGAAGGCGCGCCGTCGAGAAGGATGGCCGCATTCACTCAACTGCTATTCGTGTATCTCAATTACTCGCCCAGCAAGAAGCTGACCGGCGCCGTCAGGCAGCAGAGTCTTCTGCCCCTCTTAGTTCATTCCCGGGGCTACCGCAAACAAACTTCGAATTTTCTGTTGATAAGGCTTATGATTTTAGTCAGAGTCAAGGGGAAGGACAGAGCTTATCGGATCAGTCTTCCACACCCCAACAACCGGTCACTCCGGAGCGCACCAGGGGTTGGAACATCCGTGGTCTGCTTAACTCTGTACCCCGCAGGTTTTCCAGAATTATACCCACCTTTGGCAGGAGCCCCGAACGGAACCAAGAGCCAGGTATGCTGTCCTCCCTACCTCTGCCAATACTACCCCTTCCACTAATTAGAATTAGTCCCTCTTCAACCCTCTTCCGAGCGTGCCAGTCGAACGCAAGCCCCTGAACCCGACTCGAGTGCTTCCCAGAACCAAACACAGTCTAACCGCGGTTCAAGCGAGGAACCGCCCCAGAAGCGCGCTCGCAAGTCTTGGTCTCTCTTTCCGCAGCCTTTCGACAGGTCTCTTTACCTTGGGGATCTCTCTAAAAAGAAATCAACCACCCCGTCTTCTGCTCCACTATATCGTCCTGCTGATAAGCCATTAGCGGAAGAATCGAAGAGTCGAAAGTCAACCGCGTCAGACGGTCAGGCGAATGCAGATCAGGCACGCGAACTTGTTCAAGTCAGCGAAACAGAAGAATCTGCGCAAAAGAAGCGTAAGCGGTCTCTGTCGCCTGACGTGATTCCTAATCCTCCCGGATGTAGCTATGGATTGGACTTGGATTATTTCTGCTATAGCTCGGAAAGCGAAGAGGAGCAAGAACTTCCGCAGTCACGAACCGAACAAAAGAAGCCTGATCATTCAGCCAAGGCTGCTGTTCGCAGCGCCTTACGCTCCGAGCGACCATCATCGAAGAAGGTTCGTTTCGATGCGAGCCCAGAAAATACGCCATCCAAACTACGACTGCGTGCACGTGCAACCGACCCGTATCATGGGAGACACTTCATTGGAATGGGCAATGATTCCGACACCGCTGCTCCAGAGTCCCCTCCTCCTGTCTCTCATGTCTCTGATGAATCTCCAAGCCGTGCTGGCTTTGTTCCGAACCTCCAGGGTACATTCCAACTAGATTATGATGCTTTCTCAGACGACTCGGAATCGAGCGGATTCTCTTCAGCAAATGCCCCTGCCCCTAGTCCTCTACCTAGCTCACCGAACGTCGCTCGTGTTGATATTTCCGAAAGGTATGATACGTTTGCTCTTATGTTGACAAGAGCAAGACATAATTAACCCATTTTTCTTTCCAGTTTGCAATCACCAGACCTCCGCCCGGCCCCGCGTCAAGTGGCTACGGCTCCCTCAACTCCAGCGAAGATTGACGAAGAAGCTCTCGCCAGGGCTCGCTCACAGGCGGAGAAGTACAAGCCCAAGACTCCCAGTGGCCTTCGTACTGCAAGCCGGTACTCGAGTCCTATGACCGCTACACCCGACACTGTATCCGCATCTGCGCCCGTGGCCACACCGACACCTGCATCTGCCGCCGAGCCCGCACCTGAGCTTGAGCAGCAACCTACTGAGGATTTTGGTGACGATGAATTTGCTCGCGAGGCTCAGTGGCTTTATGAGAATTGCCCATCTGGAGACCTTGGCGACCTGGTGTGGCCTCAGCCCGTAACTTATGAAGAGCAAGATTTCAGTCCCGAAGCGGTTACTCTTGTGAATGAGGCCTGGGACCCCGCGATGATCGACTTTGCTTATGCCAACATCTGGACACCTGGCCTAGAGGCATTCAAGCGCGAATTGGAATTAGGCATGTCCGAGGTTGCACAGGCATAGACTGCGTTTGTTGACACAAGCTGGAGCCATCACAGTATGGCGAGTCTCAGTCTTCCAAGTCCTGCGTCCGTCTTTCGTGTACTATATCTTGATTTCCCTAACTCATAGAGTTCGTTACGTGGAGGTGATACTTGAGCGTCTGGAGGAGTTTACGATACCGCTGTCTCTGTCTGGTGTTTTTATAGAGCAAGATGTCTCGGGCATAGAAAAATGCGTTGTCGGTCTGAATAGCATTTTAGCAACTGATCAATGAGATTGCATTTACATTCTAACCCGATCATCCTGTCAAGACAACGCCTCCACAGACTCTTAACTAGGGAAAAGAAAGCTACCAAGCCACCGACAAACGGCAAGCAACCAGTAGCATCTGGTCCCTCTGCTTGCTTAAAGCTACCATGCTATCTTGCCTTGATCAACAGTGAGGTCCTCTTTCATCTAGCAACAACGCACCACCGGTACGAAAACGGAATGGAAGGCACAAAATCCCCTCACCCAATACATCTTGCTATTCGCGCATCTCCCCCTCTACCATCCACATCCACATCCAACCACCCCCCGCAAATAACCACAACGAACCAAGATCCCATTTTTTACTACTCCAATCCAACATATTACTTTGCACTCACACCCTCCTACGACTCATCCAACCCTGCCTCCATGCGCCGTACATCCCTTCTCCCAACGAATACAATACCGCATCCCGATGATCAAGGCGTCGTCATAAGCGGGCTATCCTGTCGCGATTCTCTATCGGCGACGAGCGAAGACCAACAGCGGCCCTCTGATGTCCTGACAACATGGATGTTGGTGAATGCAGAGGTCTACTTTCATCAGAATATTCGTCTTGCTTCGCATGCTCATGTTGGTGTTGCTGGGACTGTCACAGGGATGAAAGCGCGAGATGAAAAGGGTGGTAGCAGTGGTGATGGCTTATGGGTGGGTACATGATGATCATTCCGCCGGAGCTTTTTATGTCATCAGAGTTATATAGGGTGTTGGCTCGCCCTCCCACGTAGATGGGGTATCGTGGTTAGGATATACTGGGTAATCAGGGGTTGGATTTTCAGGTACCTGTTGGGATAGAGTATATGGAGGGAGGGTGGATGGGGAGGGATTGATGGAGGTGTCTCTTGGAGAAGGTGAACTAGAATTTTGGTGCCTGCATCGGCGACTTTTGGCTGTTGAATGGCATGGCTGGTGCGATTGGGCATCAAGGTCCTGTGGAAGCTGGGGTGGGCGTGGGTGGTGGTTGGATCCGCGAAATGGGAGGAATTGTTGGAGATGGTGCTGGGTCTATGTGAGCTTGACGAATGGCGAGTCGAGTAGTTGTTCTATGTAGTAATCAAAATGATAGAATAATCGATACTGTTGAATGGATATAGATTGCAAGAGTCTATAGACACATGAATGGTATCAAGGTAATATGAGACAGATTTAAAGATCCAAGCCGGTATGCTAGATCAATCGAAACCCTCGAATTCGTCCTCGTCATCCGCTCCCTTGTCTTTGGCTGCACGTTTAAGCTGTCGCTCTTCTTCGTTCTTTGCCCGGATCTGCTCGATCATTTTCTCTGTCTCTATAACCTTTTGACGCTCTTCTTCTGTCATCTTCTCCCATTTGTCCTTTTGTTGACGGACAGTCTTGAGCTCTCTGCGCTTCTGCTTCTTGTTCCGGTTATCAAGGTTCCTGCTCCAAGCGACGCTCTCAACAGTCCGTTTCTTCCCCGTGAATTGATCATCTGCAATGCCATTCTCGGCACTCTCCTGCAGCTGTTCCTGCCGGCGTTTCTCCCGCTGTTTGTCCTTGTATGTGTAGTTTTCCCAGTCGACATTCACACCAAGGGTCTTATCGCCTTGGAAATTTCTCAACTCCGGCATCTTTGGGAGTTTCAGTAGACCCCACGCATTGCCTAGGCCTTCCCAGTCCAGGTCTGCAGCGCGGAATATACTACTTGCTTGGTGCTTGCTGTAGCTTCTGAACCAGCTGACAAAAGCCTTCTGACCACGATCATGTAATGCACGGTCCGCAAGTACGGCTTTGCGAGCCGTTTTCGTGGCCGCAGCGGCGTCTGCATCTGATATGGTGAGGGCGTGGGGGTACGGTCCGACTGGGGTCTTGCGAACTTCTAGGAAGGAAACGTAGTCTTCTTCTCGTCCTTGGTGGAGTAGGACGACACTCAGTCCCTTTCGACCAGCTCGTCCTGCACGGCCGCACCTGTGGATGAAACTCTTCGGGTCGGAAGGGGGATCAATCTGTATTACGAGGTCGACCGAAGGGATATCTAGACCACGAGAAGCAACGTCGGTGGTCAGGAGAATGGCGGGAGTATGCGAGTTCACGAAGCGGTTGAAGTTCCTTTCACGAACATTTGCTTGGTGTTTACCATGCAGGGGTATCAACTGGAAATCGTCGCCTAGAATCAAAGGAAGGATCGCAGAGAGGTAGTCCACGCCCGAGCATGTCGACACGAAGAAGATAGTTTTTTGAGGAGTTGGCTCAACCGAGTAGAGGATGTGCTTAATGGCGGGGAATTTATGTGTTGGAGGAACTGCGAGATATGTCATTTGCAAGCTATTCCGACAGTCAGCAACGTGAGGTTTCAGTGATGCAGCACCGAGATACAGACCTGGCGGGGGTACGCTTATCCTGGACACCCGCGGTGCCCTTTACTTTAACCATGACTTTGACGGGATTGCGCAGACCGACCCGGACAATCTGATCCACGGCTTCGCTGACGCTGGCACTGAACAATCCTGTCCGCCGTTGCTTGGGTAGGCGGCGCAAGATGTTCTGCAGTGTATCCTTGAATCCAAGATCCAGAAGCCTGTCTGCTTCGTCCATGACTAGCATTTCGAAAGACGACTGAGGGCAGTGAACATGGGGCGACGAGAGCAACTCCAGCAGCCGTCCCGGCGTTGACACTAGCAAATTCGGGGATCGCTTCAGGAAGGTACTCAAATCCTCTGCTGGGGATGTCGAACCGCCGAGAAGGAGCTGCGGGACAACTTTAAGGGTGGAGGAAGGATATTTCTGACGAGGCACATTGTCGTCTTCGTCGGAGGGGGTGATAGCGGAGGCAGATGGAGGATGGAAGGCGAGCAAGGATGTCAATACATTGTAGATCTGTGATGCGAGCTCTCTTGATGGCTCCTGTCAGCACTGGGACTGCAAGCTATTCCGCGGCAAGATATGACCTACCTGGTCGGAGAAATGATGATGGCGCCGACATGGTGTTTCTTAAGCGGCTCTTCCAGGCGCAAAAGCTTCTCAACAACCGGGATCAGAAAAGATAGAGTCTTTCCACTTCCAGTGACAGCCTCAACAACGACATCCTTGTGCGCCATAAACAGAGGAATGGCAGACGCCTGGACGGGGGTCATCCGTGTGAAACCCATGGAGGAAACGGCATCCAGCACCCAATCCGACAGAGCGGGGGTTATTGCATCCCAGGCTCTGGCAGACGTGCCAGGCGGCGGTTTGGGGGCCATTGTCGGTGAATGGGGATTCTGCAGTTCTCCAGCGTCACAGCCTGGGTCCAAATCAAAGCCAACTGGGACAATGAAACCTGCGCAGTCCCGCCGTGGAGTCGATATCTTTTTTTCCCGTCGATTTTTCCTTATCGAAACGCGGCGATTAGATACCGTAGGCGGTGAGCGCATTCTGCAGTAGCGCACGTGATGGTCCGCGGATTCGGCGGAAGGAAATCAAGTCAGCTGAAAGTTCAGCCCATCGTCAACAAGCATCAACATTCGAATCGCACGATCCTTCGCCGTCGGAGCTTAATATAGGTGTGCGATCACGCATTAACCGGCCCAACTTTACAACCTGCGATTCTTGGTGGCTATGTCGATCCTGTGCTAAACGTGGCGCGTCATGCGTGGCGGTGTTTCTGCCTGGTACTACGATCATTATAGAGCCTTGCACCCATAATCTACCTTATATTGTCAGGAATACCTTCCATAGCAATCCTTGCCCAAGATTCCGTCGTTCAACGCGTTCAGCCTGTCCATACTCGGCGCCTGTACCTCCAACCCCGCCCTTATCACCCCGCGGCCGCCATCCGGGCTGATCCAAGCCCCGGCTCTTCCACCTTTCTCCATACCAGCAGTCAATATGCCTTCTGATCCAGATTCCATACCCGAGACTCCTCGAGTCACCTCTCCTTCTCCCACTCCATCCGAGAGGAGGTCCAGCTTAGGAGATTACTCCGGCCCTACAACGCGCTCCGCGGCGCGACGGCAGCGACTAGGAGAGGTGACGGAGGAAGCACATGACAGTTCGAATTCGGACTCGAAGCGCTCACGGGCGCGTTCTCGCAGCCCAAGTGCTCCTGAATCTGCAAGGCGCCGTAACAGAAAATCTAACCCGAAGCTGCCGGCTGGAAAGCCCAAGGCACCGACGAACGGCCATGCAGCATCCAACGGATATCTATCACCACTCGCGAAACCCGGCAGCGGCTGGCCCGACATCTCTCGATCCCCCTCTCCTCTCGGTCTCATACCCCTCCACAGCCGTTATCGCACCTTTATCCACCGTCATGAAATCCCGCGCAAGCTCCTTCATGTATCGATCGGCTTCCTAACCCTCAACCTGTACACTCGCGGTATCCAACCCCTCCAAATTACGCCATGGCTCTTTGGAGCTCTCGTACCAATTGCCGCCATAGATGTTATTCGTCATCGGCCCGAATTCCAGAGGGTCAACGAGATGTATATCCGCTGTGTTGGAGCTCTCATGCGTGAAACGGAGGTCTCTGGTTACAACGGTGTCATCTGGTATCTGGTGGGCACATATACAGTGTTGCGCTTCCTCCCCAAGGACGTTGGGGTTATGAGTGTGCTGCTACTCAGTTGGTGCGATACTGCCGCTTCTACGTTTGGACGTCTCTACGGCCGTTACACATTCCAGCTGCGGAAGGGTAAGAGTTTCGCCGGGACGCTGGGAGCCTGGTTTGTTGGCGTTTTGACCGCCGCCGCATTCTGGGGATACTTCGTACCTTACATCGGAACCTTCCCCAATGATCCCGAGGGATCGTTCATGTTCACTGGCCGTCTCAATCTTCTTCCAGACTCAGTCAGGAACCTCATTGGCTGGACTGCGGACTCCTCCAGCTCTGTCATCTCGGGCCCATTGGCCCTCGGGGTCATGAGCGTTGTCTCAGGCTTGGTGGCCGCTGGAAGCGAGTTTGTAGACATTTTCGGCATGGATGATAACCTCACTATTCCCATCTTAAGCGGTATCGGTCTGTGGGGTTTCCTGAAAGTTTTTGGTTAAAGTAGCAGCGGTTCATACCCTTCGACGTGGTTACTTGTATACGTTTCTTTTTGTTTATTACCCGCACTGCATCTTGGCTATTTGCTGTAAGAGAGACAGCGAGAGAGCAAGCTGCAGTGCTTTGTCTATCATTCTCCTGAGATCCATTTCTTTACCCTGTCAAACTTGTTTATTCCTCCTTATACATACACCCCAACTACCCAATGACAGCATCACCACTCTTCTCGCCCTGGTTTTACTTTCGACCCTGGTTTGCACAAGTTCCATTGAAGAAGGCACTGAAAACAATCATATTCAGCCGCGGAAGGGCTCTGTTTAATGACTAGATAGATATCCTGGATTGGCGTGGCTTTGGCGCTTGCAAATCTACACGCATAGGCCGTTCACATTGTTTCTCCTATATGAATGTAAGGGACATCTGCAACTACCCCATGGTATTATATGACATGATTATTTTGGATGCGTATCATGATGTGTACGCCAGCGCAAAACATGTTTAAGTTTAGATCAGAGACAAAATTCTAATACTCTTTAACGCCTGTAATGCATGGCCAAGAAGTCAAAGGTGGGAAAGACAGGGTAAAGCAGCAGCGGGTACTTAGACAGGGATCAATCAAAACTGCCTTTCTTGTTCAAGTCAAGGCCAAGATGCTCACACGGGAAATCGCTTTTTCTTGCTGCGACTCTTGGACGCATTTACCGCGTTTTTAGATTCTATCGACTCGTCCGAGTGACTCCTGGTTTCTGCTGTGGCCGCTGTCGCCCAATATCCGTCTTGTACAATGACAGATTCAACGTGCGAGGCTGATGTTGCAGGATTGTCAGATACCTTAGATCGCATATTGATCTTTGGTCTCGATTGTTTTGTGTCGCTCGATCTAACGGTTCGACCCTTTGAATTTACGCGACTTCCAGGTTTCTTGAAACATGCAGCATCATTTTCTCCCTTGGGATTCAAAGCAGAACCATCCCCTTCCATATTCGGGGAATGACGAGTCATGTGTATATCAGGCCTAGCAGGGCCCGACTTGATTTGACTTGTTTTCTTCTGGCACGGTGTTTTTTGAAGCATCGTCCCAGAATCTGTCAGATCTGTGGTTTCTTTGGATGGTTTTTCGGGTGTCGTTTCGTTCAGCACTATCGAAGAGATTGCCTGTCCCAACCCTTCAACCTCAGAAGTGGCTTTTCGTTGCCTCTGTCGCCGAGGCCTTGTCCCATCTTGGCCGCTTGCACGATCAGAAGATAACGAAGGAAGTGAAGCCTTCTTTTCATCTGTCACATTCCGCTCTTGCGTATAGCTTCCAGAGCTTGGTCGAACATTTTCCGGGCCCGGGGGAGATGGCGGGCAGTCCGGAAATGTCTCTGCAGTTGGCATCTGAAATATCTCCAAATCAGGGTCATCTGAGAAGGCCGACCTGCGTCCGCTTGTGACACGAGCTTGGTCGAGCCTGAGCTGCCCTTTAGCATCTGCCTTGGATGATAAGTGACACAACGTGGAAAACCGGTCAACTAGATCATCAAAGCTCAGATAATCTTCGTTCTCGTCAGTCAACGATTGCTGCTGGCTATGTAAGTTAGACGTTGGTGCCTTCGAATGGTTGGGAGAGTTTGGAGACTGACGGGAACTCGACTGGCTGGGCTTCAAGGGCGATTCAGTGGAGACAGCTGCCTCCAAAAGCGCTGCGCTCTTAAAACTAGAGATTCCAGTGTGCTCCTTTGTGAGAGTGCCATACTTCAAAATGCTGCCTCGCTTCATTCCCGGATCTATAGGCCCCTTTTTCCTAGGGCCTGTTTTCCGAGCTGTTGGCTTCTTCGGAGCCGCCTTCTCAGCTTGCTCTCTTCTCCAATTTTCCACAACTTCTGGAATACCTATTGTGGCCAAGGCTTCAAAAACCCACACCTTTTCGGAGGCGTAAGGATCATAACGCTTTGTGACACGTTTCTTGGCTGGAGACTGAGGCACTGACACTACCTCATTCTCTAGCTCTTCTTCTTCATCACCCGACACCGTCGATCCTTGAGAAGGGAGTGGAGGGTTTGGCTCATCAGCAAGTATATTCAAACCAACAACGTCGACAGGAACAATGTCAAGCTGGAACTCCGTTAACCCGTCGGTACTGTAGCTCGATCGGCTTTTGTAGATTTTCTGCAGCATTGGAACGTTGCTGTTGGATAATTTGGGACCATTTTCAGGAAAGGCCGATACTTGTCTTCCAAGGCGTAGTCGGTAAGAGACAAGCGGTTCTGAAAGTAACTTAGTCACTTTCCTTGCCCCAGAGCGGTAGTTCCATTCAAAGGTGTTCGCAGCAAACCTCCTCAGTTCCACAACATCGATGTCTTTGTCCCAGGCATTCACCAAGCGTTGCTCAAGGGCCACTATATCGCTTGTCGTTGATACCACAGGTTTTGCATAATACGACAGGATCATCCTATCTGGAAACGTGTCCGGAATCCGGACGGCTTTATGTTTGGTCTGAAAATAACCACTTTCGTTTTCTTCAAGCTCATACTGGAGTCTTTCTCTCCATTCACTCAATTTTACATCGAGGTCATCGCAGCCTGAGTCAAGTATTTCAAGAAGGTCGGCGCCGAAACCAGCTTTTGCAATCTCGCCAGCGAGCTTGCTACCGCACTTGGGGACTCCCGACGGCAAGTAATCACCACCACTCAGCATGGCAAACAGAATCATGCCTGCGCGATCTAGCATCACACTCGATGGCTCTCCAGCGCCGTCCATGCGGTAGCAGGTAACATGCGTCGCCGCCGCTGAACCAGTACCGCTTTCTTTTGAAAACCCCATGACTGTAAAGGTTGATCCAAACATTAGAGCGTCGACGTCATTGCTCATGACCGCATCAACAACTCCTGCCCTTTGCAGCCTTGCACACTCTGCTTCTGCTTCTCCTGGTGCCTCGTGGCGAGGAAATTTGAATAAATCGACTAGGATCTTGGAAAGTCGAATGATTGGAGCACTTCCATAACTGCGTCCTGACACAGCTTTGCCTCTCTTGAAAGGCGGCTTATTCTTGCCATCATACACAAAGAGAGGATGAATTGGGAGTGCCAAGATTTTCAGTAATCTGTAGAATAATGTGCGCAGTTCTGGGTTCCTCCCACCCCGGCCGGCTTGCACTTGAAACAGCCATATTGAAATGTCCACGGCAATACGAATAGGTTTTGCTGTGCGTTCCAAATGGGTTACGGCCAATCTAGATAGAGAAAGTCGTTCTCCCGCGCCAATCGCATGGATAAGTCTTTGTTTTATTAGCTGTGGGCTTACTTGAAATTGCCGACATGTGCACACTGCAGAGGATAGAATATATTTCCTTCCCTCTTGTGACGTGTTTCACAAAGCGACACCGTACAGGTGTGTTTGACTTACCCCGGAATCCCCATTCGGACAGCCTTCCTAGCTCCTAGCAATTGGAGTCCAAGATACCAACAGAAGCAAAATTGTAACGTAAACCAAGGCTTCTGGGGGCGAAGAGTACCGAGCGAGTGTTGTTTTGTTGACGTCGGCGACTGGGCGACGCGGCCCGATGTAGATCCGCCCGCTCGAGCCTCCGCAGCTGGTCGCGGCTTCCTTTTCGCGCTCGACAACGATGAAATCGCCAATTGTGCTGACTGCTCCAATCCGGGAGTTCTTCCCTTCAGTGAGCTCTAATCGGCCAAAAATATGATCTGAAGTTCCGCAAAACAGACGCTTCTGTCGAGAGGAAGTATGATCCGCGCGGGGCCCACGAACCAATCTATCTTCTACTTCCGAACCTCCCCCGCCGTCTCGATTGAATAGCGATCACAACGACTTTACCAACAACTCATTTCAACGAAGAAATGACAAGTGCATATTCCGCCACCGCTTTCGACGATAGGCGTCCCATCTCCATGAGCTTCCGTCACAGCCAGTCCGGGACACCATCGTCGCCCCATACGCCTCAACACCATCTCCGTTCTAATAATTCTTCTTTCGCAAGCACCTCCTCTGCAAGCACGTCATTCCGTGGAGAAGAGGATGCTATTATATTTGAGTTTGGCTCCAGATGGCTTCGAGCTGGATTCGAGGGCGAAAGCACTCCAATGTGCGTGGTTGGATGTGGTCCGGAGGAATCGAGGAGGGTCGGCGACTACCGAGGCTGGTTGAAAGGCAACAATGAAACGGATACATCGCGCTCACGACTAGCCAAAACAGAGGCATGGACTGGTGCATACGAACTATGGAACATGGACCTACGCAATATGGATCTGGCTCTCGTTGACGACAAGATCGAGCGCATGGTTCGAGAGACCTATAATAAATACCTGTTGACAGATGCGGGAACGTCGCGACTGGTTTTGGTCCTTCCCTCTCTTATACCACATCCTCTACTATCATCACTTTTGTCAACCCTTTTTAGCCGTTGGCGGTTCCCGAGTATCACCCTTTTGACGAGTGCTCCTATGGCCGTGACCGCAGCTGGGCTGCGTTCGGCTTTGGTAGTGGACATCGGATGGGCGGAAACCATTATAAGCGGAGTCTACGAATATAGGGAGATGACTGTTAGACGCAGTACGCGGGCTATGAAATCGCTGCTGCAGGAAACAGGACGGCTCCTTACACGACTCTCAAATGACAGCGGGGCTTCGCAATCTGCAGACGAAATATCCGTCAATTTTGAGCTCTGCGAAGAAGTCGCTAGTCGGTTCTTGTGGTGTAGGCCCAAGGCTGTTCCCAAAAGCTCTACCGAGAATTCGGAGCAACAGCCAGCCGAACCTCATGAGGACGACGCTGAAACGACCGACCAACGCGATGCTCCACTCTCAGATGAAACAGTCTCTCTTCCCTACCCATCGGGTTTCGGTACTACCTACATTGATATCCCTTTCTCCAAACTCGCAGAACCAGTGGAAAAGGTTCTTTTTGCGGAGGGCCTAGCTGAATGCGAGCTGGACGATGAGGAAAAGCCGTTGTCGTTGTTGGTGTACAATGCCCTTCTTAGTTTGCCGCCTGATGTCCGCGGCACGTGTATGTCGCGCATTATTTTCATTGGCGGAGGCTCTAATGTCCCCGGTATCCGACAGCGCATCCTCAAAGACGTGGCATCCTTGGTTGAGAAGTATGGCTGGTCACCTGTTCGTGGCACGGTAATTGAACAGCAACGACAAAAACTCCAAAGTCTAAGTCTATCTCAATCACAAATTTCCGCTGTCACGAAGCAGGAAGCTATGAACGAGCCCTCCGACTCTGGAACTGAAAAATCCGCATCAGAACTACAAGAAGACGACGAAGAAGTCGATCCTATTGAGCAGAAGATTCGTCGTAATAATAAGGAAAAGGACGTCAAACCGCCGGTTCAGGGTGTCCTGCGTGAAGTTGAATCCCTTGGTCCATGGGCAGGAGCCAGTCTTCTTACGAGTCTTAAGATCCGAGGCTTAGTCGAGATTGAGCGAGAGAAGTATCTTCAACATGGCCTTGCAGGGGCTACCCGAGAGTTGGAGATGCACGGGCATGCTCCTGATAGACGCTTAGGGCTACGGACGGGCGGCGACCGGTCTAGTTGGACTTTAGCTGGCTGGGGATGATTCTATGCTGGAAAGGTCTCTACCCCATCTACCGTATCCCCCGCACGTCCGCCACATATGCGACCTGTCTAAATATGCATTGGAACTCGAGAGCCCCGGTTGCTTCCTATCCTAGTGCTGACCTTACCTTGAAATACCCTCTGATTTTTTTGTCCTTGAGATTGTCGAAACCGTTAGCAGTAGATACGATACCCGTTAGAATCTTACAGCAGATCATATAGAATATCTTTACTTAGATTCCTCGAACATGTTTGACGTAGATATTCATACGTCCCATGCCAGACCAGACATATGTTGTCGCGAATTATGTACACGGTCGCGGATTTACACGAAGTGATGTAACATAAATAACGAACAAACAGGGGCTCATACTTCCGTCCCAATATTGGAGTATCGCAGATCAGACTAGTATTCTAAGCAAGCTCCGCTGACCACTCAGACGGTACCGAATTGGTAAGTCGCCCAGTTAACGGCAGGCCCTGTTTCAGGAGAATAGATCTGGTCGGACAGCTGACCCCATTGAGGATTGTTGATGCCGTCAATCCAGCCCTCCGTTTCAATAACGATACAACCATGCTGGTTGACGTATTCGGCGCCATCGATACCCTCGGCCTCGTTGCGCTTTATTTGAGACTGCTTGACAGGGATGGTACCATTCTGGCCATTGCAAGAGTAGATCTGGAGTGCTTGCTGGTTCGTAGCAACGTCTAGGCTGATCCCGGTGGTACTGGAATTCATGTGGATGATGGGAACGATCGAGTTGCGAGCAGCATACTGAGGGGGTCGGTCGACGATGAAACAGTTATCGTAACCGGTGCAGTCGGTTCCGCAAAGGCCATCTGCATCCTTGATATCCTGGCCCACCAGCTTCCCGGTGGTGAAGTCGGGGGCGCCATTGTAGACATCGACATCCAAGATGGTGCCATTGGGAATCAGAATACCGTTCGTGCCAACGAGCCGCTTGGAGAGAGGCAGCTGCAGCCAAGTATCTTCAAGAACAGTTTCGTCCTTGAAGGCATTCAGGTTCCAGTAGATGTGATTGGCAAGCATGATTGGGGTCTTCTCGGTCAAGGCAAGGGAGACAAGTTTGGTAGTCAGCTGGGGAAGGCCTTGAGGATTTTCGGTTGTGATTTCGGTCTGCACACTGAATGTAGCATGGGTGATGACATCTCCGGGAAAGTCTTCAAAAGCGCGATCAACCAAGGTGAAGGTGATGGAGGAATTGGTGTATGCGGTGACTGTCCAATTGCGTTGATCATAGCCCACAGTACCTCCATGGAGTGTATCTTCACCACCATTCTCATTTTCTGGTATATGGTACACCTCGGAACCGATTGAGAAAGTGCCATTCTTAATTCGGTTGGCGTACCGGCCGACAACTGCACCGAAGTAGGTGTGATTGGTTTCAGTGTCTCTGAGATACTGTTTGGGGTCATCATAGCCAACGACAACATCTTGTAGGTTGCCGTTACGGTCAGGGACAAGGAGGGATGTCAAGCGTGCCCCGTAAGGGATAAACTTGGCGGTGATGTTTTCCGCGCTAATGGTGTAGAGCTGGAAAGGGTCTGCTGTCGAATTTGCTGCTGCGACAGCTTGTGACAGCGCTGGCAGCCCGTAGAGGGCTGCGGACAGATAGCTTTTGAAGTGCATTCTGATGCCTAGGAAGAAGGTGATGGTAAGGAAGAAGAAGCAGTACGCAAACAGGATACGAGGTGTGATCCGGACAGGGCAGAGCAAAGAGCGGCAGCAACCGAAAAGCTGGGGAAATCCCTGACCGGGTCTGGCGGAGCGTCCCATAATATTTATTGACTGAGAACTTTTTGGCTTTTTACCTCATGATGGCGCGCCTGACCAGCGGGCGGGGGAACCAATACGCAGGGACCGAGAAGCTGGGGTAAAAATGCAGCTAATTCCTTGGTTAATGTTTAGCTCGTTCACCAAATATCCGAGCAAAGGCGTCATCTCACCAAGGGGCGGGCTAAGGTAGACGTGCCAGGGGCCCGATGCCAGGACACATGGGTAGCAGCTCCGTAGCTAAGCTCTGGGGCTGGGCGAATCGAGTACGGGTATGGTGGAAGAAGTTGGTCCGCGTCTGACCACAGTCTGACCGCAAGTCAAAGAGATCGGATAAAGCGAGTGAATTGGACCGAAGGACTAGGATCAACGGGAATCTACCCCAACCAGGGAGGCGTGGTGGTGAGACCTTGTCAAGCGGCGTTCTCCTGAGCCAGTCCGCCGTCGCGCAGATGAAGCCACGGAAAGGATTCAGAGCCACAGGAATGGGGCTAGTCCGGCCTGGGCAAGTCCCGGCGGGGGAAAGATGGTTGTTGCGGGGAAGGCAACCGCCTGGTCGATCATCAACCCTTTCTCTCCCCTTCGCACTATCACAAGTACCACCCGGGTAGGACAGGAAAGACACTTGGGTCCGGGGTCAGGCATCATGGGCAGAGCCCGGGTGCATGTACAGTACCACTGACCTGACAACCAGTGACAACAGCAGCATCACCAACAGCGGACCGGGTGAGTGAAGGAGTAGCTCTGAGACTGAGAGGTACTCAGTATGTGGATCCAGTGCCATTTAGGTTCCTTTAACTCCCCGTAGGGCTCGGCCGGGAACAACTCATCAACCGGATCACCTAAGCAAGCATCTCCCCTGGCCGGGCACTCGGCCTGCCTGATCGGGAGACTTGTTTATGTTATGCGGTGGTTTTGTTGGATTCCCCCCCCGATTGAGGATCTGTCTTGGATGACTGACGATTTGTCTGGGTCTATTGTCCTGAGGCACAACTAACAGGCCTGTTTTGGGGGCTGAAAGATGAAGCTCTCCGACTAGCAAAGCTGTTGAAGTCCTTCGTTTCGGTATCGTCCCTATGAGACGCGACGGGGGGTCAAAAGTCACCCCTCACATGCGCCGCATCGCTATTTCCATATCGCAATGTCCTCTCGCAGTCCAAGCTCCTCCCCGGACATTCTTGGACCATCTGGCGACGCTGATTATTTGATCTCTTCACCCTTTATCCCCTTCTCCGGTCGCCAAAGCTTCATGTCGCCTGCGAACTTCCGCCTCCAAAGCCCGCGGACGGCGAAGGGCAAAAGGCGGTCGCGTATTAGTCTTAGCCCATCCAAAAACGCCCACTCCATAAAGTTCAACGATGTTGTGCTTCCTGCCTCTCCGACGATGAAACTGAACGGCCAGCAAAGTGGAATGCCACTTGATACGGTTCAGCCTGATGGGAATGTCAGTCCGTGGAGGATCCGCGTGACACTCGAAGCGACACAAGATGAAGATACAAACCAAGGAAGTCCAGTGCGAAAACGTTCAAAACCTTCGACGACAACGATGAAAGTGCCCCTCAAAGACGATACAGAACAGACCCCGCGAAAACGCAGAGGGCGCCCGAGGAAGTCGGACACATTGGTGCAGGATGCGACTCCGCGCGCAGGTAGCCCAGGCCACACCCCGGGTCCTGGAGGTACGGGGCAGAAGAGAAAACGGGGCCGACCGAGAAAGAGTCAGCCGCTTGATGTGGCAGACCAAGGCCAGCAGTCTGTGGAGCATCAAGAAATTGAACAGGAAGCGCCCATAGTCGAGCCCGAGCAGAGATGGAGTCCTTTGAACCTTGCAGCAGATATGGGATCTGACGATGATATTCCGGGCGATCAAGGACTTGATTTTGACACCACTGCCGCGCATGAAGGCCAGATGGAACAACCTGATATGGCGGTCTATGGTCGAAGCTCTCCCCGGGTGACTTTTGAACCAACGTTTGACACTCCCAATGTCGATAATGTGGACCAAGGTTTTACAGAGAATGACGAGTATAATCTGAACTCAACCCCATCTAAGATGCCGTCCCCGACCCGGGATAGCCAGATCATTTCTCCAACAAATACTCTGCATGCCGGCCGCACTCCGAGACAACCACGTATCTACCCCACACCGACCTCCTCATCGGTGGCTGATGAAGAGAAGACGGAGCAGGCCCGAAAAACGAATGCAACTCACACTACGAATCGCCGTGAAAGCGGGCTTTACCCCACGATAGATCCGACAGAAGAGCACACAGAGTTTGACTCCATAATGGAAAGTGAAGGGTTTAGCATGGTTTCGTTGGATACCTTACCATCAGCTAAACAACATGAGCTCAAGATAACTAGTCACCAACAAGCAGCCAAGAGCGCACTTAAGCCTTTCCTCGAGCGGGAATCGAACGGCGTGTTGAAGCGAAGAGCTTCGGCGATCAACCAGGATTACCAAGAGCATACTTCAAACCGGAAAGCACAGCTAGACTCTAGGTCAGGGAATCAGTTACTGGCTCAGATTTCCCCTCACTTCGGTGGGGTTGATAGCTATATGGACCGCCCCTCATCAGAAAGCAGACTTGATTCTGCCAAAAACGTATCTGAAATACCGCTTGCTGTGCCGGAGTCAACTTCTGCTCGACAAGAACGAGGGCCGTTGGCAAGACTTGTCAGGATAGTCCGCGCAGGTTTTGCTCTCGAAGGGCCTCTCAGAAATTCAGGAGAAGAGCAAATCTCGCGTCTGTCGGGTTCAGGAGTACCCGGCTTATTGAGCGATCGGGATTCCTTGTTGAATGCGTCTAGGAAACGACTGGAGCTTCTTTTTGGCGACTTCGCCCCTGAAGTACAAAAGGAGCTACGGGCAGGCTTGGCATTTGGGCAGGAACTTGCAAAGAGACGGAGACAGAGCGATATGGAAAGACGCATACAGACCGGGGTGGGAGAAGCGAGTGCGAGAAACATGGTCCGGGGAAACAGGGAAGCAAGTGGATCCAGGTCACCACAACAAATGCTGGATGAGGCAACCCACTATGATACCCCGGGTACGTTTATGAGACGGCGGATGGAAGAGTGGCAGCGGGAGAGAGAGGTCATCAGTCGAGAGATCCAGATGGCGAATTCTAGCCAGGTCATCGTCCTTGACAGCGACGATAACGATCAGTCGAACGTGCAAGACGACAGGTATGAAGTCGGTGACGAGCCCGAATACGAGTCAGAATCTATCCCAGATGAAGATGCCCACGTAGAAGCCGAGCGCTTGGACGATGAGGACGAAGATGACGGGTATGAAGACATCTGGCAGCAAGAAGCCCACAGTCAAGGCAACCACTCAGATCACTCGTCACTGCATGAAGATGACTACGCTGATACGCACCCTGGACAGGATGAGTCTAGCCCATGGAAGGCTGGCTGGACCCCTGCCCGGAATCAGAACGGCAGAATAATTTCACCGGCCCATTGGACAAATGAGCAGGAAAAAGTGCCATTTTTGGGCCGCTCAAGAGTCAAACAGTTACAGGAGCAAGAAGTTGACCTGACATCTCTGTACCGCTCTCAGAACACACCAAAGCGCAACCACTACTATTATGGGAAAAGCAGTCCCCTGAACAGCACAATACGAGGCTCTGTACGCCGTTCATCGGTGTCTTCGGTACAACAGGAGATCTATGAGCATGTGTCTGACCAGGATAGACAGTCGGAGAGCTACGTGGAGTCAAGCCCTCGCCGGGACTCGGACGATGAGACGTTTCAGATTGATCCGACAACCAGATTGGAAATCGCCAGACAGCGCCATGAGCCTGGTATGGAAGACGACGAGATCGAGGGTATGTCTGATGCCGCTGCAGCCGAGGGCCAGCCCCCTTCAGAGACAGGTGACATCACCCCCGAGCGTCCAGGGCATGCTAGCCCTGATAATCAAGCATCATCCTGGTTTCAAAAGATTACCAATTTCACGCCTGGGTGGCTCAGAGCACCAAATACTGATCAGCAAGGGCCCGCAAGTGAAAAGACTTCGGGTGACGAGGAAAATGATGAATCGCCTACCGTTAAGCCAACGCATGATAGGGGTGGCCAAAATGATGAAGTCAACTGGGTACACTTAGATGAGACCCCACGACCGCTTCAATTCGGGGAGCCAGAGGATGAGCAACAGAGTTTTCTTAGTTCCGAGTCTTTCCCAGTGGTCGACGATGTGCATGCTTCACTTGACGAAGGAGAAGGAAAAAGAGAAGAGAAAGCGGAGGCACAGACGCCTGGAGACCAATCAGTGTCTTCTGTTCCTCTGTACTTCTCCAATGATCACTATCGCTTGCTGCATCATCTCTATCGCTCGGCGAAACTATACCCTGAGCGCTTCCCTTACCATCCGGCTCCTGGTCGCTCGGATATGATCGGCGACTGGATATGGACTTCAGATGGAGTCTATGGAGTTCCGGTCACAGAGCTTCAGTTTGCAATTATCGATAGATTTGCGCAACAGTTATCCCAAGCCGACATGAAGGCAGGCGGAACGGGCCAAATCAATTGGACAGAGGCTGACGTGCACAGAAGATTGATCAGTATCATCATTGGTGAACAGATCAGACAAGAGCGGAAGCAGAGGCTCCACGAGGACCGTCTGAGGGTAGAGCATTCGCGAAACAGGGACGCAGCCTACGAGACGTGGCGCATATGACTTCTCAAACCTGCACGTCGCTTGGCCTCTGCCGCCTGAGCTCGTTTTTCCGAAACACAGACTTTGCTGGCATATGGACTAGCACACGTTGTAACGACTTCCCATTCTTGTTTTCGCAGGGTACATCTTATTCCCGGGACTTTACGGGTGGCGAACCAACGGATTGGATCTTGGTGGTGGTTATTGGGTGACAGGTTCACTTCTCCGTTTTGGCCGTATGTTCTTGTATAGCATCTACTTTGTCTATGTACTATTCCCCCTTTGTTTCTTTTGCTTTGGATTCTCCGCACTTGATTGGATCTCAACAAGTCAGCTGCCAAAGGATTTTTTTCCTCGTTTATATTCTGGAATGGAACGCGACGACATTATTGGTGTATGCATGATTTGGGTTCCCTATTTTGGCAAAAGAGTGCGCCTTTCAGTCGGGTTTGGAACACTTTGTTTGGCCCTGAAGTTGATTTGCAGAGTAGGCTTTCCCATGGTCTGTAAGGACCAATGGACGAGGTACAGTTGACGGATCTTCATGGAACGTGTCGTGCTGTACGGATGTTTGCTTTGTGATGCCTGCCATGTCTGTTGGTAACTTCCGAACGGTTCGACCCGGTTCCTTTATGGGTCGTGTTCAACGAAGGCTCCTACTGCCACGTTTACTACTCCACGGGGTGCACATCACCGAAATAGCACTTCTTCTGACAGACTCGAGGATATTGGACCTCATTGGCCACCCGATTGTAGTTCTGACTGCACCGTGCAGACATTGGAGCGCCAACCAAGCGGAAGAGGCGACATACGAGCCTAGCCCCGTTTTAGAAGCCTGATGTCGGGTTGTCTCTCATGGCGCCTAAAACCGGATTTCCTGGCCCAGGATGCAGAGACATAACCGCATAGGGCGTGGGTGCAGCGGTAGTAATCTGATATATAAAAGGGATTGCCAAACGGCCCGTATACATTCGTGCCTGCGAGCCAAACGGTCTAGCAAAAGTAACAGCCAACTCGACTCGCCTGAAAGCGGTCAAAAGGGCAGAAGAGTTCAAGAGGACGAGAGACGAAGCTTGTATATGCACACAATGGGGGTCAGCAATCCAGTCAAGTATGTCCGGCGTCTGTCCCTTTTCACCAAACGAACCGAGCAATCCACCTGGAAAGGGAAAGAAATCGACTCGGATCCGCCGATCGAGGTTCGCTGGAGTGCTGTGCAGTGTCCAGATGACTTCGCATTGACCGATGCCCACATGGCGGTGAGCCCAAGTGGCTCCGATCTGGGCCACAGCAGCAGCAGCAGGAATAGCAGCAGCAGCAGCAGCGGCAGTAGTAGCCGGACGGGATTGGTGCGCATCGTGAGTTGGGCCAGTCTTGTTGGAGACCGATGTCGGTGGACGATGGAGCAAGAACGCAAACTGGCCATTGCAAGGAGCGAGCTGGCTCGATGTCAGAAAGCATGGAGTTCAGAACAGGAGTTGTGGCTAGCACATGTATGGTTTTCTCTTTTGTTTTCTTCCCCACTGCCGGCGGATCATCTTCTGTTCCTTCTTTCTGCCTTCTCTCACCACCCCTGGTCTCTCCCCCCATGACGGACATGACTTAGGGCTTGCTGTACCTGCATAACTGACACTTCATACGCAAATCCCTCCCATCAGATCAAAGACCTGCACGAGGAAAAAGAGGCCCATGAACAATTTCTTCATCACCGAGCGAAACAACAAGACGAGGAACAGCAGCATTTCCGTAAATCCTGGATCCGACGAAAATCCTACGAAGAACAGCAGCAGCAGCAGCAGCAGCAGCAACCGATAGCCCCTACACAGAGGACCAATAGCAGACTGCGGCGGATACGGCGCATGGGATCATAGCTGTCGGACTGTCAGAGATATAGCACTGCCTTACTTAGGATGTAGGCCTGGTGAACGTCATGATTGACGTGAAACAATGGCCTCTTCTGACAGGTGTTTCTCGACAGGCTAGGGGGTTAAAGGAAAAGTTTTACGACTTGACAAGTTCTAATTGTGATCAGCTCTGCAGGGCCTCCCATTCGAAAAAGTGAAGGAAAAGGGGAGAAGGAAAAAGAAAAAGAAAGAAAGAAAGAAAGAAAGAAAGAGAGCAAGAGGAGGCCCCGGCCATAGCATTCAGGATATCCTCATGCATGGTTTGACTAGCCCGAGCTTGGTTTATTTTTGTCCATAACTATCATTCTTGATGTCGATCCAACCGGCTGCACATACTGATCTTCCCGTAGGCTCCAGAAGGATTGCCGAACAGGGAGGGAGGAAGAGAGGGAAAAGTAACAATGAATCCAGTCTTCGCGCAATCATATCACACGCACCTTTTTTCCGGGTCTACAGGCGATCAATGTCGCATGGTAGGACTGGGTCCGATCGATCGTCTTTAAAGATAGCGTACGATGCCAAAGATAGGTCTTCTTCTTTACTCCGTAAACTGCAAAAAGCTCCAGACTCTGTGGGTAGAAGGATTATTTGTACGGCGTCATAGTATGGTCTACCTATAGTTAGGTGGTGGTGTTTACTGTAAATAGCTTGTGACGAATATAGGGTACCGCCACGCCCAGACAGACAGACTGAGGAGATAAGGCCGCAAAAGACAGCGCCAAAAATAACCGCGCCACGCTACGTAGAAATCCTTTGCTAATTCCTACTTAGTCTTGACCCAACCCTGCGGCGACCTAGTCTTGGACTCATGGAGACTCACACCTGGGACTAGAGCCGGACGTGACCCGGCGGACCGGCGAGTGCCGCGCGAGCCCCGAGATAAGCAGAGTGGACGGCGGCGAAGATCGAAAATTGGGGCTTGTTTACCTGACGCTCCGGACAGGAGAACTACTGTACGTACCTTTTCTCTCAGGAGACGGTTGCAGACGGTCGCCACTCAGCGATCCAAGTCCCCATCTGTTGTCGTTAGAGCTTGAAGCGCAGGACAAGGCGCGCGCGGGCCACTCGTCCCAGCCACTTGTTAAGGCTGTGTGTGGTTCTGCACTATTTGCACGGCGGAATAATTCATATGACGGGTATCATCCAAGCCTCCTTTCGTCCCACACTGATCCAGGAGTGTTTGATGATCGATGATTGATGATTCACCCCCGGAGTCTTGGTTATTCTGCACGTAAACCAGCCAGCCAGCAAGCAAGCCATGAATGGACTGGCTTATCTCGGGTGCCGTGACTAATGGCGGCATTTTCATGAGTAAACCTTGCTGTCAAACTGTCAACTGATAAGCCTGCATATTGACTGTCAGGGATGACGAATAGCCTGCCAGATAGGGGAGTAGTACCTGACTCGGACTTTTGCATAGCATCATTCTACTTTTTGGGCATTTCCGTAGGGTCGCTAGATATCGTATATCATCCCCTCTTTGGCGTGTGTTGCGCGGGTGGCTTGTTGCGCCCCAGGACCGCTAGTTATTGCAGGTTGTACCAGAAAGCCGTGGATGATAGCGCCTGCCACCTTCTGGACAGCGAATGGTTTCACGATCCACGCCACGTCACGTTGCTTTTCCCAGAAGGATGAGCCTGATGATCGGTCGAATGTCGATGGGCGCGAATGGGTCCCGAGAGGCAGAAGAATGATGGCTCACAATGGAATTGTTACTGATCAATTCGACAGGTGTTAGCGGCCATGGTCAATCTATCTAGGTAGATATTTAGGAGGAAATTCGTGATGAAGTCACTACTGTGGTATTAGTGTAGAATCAAGTCAGGACTAAAGAGTCAACAGGCAGAAGAAGGAAGAGTCGAGGCTGGAAGAGGCCTAGTGGCCCCCGTGATCCCGGATTCCGAGTCACGCTTTATTGTTCCTTATCGCGTGTTTTCCCTTCACTTTCCCCTCCGGACTCCCTCAGTAGCATCTCGCTAGCTGACTAGCTTGCCATGCTCGGTCCTGTCAGGCTTCCAGTAAGTCCATCTCCCCCCTTCCGTCTTGGGTTCATTGCTTTACCAGCCTTTCTACCTACCTACTAGGTATCTATCTATCTACCATCCTGGCTAGCTCCCTCCCTCCGCCCGAACGCTATGGGTCCTCCGTGATCCCAACTCCCCTCACAACTCCCCTCATATTCCCTCCCCCCCCACCATCCAACGGCTCTGTTACCCTCTTTCGTCCGGTTCCTTTCTATCGGAGCCCGCCTATGGAACCGTTGCCACGCCCTTGGTGATCCCTGCCATTCGTCCTCGAGCCTTTCGTCTCAGTGACGGGTCCTTTAGTGCCTTGGCTGAACATGGTTCCTCGGGCGGATTATTTACTTTTTCGTATGCTTGTTCCTTTTGCTCTGATACCCGCTAGAAGCTAGAAGCATGGTCCGTCCCATGCTCGGCTGATTATTATCATCAGGGCTTGCTCGGCACCCCCGTGGAAGGGAAGACTGCGCGATGCCCGGAAGAAAGTACCCTTCCCCCTCTTCCTCTTCTTTCTTCAAGGCCCGTGATCAATACTATTGATTGGATCCTTCCAATAATGCCGTGGGTATCCCTTGCTGGGAGCTTGATAAGCCTCGTGTCCACCAGTGAGGCCCGCCACCCTCCGCCGACAGTTTCCCCGATATCGAGGTATCCCCATTGGGTTTTATGGTTATTGACTTAATTACAATTTTTCAATTATCTGAATATCATTCCTGGCTTCTCTCTTGCAAGGTTTATTCTCCTTTGCCCTTTATATCCGCTCTCCGTCTGCTTTCCGGATGTCTTTTATGACAGCCGCTTGCTGTTGTCCGTAATTAGACATGCCTGTCCTACCCCAGTCTGGCAGTGAATAGGTGCCCTGTGACTTTCCAATCCTTCCCCCCTGTCACTATAATAGATGTCCGCTCCCGCCTGCGGGGAATCTCCCTCGCTTGGCCCAGATCGCCATGAGTGCGAAATGTCGGCGCCCATCACGTCACTTTGGTGGCCAGAGGATCGGGTGAAGGCCACCCTTTGCCCTGAATACGTCTTCAGCCACCTACCCTCCAACATTCTACATCGTCTCGTCAACCCCTTACCCTGGGGAGAGGGTCTGACTAGCGAGTCCTACCTTGACTGGATCCTCGCCAAGGCCGGTAGGCTCTTCCTAATACTCGTTGACATCGAAATTCCGGAACGGATCTTCGCCTTGGTAGATGAGTCGCTGGACGATTCGGATCTACCATTCTCGGCTCCCAGCACCAGCCGTCTTCCTCTATCAGCTGAAGGTGACAACCCCGATCTCGCCAACAAATTCTTCCTCGCTCAATGGCGGTTTACCGTACGTGGGATCAATGAAGGCGACCATATCAAGTATACTCAGAACGAGGGGGTACCCGTGGAGCTTCTGCGCACAGGAACGGCACTAGTGAGGGAGGGCGTGGAGAAGGTCGTCCTGGCTGGCTCCAAGTGCCGTGTTCTTCTGCGGACACAAGTCACAATTGGGGGCGCACCACATTTCTTCGAGGAGAACGAGGTGCTGGAAGAAATCCGCTCTTTGAGGAGATTAGCTCATAACCATGTCTATTCGATCTATGCGTCTTACTTCGTGGACACCACCGTTTGCACTCTTTTCTCGGGCATATACGAGCGTACATTGATGTCCTTCCTGACCGATGTGCCTCAACCCTTTAAACGCCTCCCGAAAAACGAGCGCCGAGAAATTCTAGTCAATTGGCCACATTGCTTGGTCAACGGACTATCATGGCTTCATGCACATAGCCAGCCACACAGTCTAATTCGCCCCTCCAATATCCTGATTGACGCAGATTTTCGGATTTTTTTGGGCCAGTTCGAGGCGCTTGATACACTTCTATCCCCGGTCAAGTTGGATGACGTTGAATCATATCAGTACGGTGCTCCAGAGCGCTGGGTGCGCTCTGTTAGTATTCAAGATACAAATGCACCGCGCCCCAATATCGCTCTCCCATCTGGAGGACGTTCCGCCCGCAAACAAGCGTCATCTCGCCCGTCACTCCTGAGCCTTTCCAGATTCCGAAGCTCCCAACCGTCAGATCTAGAATCGGAGGTTCCTCGCGCGGATTCAGTCACGTCGCAAGGGACTGCCATACGCATTGGCCTGCGGGGCTCCCCTTCTCGGATGTCTTTTACCAATTCTTCCTCCTCTGGATCGAGCACTGGGAGCGCTCGCAAGCGCGTTATATCCTCTATAAAACGCCCTATGTTCTACACGCCGTCCATCACTTCGTCTAACTCCAACTCATCGGGATCATCAAACGCTCCTTCTACTGTATATAGTCAGTTCGGATATCCGATCATCGGTTCCAACGCCGCAATAGTTCAAACATGGCAAACACGTCAGACCGACCCAGAAGCCTCAGATATCTTCTCTCTAGGAGCGGTGATCTTGGATATCTTCACCCACCTATGCAAACGCAAGCTTTCCGCCTTTGCTCATCATCGAGGGGCTAAGAACCGGACAGCCGGCCGTGGCGGCGGCGTTGCGGACTGTTCATTCCATCTAGACCGAAACGCCGGCCAAGTGAGCTCGTGGATCACCTTACTGGACAGTGACGCAAAGAAACACAAGGATCCCATCTTCCAGGCTGTTCGACCTATGCTTACTGTCGTGCGAAGCATGCTCAACAGAGATGCCATTGAACGTCCGTCAGCTTATCAGGTAGAGCAGCTGTTTGCCCACTCAATCCAAAAACTGGACGGAACTCTGAGTTTGCACTGCACTTCCGACCTGCAATGCCACGCTCCCAGATCAAGGAATCCCTTGCGCCTAGGTGCACAAGCAGCTACATCATCGGACAGACTAGTTGTGCCACGAGCAAAGCCGCCAGGAGCAAGATCGCCATCCCCAAGCAGTCTTTTGACTGCTGAAAACTCATCTACTAGCTCCGGAGGACCCGTGAGCCTCCAACCTTCTCCTTCAGCCTCCGCCTCCCATTTTAGCCTGCCTGATCAACAATGGACAGACAGTCATGTCTACAGCAGCGATACAGACCAAGAGCACGACAGATATACCTCCTCTGCCTCTTCCTCCCCTGCCCCATGGCGCGATCCAGATCTGGCATTAAGTCCAGCAGCGCACAACGATCCGACTTGGAACTACAGCATCGCCCTTGGAAAGCGCTAAACGCTGTGCCGATCCTCACTACATTACACCCACTTGAACGTGTGCACCCACATTCCCATCTCAACATATCTGATTCCTGGCCACCCGAAATCCCACTCCTTCTCCATTGTATCATTGACACGCACACTCCTCGTCGAAATCTCGCTGGCATTTACGGTGTTCTGCATCAAACTTACTATGTACTTCACACATACTTACGCTGTACACATCTTGCCTGTCCTGTAAATTCTGGCCTTTCGGGTTCCTTCTTCCTCTCCTTTGGTGGTTGTTTCTGTTCCAGTTTCTATTTCCCCTTCTGCTTTTCTCATGGAGGCTTGTCTTTTCTACTTCTTCTTGTTTCTCTTACTAATATGACAGCCTCCCACCCCTGATGATTGATGACGAATGAACCCTTTGGTGGTGTGATATCCTTTTCCCCCCCTTACCTTATTATCTTACCTGTACTTTGTCATTATTAATCCTTGCCTCGGCAAATTCCCACTTCTCTTCTGATTCATGTTCCATCTCTATTGATTTAAAACCCTTAAAAATAAAATTCAATAATCAATCTAAACGTATTCCATTACGGCTAACCAGTAACCATGATCATACCATGCATGTAGATGATTCTTAAAATATCGTACAGTGTCCTACATACAATTTGGTCCTGGAGGTCATAGTGGGAGTCATGGGACCGAAAAAAAAAAAAGATCCGGACATGTTCCCATCCAATCACTTACAACCAAACGGCCACGCCCCCAATAAATGCGCAAAGCAGGAATGATACATCGATGAGGCGGTAGAAGCTTCCGGGCTGCATGACTGAAAGCGAACTCGCCCCGTTGCTGACCACCTCTTTAGAGGGGGAGGTGGAAGCCAACTCACTAGAGCCAATATTGGACTGGTTTATATTCTGTGAGATATTGGGGCCACCCGGGCTGTCTGGAGCGCTTGAGCTACCTGTAGCTGTTGTGGCTGGGGCTTCTGGGGCGGCGTGGTGAAATGTCTGTCCCAAGGTGGGAAGGGGAGAGCTGGGGTCAACGGCCCATCCGCCTGGAGTTGAGGCTGGACATTTCGGGGGCGAAATGGTGGACGTGGATGCGCGGTAATCTGACAGGGCCACGCCCGTCGGGTTCAACGTAGCCCACTGCGCTTTCAGGTTGTCGAAATCGGGAGATATCGGAGTGGGTTCGCCTTGGCGAGTGAAACCGTCCTGGACGAGGGTGTTTGTTGGGGGGGCATCCGGGGCGAGGGGACCATAGTTTATCAGGCCGTAGTCGTTTGTTTCTTGAATCCATTCATAGATCATAGCGCCAGACCAGGTGCCCGACATCTTGTCGCCAAAAATAGCAGCCTGGTCCCCGAAGGTGCGTGGCCGTGCGACGTTACATCCTGTCTCTGAGAAAAAGATCGGGATGGGATAGCCTGCGGCTTGGTCTTGAAGTGACTGGTAGCCGGACTGCTCATATGAGGAGTCACCGCACCATTCGTATGCGTTTAGGGCGAAGAAATCGAGACGTTCTGCAGGATCGGGCCGGCATGCCAAGTAATTCTGCAGCATGGGCCGCAATTCCGCAATATCAGCTGCTGAGTATCCTACCGGGATATTCCGATAGTGTTTCTCATCACGATACGCTTTGATATCGCGGGCTGCGGCCAGAACGTAGGGCGCGGCGGGGGAGCCCTCCTTGGTGGTGAGCACTTCGTTGCCGACAAAGAACCCCGCGGTATTGTCGTATTTCTGGAATTCGTCCAGCACGGCCTTGAAGCGGTCGAACTGGGACTGGTCCCACTGGGGGTTATCCTAAAAGAACCCACCAAGTCAGAATCAGAATTCGGGTGATAGGTCATGGAGTGAACAACGGACCTGGGAGATCTGCGTATCGAACGTGTCGAGATCGACGAACAGGTAAATGCCTGCATCCGCAAAAGCTTTCATGCATCCGTCGTGGTTGGCCTGGGGATCCACATGGTACACACGGATTGCATTGGTGCCCAACTCGGCCATGCGGGTCGCATCTCGCGTGCATTGAGCGGTGTCAATCAGGGGATCTTGGGGAACAAGCTGATAGGCAATGCCTAGACCATCGCGAGCTGGTCAGTGCGTGATTGCGGGTGAGGCCCATCGTGGGTCGAATAGCCCACCTTTGATGTAGTACTGCCTGCCATCTTCATAGAAGAACTTCGAGCCGACAGCAGAGATGGTCTGGATGGCACCTGCAGTGGGCACACGCAGCGTGTTGAGTAGCAGCGAAAGCGCTGTCGCAGATGACGACCAGCGTGTTCTGACCATCGCTTCCTGAGTGAATAAGTAATCTGCGATCTCTTGAGAATTCTGACGAGTGTCCAATAAAGTGATGACAAGAGAGCAGACAGACAAGTTTGACAGACCAGTGCCAAAAGAGAACAGGGAGAAGATGGAATACCCAAGCAGAGGCAGCTGATGGTGAATTATGCAAAGATAGGACAATTCTCCCAAGCAGTCACAGACAGCAAAGGGAAAGACAATGCAGATTCATCCATCGGTGAAGAACCATGAAATTTTATATGTGACCAACAAACCTTGGAGACATTCACCAGAAACCATCTGGGGATTGTCCTGGCGCCCGGCCATACCAAGGTGGCGCGTGTTCCCTGGAGGAGACATACTCGGAGTCGTCGGTGCAGGACGAGTGACGTCGAAAGAATTCTGCAGGATCATCAATCTCATCGTGGCTCTCGATTGCATGGGAGCAAAGGCATGCTATCTCCGGGGAAGATGGAATGTACGATCGAAGGGATGCGAGGATCGACGACATGGATGTATGCAGTGTTGCAACAAGGTTGCCGCGAAATATGTATGTTCCGCGTCGGAGTTACCAGGACACCACATTCATGAGAGGAGAGAGGGAGAGGGAGACCGCTACTCGGTCAACGGGGGTGGTCTATAGGGCTATCTGAGATTCTAAGTAAAGTAATCACCAACTATCTATGGAGTATCTACTGTGTAGTAATAGAACTGCCTGTTCCTGGCCCGAACGGAACCCCAGGCTACGCACGTGACTCTCGGGGAACTGGAGGCAGGACCTGCCCTGATTAGTCAGAGGCGGTCTGCTACTAACTACTTTAAATAATATCATTTATAATTGATTGCTTGTTTTTGCATGAAACCGGTAGGGCAAGGGGAACCGAGTGGATAATCGGTGTGTAGCAATTAAATCATCCGGTTTGATCGCCTGGTTGGGTTCTGGGAGACTGGGAGAAACTGGGTGGCCGCCATTAATCTCCCAAACGATAGTGGCTAATAACGCTAGCGGATGGTGCTATTAATATGGGCTCCATCCAGGACGTCAAGATCGAGGAGGAACCTGGCCAGTCGCGAGGGCTTCTCCGGGCCTGCCCGCCCCCTATTCGCCCAGTTGGGCTTCCGGTCTCGCCCAGCACGAGGGCCCATGGGCCTTGGCAACGATCGAGACCCTGGCGGACCCACGGACTAAATAATTAGGATCACCTGGAGATGGGGTCCGTCCCCTCTCCTCTCCGGTCTGTTGGCCGCTTTTTTGACGCCTGACGTGGACAGACAGGTGTGCCAATGATTCAGAATAAATATGACAGAAAAAAGAAAAAAAGAGAAAAAATTAATTCAAAAGAAAGGAAACAAAAGAAACGCATATGCGGCAGCGTTGAATTATTTCCTGCCTTCTGTACTACGACAAGCCATCCCATGTAGAATCATGAATGGGGGGAGGAGAGGGGGCGGAAAGGGGATGCACGCAGCAATGGCGGGCAGGGCCGGGCTAGCAAAAGGCGGATCGTCACCGGCTTGCGTGGATGACGGGGCCTCACCTGACTTGGGCTCTTCCTTCCCGCATGCGTGCCATTTCCTTCCAAGGAATTTCGTTAACGTCTCATTTCCTCATTTCCTCCTTTTCCCTTTTCATTTCCTGCTCGCCCCCCCTCTTTCTTATTAGTTCCTTGCTCTCCTTCGCGTGGATCTGCTATCTATATCTACAATTGCCATTGTCCGCCCACTGTTCTCTTCTTTCCCCCTCTTTCTCTTCCTCACCTTATCTTCACCACCACCCGCTCTCTCACACCTTCTCTCCCCCCCCCACTCGTTTGGTCTGGATCATGCCATCCGTGGTTCTCCCGCCATTTAACATCGCCCTCTTTGGAAAGCTTCTCCGCCCGCTCGTGTTTCGCCTGATTGGCTCGGACTAGTCGTTCTGCTCGCCTATTCGTCAACTGTGCAACGTCATCCTTATTCGCATACTCGTCAGGGCGTGGAATTGCTATTTTTGTCTGGATATATATTTATCTTCATTAGCCACGCTCGTTAGTCTGCTGTACGATACGCGGTTGCAACATGTCCACCACCAGCACCTATTCCCCGTTTCGCATCTCGCCTAGAGATCGCGATAACTTGGACCGCAATGAGGCCTTCAGGCTCGTAAGAGAGCACCTGAGGCGCCAGGAATTGGGCATGAAGGCTCCTAGGTATGTAATCCTGGATCTCCATTGCGACAGGTCATTTGTCGCTAACCAGCAACGGCCACAGCTTTTGCTCGTCTCACCGCCATGACTGCACCAACCAAGAGCAGGAAACTTTCCGTCTTCACCGCGATATCATCCATACCATTCTGCTCCCTCTATTTTTGCTCCATCACCAGGCGTCGCGTATCGCGGCGAATGTGCTGCCTAGTCACAAAGGAGCGGAGTGCGAACGGGCGTTTCGGGGCGAGGCGCGTGGCGCCTACGCTTGGCTGCATTCCATTCTTAGTGAAGAGCACGATTGGTACTTGACCGAGCGTTGTCCCGCTTGTATCGTTCTGCATGTTATGAATTCGGAGCCGACCATTCGTTTTGTGGCTGTGGCGTGCCTCCTGTCAGACCACCTGCAGGGCCTGGACCTGCCGAGCGCCAAGAGACGGCTGCCTAACTTCGACTTCTGGTACGAGTCGCTGGAGACAGCGGTGCGCGAGGATACTTTCTGGGGCGATGGCTTTTGGCCAGACATCGAATACCGCGCCTGTGCGCTGACCGATGGTGTGAAGCAGTTGGTCCTGCAGTGTTTGGAGTTGCAGGCTGCTCTGAGTCGACAAGACCTGCAGCCCGAGACGTCGTACAGATCCAACGCTCACTTTCGGTATGATTCGCCACGGCCTTCGGTTACAGTGAAGCAGTCCAGCTGCACGCAGATGCCCGTCGTGTCCGAGGAGGACCAGAAGCTCTTTGCCAAGGCTAGCGCCAATCGCTACCAGAATTCTCGCTGGAATGAACGGCCGCAGAGATTTCACACTCGCAGACACGCTGATGCTCGGAGAAGATCCGTAACTTCTTAAAGTATTTGGGAGGGGCTTGTGTCAGCGACCAAGCCATGTGAATTCTATATAACAGGCTTTTTTTGTCTTGGGATTAGTCGCTACCAACGGTCTGCCGATCATTATACAACATGCTGGGGTCGACAGCCTATATGGAGTGATCTCCCAATCCGATGATTCTCTCGGTCAGCTCATGAAATTGGTAACATGACTGGGCTGACTCGAGTGAGTTGCCACGGTCTCACTACGCCATCAGTGGCATGCTACTCCGAATGGAAGCAGCTGAGCACCATTGAATGCGGAACTGCTGCATCGACCGTGCCATGGATGTTTCTACGTGAAACTACTTCCTATCGCGGAAACCCGCGCGGGTAAAAGCGCCGTGGATGTAACCCCGAGTCATACTTCCGCGGAGATGCACACCGTGCGGCGTGGGTGTGGCTTGGATAGAATTTGTCCAGATCGTGCAAGCCATTCGCAGCAAGGGGGAAGGCGTGGTTCGGGGAAGAGGTTATTGCGAGGACAGCCACGGTTCCGAAGGGACATAGATAGAGTGTCGGAGGCGAACCGGAAGAGTCGGAGGGTACAATAACAGGGTCATCCTTGTGGAGGCCGCGATGAACATATTATGATTGTAAAGTACAATTAGAGTAGTTGTCCAAAAGCCAAGTACAAATGTCAAATGCAGAGTAACTCTGAAGGAAATCTCCACCTGAACCCAAATCGCCGGCGTAGGTCTAGATCCGAACAGAATACGAAACGGCCGCAGATTGTCCAACGTTGCCAACTGTTCAGCCCGGTTTCCGCCCCCCCAAAACCACACCCACAAACCTGCCGGACCACACCGTTATGTAACCACAAATCCCTCACAGTAATCCCCTCACAGGGTCCAAATAATCCCGTATAACCCAACCCGTTTTAAAAAAGAACAAGAAACGCAAAAAGAATGAACATCTGACACCACACGAATCACCCCGCTGAAACCCAACCTGTTTCTTGTGCGCCCTGTTATACCTGAGACAAGGGTGGTGGAGCACACGGCACACGAACGGGTACGTATGTAAGTTGGGTCTAACTAAGCGGCAAAATATCATACCAGTTTGATATCCTGATAATGGATAACATATATTATCTTATCCATCTGACCCTGATTCTGAGACTGGGAATGAATGGGTCCAGTATACGCGTTCTTTTAATATGTAGATCTTAGATAGATACCGAGCGGAGTATATTAGATAGGTATATGACGGAGTGGATGTTAATGTTAATGTTAATTAATTGTGGATTATAGTATGGTAGTTCTGTATGACGGGTGGCGACTGGCGAGGGGAGGGTTGGGTTGATGACCTGCCTTTCTTGGTGATTGGCAGGTATTGGTTCCGTGGGTTTGGTAGATATTGTGAGGGGGGTTGGTGATGGGTGATGGGGTTCTAGATACATCCATATCTCTCTCTGCTTACTCTGTCTGTTTACTATGTATGTATGTGTGTGTGTGTGTGTGTGTGTGTGTATGTTTCGGGATGTATCTATCCCTGCTACTTATAATATGTACGTATGTAAGTATCTACACTATGTATCCAAGCCCTGGAATAAAAGTTCTAGACCAGCAAAAAAAAGGAAAAGGGAGATTCTGACCCTGCTGAATCTAGTCCAGTCCGATCCACATCCTCCAAAAGCATAAAGTAGGTAGGTAGGTGGTAGTAGATCATGAGATGTTGGTTGGGGTTGAGTGACTGACAGCTAGCTAGGAAGGGGGAAGAGTTGGGGTAGGACAAGAGATGTGTCGAGATCGTTCGTTCGTTGGTCTAATGCATGGTATGTATGTATGTAGGATGTACAATGTAGTAGAGTAGGAAGGAAGGAAGGACGATCTATCTATCACTTGGAAAACAGGATTAAGGGTTGGGGGTTGGATTCCAGTCCAGGGAATCAGGTTTCTGTGATGGTCATGATGATGATGATCATCATCTGTAAGGTTCGTTTGTGTGATAGTGGTGATTTGTTCATTTATTTCTTTCTATTCTACTTTTGTTTATTATGTTGGAGATAGGTGACTAGATAGGTACGTAGGTTGATTGGTGATGTGGGGAGATGAGTATGGCGTGGTTTAGAGGAATACTGTGTACTGTGTACTGTGTACTACCTACCTCACTCAGGGTTTGTGTAAGTGTAGGTGTAGGTGATTAGGTTACTAATCTCTCCCCTGCACCATGGATAGTAGATAGTTCGGCAGTTATATCCAACTAATGTGTGCAAGGACGCGGGCGGGCTTAGTCGGTAATATCGAATTTGACTAGTGAAGTCGTGAAGTCGTAAAGTAGTGAGAATGAGTTGGGCAAGCAAAAAAAAGGAGGTGAGAGGTGAGGATTCAAGCCACTGACGACATTGCGACTGACATCGGCAAATGGATAGGTACAGATGGATGGATCCAATGGACAGGACTGGACTGGCCGGAGTGGGTGGGGAGGGGCGAGGCTTGAGTCGATGGTGGTCTGTACCTACTGTGTACGACGTGCACACGACGCACTGGGGTGACATCTGAGGTCAGACACCGTGAGGCTGAGAGAAGGAGAGGCACAAGAGAAAGAAAGACGGAGGTACCCGATTTCCATATTTACCGCCAAAAGTACGTACCGGCAGCCTCATGCCGGATCTACGATAGTCTGGAATGTCCGGTAGGTACCTTACCCTTACTACATAGTATCTTATCTACTACACAGTACTACTCCGTACGGAGTATGGAGAGAGGCTGCTGCTGCTGCTACTGACTGGTAGGGTACATAAGATACCATAGTAAAAAAGATAGTTTTCTCTACCTGACCCAAGGGTCACAGTTAGGTAGAAGACCAGCCCAATCCCAGAAAGAATTGAACCTTAACGCGAGGCCGACACACCAATGGCAATAATGGCCCCGATTAATGTGGCCCAGCTTTAGGCGGATCTGGTCGGCTGCACGGAACAAGGGTCTAGGCGTCAATCCGCCCGGAAGCGGCAGTGGATTCGATCGCGCCATGCAAGCAAGCCTTCTTCTGCCCCGTGAGCCAATGGGAGTTACCTGGCCCGACCCCGAACCAGGGTGAGCCCGAGACGGTCGACGTCAGGATCCATCTGATTCTTGGGGGGGAGGAATGGAATGGGATGGGATGGTGTGGTGTTGGCTTAGAGTTCCAGATCTTCGTTCAGGTTCGGTTTTGTTCTTTTTATTCTTTTTATTCCGGAGTAATTGGTTTGTTCTTTTGGGGGTGTTGTGTTAGGTAGGCTGTTAGTAGCAGCTCACTGGACCCCACTCGTCTACACCGTAAGAAACTACTCGGTATGTACGGAGTAAGGTGTGGGAATTTCCACTTGCCAGACGAAGCGGTGCAGGATCGGTGTGGGTAAGTAACTAGTCTAGTATAGCTACTATGGCATAAGTCAGGTACAAATATGGGGAATGGGCAATAATGGATAAAGGGAAGAACAAAGAACTGCTGCAGAGTGGGCAGGATCGAAGATGCTAGCACCATCATTCAGGCTATTTATACGCTACCCACCTTATTGAGCACAGATTTTTTCACCCGACGGACCCATCGTGATTTGATCAGGGACTATCTTCCGGGGCCTTCTGGGATGCTGGCTAGCTGACCCGGGTTTGCATGGGACTTCGCGAAAGCCTCAATCCTCAACCCATCAGGAGGAGGATAATGATGCATAATCCATTGTATGGTAGGGAAGCAAACAAGCCTCAGGCCAGAGAGAGAGAGAGGGAGAGATCGATAAAGTGATGCTGATCCGTGTGTAATACGAGATAGATGGCGGGGAGAGGTGGCAGTGGTAAGTGCATTACCGAGTGCAGGCGGGAGGACCAGACCCCGACCGGCACCCGGCCACGGCCACGGCCAGCTTGCCAACTGCTGCCAAAAAAGCAAGCCACCTGATCGCTCGTCCCGGTTGAAATAAGTTGACTGCTGCCTCCCCGAACGAGTAGATCCTGAACCCTACCACAGAACTGTACGATGTCGTACCTGCCTGGCACTGGATCCCCCCCAGGGTCCAGTTCCATGACTTAGTTACCTCCCGACCTACCTATCTAGTAGCTCGCTTGCCTGTCTGTCGCGCATCTCGCCCCGACCGGGAAAGGCCAGGCGGCGGTGGGTCCCTCAGCTTTTTGGGGGGCAAAACTAAAAAGAAAAAAGGTGGACACTGTCGGGACTCGCTGTGAAGTGTGAAAGGCCCGTGTAATACCCGTTACGGTATCGCTGGGCCTGACCCGGTTTAGCTCCGATCAGCCACTATGGAGGCCTAGACGAGTCGGAGGCGTCTGGGCCTGTGGACAAGTCGGTTGGTCGGCTCGCCCGTGACGATTGGAAGGGTCGAGCAGAAACCGGTCTGCGTGCCGCCCCGAGCAGTCGGATGGGCCTGGGGAGAAAACCGACCTGGGAGGAGAGATGTTCCGTTTTAAAGACGAGAATGAGCAGAAGTCGATGAAAAGGGAGGGAGGAAGGGGGAAGGTGAAGGCAGATGATAGATTAAAAGTGTCCCGTTTTATACAGCTGCATTGCTCACCCGCTGACTGGCCCGACCGGGCGTCCTCGTGTCATGAATTCCCCAATCAGGCCAAGGCGGGCAGGTCTAGAACGCCGGTGGAAAGTCGCAGCCCGAGGGTTCTTGGCCGTCTGTCAGTCTCTGCGTCTGGCCTTCTGGTCCTCTGGCCCTTGGGTCATTTCCCAGGCGTCATGATCCTTTTCCTCTCACGCTCTCGAAACCGAACCGCTATTCCATCCGGCCTAAACTTTCTCGACGCCTGGATGGCTCTTTCTCTCTTCTTTCCCCCCCCTTCAATCTCTCGCCCTTCCCCACTGTATCAGCATCATCACTATTATCATCATCATCAATACTACCACTACCACCGTTAACCTTCTTTTCCTCTTCTTGTTCTCCTCCTCCTCCTGTCTGCTCCCTCCCTTCTACTATTTCCTTCCCTTCCCCTCTCTCCTCTTTTTACTTCCCTATTTTCCCCTCTTCCCGACCGTCGGTTTCGCCTCTGCTCTTCATATCCTCTCTACTACTTACTCTACCCTACCCTACCCTACTACCTCTCTGGCTCTCGCTTCACTCGCTCCCACTCCAGCCAACTTCCCATGTGCTTTTGGTGATTTCACCAAACTTCCATTTCAACCCTTCACGTTCATCCATTCTTTAACCACACACCACCCCCCTCCGACTAAGGTCGGTCTGTGAACGGGACACCCATCGGCTGCAGTTTTAACTTAGCCCTCCCGGATCTTAAGTTGGCTGGATCCGCCTTTTCTCGACGTCGCCTCCCTCCCCGGCTCGCCAGTAGCCCAACTGAGACTGGATGAATCCCCCACAGTGCCATGGACCCTATCGACCTACACCTGTGGTGCGAGACAGCTCGGTCATGCTTTCGCCATTCTCAGCTTCACCCTTCTCATCCACCACATCGTCGTCAGAAGTGTCTGGGGACCCCAGCACTCCAATGAGAGCCGGATCTCCGTTTGACTCGCAGGAACCCCTCCAATTAAGCCCCATCTCTCCCCTCAAGTCAGAACAACAACAACAACAACAACAACAACTCCTCCCAGCACCACCATCTCCATTCCACCAGGACACCGGCTCCAGCCGGTTGAAGCGGCGTGCATCGCAAGGATCCCTCCTAACCAAACCTTCTCCTGTCTCCCGTTTCCTGTCTCGCAGCAACGCCTCGCTGCACCTGCCCTCTTTTGAAGAGCTTGGCCTCTCCTCGAAATCCCCGACCCGGGCTGAATCCCAAGCCAATCCTCCCGACTCTCGTCTCCGCGTCTCCACCTCCTCCACCGCATCGGGCTCGCTGGCGGCTCGAGCGTCCCAGTCAACCTCCGGGGTGTGGGAAACACCCGCCAAAAGTGACTATCTTTCCGCTCTTCCTCCGACGCCCCCGGATGACAACGACCATATCGCGTGGAACCCTTCATCCGGCATGTTGCTGTTCGAATCGCATATGAACCGGGAGCCTGGGCCAATGGCCATGGATGAAGGTCCGAACATCGATAACTCACCCGGGCGGCCTTCCGACGGCCTCAGCAGCCCGTCCGATCAACTTTCGAATGGATCGCCCTCGAGCTCTGGTGGGAGTCCCGGGTCTTCTGGTGATATGGATTGTGATCATAACTCATGGCTGGAGAATAGTATCGAAGCATCAGGTGCGTCATGGTTATGCCGTCCCTGATAAATTTCGTACGAGAGCTGCGGAAGCTAATTTTCATCTTGCAGTGTCGTCTCTTCTCTTCTCTAATGGCCGGGGTGAGGCTGTGAAAATTGTCTCGCAGATGCTTCCATACCCACGACCGGCGGACAAGTCTTCCCCGGTCTCAGCACACGACAGCGTGTACTGCGCCCTTGTCCATGCGGTTCAAGATCGTCTCCGTCATGGACAGTCACCATACATCAATATCACACATGCGGTTCCCGAGCAGTTCAGCCTCTCCAACCTACCCAGCTCTCCCCCACCCACCCCTCGTTCGCTATTCGGCAGTGAGGACTATTTCAACCCCTCTGTCTTTTCCAGTGCAGCCGTTGTCTCGGCCTATCACGATTTTCGCGGTCCCATCCAGGCCAAAGTGGCGCACTCCCCGATGCCCGTCGTACCACCGTGTACTGTCCACGTCTCGGTGCTGGAACGGTATCTCCCCCCGTCATCGGCACAAGAGTACAAAGACCTGTTTTGCCCCAAGCGACCGTCCTTCTTGGTGGACCGGCTACACGAGCTGTCCCCTGATGGAGGGTCATTATTGTTCGTCTACCCCACGCGGAGGGGTGCATCAACCTTCAAGTCGCAGTATTTGGGACCAATCTTGGACCCGTTGCTTCGTCAGCTTGTGGTCGTGAATGAGTTGTCTACCGACATCGGTCGGTATCTAGGCAAGCTTTCCTCGGTCTCCCATATGGAAGACTTTGACACGATGCGGAACAATCTCACCAACCTTTGTGGCGAGTTGAGCACGTCGTCTTCGCAGTTCAGCATCGTCGATGCCCGCAAAGGCAGCGCCCATCTGGACCGTGACCTGTGGACCGAGTGGTATATTCACCAGGAGAAGTCTCGCATGAAGGAGGTACTCAGCGTGTACTGGCAGAACGGCCGCCGCCTACCCGCGACCAAGGCTGTCTCGAACATGTCGACGAATTACATCCTGGAGGACAAAGAAGTGACGTCGGCGATGCTCCTGGGCGAAATCCTGGATGGGATCCGAAGACGGCCGTATGGCGAGGACTCGGAGCCTCGGGACGGTGTCGAGTTGGGAGTTTTTGTGATCCGTCGGACTCACTAAGCGGGTTCTGCAGTTGTGGAGCCAGTTGCAGCAGTACCCTCCCCGCGTCCATGTACCATGGACGCTCCATCTTCTTGTGTTTTCTTTCAAATTTCTTGCTGGATATATAGCTGTGCGATAAAAAGGGGGTCTGGCGGGTCCGGCGGCGTCTGCGGTGTTGGACTTGGGTTCTCGATCTGGCACATTTGGGATGTCAAGGGAGCATTGACTGTGCATTTGCAATTATCGGATGAAAATACCCAGGATATCTGTTTCATGGAAGCGTGATGACCACTAGCATGTGATTACTATTATTATTTTTTTATTATTATTACTATTATTACTACTAGATTATGGAAATACATGAATCGCCTTGTCCGAGGCAGTGACGAGATTCATAGGGCTTCTTGTCTTCTATCTAGTATCTATCTACAGTGTAGTATCTATCTATCTATCTATCCATCTACTCGGACTGCACGATGGCATGCAGCAGCGACCGGAGGCGGCCAAGCAAGGCTCAGCCGGGAAAAGACCAGAGACAAATGAGACAAACGAGCCGGGCGGGCAGGCGGTCAAAAATGTCCCCGAAGCTAAGCCTCATCGGGCCAACGGCCGGGCTCCCGCCTTCTGCTCTCCTCCGTCACTCTCCAGTTCAATCTTCGGCTGCCTCTTCTTTCGCCTCGAATTTGCCTGGCCCTGTCCTCTTCGTGCTTATGCAGACGGCTTTTCGAATACCACGGTCTCGCCCTGCCCTGTCCCGGCTGCAGTTTTCTGCCCTGCCCACCTCTGCTTCCCCACTAGCCTTGGATCGCCATCCTCTCTTCGCACTCTTGCCCACTCTCTCTCATTACAATTTCAGCCCAGCTGGCACCTCAATCTAGCCATGGCTTACTCTCCTGCCCCGGCATCACCTGTCCATGGCAGCGGGGCACCCATGTTGTCCAATAGCTTACAATCTAGAGGCCGTTCCACCAGTCCCCCGACCAGCGTGCCGCTGTCGAAACGGGACAAGCGACGCAGCGCGCTCCAGGAGCGCCTCCATGACCTCACGGCCTCGTTCAGCCAGAACAGAGATACCCAGTTTCGGCAGCAATTGCATGCCCTCCAATGCGACATGACCCTTATCAACAATGCTGATCCGTACGAGCCTGGCCCCCTCCCCGACTCGGCCGATGACATCGCTCACCTGATTGAAAACACCGTCGGCGGGGGCAAGTTCGCCAAGGAGATGGCGAGTTTGGCGGGCATGTGGTATTCGCGGTTCGTGCAAGAGGTCAACCACATTAAAGCAGATAAGGACGCGGATTTGGCCATGTTGGTGGTGAGTGATTGCTCTTTTTTTTTCTTTTGTTTTTTTTCTTTTGTTTTTTTTTCCGTTCCCTTCCCTAGTATTGATCGCATGCTAATGAGGTCTTTTCAGCACCGTCACAACAACAACCTGGAACGGTTCAAGCGCGAGTATGCATTTCGGGTCCACTTTGCGGAGGAAGAATACGAGTCGCTCTCCATGACCCTCCGAGAGCGTCTCGTTCAGACCATTTCGGGCAAGCGGGCTCGTTTGATGCGAGAAAAAGAGCAGCTGGATATTGCTGATACGAACGCGCTCCTCCTCCACCCCAATCAGTTTAGCATTACCAACCCGGCCAGTCCCGGGGGGATCCACGGAAACCGCAAGACCCGCCACACCCGCCACCGCGTCGATCTGGAAGAGCTCGGCAGCAACGGGATCATGTCGGAGCATTTCAATAAGAGGAAGAGAAAGGCGGCCGATGAGGATGTGGGGTCGCCCGTGCGCGATCCTGGCTATGCCAACCCGGCCGAGCGCGCCAAGGCGCAGGTGGCCCAGCAACAGCAAGCGCCGTCCTACTCCATCAATTCTCTCTTCACGGAGAAGGAGCTCGGTGCTCACGCGAATAATGCGCACATTGCGACGGTCCACTTCTTCTCGACGTCGAAGCGTGCGGATCAGCCGTCCGGGGCGGCGACGAACGGCAACAACACCGACGTCGATGACGGCTCTGGGGTGGACGGCACGGGTGCCGAGGACAATGGCACCCCGGCAGCCGACATGGCTCGAACAGCCAGCCAGAACTTCCACGCCACGCGGTCCACGCGGACGCATGGCAACCATGCCTTGAACGCGCTGGCGGAGTTGTCGGACAAGCCCGCGGTGCGCCCCAACCTTCCATACCACATCCTGGCCAACTACCACGCGCGTTCAAGCAACAGCGGCGCCCCTCCCCTTCCTCCTCTAATGAACGAGGAGGTCGACGACGACTGGATGCGCATCGACAAGCTGCACAATAAGCCTGCCGGATTCGTGGATCGATCCTTCGTCCATGGCCTGGTTCAGACCATCCCTACAGACGTGGATGGGGTGCCGGAGAACCCCGATCAGTATAGCATGCTGCATCCGGACTTTCCCATTGAAATGGGCATGCATCTATACCCTCTTAAAAAAGACACGGTCGAGATAACGAGCAATGAGCGTTCCAAGAAGACCAAATAGGGCTAGCCACCTAGCCTTTTGCAATATATCGCGGGCGTTAAGTCTAGCCAGATGGCTAGTCGGGTAGGTGCAACAGGACCGGTAGCGGGAGTACTTTAATAAATACCATTGACGGGCGTTGGGATTGATTGGCCGCCTCGTGGCCTTTGTTTGGATGGGACGGAGCAAGAATCTCCGCCCTTTTCTTTTCTTTTTTTCTTTTTTCTTACTATACTTTTCCTTTCTGTGATCTCATCTCAGAATCTCTGATTTGACTGTTTGATTCTCCCCTTTGCTTCGGACTGGACTCCTTGGGATGGCGTTAGGTTGACTGATGATAGATTTGTGTTCGTGTTGCTTCGTTGGATATATCATACGCTAGTATAACGTAGTAGGTAGGTAAGTAGGTAGTAGTAGGTAGGAAATGGATTGACTGTACATGCTTGCACCTATTCATTCCCTTTGACGTTACATGTACTAGGCTAGTAGTCCGTGTTAGTCGTGTTGGTGATGGTATTAGTGCTGCCTACCTCCCCTCCTCTCATCCCCCCCCCTCCGCTCCTCTCACGTAATGTGACTAACCAACCTCCCTGTAGTCTAGGTAGGTACTAGCCGCCTTGCTGCCTAGGGCTTCCACTTTCCCTTTCCATAAACCAGTATCCCGTGTTGATTATGCTAATTTGTAAACTCCTTTGGTTCGTTCATTACCCATTACTCCCCCACCTTATGCTCTGGGTATCTACTTCACACATCTCATCTGATTCTTACAGTGAAGGAGCGAGTGAGCGAGGGAGGGGGGGAAGGAAACCCTAAATCAAACCTAACCTAGCCTAACTTAACTTTACTTGACCTAAATATAGCTTTTGACTTTGACTTGGTCGTGTGATCGATCTACTTTTTGTGTCATATGCGTTGGTTTGTTTATAAGGGATGTAAGAGAGCTTTATACTACCTAGTGTTTTTTTGGGGGTTGTTTGGGAGTACACCTGTATGATATGATGGAGAGGTATTAGAGTATGAGAGAAAAGAAGAGAAGTGAATTGGTTCCTTACAATGTAATATGCAAGGAAAAGAATAGGTAAATACACTAGCTTGATTAATGATCAAGGAGCTAAGTCAAATGAAACTCAATTTACAACCTGAAACTGACTGAACTGGCTGCCTTCCTCGTGGGAGTGTCCAGGATTACTACATATTAGTAGACACCCAAGAGAGCGGCCATGGCGATACCCAACCACCAGCTTGAGGGGGCCTTGTCGTTTGCTCCGGTGTTGGACAGCAGAGGAGGCGTGGAGCTGGGGGATCGGGAAGGAGACGGATGACTTGATGTGGTAGCCAGTGTCGACGAGACCCAGGGATTGGAAATATTGGTCGAGATGGCTGAGGTGCCGGTTGGTACGCCTGGGATGAGGCCCACAGTGGTCTGAGTGCTGCCGACGGCGGTGGTGAACACAACCTTAGGCACGGTCACTGTCCAGGTGGAGTAGGTGACGGTGGTATATGGCGCAGGAGGTGCAGCAGTTGTCAGGGCGGCTGTACCTGTAACCGGGGGGGCAACAGTGGGAGCAGGGCCCAGAGTGATCGTGGTGGGGATGACGGTCACGATGCCTGGGTTTTGCGGGATATGGGCAGCACAGATACCAGCAAAGTAAGAGAGAGCAGCCTGGACTTCTGACTGAGAGGCTCCCCATGCCTGGATGCAAGAAATGACCTTTTTGGTGAATTCATCCGACGGGCAGTAGCAGCTGACATCGCTGTTAGAGTTGCACTTCGGAAGCAAGTTCAACCAGGTATTGATACACTTAGGCACCGAGTTAGGGCATGGTGCAGATGGAGCTGGGGTAGACACCTCAGTAGCACCCGAGGTAGTGGCTCCGCCTGTCTTGGCAACTGTGGAGGTCGCAGTCAGTGTGATTGTTGAAACCGTGTTGGTGACTGTGGTGATGGCGGTGCCACTGGAGGTAACGACTGCAGTCACCGGGCAGGTGGTCACGGTTGCCCAAGTTACAACAGTTGTTGTGCTCTCAGGGACAGAGACCGGTCCAGATGGGCCATGCGCACTGGAGACAACAGAGGTTGGAGTGGCTGAACACCCAGGGCAGATTGTGGACACTGAAGTCAGAGTCACAGTCGAGACTGTGCTGGTGACTGAGGTAACAGGGACACCACTCGAGGTAACAACATTGGTCACAGGGCAGGTGGTCAGAGTCTCCCAAGTGACGACTGTTGTCGTTCTCTCAGGGACGGAGATGGGGCCAGATGAGATCGGTACAGCAGAGGTTGGAGCAACACACTTGGTGCAAATGGTCGAGGTCGAGGTCAGCGTGACAGTAGAGACGGTAGACCCCACCGACGTGGTGAGCGAGCCGCCCGCAGAGCCGGTAGAAGTCACTGGACAGGTGGTAACCGTCACATACGTGACGACAGTAGTCTTGTCAACCGGAGGAACCGAAGAACTAGGCCCTGGTGCAACAACGGAGGTCGATGGAGCAGGGCTAGTAAGGACCAGACTTGAAGATGTAGTTTCGACGGGGGAGCTGCCAGACGGAACACTGCCAGACGACGTGATCGACGTGGTCAAGTTGACAGGTGTCGTAGAAGCAGTGGTCGTCGCAGCTGCAGATGACGTCGGAACCACTGGGATGAGTGGCGTGGAGGAGCCACTCGCCGGAGTCGACGAGGGAAGAGAGATGGTACTGGATGTAGACGGGTCCTCGCTAGGCGAGCAATCGAATTTGACCTCATAGATACCCAAGTCACTGGCATCAATATCGGTGTCCGCATTCAGCTCGAAGCTCACTGAAGTAGCACCTCCGCACTGATAGTTGGTAACATCTGTACCGGCCGGGGAGCAGGACGTAACATGATTGCAGGTTGACCCATCAGGCATGTTATAGACGATGCGGACATCAGCCTTCTGGGAGGTAACAAGACGGAAGTTGCTGACAGAGAATCCCTTCTGGGCTTTTCCGTAGGACATCTTCGGGGCCGAGGAGCTTCCCTTTGAGAGTTTACCAACGATGCATTTCCCCTAGGATCGTTAGTTAGGAAAGCAACACAAGTCATGTCGTACTTACACTACCAGAGGCAGAAGCGTTGAAGCGATCTTTCAGGGAGAAGCCCGAGAAGTCGAAGCCAGCATAGGCCGAGAAGGAACCGACAGCAAGGCCAGACCAGTCAAAACCAGTCTGCTGCTCCTTAGAACACTCATTGTCGGCTTTTCCAGGGCTGGAATAGCATTCATCGGTTCCCCACCACTAAGGAAGTTAGCATTGCATATATACAGACTCCGAAACACACTCACCAAGCCTCTGGGGTGAGCCAGAGCCGCAAGAGGCCAGAGAGAGACCGAGAGGAGAGAGGCCAGGACTGCGGCCCTCATGACTGATGCGGTCGAGATAGGTCAGGACGAATTTAGAGAAATTGTGAGAGATGCAGAAAAGATATCGAAAAGATTTCAATAAACGAATGTTTTAGATAACAGAAGCAACAAGCGATGGTAGATAAACGAGCGTCTAAATACCAGAGCAATAAGAACGAGAAATGGCCTGGGAAGGAAAACAGACGAGAATAAGTAGTCTGTTACCAGGGAGGGGCTGGACCCTTAAAATAACAACACTGGGATGATGTGCGACAGGTACCGCTATAAAAGGGGACAACCTCCGGCATTAACAGCAACAGGACCAAGGCTGTCGCCTAATATTCACAGGGCCATTCACGGCAGTCTCCTCCATGGCAAAGAACCGGCCAAGACAATCAAGCAAGCAGACAACTTCCAGCCAGCAGCGTGTTGAAGCATGCGTAGTTGGTGTTACAATCACCAATCCAATCCAGAGACGGCGGCAGTCCACTAGTGCAGGAACAGGGTTAAAGACCCTGAGTGACTGGGGGCGCGAAGCCATCACCAATCAGGTCTGGTGGAGACTGGCATTTTGCTCAGCCTAAAAGGTAAGCTGTTGAAGGACCCTTTATTTGCCTTTTGAAAGATGGGGGCGTCGGTGGCTGTGACTTGGGTCTCACGCCAGATATCCGCCCAGTTCAGCCCATGGCAGCAGTGATGACATTGGGCTTCAGTTCATTATATATTGATGGGAAACCATCTATGAATACTAGGCCAGCGATGAAGGGAGTGAACCCCCAAGCACCTGATAAGTGAATGTGATAAAGAGCCTGTGAACGCGATGGAAAGGGAAGGATGAAGAAGAGGGGAAGTCAAGGTGACCCGGATAGTCATGTGGGTGATCAGTGACGGTGACGGTGACAGTAACAGTGACAGTAAGTGACAGGAACTTACTTCTTCCCCATGAGACTGTCTCACCTGCATCCTCAGTGTCCTTCCTCCAGGGTCCAATCTCCACCATTCAGAACAACAATTTGCCTTCATGCCCAGACTCGGCCAAAACACAAGTCTGCAGTCTCATTCCAAATGGAACTCTCCGATCTTCAACGCTTAAGCTTGCTTGTGTGCAGTGAGTGGCCCGGCGTCTCGCCCTGAACCTTACCCAGCAGCCATTGCCCCTCACACAGTGGTCGCCCCTCTAGCAACCACCGAAATTACCTGTTCCCCTTTCTATTAATATCACCGGAGGATTTAGTTCACTCTCACATATCCAGCAGTTCCCGCTGAGCCGAATTAGATCGACTAGAGACCAAGAGTGAGCGAGACATTCCAATTGACCGGGTAACCGCCGCGAATTAAAACCCCGACGGATTGCCGCCACAACTGGAAGAGGGAATAAGCAATTGACAGATGCAAGACAGGAGGAGGTCCGAGAGCCTGGGAATACATCAAAATACCACCTTGGAATCCAACCCGCAATGATTTAGCTTGATGGCGCAGGGCCTGGACCTAAACCCCAGTCTGTCTGCCGTCTCCGCATTCCATCGGGGATACCAGACAAGCCTAGTCGCCTAGTCGATTAATGGGGTTGCAATGGGGTTTCTGATAGAGCATTCGTACATCGTGCATCTCATTTCGGGCGCCCTCCGCGGCTTGACTAGCCCGCCAACGCCCAAGTACAGATCAACGAGCGAGCGTGTCGCACAATAGCCGTCCCACCTGCCCGGAGGGTTCTGGGGCATTGCAGTTGCTGCGAACCCCTGAGGTGGCTTGCAGAGGGTGGTATTCTCATTTCCCCTGGGATTAAGCACCGAGACAAGCATGATTTACATGAGGCATAACATGGTAAAAGAACAGCCGCTAGCCCCGGTCGAAGGCTGTCGTGCCCCCAATACGATGTGGACAGGAGACTATTACTAGCCCATGTTTGGAACGAATTTTTCCTATTTGCATTTTTCGAACTCTAAGACGCCGTAGCATTGCACACATATCATCGACCATGGAAGATCAGCGAGGTAAGGGAAGAGAAGGAAAGGTCTTCGTGACACGAGGTATATTCTTTGATCAACTCCAGAAGTAGAACGTCATCATGAAACTCGAACTTTTGGTCATGCGGAATCCCCCTCTTTCTGACCCCGGAGAGAAAGAAGACCTAATTCTGTTAGAAAACGCACGCAGAACACTCTAAATCCATTTACAAATGTTCAATATGTCCTCGGAACTAGTGGAAATCCATGCACGCTAAGTTCGTCTCAAATCAGAGATATCGGGGTATCACGCGGGGTCGGACGGCATTTAGAAAGGAAGCTGACTACGACGGTGGGCGTCCATGAGCTTTCGGCGGACCGCCTCCCCGCCGTTGTACCCACTAGCCTTGCGCTTGCGTGTGGGGGTGCGTTGGTCCGCATGGCGTGCATGGCGGAAGACGCTAGCAGGACGAGAGGGCGAGTTGGCCGGCATGAACTCCCGATGCTGTGGGAGGCGCAAGAGGGCTTGGTAGCGATTGTGATTCCGACGGAATGCCGTGACAATACCACGATCCAGATGGTTTAAAAATCGTTCCGCACTACTGGCCTGTTGTGAGTCTACACCGCGGTTGGGTGTCGGTGTCCCCGTGCCCGCTTGTAGAGGCCGGGCAACCATCGGGGACATGAGCGACTCCTCATCAAAGGCCTTGTCCATTTCGTCATCCGACGAGCCGTCACCGAAGTCAATGAAGTCTTCGACATTTAAGGCAGACTCCGGATCATCTTCATCGTCATCTTCGAAAGAGCTATCGATAGCAAATTCACGGGAAGGATAAAATGCCTCGGGGGGGCCCATGACCTGACCCCCTGGGGCAATATCATTACCCAGTGCAGTCATCATAAGGTTGGCGCTGGAGGCCAACATGGGACTCATGTCAGGGTGATTAGGTGACGCAAGGGCCTCCGTGTCGCTCTCGTCAATGAGGTGCATTGTAGTGGCGCGGGGGCTGTTATGAGCTGTACCGCAAACGCTGTTCGTGGCAGATTCAAGCCAGTCATGACGGGATGAAGCATACGCCGGGATTATCACAAGATGCTTGCCAGTGCAGTCAACCAGCGCAACAGGCTTGTGAGGGTCGGCAACGAAAGTGCCCATAATGGGTCCTCGTCGACGAGTAGTGGTTTCGCTTTTGTCATCCCCTGCGGGTGCCAACGACGCAGAGGAATCGCGACGTAGGATAGATCTAGGGTGCGTAATGGTGGCAGGAGGAGGGAGATCTTCATCTGTAGTCTCGCCATCATCGGCTTTGAATTTGTGTCAGCAAGAGGATTATGCGGGATTGACAAGCTTTCTGCATACTTTCATAGCCGCTTGACTCCGAGCCATCGGAGACGGCATCGGATTCCACGTGATAAATGTTGGAATGTCCGTAGTCTGACTCGGCATACATCTCGTCAGACTGGCGCCGGCGGCGGGAATACTTCTCATTATTATCGTTGTCGATCATGCGACGCAACTGGGGATCGAGACTATCTTGCTGGAGAAAATCACTGGGGATCTCGTCTTCGGTGTGTGAATCGCTGTCGGACGAGGAATCCGAGTCTTCTTCAAAGTGCACCCGGCGCGGCACCGGCGTCTCTATAGCAGTCTCGCTAGCCATGTCGGTCTCGCCGAAAGCCTCCATGGCATTGTAAAGTTGTTCTTCGTCAAAGAATGAGGCAGCCGACAGGATCATATGATCGTCGAAAACATTGGGACCGGCCCAATTGTCAGTGCCGGGAGCTGCCAAGATACCGCCAACGGGGTTCTCATTCTCAGACTCTACAATCAACAGCTCTTCCAGCTTCTCGACATCTTGTTCCTCATCGTCCGAGCCGTCGCTGATGTAGTCCACCGCGGCGTAGACATCATCTGAACTCTCGTAAGACTCGTTGTCATCGCTACTCCGTTGACCGTCATAGCCATCGTCGTCCGAGAATTTCATCTTCTTTGTTCTCTTCTGGGATTTCCCACCCGTCTTATGGGCCCTATCACGGCGACCATAAGACGGGCCACGGACAGCTGGCTGTTCTTCCTCATCATCCGCGTCATCATCTTCAGAATCATTCGCATCATCGCTGAGTTCTTCGATGGATGAGACGGACGATACACTCGACACGGACGAAGAAGCTCGTCGTTTCCGATCGGCAGTCAGGGAGCTAAGGGAAACAGCTTTGTTGGACATTCTCGGAGAACGCCCCGCGAGGTTGGGTTCGTGGTGAGCCCGGGGGCTCGAACTGCGGTGATAACCAGCCTTAGCGGCACCCTGAGGGGACCGCTTGGGGGAATGGGCTGTTGGCGGCATTGTGTTGTCAACAATAGGTATTGTTGTTATTATTTCGTTGCTATATACTCGTCCAATTCAACTTGGCACGGGCCAAGGTTGAGTTCGAGGGCGTGTGGTTCGACAAAGTTTGCTACCCGTCAAGCGGCCGCAAAGAATCGATTGCGTCAGCGACTTGGAGAGACAGGTTCAGGGACCGATATAGTTGAGTTAAGAGTTGTGTGGACCGTGAATTCGTAATGGCGTAGAGGGAGAGGAATGAGTCGTATCGTCATGCAAGACAGAGCGGGGGGAGATCAGGATCGGTGATGGGAATCGGCAGGGAGATCGGATTGGAGGGGGAGGGTAAGGGGATGATAGGAAAGACTTTTCGTAGACCGCAAAAGCACTTCACCGTCCAGCAGGGACGTCAAAAGTGCTTCTCCTTTGAGTGTAGTGAGGGGCAATTCCGACGCTGGCTGTAGTTGCGTCGAAAGAGGAACAGATGGTCGTCAAGTCAATTGAAGATAGTCGGAGCTGCTGGACTGGGGAGCATGGAAAAGGCAGCCGTACTCCCCAGCGAGGAATCTACAGCTCAGCGAAAGCCATCCTGGCGCGGAACCCTTGACGATATCTGGATAGTAAAGAAGAAAAAGGTCCTTGGGGTGTGGATGGGGGGCAGGGGAAGAATCTGCGACAGAAGCTGGCAGAAGAGATGAGGGGTGGAATAGATGGTAGGGAGGAGGGAAAAGACAGCAGGGAGAAGATCATCTATCCGTACGCCGTCGTACCGTGACGAGGAGGTTACCAAACGGAACGGCCTCGGACTGCCTGGGGCGGGCCAAATTTTCCAGTCAGGGTGGAGCCCGCCTCGGCCGGTCGCAGTCTGCGGGGTGATGATTGGTCAGGAACCACAAAAGCAGTGTCGCCCATTGGCGGGCGGGTGTTCACCGCATCTTTTTTTCTTTTTCCCATTTCTTTTTTTGCCTGCATCCACCCCAGCTGGGCCTCTGCTGTTCGCTCAGTCGTGGGAGCCAATCACCGGCCGCGGACTGTAACAGCCTGGAGTGAAGGCGACAGTGATATGACCGGTTTAGTACCACTTAGTCACGACCGCCGGCCAAAGAGGCAACAGATGAAGAAATCGGTTCATGACATACCCCTTAACTAGTAGGACATACAGTATGGGGTCATAAGGCTGGGCCGGAATGGGTACGGTATGCACTTCATACAGGTGATGTCTACGTTCTTCCCCACGGATGCTAGAGGCACTTGGGTAGTCCCTCCGTTGGGTACCTGAAACTGCAGATGGATGGCATACGGAGTACTCCGTACAAATGGAGGGTGATGGGTACCGACGGTAAATTGAAAGTGGACGGCGCCTGTGGCCAGAAATTGCCCTTAGTTACTTGATTGCCATCCATGACTTGGCCCGCTCTTCCGCCTGCCTAGCAGGAATCACCGGGCAAATCATAAACAACGCTGGAGTGCCGTGGACGGAGTCATCCCCAGGTAAGCCTCGGTGACTCACCCCTTTCGACAAGGGGCGTCTGCGCTCGTCTAGATCGCCCAGCGCTTATGGGAAACCGTGGATGATGATGGACCGGATATGGGACGCATATGGCAAACCGCTACATACTCTCTGATGCACTGACGTACATGGTACGGCATTACCACCACCGACACTAGGAGCTACGCAGGATGTAAATGCAATCTGTTAGATCACAGGCATGCAGGCAAGAACGCAGATCCCTCCCGAGCCTCTGATAGATATAGGATGAGAGGCCTCTTTTTCCGAATCGTGGCATGCAGAGCGGGCCATAAGAAGGGGAAAAGCAAATCTCCCAAGCCGACTGACTCCCTGCCGCTAAGAAAGGGAGGACAGCTACTGAACCGTGCCCTCTGCACGGTGCCATCCCTCTCACATCGTCATAGCATTCTGGATGCTCGAACAGATGGACATGATTCATCCACTGCACTCGTTCTGAACTATAGCGCGTGCAGGCGCAGGAAACACGAGATGGCTGCCGGGCAGGCTGCACTTTCAGGAGGTCGGGAGTAAGGGACGATGACATGGATGGATCCGGATGGCTGACTGTGATGGGCCACCTTACCGGATGAGGTCAATCCCACCACTCGGATTGGCCGAGCTCGGCACTGGCGGCTATGCTTTCCCTCTTTGGGTCTAGTCGATCCATGATTATGCTGCCTCGCTGTTCATCCTCGACTACTACTGTATGTAGGTAGGTAAGATTCTTCCTTGCCTGCTACAGTACACAATATACAGTACAAAGGTTGATCGACTACTATCTTGGGCAATACTCGACCTGTTTATCTACTCTTGTAGCCAACAAGTAGCTATATTGACATTGTATGAACCTGTAAAATAAACCAGCCGCCATAGTCTGAGACCGTTAAACCTGAGGTAGCCATGGTTGTCACCATTGTCAATCCGAACCGACCCTCTCAACTACATCGTAGTACTTTTATCGTAGCCAGTCTTCTCCCTGTAAAAGGGCCATTGACCCTGGTAAGGTATAGACATTATATCACGAACCCTGAACAAGGGTGTCCAGCGCACGGTACTCCCTACAAAGCGATAGAGCCTCGGCATCCGCGGCTCAAGCCTAGGCCTCAGCCTTCGGCGGCTGCAGCAAGCTGCAACATCCTCCTTAAGGCTGGCCCGAAAGCCACCAAAGGATCCAGGCGTGGTTTAGCGACCAGCGCAGCTAGAGCATCTCGAGCCTTTGAACCGACCGAACGGTTAATTCTCCGAAACTATTGTACATATCTACTGCATAGACAGTAACATCCTAGTAAGAAGAGGCTATCTCCAAAGAAAACAACCCAGGATCCTAACTAAGTACACCCCTGTCACGACCCATCAAAGATATTCACCTAAGATGACAAAGTCAGAAGAAAATACTACCTAGCACGTGATCCCGTCCAGCATCCGACCCCCCGACCAAAATAGGTCGCTAGTCGACGACGAGTAGCATGGGCAGGAAAAGCCACCGCATCAAATGTCCAACGACGAGGGTCCGTGACATTTTCGGCATCATCCCGAACGGCCCGGGCACTCTTCCTCTTCCTTTGTCCTCCCCTCATAATACTACGTACTATATCCAAAGCAACCTGTCTCACTCAACTTGTTGTCAATTGTCCGCGCTATTATCGCGGTCTTACTACTGTCTTTATCTAGTTTGTTCTATTCTTATGATTCGGAAATTACCACAAAGTAGTACCGTCTCCTAGTAGTAGGGCTTTGTCGTATGTAGGCTTCCCCTCCATACATAGTAAGTATGGGTGGCAACAACAACACAGAGAGAATCAAAACCAAGAAGATCCGGGAATGCCGCTAGCACCACACCACACCACACCACTTTTGACTCTCTCGTACATTAGTGTTTTTTTGGCCTAAGGGTGGTGAGAGAATGGAACTCGGGCATGATGCCTTTGGCATTCATACATGATGCATGCATGTTGTCATTGGTTCAAAACAAGCGGTAAAGAGGGACAGCTGGCTGCTGGGGACTACCAGTATGCCTATCACTCACATACTACTATCTTCATCTCCCATCTCCGGACAGAAGAATTTCTGCCACATGTGAAGGGGAGTGTTGCTTGCTATTTGTAATGGGTATATTAATGCTGTGTATATACATGAAAAGTAGATGTACGGAGTAGATGGGTGGGAACTGCGCCGGCGTATACTATGCATGGGCTGATAACCGCCATGAGGGTCGAGAATAGATGAGGGAGGAATTTTTTCTGTTTTCATTACGCATTGCATTCTAGGAATGGTATGGTTCAATCTTCATGAAACTGGATGGAATAGGGGGTGTGGAAATGCCATTATTGTCATCCACGAGTCACTACGGTTGTCAGCTAGGGGGAGGGGAGGGGCTTCCATTCAGTTCTTTCTGGATTCTAGTGACCCAGTTATCGTTATCAAGATTTGAGGCGAGATAGTGGATTGATGATGCTGCCCGCTATTGTATGTAACAGTAATACCAGCGGTACCACTAGACCGGGCGGTGGGGCGCTTACTCACGATCGGCAGCCGTTACAGACTCCATTGGCCAATGCGTGGCTACTTTTAGCTGTATGATTGGGTTGGTGGCTGCACCCCGCAGTCTCGTTGATTTTCTGGCAAGCTGCTCGTCCAGCACAGGATGCTGCTGGCATTGACGCTGTGCAAGGTACTTTGTCGACCTATCTACTTGGATGCTGCCCATCCGACTTATGCCATGGTGGTCTCAGAGTCAGTGCCCTCCTGCTACGAAGCGCCCCCTGATTCGGTGGCAGCACCCGCCGGGAACGCGGCTAAACGGCCGACCTTCCAGAATGGCCTTGAAGGATCTGAGATGAACGTTGCCACCCGGAGCCCAGGTTGCCCACAACATGCCCGGTCCGCTCTTCAACCGTGGGTCGCATGATGTTTGAGGTAGCCTAAGTGATGCTTTGATTCAAGCCAGAGGACAAGTCGTCGTAAGAGGTTCAAGTCATAAATTTTAGATGAGGACAGATGGTATCAGATGACTCAAAAAACAATCCCCGCCCCTCTTCAAGCGATAACGCCATACTCATGTGCCCGGGTAAGGTTCAATTTTCGGTGCTGCCGGTGTCGCTTTCTGGTCTGATCTAGACCAGATTGACATTATTGACTTGGATCTTTTGGGCCTGGTAGCGATGTCATTACTAGGCGCATTTTCCTTTCCCTTGGAGCTACTCGCAGTAGCGGCTGCCCCCCGTGCTTGTTCGACCTCCTTCACCCCCTGGCGGATTTCCGCGGCGGAAGCTCCTCGGGGAGCCGTGGTCGTCAACGTCTCAGTCCGGCGGATCTTTCCTTCAGAGGATGCATCATTCAGTTTCCCAATCTCCTCCTCTGTCACAAGGCGCTCATTTTCGAGTCGGACCTCACGACCACGTTTGTGACAGTACCAGAGCACAAACAAAAGGACTATTGAAATATTAGTTCCCCATACCCATCTTAGCTGTAACATTTGCGCAACTTACTAAACAATGCCAATGACCAAAGCACATTCATACCCAACACGGCCGGGAATCTGGCTCTTAAAAAAGCCATGATGGACCGTAGCATTCCTACAAGTGCTGCTGGCTTCCCCACCAGTTCTTTCAAGCTCGGCACCTTTAACACCATCTTGTTGGCGGCAGCGGCGGCCTTGCCTACATTATCCACGTTGATACCGCTTTTGCTGGCCTTTTCAGTGGCAGCTGCAAGAACTTCAGGGGCCAGTGTCTCGGTCCATTTCTCAGGGAGCTTCTCGATCAGACCTTGAATAAATTTCGGGAGCTGAGAATATGTGCTTTGCAGTTGTTTATTGCCGTTCTTGAGGAGCATTTCAAGATCATGGTATGCCGTGGGAACACCATTGACCAAGTCTTTAAAGATCAATGTGAATTTACGTAGCAGCTCCCTTGTCTCGTCACTTATGGAAAACACGCGATTGTTTTCGGCCGCCAGGTTAAGGCGCTCGAGGATCTCCGTCATATCTTCTGCTTCTTGCTTCGCTTCGTCATCGTCTTTGCGCTCGGATGGTTGTACATCATTTTGAGTAGGTGCTGATACAGGTTCTTTTGCACTTTCCTTAACCTGGGACAGCAGGACAAGTCAGCCCTGCATAGAGACAGAACGGTGGAGGAATCGGGACCTTCTTTTCCACGGTACTCTTCCTTCGAATCCAGCTCCATGGCCCCCTCTTCTGCGAAGAAGCCTCGGCTTTTGAATCCTGTGAGACGCTCTGAGAGCGCTCTGTCTTCTCCCTGGCCTTCCGTTCTTCCTCCCCTAGCTCCCTACCAAACTCCTCTGCCGGTGACACGGGCGATTGGCTGGTTTCCAGCGTTTCCGTTGGTACAGGGGACACAGGTGATAGATGGTTATCAACTTCAGTAGACGGCGAGACTGGTCCTTGATTCGCCGGATCAGACATGATCTCCTGTAGGAATGCCTCGTCCTCGGCCGTCAAGACAGGGTCATGCGATTGACGTAGGGAGGGACGTCTCCAATTCTTCCACTGCTGCATGGCGGACTATCTCGCTTCGGAGCCCTTCGTGGACAATATACTATCTCTATAAATACCCTCTTCCATTAGCATATATTCACAAACAGGTGGTAAGTGATGCGGATAAAACAGCCGTCCTTCCAGGTTGCGATGCAGGTAGGACGAGGAGCGAGGAACCATGGATATACCTCAAATATATATCAAGACCCACCAAGTCGGGGCCGCAATCAACAAAAATGATAGAAGCACTCTAGAGAGCTATTCAGCATGATCTTTGCGCAGAACATAGTCATTTAGAGCTCCTGAGATGGGAGACCGCAGCTCAGGGAACGAAGTCAGCCGATGATATCACCGCGAAGACATGTCACATGGGAGGGCACCCCGCATGTGCCACCCCTGCACCGCCACCTTCATCTGGATCGGGAAGAGATCGGCTGCACGGACCATCTTCGGTTCCCAGGCACGGTTTTGGATTTAGTTACTACATACAATATACAATAGATGCCAGTGCTACTGTCTAGGATGTGGAAGATCTGGCAGCCGGTACCGTATCAATCATGTGGAAAACGTTCCTTGTGCCTTCAATTCACGTGACCTACATTCCACGGGTTGCTACCACGAAACCGTTTGTATGGGTATTGCAAATCTGATCGAATTTGAAGTCTCTACCCCGTACATTCTTTATGTAACATGCAAAAAAGACAGAGCAATAAGGAGAGCTACGAGCATCTAAAGGAAGTTCATGAGCGGCATGCCTCACTAGTATGCAAGTGAGCCAGCAAGATTCAAGAGCAGTACTATCATGAACGATTGAATGATTGTTAACTATGTGCAAAGTAGAAGTCTATTTGAAGTGTGTCTCACTCAGCATCGGTATCATACATCATACTCCAGGAACTAGCAGCCCAGTGCACCTATGACTCTTGTATATTCGTCCACCCCTCCACCTTCTGAAAGTCCATCACCTTATAGTCTCCCCCAAACCTGTTCTGCGTATCATCCCAGTCCCGATCCACTGCCTGCTCGGGTCTCCAACGGACTGCATCCGCAATCCTCTGGCCCATTTTTCCTTCTAGCCGGTCGACAATGAACCCGCCAATTGAGGGGATGTGAGCGAATCCACGACCAGATGCACCAACCGCAAGCAGTAGAGATGGATAGTCAGGGTGATAATCGATGAGAAAGTTCCGGTCCACGGTATCCGCGCACCAGCAAATCCGGGCAAATGAGAAAGGCCTATCCGCCAACTGAGGCATTGTTGCTCTCAGGAGGCCACGAATTCGCTCGGCCGACTCAAGGGGAATTTGATGACGAGCGAAGGGAACACTTCGTCGCTCACCATCCGGACTGACGATCCAGTTACAGTATCCTGGATGCTCGTCGCAGATCTTGAGTTCATGCTTATCCTCGTCCGGTTCCATGAAGAACCCTTGGTCCGCATTGAAAAGGACAGGCAGGTTGCGGTATGCTTTGGCTTCCTCGGGTGACATACGGATGTGAGCCAGAGTCCAGGCGGTGGGCCGAAGCTGTTTCTTGAAATCAAGGAACTGATCCGCATTGGCACCAGCAGCAAGAATGACTTTGGAAGCGAGATGTTGTTTTCCATCTGCTGTCTCGGCTCCGATAATATCCTGAGAACCATTGTTGGATGAGAAAAGTAAGCGCACAACTTTACCTTCGGGGTCTCCTCCGATGAAGGTCACCCCGAGCCTCTGGGCCTCTGTGATGGCAGAGACGAGGGCATTCCGGGCATGCACCCATCCAGCACCCGTCTTCTTCCAATAACCCTTCCATCCTTGCAGGGGACCCGTTAGGATACCCGAGGGAAATGCCTTCCGGAAGTCCTCCGGGTCGTTTAACTCCACTATGCCGGAGCCGCGGTCGCGCCGTCCGATGTGCTTAAGACCGCCCGGGGAAAAGGCAGAAGTGATATTCCCGACATTGTGGAAATATGGCTTGAACACCGGGTCATGCTGAAAGCCCTTGGTAAGAGCAGCAAAAAAAGTCTTGTTGACGAAATTGGGGTCGTCCTCAGCGGGAGGATCCGCTTTGCGTTTGGTTAGCTGTGTTCCCTGGCACACCCCCTGATAAGGAACACTCACTGAAAGAGACTATCTTGTTCACGTCATTTCCGGCTGATATGGCGGAGGGCTGCTGGTAGGCATCCAGGACAGTGACATTGGTGTAGCCACGTCGGGCCAGATGGAGGGCCGTCGACGCGCCCCAAGTGCCAGCTCCGATGATAAGGATAGGAGATTGAAGCATGGTTACGTCTGCCGGCGATGCGGAAGCAATGCGAATGAGAATGGAGAGCGAGGGATGCTGGAAGGACTGATCGACACGCATGCTGTGGCCACGAGGGTTTCGGTTTGCTAATGAAATGAGGCAGATGGGGGAAAGGCAGGCTTATCAAGTTGCCATCCGAACGGCTAATCTCATATCAACCAAGGCCGGGGGCCCTGGAAGGTCGAGGCGATGGCAAATCACCGATGAAGTGGATAGCGACATAGTCGAGCGGCGTGAGTCAACTTGTCCAGAGGCAACGTTGCGGTGGTTGGAAGCAATTAGCGTCCGGCTAAGCTCCCTCCACCGGCGTGGCTCCGTCGCTTGGACCTGCCGCCCCTCTCGCTCCTCTCCTTTGCTCGTCCCTGTCGCCTCCACACTTTGATAATTCTCCCGATAGCGATATCGCCCTAAACCTGGGGTAACATTGGCTAATATCATCCGAAGCTTATCGAGTATCGACCCCCCGGATCATGTTGGTTGCCATGCGCTGCCAATCTTGCCCGTCTGGCAATCCCCCCAATGCCTCCTATAAAGAGAGAGCTGGCCGTCAGAATGAAGCTCTCCTAACCAGCAAAGCTCCCAGACTTTCCCTGGCGCTGTCATCACCATGCCAATTTTCAAAGACAGAGACCTTGACGTCCCCGGCACGGAGCTGCTGATCGATGTCCAGCATGACCTCGATGTTGCCCACGATAGCTCCGACATCATCCTGTTGCCCCCTCCCACAGCCTGCGAGGGCGATCCTCTCAACTGGTCCAAATTCAAGAAATACTGGCACCTCTTTCTTGTTTCCGCATATGCCTGTGTCTTTTCTTTTGCTGAGAACAACACCGGAGATGCCTACTCGACGATCGTGGACATGACGGGGTCCACCATGACCATCATGAATGGTGGTGGCGCACTCAACTATCTTATGCTGGGACTGGTGAACATCTTTTGGATTCCAGCGGCCATGAAGATTGGGCGTCGGTTCTGCTTCCTCGCCACGCTGCTTCTCTGCATCGGCTCCTCAATCTGGATGGGCGCGTTCCATACTGCAGGTGAATGGTATGGCTGCAACATCGTCAATGGACTCGGCACATCCGCCTATGAAGCGGTGATTCAGTTGGCTGTATTCGACCTCTTCTTCGACCACCAGCGCGGTCGTATGCTGGGTTTTTACATTTTTGCCCAGCAATTGGGTTCCATCATTGGTCTGGTTTCGGGTGGCTACATCGCCGATGGACCGGGCTGGCGCTGGGCCCAATGGGTAGTCGCCATCGGTGAAGCAGTGTTGATCATCGTTTTCTATTTCTCATACGAGGAAACACTGTTTCCCCGGTTTCTCTTCACTTCGCAGAGCCTGCCCACCGAGGAGGCCAAGACAATAAGCCCGGTAGAGGCGACCGAAACCGCTTCTGTGGACAAGAAAGACCGCATCGTGGTTGACAACGCGAGTGTTAGCGAGGGCACAGCCAGTGGGACGATCCCATCGCCGTCCGAGTTCCCGAAACGGACCTTTTCTCAGAAACTGCGCCTGTGGGTATACTACCCACAAGATAAAACCACGTATTGGTCGTATTTCAAGCGGCCGTTCTTCTTGTTGGCTTTCCCCAACATCATCATTGTATGACATCCCGCTTTAGTCAAAGCCAAGGCTGATTTACACATGCTAACATACGATGCAGGCTGGCATCATCTTCGCTTTTGGCTGCACCTCGGGTATCGTGACCAACAAGACCATCTCTGAGATTCTCACCGGGGCGCCATACAACTTCACTGACGGCCAGACTGGACTTGCCTATCTGTCTGCCTTAGTTGGCAGCATTATAGGATACCTCACCAGTGTTATGGGTGACAAGATTGTCATTTATCTCGCTCGTCGCAATGATGGTGTCAAGGAGCCGGAGATGCGTCTCTGGGCCTTGGTGCCTTGCTTCATCTACACAGCACTAGGATATGAGCTTTATGGCTGGGGAGCACAGGAGGGAGCACACTGGATGACAATCACGGTGGGCATTGGAGCAATGATTGCTCAGCAGGTGGCTGCGACATCAACAGTATGTTCCCCGAGTATATGCTTGGCCCGTCCTTCTCATAGCTCTAAACTAACTATGCACCTCCAGGCTACTGCCTACGCAATGGAATGTTTTCCCGGGGTTGGAGGCGAAATTGTCGTCATTCTCGCCATCTGCAGCTCAATCATCAACTTCATCATCTCCGAGACCACACAGCCGTTCTACGATACCACCGGGCCAGGGTGGCTGTTCCTATTCTATGGAATCTGGGTGATTCTCTCCCTAGTAGCCGGGATGGCCGTCTATGTGTGGGGAAAAAAGTGGCGGAGAAAGTGTGCTCCCAGATACTACAAGTTCCTCCAGGAAAGAGGAGGCAACATCTAATGTGCTTTCATGTATACCCAACTGGTGTTGATACGAATTTCACGTCCTGATTCTAAGATTGACCAGCAATGTTAGATTGGCTATCTATTTCTAAGTACTTTTCTAGTCTTTTGGCCCACTTCTCCTTGTCATCTTCCATAATGTCAAGAAACGCCTCTGTACTAACCTTCACCAATCCAAGTCAGCCCCGATCCTCTCCATGGCCGCCTCTTCCTTACATCGAACCCACTCTCGAAGACACAACACCCCCACCTTCCTCAGCCCCTTAGACTGGGCAATCTTTGCACAGAGCTGCATCCAATCTACCCGTTCTATGATCGGGGACACAGTCTCCTGCAGCGCTTCCAGATAGATCTGCCTGCCCGTGCACAACAGGGCGATAGTGTATCTGTCTGAGCAGGCGAGTATGTATATTTGGCCTCCACTCGGTCTTTTGGTTTCCTATTGGGGGACGGACCTGGCAGCGGCGGCACAGTACGATTTGAAGGCGGGAAAAGACGTGAGCGTAAATCAGGAGGCGAAGTTCAGAAGGAAGGCAAAGGAATCTGAAATATGGGGTCTGTTTTGGATAGAAATCGGAGGATCTTGGACAGGGCATTCATTTTGATCTGTAGAGGTAAGTGAGGCCTCACGCGTTGCCTGGTTGGGTAATCAATGTGTTGCGGGGAAGGCGGATAAGATTGGCCCAGCCTGACGTATATCCAATCTCCAGGCTGAAGGCTCTGTTGCCTAGACTTGAGTCATGTAGGCAGCAGTGTCTGCTGAAGAGTATTGATCATGGATCAAATTTCCATCCAGGCTAGTCAGGTGTCTCCAATCAGCTGCTCACCATCACATGATCCCCCTCCTCTTTCTTCATTCTTCATTCTTCTCTTCCTCTTCTCTTCTCTTTCTTCTTCCTTCCTCACGCTTCCAGAGTCGACCACTCCGCCACGTCCATCTATCCGCAGTAGATGAGCGTACGCGCAAGCTAAGTCCAAGACACCTGTCCCCTCCAAACCCACCAGGTCTTCAACTCATGAAGACCGGCGGCTACGAGAGGGATCCCGTCTTGGAGAGGCTTCCAGGACTCAGCTCATGCGGCGATGTGCATGACCCAGCGGCAGCGTCATTCGCTCTTTTCTCGTTTGATCGGTTCATCTGCTCGTTCCCTCTGGCTTGGTACCTTCTTTCCCTCCTTTGCCTCTACACCTGGATGTCTCTAGTGTATTTCCTGCTTCGGTCGATGGGCGGTAGTAGCAGTATGATTTTCAAGAATCGGTCGTTTACATCCAAGCATCACCGGGCGGGCAAATCTTCCCGAACCAACAGGAAACTGCGCGAGGAACGCAGAAAGGCGAAGATGCAGGAGGAACCGGCATGTTCCCAACCTAAAAGGCGAGTCCTACGTTTCGTAGGTGTCAAGGGCTGTTGCAGGAATATGCGCAGCCTACATGTCTCTCGTAGGATAAAACAACAACTGACTGTATTTCGCTTCACAGTTCTATGGTCAGCTTGATTGTCGGTCAGGAGCAGCGCATGTTCGTCGCGCACGAAGATGCCTTATCCCGTTCTCCGTTCTTCAACGCCATACTTAAGGACCAATTCGTAGGAGACAGTCCGGAAAAAGTGATAGGCTTACCGGAGGAGTACGTGACTCAGCCCAACATCCTTATCAAACCATGGCACAACTGACCGCATAACTCTAGAGAGCCTGAACTCCTCTCGTGCATCCTCGAGTTTCTCTACAAAGGCGACTACTACCCACGGCTCATACACAGCAAGACCCAAGATGCCTGGGAGCTCGAGGACGCGAAACAAAACCATAGTACCCCCAATGGCGGCCGCTGCAGCTCGAGCGAAGCCACATTCTTTCACCCTGGGACTGGCAGTCTCATACTCAGAGATACGGCCGTGTACTGCGCAGCGGAGAAGTACGGACTGGACGAGCTCAAGCGCCTTGCTCTTCGCAAGCAGGGTCTGCAAAGCGGAATTTCCATTGATGTGATTCTCCGATCTGCACGGTATGCGTACGACAACACGCCTGATTCCGAATACCGACTACGCGCTCATTATCTGGCGATGATCATTCGAACTCGCCATATCTTCAAGGACAGCGGGACGATGCAGATTGAAATGGAGATGGGACATCCACTTTTCTTTGATTTGTTCGTGGCCATGTGCAATCACCTGGACGATCTGGAGGAGATGAGGTCCGTACCCGTACCATAGATCCCAAAGCATCCTTTATCTAACAACCCCACAGCATGAACCATTAACTCCACTTCCTCCACGACCGCACAGCCACAGTGACGAAAACAGAAAACCCTTAAAAAAGTACCGCTATGCACGATTGAATCGAACCAGATTGTCAGCATATACCTCACTTCTTTTCCCGAGGCGGATCGATTGAATTTGAGTCTGGCATGATTACTTTACAACCCATGCCTATATCCTTTTTAATCCTCTGGCTTCCTGCAATGCTTATGATCTGGTTTTATGCGCACGCCACCGCACCAACAAGACTGCCATGTACTTTGCTTTGAACTTTTCCCCCACGACACCCAAAGCTGGATATTTCAAGCTGTTATTGTTGTTTCTATTCTTGATGGATATACTATGTCTGATCTAATTGATCTGATCTGTACATTGTTAATTGGACAGAGAATGATTATGGAGACGAGGGAGGGAGAATGATCGAATCTGGAATGAATGTGAATGTCAGCCGCCTCACCACTACTATACGCTACCAATCCCTTTTGCCTACGTAGACTACGGAGCCCCATTATTAAATACAGATTGTCTCAATCACTTTGTCATGACAATAGTGATTGAATCTGAGCTTAAAGGTCTCACCATTGTCCAGACAGCATGATATCTTTCTTTTTCCTTTTCTTTATGTAAGTAATAGTATACTATGCGGTGGTCAAGTCATCCAGGTTTCCAAAAAATAGTAATAAAATTTGAAAGGTGTATAGCACCAGCTATTATTACATCCTATCAACGCATGACTGGATACATCACGTAAGACCAGAAAAAAAGATGATGATACGGAACCGAAAACACCAGCACTGCACACAGAATCAAACGCTCACGCCAGTAAAAATCAGGACCTAGACAGGACAGAACAGGACACATTCTCCATGACAGAGTCACAAATAGATGGATGAGAAAAAGATAAAGGTGGAATAAATGAGTGATATCGTATCAAAAACAACAGAGACAGGACACATGGAATAGGCCGAGATAAAGAAAGGAAAATAACCCGAATGCCGTCTCCTACAGCAATACACACCTATTCATTGACTCACACCTCATATCTTCAAGAAGAGGCAGCCTTCTTCTTCTTGTACGTCCGCTTGGGCTTCTCGGCAGGTTCGGCTTCTCCGTCAACGGAGCCAGAGGCGGCGGACGTAGCAGAGGCAGCGGCGGCTTCCTTCTTTGCAGCGGCCTCTCTAACCCTAGTGGAACGAGCCCTGGTGGGCTCCGCTGGCGGGGAACTTGCGGCCTTTCCACGCTTGCCCTTGGTGGTGGTGCCCTTCTTGGTCGTCTTGACGAGGGGAGCATCGGATCCTTCGCCCTCAGCCTCAGCCTCAGCCTCAGCCTCAGCCTTGCCCTTGGTCTCACTCTTCTCCTCACTCTTCTCCTCACTCTTTTCCTCGCTCTTGCCTTCACTCTTGCCCTCACTCTCACCCTCTTTGGTCTCGCCATTGTCAGCAGGTGCTGGCTTGGGGGTGCTACTCTTCCTGGGCTTCTTCGTCTTGGGAGTCTCCTTGGCTTCGTCCCCGTCGGCCTCGAGTTCAGCTTCTCCCTTGGGCACGGTGCGAGCACGCTTCTTGCTTTGCGGGGTAGGCTTCTCCGAAGCGGGCTTCTTGGGTTTAGGCGTCTCCTTGGCCTCAGCTCCGTCGGCTTCGGAGGCAGCTTCCTCCTTAGGTTCAGCGCGAGCACGCTTCTTGCTTGGAGGAGCAGTCTTCTCCTCGGTGGGCTTCTTTGGGGTCTCGTCCTGATGATCATTAGCATTGAATGTACAGAGTCATCGGGAATAGAATCCCATACCGTAGCCTTCTTGGACGCACGCTTGCGGAATCCCGACTTTCCAGGACGGTTCATTTCCACATCCTAGGTTCTCAGTCAGAATTACATAGCTTGATAAGAGATTGACGCAACATAAGCGCATATACATGAACCTACCCCCTTCCAATCTTCATCATCAACGTGACCCTGCTCCAGAGCCTTGCGAATCTTGGCCTGCGCCTCCTGAGAAAGTTCCTCGTAGCCATCCAGGACCGTATAATCTTTCTCATCAGATTTACTCGCATCATCAACCGCTTCAATCATGTTGGCGATGATCTTGGGGGTGACACAGCCCCTGAGGAATGCATTAGCGACTGAGCGGATATGCGCTAACGTATCAATTTATTAATTCATTCTTTCGACTTACCAATGACGCCAGGAGTAACTCTGGAACTTGTCGTTATCAATCCAGGAACCGTGACGGAGCTCGCCCTTGGCGATCTTGAGACCTTGATCTTTGCATTCTTTGTTCTTGCAACCGGCGCGGCCGGTTAAAGCTTGTTCTGTGTAGATGTTAGTTTCTGCAGTGGAGGTGGATGAATTTTCTTGCTAGAATGCGGAAAAAGATGGAAAGGAGATAAGGAGGGAAATGGATGTGACAGTTGGCAGCTGTTGTTGGACAACAGAGACAGAGCCAGGACCGACCCCAACCCAGCAAGTTGACAACGAAGCCGTGGGGAAAACAAGAACCAAATCCCACTTTTCCGATGCATGAGGAAGACCCTCACACTCCAGAGATGCTGCTGAACTGGACGGGAGAGCTGAACATACCCAGACGATAGGCGCCCATAACTGCCGAGCGAGAAGATGGAGTTGTTGTTGTTGGGGGGGGGGAAAGACTACAATCTAGAGGCGGGAATGTTAACTTTGTGTGTTGGAGCGACCAGATTTTGGGGGGCGCGATCGGGCCGGTGGAGGATTCAAGTCGTTGGGGGGCACCGACCAGACAAAGAAGGCTCAAGATAAAGGCTGGGAATCGGACAGAAACAGAGACCGATCCAGGGAACCGGAGAGATCGAAAGAATTAAAAAAAGAATCCAACGCGATGGGAGAAAGAAGAGGGAGAAGAAGAGGAGAGCGCGCGAAAGAGAGGGCGCTGCCAACGGAACACGCCAAAGACCAATGCCGCAGTGCCGCCGCCGCGGTTGACGATATACTTATTATACTGACTTATACTTACTCCCTTTATCATATCATATCATTATACAAAAGGCCAAAATACCTCCCATTGACGGTCTTTGAATGCCACTCATTCATTCATTCATTCATTCATTCATTCATTCATCCATCCATCCCATGTCTAAGAACCCCACTCCACAAGGATATGCCATCAATGAATGCCTAACCACATACTCCAAAGACGTGTATAATCACATGCGCCAAGGTCTCTTCTACATCATTCAAGTATCTTTTTGCCATTTTGACTCTTCTGACAGCCCAATTACTTGGAGACCATGACTCAGGGCTGTCCTGAACCAATCGCAGTGGCTTCAATCTTCTCAAGGTCCGTGACGTGCTTGCGTAGCATGACCACCGCCCCAAGACTGAGTCGCGACACAAAGGCCGAGGCGCTACCAGCATCCCCACTCGTGGAGCTGTTGTAGTGCTCGATCATTGCCAGCGCTGCCTCAATGGCCCGGCGTAGTACTATGGGTCGGTTGCCATTACCCGGGTCCGCAGGATTTGGCAGATAGTTCCAGGCCACAACATCTTCCATGCCGGCTACCGGATGTTCCAAGACGTGCTTGATAAACTTCCGCGTCATCAGGAACGTCTTCTCGGTGTACTGCGTGGACTCGACCCGTCGGTCACCTTCGGCGGCAAGGGCTTCGTACCCGGCCTCATCTGAGACATAGTTAGTATCGATAAAAGTTCCCCATAGCCAAGCACGTAGACATACTGTAGAAAGGATCTTTCACTAGAACCAGCCCCATAATAGAAACCAAGATCTGCAGGACAGTAGACTTGGTCGGGGACCAGTTTTCCTCCGGGTTTCGAGTGGGCCATGTCCCGAGAATGCTAAGGCAGATTTTGCCGTCTTCGTACAGGTTCGGGTTGATCCTGCCCTGGCCGTTGGTCCATGAGTGAAAGAAGGCAGCGGGCGGTTGGTTGGGAAAATCGTTCGAGAAATGCATGTCGATCACAATGGGCACATACTCATACGGCGTCCCTTCCGGGCCTATGATCAGAACCCTAAGAAGGTCCATTCTGGACTCCCATGTTCGCACAAAGATCCCAGGAGGAAGTGACTTGCTGAGAATTCCAAACTCATTCCGAATACGCTTGATTCGTAGACCTGAGTTGTCTGTAGCTTCTTCTGAGATGAAGTGATGATCCCGGGGTGGGAGTCCTTCCAATACGACAAACCCTGGAGGTGAAGTCGAGAGGGTTGGCTGCTTATCTGCAGCGTGGGCCATCGGGTCTGTATCATCGGTTACATCTTTCATTTCTTGATCGATGTCATCGCCCCCCATTTCATCATTTGTATTTTCGGGAAGCCTGATCTCCGCCACGTCGGGGGCAATATGATCCTGGCCTGGGAGATCAGCACTCTGAACGTTTGAGTCATCAGTGTCGTCAGTGTCATCAGTCATCCACTGATCTTCGCCACCATCATCAAGACGCTCCCCGCCTTCATATTCGTATGTGGTAGTTAGTTGCATATCTTCTGGTAGGTCAAAAAGGCTAGCTGCTTCCAGTTGTGACAACTCAGCAGGCGATGGAAACGTAGCGGGATTGGCTTCACCCTCATCGATGACCATCATGATCCTTTCAAATGGAACGCGGACATCGCGACAGTTGGTTGACCCGGCCATCCGGACAGTAATAGCTCCAGTGGTATCGATCGAAACAATCTGACCGATGAAGTCTGTGTGAAAGCTCGCATTCAGCGCCCACTGGTGCAAGCTGTACCGCGAAGGAAGTGGTGTAGTGTCGATTCGGGTCGTTTTCTTAAACCATTCCGAGTCTAGCATCTCCATTCTCATGGCTTCGAGGTATGTATACATTTGAAAGAACGACAGCGAAGACGTGTAACTAAAATTGCAAGGTCCAGACATCCCAGATCCCTCCATGTCATGTACCTGCAGACTCGATTCATGAATCGTGTCGGGGGCAAGAAGCACAATATCGCCAGGTAATCTGCCCAGGCCGGCAAACATATCGAGCTCATAGCGTGAAACTTGGCTGATTGTATCACCAAGCTCGCCCAGGGAAGAGCAAGGCCTTAGAATCTGCCCGCCATGCAGAAGCTCAACATCTGGATCTTTATACCAGCGAACCGTGGCTACCCGTTCTCGACTGTCGACGGTCTGGACGACGCCGACTGTTCGCGCGCGCATTGTTTCCCTCTTATGCCCTGGCAACCGCTTAGAGAAGGACGGCATGTTATCGAGGGGAGGCCGCTGGATTTCTTCAAGTCCATCCTTCAGGGCAACGATATTTCCCGGCCCAATCTCATCATCAAATCCGTAGAACCTACGCAGGGATCGTGAATTTCCAGTGGTGATACTTCCGTCCTGCCATTGAACAGTGACCTCGGTCTTTGTAGAAATGATTCGAAACATGTTCAAATCATAGCCAAAAGACTCATCAAGGGGAATAGGCTGGAACGAAGGGAATTTCTGAGCGGCACCTGCCGGGTCCCGGAAACGTGCCCTGTCACCGACCTTAAGCCAAACATCTGATTTGACTGCACCCCCGGTTGGGACCTTCCCAAAGTCACATTTCATGGCATTGCCATTGAGCGCGGATGCTCGGAGCAGCTCCATCCTGTCACCGGTATATGGCATTCCTAAACTGAAGACATTCATGCAGAGCCATTCGACCTGATACTCCGTAGCCGGCGTAGCCAAAACATAGCCGTGGGGGTCGACATCCATCCCGATGAGTGAGTCCCCATTCATTTTGCGCATGTTTGTGCGCGGGGTGACGACACACTGACCAGGATACACGTAGTCATACTCGAGGAATCGCATGTCCGCATTAATTGCATTAATTTCCCTGGAAGGCTGGTCTTTAGGCATCCAAATGAGACCCTTGTCGTCGAACGTGACGGGCACTTCCAGGACATCCGGGTTTAATATCCACACCGGCATGTTCGAAACGCGCAGAATGGCATCACGCTCAACGTGCCGAATGATGCCAAACTTCTGGCGATGAATAATATAGTCTCCCTCGGAAAATTCTTCGTGGTTCACAAGCTCAGATATGGGGACATCGTGCAGCAAAGGCGGACGTGGGGCTTCGTTCCCATACCCTCTGGAGCTCTCTGTGAACTCGAGGGAGTCAAAATATCCGATCGATGGATCGTAGGTGCGGGATGCAATCGGCTCAAGTGTGCACGTCGCCGATGCGTTGATAACCATGCCGGCCATTGTATCGTCTGGATGTCGTTTGACGGTCTCACCGATTTCGACGGGGCGGTCGATCAGTTCGAGGTCATCCTCATGAATGAGAGCATATCCTTCTGCGAACTCGGAAAACCCAACAAAGACATATCCTTTGGGAGGCTGGTAGATGAGATCAGTGGGCATAGACTCAGATTGACGAACCCCGATAACCTACCACGCCGGTTTCCAAAAACTCCGCCAACGCCTCTGCGGGTACCGATGTGTAGGAGACAACTAGGTAATCATCTGGCGGTTCATGCGAATTAACCTTGGAAGCAGAGATGTCAGACCCTTGCTCTCATTGTCCGCCGAAGGCATTCGTCATAGAACATACATCATGGTGCGTTTTCTGCGATCAACTATCAGCATCCCAGGATACAGTTTGTTCATGGTTTCGACGGGATCATACTTGAACAATCCCCACTAAAGAAGGGTTTGATTTTAGGCAGCAAGCATCTTCAAGCTCGAACTAGGAACAGGTAAGAACGTTGAGTCGAGGATGCTGTTCTGGCTTTTCTCGTCGCTGACCTTAATAGCACGTGAATTCTCCGCATTCGGAACGTCAGGGGCAACGCCCGCGTCCATGGCGATTAGATGGGGAGAGTACGGAGTAGTGATACAGAAGAGAAAGACAAGAGCACAAAGACCGCTAAGTAGGAATAATAATAGATACAGAGAAGGACTCAAAGGAAAGGATGGGCCAGCCAGCAGTTAGTTACTGGTCGTAGGAGGGCCTAACAACATCGGAGGGGGAGTGGGCGATGCCGCATGATAACGGAGGGAAAAAGCAACCCGCTGGCGCAATCAACAACCAGAACCTGTCATGTGCTGCGGCAAGATGCAGATGCCGGCACGGAGTAAGGTACAATAAGGCTGGACTCTCCGCGACGCCTGCTTTCCAAGGCCACCAAGCACCGACTCTTACCAGCACCCAGCTCGACGACTACTTCGCCAGGCTGTATACATCGAGTTCCCAACTTGGTAAAAATCGGCATATACATGGAATCGCCGATTGCGATCCTTTCCCGACCAATCGATCGATAAGAAACCACTGGCAACCACGCGCTTCACCGCCTACGCTTCCTCCGAAAACAACGGCCGTCGAGCTACATTTTCATTAAAGGATTAACCAGTCTATTAACGACTAACATCAGGACAAGCTTAAAGACTTCATTCGTCGCACAGCTACGCTCACCGACAACACCACCTCAATCAGATTCTGCCCTGAGAAACCACCCCTCGAAACAAATCCGAATCGCCATTGCGCAATCTATCCATCTCTTCCTACAACTCCCACTTCCAATCCAAGCAATCTCCAAACCAATTCAACCATGTCCGAACCCGGTCCCGAATCGATTCCTACCAGCGCAGACCCGCGCAGCAAGCGCCCCGTCAAACGCCGTGCCGTGACACCGCATTTCGAACACGCCACACAGATCGAAACCCTCTTTCGGGATCCCTCGAAAGAGATCAGACTTCCGGATTCCTCCAAGCAGCGAACCTCGTCCTCGTTACCTCCCCCGCCCGAGATTGTCGCAAACGTTCAGGGTTCCTCGGCTGGTGCGGGGTCGGGAGAGTTCCATGTCTACAAGGCGAGTCGGAGGAGGGAGTACGAGCGTCTGCGACTGATGCAGAGCGAGGTTGATAAGGAGGTGGAGGACAAGGAATGGGAGCAGAAGAGGGAAGAAGCCCGACGGAAGGATGAGGAGAAGACGGAGAAGAACAGGAAGAGGAGGGAGAAGAGGAATGCGAAGAAGGGCAAGAAGAATGCGTCGAACGGCGATAAGATGGCTGTTGATGAGGCTGGGAAGAAAGAGGTTGGCCCTAGTGTCAATAAGGACGGTGATAAGCAGTCTGGCGGTGATGTTCCGGAGGAGGCCACGGAGGTCACTGGAGTGATCATCCACGATGACTGAGAGTATACGGCTGCGGGGTAATCCGGGGATGGGCCCCTGGAGGTGTACGATATGAAGATACCCATGTAATTTTTGGTCTAGGATATTCATACAGAATCAAAAGGTAATCGTGCAGCATTATGTACGCAGTTTTAATTTCGGTCGTCCTAATATTTAATCATCACCACCACCGACACCGGCACCCGCCTGCTGAGCAGACTTGCCACTGCAGATATCATCGACACGAAGGAGGAGGCATGCGGACTGGGAGACGAGTTAGTTTGAGGTAACAGGGGGTCTGATATGCCGGTACTCACCTCGACAGCAGTCTTGATGCTCTGAAGCTTGACCGCCTCGGGTTCCCAAACGCCATACTCCTTCATATCCACCAAGGCACCGGAGTCTCCATCCAGACCCCACGTGGTGTGGCCTTCGACGTGCTTAGCCCTCATGCGGGTGAGGACACGGATGGGGCTGGCTCCAGCATTCTGTGCCAGCGTCCGGGGGATGACCTCCATGGCATCAGCAACGGCCTTGTAGGGCCATTGTTGGACACCCTCAATAGACTTGGCCAACTGGCTCAATCTGACGGAAACGGCCATTTCAATGGCACCACCGCCGGGGCAAAGACGGGGGTGGAAGATGACGTTCCTGGCAACCGACATGGCATCCTGAAGGTTCCGCTCGATTTCGTTGAGGATATCCTTGGACGGGCCACGGAGAAGGATCGTGCAAGCCTTAGGGCTCTGGCACTTTCTGAGGAAGGTGAAGTATTCATCGCCAATCTTCTCGATCTCGAACAGACCACACTGAGTTCCGATGTCGGATTCCTGAAGGTCATCGACACGGTTCACGATGGTGGCACCAGTGGCTCTGGCGATACGGTTGTTATCGGTCTTTCTCACACGACGGAGAGCTGTGACATTGGCCTTCACCAAGTAGTGCTGGGCAAGGTCTAGGGAGTGGTTAGAGGATGATTGCATGCAAAGATCAGGACGGTTTTCATACCAGAAACACCCTTCTCGGTGATGACAACGTCGGGCTTGAGTGCCAGGATAGCGTCGCACATGTGCTTCACTTGCTCCTCCTCAATCTGCAGGATGCGGTTCCAGTCGTCCTCCTTGGTGATCTCAATGTTCGTCTGCGATTCACCCTTCTTGTACTCCAGCGGGCAGTCGAGCAGGAGAACTCTCGGGTTCTCTATCCTTCTCCGCATCTTGGGGTGGGTGATGTCCTTGTTGATCATGACACCGTCGATAACCTCACTCTCCTCAATCTGACCGCCAGGAATCTTCTCAATACGAGCGTAGCGCTTGATGTCGACCTCCCTCTTTCCACCACCAGCATCGAAAGACACGGTCCGGACAGCCTTGAGCGCCAGGCTGCACATGAGCTCCGACCACCGGGAAACGAACTTGGTGCCAATGGATGACTGGATGAGGGTGTACATAGCCTTGTCGTCATCGATATCCACGGGTAACGAAACCTCCTCCACGATGGCGAGGGCGTCCGCCAGAGCACGCTTGAAAGCCGAGATGATGACAACGGGGTGGATGTTGCGTTCGAGTTGGGGGAGGGCCTGGGCGAGCATCTCACCAGCTGTGACCAGTTAGCAATCTAGATGTCACGTAGAAGCCCGATATTATAAAAATCTCAACGCAAGCGGCAGGTACGTACCCAGGATAATGACAGTCGTCGTTCCGTCGCCGACCTCCTCGTCTTGGGTACGGCTCAGTTCGATCATGCTCTTCGCGGCGGGGTGCGACACCTCGATTTCTCTCAGGATAGCGTGTCCGTCGTTGGTCAAAACAATACCGCCCATGGGGTCGAGAAGCATCTTCAGCATCGCCTTGGGTCCCAGACATGACCGGATGATGTCCGCAACACTGCAGGTCCAGTCCCGAGTTAGAAGCCGGAGCGGGGAAGGGTAGGAGGCTCACGTACGTCTTCGCAGCGGCGATGTTGGACAGCTGAGCTTTACGCCCAACCTGTCTCTCACCAGCATTGGTGTCTATGAAGATGGGAGGTTAGCGATATGAGCCAAGCCCCGGAGTTTCCCCTCGATTTGACATACTCATGACCACCACCGGTGCTTGCATGATGGCGGTGGTTCTTTGACTTGCGTCGGGTAAGGAAGAGTGAAATGGAAAGGTCCCGAGGGAAAGATGGAGTAAACTCCGAAGCCGATCGACAAGCGGTCAGATAGGGGCCTTCTCGTGGGGGGAGCTGAAGTGTTGTGCCCGCCGTCACCATCAAATTTCCAGCGCTCCTCGAAGTGGGATTGCGGACAAGAAGCTCACCGCCACCATGCTGCTTTGGGACTAGTGCCTCTTCCCCCTGATCTACTCCTATCGCAAGTCATCGAATCCAATCGTTCTTTTCTCATTCCCACAACGTATCTCGGTAGTATGTACATTTTAGTCTTATACAGATATCCCATATGTTCGTCAAACACTTGTCAAACAGTTCCCTTTTTTCCGATCCTGCCAAACTCCAATGAAACAGACCCAGGACATGTCCCCCACGCACTCATGTTCATAGCGTCAACCCAGCCTTTTAGTAATCACGATTGATTCATTTCTTCAAAAGCTTGCTCAGCTTCTGAATACTTTTGCGCACGCGACAGCGCATATGAGCTCGCATATGGGTGATCAGAGACAAACTTCGTTTGCGAACCTGCGATGAGACCTTTTCGGCCACCTGCTGCCGGTCTCTGCTCTCACGTGTATCAGTCTCTGATAGATGGACCCCAATCCCATTGACTCCCAATCCGTGCAGGCTACATATACGTGTGCTGGAATTTGAATAGGCGGTATCATTTTCTGCGATTGTCGCATGATTTGAAAACAGATCGTCGCTCAAGTGCCAGGACTCCAGATCTCTCGTCGTCAGGTCGTGCTGTCTGTTTGCACTCCATTGCCGTTGGATCAAACTCCAAGTAACATCGTCTTGATATTCATGCCTGGATTCCCGCAGGCCATGGACTTCGCTCATTTCCTGGTCTGCCGAAAGTCGTGCCATCATGTTCTTGAACCAGGTTTCTGCGTAGGGGCTGTGATGGACAGGCCGGGGGCTAGGTTCCTGGCTGTGGTATTTGCGCAATCGTTCTAGTTGTAGTTGGCGCATGTTGTTCTGGAGATGTTGGGGAAGCTGTGCTAGAGCGGCTTCGTCAAGATCGTACAGCACCTCCTCTTCGTCATCCATGGAGTATCGGCGGTTCGTATCCCATGCACAGCTTCCCCAAGTGTCGGAGCTGCTTCGCCAGATATAACTGGACTCCTGTGAGCTCGCTGTTAGAGCCATGTCTTTGATGTGATGATGTAAGCGCAGTGAGACGGAAGTTCATCGGAACTGAGAGGCTGAGCAGTTGGGGTGATGGGGCCAAAAATACGTGGTAGGTTCTCTGAAGCAAATAAAAGGCAACCAAAATGATGAACTTTGTCGCTAGGTGAGATCAGACTCGGGTATTAAGAGCGTATCATTTCCATGTCCTCTACTGCTTGTTTGACTTACTGGTACACACGTTCACTCATCACTGGGTCACTCACTCGGGCATTTTGAAGGTAGAGCTACAATTGGTCTTTGGGACAATGCGCACCACTATATTTGCCAACGCCGACAATCAAATAAGAAAGACGTCGTGTGCGTCTTGGACGCGTTCTTGGTGCAGGGTCATTCACTGCGAGGCTCCATAAATAGGCCTATGCCGTCACATGGTGTAGAGCCTCTACAAAAGCCTGTCATTCTATAGGAGCTTGAAGCGCATCGGAGGGTTGATCTTGACGACTCATCACATGTACAAAAGACGGTGAGGAGAAAGAGAGATGCATGGATTATAGAGTTGCGAGGGTGTATCCGTGTGCACATACAATGATCAGCATGCAGGTATCGTACAGTTATTAAAAGTATTAGAAGGACGGGCCCGAAACTTTCCCGGCGCACATGACTCTCAGAATTCCCGGCTTTCACCGATGTCGCAAACGTCAAATACCTCAACCTCTGGGATGCCATGCTTATTGAGAGCCTCTTTCAACTTCTTGGGGGGTTCAAGCACTTCTTCATCCGTTAGCACCCAGGTACCCCAGTGGATTGCCATGGCTCGTTTGCACTTGGTGTCCTGGAATATTTGGACTGCGTCATGAGGATCTGCATGCATGGTGCTCATGAACCACCGGGGCGAGTAGGCACCGATCGGGATCAGCCCCAGATCGAAGGGTCCCCGGAACTGACCGATCTGTTTGAATGCAGGGCATGAGGGGAAGTTGTACTCTGGGGCGTGGTCATCGGTTCCAGCAGGCAGCTCTGGCACCGCTCTATAGCCCGTGTCTCTGTTGGCGCTCGTGGTTAGAATACTGAGGTCTCATAGATGGTTATACTTACCCAGCAAACCACAATTTCTGACCCCCCGATTCAATGGACCACGAAGCCCACAAGGTCTTTGCTCGATCAAACACGCCCCTGTTACTTGTATGCTGCGAGGGCAAGCAGCCGATTCGTGCTGTAATATTAGATGGACTTGAGCTGTGGCCTTCTCCGGCTTCATTGACCTCTGTGGCGGGTCCGGTCAATGGTGAAAGGACAATGTCGCGCTCCTCCCACCAGTCCAGCTCCGTCACGTTGCTAATCCCAATGCTGCTGAACCATTTTTTGTTACCCAGGGGGGCAAAGAAATGGCAATTCGGATGGCGCTTGGCGATTTCTTGGACCGTGGGGTGAGATAAGTGATCGTAATGGTTGTGGGAGATCACCACTGCATCAATGGTGGGAATATCTTCGATGTGGCATGGCGGGTCGGTGTAGCGCTTGGGGCCCATCCAAGACACCGGGGAGCAACGATCTTCGAAAACGGGGTCGAACAGAACTCGGAGGCCCCCGGGAAATTCGACATAGTAACAAGCATGACCTAGCCATGTCGCCCGTAGATTGGACGTTTCTCGAGTAGACAGAAATGTTGGTTTTTGAACCGGGACTGTGGGGGGCGTGACATCCGGCCATTTGATCTTCCCCGTGAGGATGCGTCTTCAACTCGTTAGCTATGGTAAAGAGCGATGGGAAAGCCTCGTACTCACCCCCACATGCGGAAAGCGTCACCCATTGTCGGAGCTCTCCATGAACTTCATAGAATTTGTTAGCAACAAAATAGTGTGGATGCATGCATAGCTGTGAGAGGACATACTCCCAGGGAATTTGGAAGCCGTCTTTGAGATGATGGCTCTTCTCCTTGACATCCTCCGGTTCCGGGGAAACTGGAGAGAGAATAACGGCAAGGGAGAAGAGGGCAGCCGACGTTGAACCAGCTGATGTAGTCGTGGCCATGATGCGTCTTGATGGAGAAGACAAAGGGGGCACATAAGCACTGCGCTGTCGGAAACAAGACCAACCACGCAGGAATGCTCGCATGGTTGAGGAGAGGGCGCAGGCGAGGGGGAGGGGGAGGGCGAAGGGGGTTCTTATACGATGCTTGGTGGCGCTTGCCTTGGGATCATCGCTGTGAACACAAAGAGATACCTACGATTGTAATTGCCCAAAAAACCCAAATGGTGATACTAGCCCTCTTATAATGCCGAGCAGCGAGAAACCAGGTAGTAATCCCGATGTCCGATGTCATGGTAAAGCCCGTTATCTCCGTCTGGCCGGTTGATGACTGCCATGTCATGGTTGGTTCTTTCTTCCACGTATACATCTAGTATCTGGCTTCCACGACTCTCTTGGTGCCTAATGGGTGGGTATCCATGATACATGGGGTCTAGAATACTCGACGTATCCATACCGGGATGCATTGTTACTCTAGTTACTCCGTACGGAGTATCATTGTTCAGGCTACGCAGCGTCGTCCTCGGCCCGTCATAACTCCGACTCCCCGGAAGTCCCATTGCTGAGCACGAAAGGGACTGGACCGGACAACTTATAGGTGGCGGTGCAGCCTCATTGTTCACTGTTGGCATGGACCCCAATGGACCGTCAAATACCCCAGGGCTGCCTTCGCCTGTCGATCTGATTGCGCAGCAACGGTCTGATGCCATTCACGCGGCGGGGCAGCCTACAGGCGACGGAGGCCTTCTCTCCCAGCTAACCAACAACCCTTTCTTCACCGCGGTAAGCTTCGCCGCAATGATTCCTCTCAGTAGGTGCTGACAGTACCTGGATGATTAGGGATTTGGTCTCGCCGGTCTGGGAGCCGGGCTCAGTCTCGCGCAAAAGGGCGTCCGTCATGGCGCTGCTCTCCTCCGCCGACGCATGCTCGTCGACGTCGAAATTAGCATCAAGGACGATTCCTACCCGTGGTTCCTCCACTGGATGACACTATATCAACAATCCCAACTTCACTCGGCTCGCTCCGCGGCCAGCAGGTCTGGCTTTATGGAGTCTCTATTACAAAGGTTAACACCGGGGATGCGCCATCTCTCTATCCAAACACAGAAAGTCGAGCGCGCCAACGGCGCCATACAGACCCATTTCGCTCTCGTGCCGGGCCCTGGCCGGCATGTTTTGCGCTATAAGAATGCGTTTATCTTTGTCAACCGAATGCGGGAGTCCAAGTCTCAGGACCTTCACACCGGCCGGCCGTGGGAAACCATCACTCTGACCACCCTTTATTCGCATCGACATGTCTTCGAAGACCTCTTCACCGAAGCGCATGCGCACGCGGCAAAGTCCCACGAGGGCAAGACATCCATCTACAACAGCTGGGGCGCCGAATGGAAGCTATTTGGACAGCCGCGGCGGAAGCGTCCATTGGACTCAGTGGTTCTCGATGAGGGAGTCAAGGAGCGGATCGTGGACGACGTGCAGGACTTTGTGTCCAGTGCCAAATGGTATCACGATCGGGGCATCCCGTATCGCCGTGGCTACCTGCTCTATGGGCCACCTGGAACGGGTAAAAGTTCGTTTATCCAAGCTTTGGCGGGCGAGTTGGACTACGACATTGCCATCTTGAACCTCAGCGAGCGGGGATTGACCGATGATCGGCTGAACCATCTCCTGACGATTGTCCCCAACCGGACCCTGGTCTTGCTTGAAGATGTCGACGCTGCGTTCTCGAACCGCCGGACTCAGACAGACGAAGACGGGTATCGCGGTGCCAACGTGACCTTTTCGGGTCTGTTGAATGCCCTGGACGGTGTGGCAAGCGCCGAGGAACGGATTATCTTCCTCACCACCAACCACGTTGAAAGGCTGGACGAGGCGCTAGTCCGCCCAGGTCGGGTAGACATGACCGTGCGCCTAGGCGAGGTGACTCGCTATCAGGTCGGTTGTCTCTGGGACCGGTTCTACGGAGAGCTGGACCCGAGCGGCTCCAACCGGCAGACGTTCCTCAGCCGGCTACAAGAATTGGGGCTGATCGAGGACGAGAACGGCTTCAAGGCTGATCGATCGAGGAGCACTAGCGCTGCTGCTCTGCAGGGGCTGTTTTTGTATAACAAGGGCAATATGGACGGAGCTATTGCGATGGCCGAGGGGTTGACCTTCCGTGTCCATGACGAGGCTATGGGGCATGAAAATTAGACTGTATTATAGAGCGCTATGTATATTAATCTGCGTGGCGGCAAATGTATCATACTAATGAGAGCAAACGGTTGGAGTAGCTGTAAGGGTTGTGGCCTTGATGTGATGAGCCAGACTGCGCGGGTTGAACAATGCGCTGGCCTGCAAGTATACCCTCGGGCTTGTTCCCTCTTTGGTAGCCGGTCATCCTTCACTTCCTCCAGTCACGCTCGCTCTCCACCACACTCCATCGCCGATCCTGACTTCAGCGCTATTTGGTGCGAATCGGGTCTGTTGTCATTGGAAGCGCCGGGCTTTCTAAGCCACCATGTGCCGCTCGGTCCAGCGAGATGTCGAGGTTAAACGCCGACCCGGTCATGCAGGTTTCTTCCCCACCGCATCTTCTTCACACTAGCAGCCTGTTATCGTCAAGACCCTTGCCGCCGTGAGATACTGACGATTCTGCATGGCCGAAGCCGTCACACGGCGCGATGAGGTGGGCGATTGCATGCGGTTATATACTACCCTGGTTCCCTGATTCAATTACTTCAACCAGTTGATAACTCTTTCGTCACTTGTTTAGATCGTCATAATAAATCTAACTGCATACACATACTTGATCTCCTTTACATGGTTGAAACTGAGCACGCTTCTTCTGCATATCACCGACGTCATGAATCAGTTCCAGCTATTCCCGTCGCCCTCGGAGAGCAGAGCGCCTAGGGACGTTTCACAATGGGCAAGGAAAAGACCAGCCATTAGAACGCACACTGATACAATACCCATGGAAGAGCTCCATGGCAAGAATAGCCCGACAGAAGCAGTGATCTTCAAGCTGATCGACGACACCAACTCTATCAAGCCACCTCCCAAAGCAGTCTCCAGATCAACTCCCGTCTCCATCCCGGAGACAATCCAAGAACGAACCAGGTCACCTTTGTATGATAACGTGCGACAGCGTCCGACAGAGCGAGTTGGCTCTCCGTCACATTCGGCCAGGACCAGAGAGCCTTCTCGTTCCCAGGACAGCTCACCAGCCGCGGCTCCGGTGGTGCCGATGAAGTCGAGATTTCGATATAACCTTGGTCTACCGTTGAACCAGCAATACTATCCAGAGCCCTCATACAATGGCCACCGGGAATATCCCAGGCCTGCTGATATGGTACCCCCGTCTGCTCCAGAGATCGATCAAGCTCTTGGGCCCAAGACAGTTCCTGCGAGTGTGATGAACTTTCCTGTTGGCGTCCTTGACCCAGTGGAGACATATTCATCTCAGGAAGAATTAAAGAGTCTATGGGAAGTTGCCAATGGTCAACGCCCCCGGAATATACCTGGAACATCCAACCTGCGCATTGAACGGTAAGCTGTTCATGAACTTGCTTGTGACAGATGCTGATCTTTCTAGAATTGACACTGATACCCTTGCTTTTGGACATCCCAATGCACCTTTCTACACAATGCGAACCTTAGGAAAGGACATATCCATCATACGGAGGAACCCTTCCAAGCAGGAAAGCAGTGTCCCTGTAATGAACCTGAAATTGGAGGCAAAATCCCGTCGCCAACCACCTTACGATGGACTGGTCTCCATTTTATTCCCCCGATTGGCAGCCATTCTTGCCATCGACCAAGCCACAGAGCTGGCGGAAGAGCTTCGGCTCTCAGCGTCCGAGGCAGTCCAGGCGGAAGGGGATGCACTCAAGCGAGTAGCAGCCCAGGAATCCTGCAAGCTGCTATGGAGCCAATCGAAACAGGTGTACGAGCTTCACCACCCGGCACTGAGTAAGCTTCCCGCGTTGGTTGGTGCCGCGGGCATTCCTTTGTCGCCCGTGCAGTCAAAGTATTCGGGGGTGCTTCACATTATAGTTTCCTGTCCTTCCAGGGAGGGAGAAGCTCCCACCATACTCGTCACCACGCCTCTACCAGCCAATGCTGTCGAAAGTGCTATGCCCGCTACGCCTCGCACATCCACGCTGCCCCTGACCGATACGGACGAGCCCCTGGCGTCGTTGGACTTGAGGAGCATGACGTTGACCATAGCTACTGTTGCCATTGTGGAGACGATTCCATCTCTGTATGCCATCGATTCGCTTGTTTCTGCCATACTCGCTGTGGCGGCGTCGGACGAGTCTACCAGGTGTGTTCTCGAGGGGCTAAATGTGTATTCAGCCTCGGGGAATGAATCATTTGGTACCAGCCCCGATGGGGACATGATAACCCTGGCGGAACGCGAAGACGATACAGAAGGAAGCCGGCTCTGGTCGAAGATGAAATCACGGCCTGATTCGAAACAACGGAAGTGGTATCAGTTCTGGGGCCAGTCCAAGCCGAAGAACCGAGAGATTGTGGTGGAGGAGTTCGACATGGACAAGTATGGACGGTACGGGGGTGGGTCGCGAGAGGGACAGCAGCTGCCATGGATTACGCGGGCATGTGTGCGGGTGCTGTTCTGGAGTTTGAGTGTGATGGTACACACACTGACAGCGATTGTCAAGGGGATGGCCTGGTTGGTGGTGAACTTGACTCGGTGTGTGACGAGGAGCTGAGTACACGTTATACGACCTGTGGAGTTATGATGTTATGAGGCGTTTTTCTGGGAACTATGCCATTATTCTGCGCGGAGATATTCTCCATGACATTCTTGATCATGTATATCCTAGGTATAGTTGTTGTTTGACAGCTACAGTGATGGAGCAACCATCACCACAACAATCGATACATTATCATTATAGGAATCTTATAGATAGAGTCTAACAATCCGAAAGATCGCCCTAATACTATAAAGTGTAACAATCTGACGTAGTTACACCTTGTTCACCATTCCTGAGCCTTCACTTTCTTCTTCCCGATTCCAAGCCAGATCTAGTCTCATCCATATTCTTCTATATTGATCATAGCCATCCAAGACCGCGACAACAACAACCCCCACAAAAGTATACGATCTAAGACAATCTCCCACACCGGATACCTACCAAGAACACGACCCAAAATCTGCAGTGATAAGGACTAGGTAGATACTGAGGAACAGGAAACATTCATACATACCACAAGCCACCGACCACATTCCAGTCTGCAACCCACCACCAATTAGATACCCACTAACCACCCAGATTCACATCCCAGTCGGCTGGGATGGAATTCCACAGGGATGTGCAGTCGCCACAGAGAAGGGTGTATCTATATAGACGCCTTCCATCGTCAAGATATAGCTAGAGACTTGAGACTATCGTCTACTTAACAATACCTCAGACTTGAGAAAGCAAGCAGCAGATAATACACCAAGAACAAACAGAGAACAAGAAAAAGAAAGAAAAGAATTGAAGAGAAAAATGCACACGCTTCTCTTCCTCTCGACTATATCCCTCGCCGCTGCTACAACCAACAAAGGCCTGGGGTATTTGCAGTGTGCGGTGAGTTTTCCATCCTATCCTATCCTATCCTATTCTACTTCCAATGCTATTCCATCCTACTCTCGCAATCCCATCTCTACAATACTAATACTATAAGAAATATAGTCCTCCATCGCCCGCACCTACCACAACACAGAATGCACCTCCCCCTCAGCCCTAGACTGTTTCTGCAACGCGCCCTTTAACCCAGATACCTTGGACCAGGAGACATTGGATAATTGTGCAAGTGAGGGTGTCTGTATGTCCATCTATCCCTATCCCCCAAACCTCCCAAATCCCATACAATACAATAAAAAGCCCTACTAACAAGAAAATCTATCCAATATTATAGCCCCCACTTCAATCCCCACATACATCTGCTCCGATACCACCGTCCCCGTCCCCGCCAGAAAAGGAAGCACGCCTATGATGCGCGTTGCCGGGCCCAGCAATGCATCTACTAACGATAGCTTGGAGACAAGCGACAAGGAGAGGAGTACCGCAGATACATACACAACAAGGAAGAGCAATCTGCGAACGGCACCAGTCGTCAACACTAACACCGCCAATACGGATATGAACGATGTGGATGATATGAACATGACTGCCGAGGAGATGAGGAACATGGATATGAGGCGTGCATACGCCCCAGATCCAGACACAGAGATGGATACAGATACAACAAATATAGAAGAGAACACAGATACCCAAGAAGCCACAGACACAAACACAGAACCCACTACAACAATCCCCCACCACCACAACGTCCACATGACCGACGCCTCCAACGCCAACGTCGTCTATAAAGTCTTCACCGAGACACGTACAGACTGTGCCTGTGATCTACCGGGGTATAGTTCTCCCACTGCGCCTGTTGGTGTCGAGGGCACGAATGTAAATGTCCCTGCTACGCAGACTGGGGCTACAGCAGCCACTGGAGCTAGCACGGGGGTGGTGGATGGGGTTATGGTTACTGCTACTGCTACTGCTACCGCTACCGCTACTGATACTGGTGCTGCTACCAGCTCAGCAACAGATGAGGCGGGGGGTAGTTCCTCGACGGGACTGTTTGCGACGTTGGCATCATCATCATCATCATCGGCTGGGAGTGTTGCGGGGACGTCGTCTGCGGTGGGGGCGGTGCCGAGTGGAGTTGATTCGTTGGAGAATGGGGGAGAAGGGGATGAGGATGATTATGGGGTGATGTTTACGGGAGGTGCTGGTGCTGTGGGTGGGAGAAGGTCGGTGGTGGGGATGATGGTGGTTGCGGGGTTGGCTTGGGGGTGGATACTTTCCTGAGGAGACCCTGTCTCTATTATATGTTCGTGGTGAAGGGGATGGGTTATGAGGTTTATGTATGGTGATGAATAATTATGTGCCATGTAGTATGTCTTATGTAGGTTAGTTAAATGTCGATTATGTAGCTTGATATTTCAGTCCTGATTATGACAATATACTATATCTTGATCTGCCCATTTCACATTGATTACACCGATTATGGTAATAAAATCACGCATGAATCGCCTCCTGCACCTTTGGATACAACTGCACCAACCGATAATACATCTCGGGATGATCATGCACCAAGACCTGAGGATCCCACGCCATGGCTGCAAACAACGTCTCAATACCACTTCCCACGGGTGTCATAAAGATCTGACAAATCTGCAGCCCAATGACAAATGCAAATGCCATGATAACCGCCGTGAAATCCCCATCCCGGTTATACGCCGGGTTCGTGAACTGCAAATACAAATACGCGAGCAGAGCACACACGTACGACACGAACACCGAGCCCATGGTCAATACCGGTCCCACGAGACAATCGTTGACCAGGGCATCTACACCGCGATCTTTCATCATCTTCCAGGTGTCTTTCGCGGCCGGGATATATGCTTTGCCGTAGAGGGCGATATGGCAGAATGCGTAGCGGTTGAAGAACGTGACGAACCAGTCGAGCATTGAGATAAAGCAGCCGAGGATCCAGAACATGATGCTTCCCAGGAGACTGCCCTGGGCGGCTTCCTGGCGCTGAGCGACGGAGCAGGCCTGGCGGAGCATGTTGATGATGGCGATGATGAGCGAGCCGAAGCTGATGCTGCCGAAGGAGTAGGTGGTGGCGCGGCGGAAGGCGCCTCGGGTGGCGCCCTGAGGCATGCCCTGGGGGGATTTGGAGAAGAAGTACCAGGAGCCGTAAATGCCGGCGATGGTGGTGTGGACGGTGTTTTTGATCCATTCGCTGAACCAGTACATGGCGAAGGTGACGTAGATGACCAGGCCGATGACGCGGGCGGTGCTGCAGCCGCCGGAGCGACAGGCGGGGTTTGTGCCGGTACTGTCGGGCTCGTAGGCGACATAGATGGACACGAGGGTCACGGAGAACCAGGCGGCGAAGGCGACGGCGACGAGGCCGCCGATGGTGCTGACGAGGAACATGTGGCCGTAGCGACGGGAGATGTCGATGGAGACTTCCATCATGTAGGCTGTGAAAGGGATGCGGGGGATCCAGCTGATGAAGCAGATGATGGCGAAGACGCCGAAGATGAGGAAGACAATGCCACCGCCGTATTGCTTGCGGACGAGGTAGTAAATGGCGGTGCCGAGGGCAAAGACGATGTTCAGGATACCGGTGACCCAGATGAAGAGCTTGGAGAAGTAGCGGGCGCCGAGGAAGTAGGCGTAGGAAAAGGCCAGGGCGACGCAGAGAACGAAGATGAAGAGGACGAGGGTGTTGGTGTTGAGGGAGAAGTCGTTGGATGAGTCGTAGATGCCACCCCCGCTGAAGCCTTTGTATTGCGCATAGCGATGGATCGTCACGCCCGACACGGCGACGTAGCCGAGGAAGACTGCGATGAGCTATGCTGGTCAGTCTGGTGCGGTGCAGCGCAGGAAGGGTGAAGTGAGAATGAAGTTACCAAGAGCCCAGCCCAGATGTCATTATACTTGGGGCGCTCGACTTTGAAGGCCTCGTCGAAGCCATACACGGCTTGGTTGTAAGTCGGCGGCGGCCCCTGTGGCGGTCCCGGCGGTTTGGGTTCGGGCCCTTGATAGTTGCCATTGTATTGGTTGGGAGCCGGTTGGCCTTGATAGTAGTTGTACGGCTGTTGCTGAGGCTGGTCGCCAAAGCCCTGAGGAGGGTTGTAGTAGCTGGATGTCTGGCCGCTCATGGTGCTCTGTGTGTATGCGTGTGGTGTGGAGGTGATGACGAGGGGAAGTAAGGAAGCCAGGGAGAAAAAGGCGAGCGCAAGGGGAGCAACGACGTGGATGGTTACACTGCAGCAGCTCTGCTGGCTCGAGTGCGTCATCGAGAGCTGATCGCTGATCACCGCCCAGACGGAGGATTGATTCCACGGATCCCCTGAACTCAATCCCTCCCTCTATCTACGCCCAAGACCAATGCGATAATATCAATGTCACTCGTAGATATTTCTATGGAGGTATGTATGTACATGTAACATCGTCAGGTCGTCAGCCATCCCCGCACGCATGCGAGACCCCTTGACCACTTGACCATCGACGATGCTCGACGCGTCGGCCATTAAAGATTAAAAGATCCAGATGGAGAGAGTATGGTACAGGCATGAGGGCCGGCTGAACTAACACGAAACAAACAAGCTGCTGCTGGGGTATCAATAAAGACATCGCTCCTCCTATCGAAATGCATGGTTCCGCATGTGCCGCCACGAATCGCCAATCTTGCGCTCGATGCCGGGGATGGGCGTGCGCGATCGACCGGGCCACTCGTCCGTCGCCGCCTGGATCTGGCCCTTGTTCCATGCTCGCGACCGCCGCATGTTCTCGTGTCGCACCGCCGCCCGTCGCGCTGCTCTCAACTCGTCGATGCGCCCCTGCCCAACCCGGTGCCGTCGAATGAAACAGTCATCCAACAGTGCGTTGGCATCCAGCAACTTCTTCGGAACCGCCTGCACCACCTGGAACACCTCCATCGGATCGGACACGGCCATAATCTCCCGCTCGCACGCCTTGAAGATGGCCAACGACACCCGGAAGAACGTCTTGGACCCTTCATAGAAGAATACATCCCACACGCGCAGCGTCGTCTCCAAAGGCAACGTCCCGATGAACACCGACATGAGCCAGTTCGTCAGCCCCAGCGTGATATCGGGCAGACGCGACGTTACCGTCAGCGCCGGGGCCCGCGAGCCCCCGCCGAGCCCGCTGCCCGCAATCTTGTTATACACGTGCGGCGACGTCTCCTTGAGCAGAACCATCAGGATCCACAGATCGATGTTGGCGCCCTCCAGGCTGATCTCATGCGTGCTCGGGAGATACACCGAGCTGATGATGTGCAGCATCCAGAATGCCTTCTCTTCCGGCAGGAACAGAAGCAGCATCCCCGTGATGAAGTTGAGCGACTGCGTGTATCCGATCTGTGGGTTGTGCACTGCAAATGCATACAGCACGCGGCGCAGAGATTGGATCATCTGCGTCTCGACCGTGACGGACGCATGCTTCGGGTTGCTGCTGCCAGCGCCAGCGCCAGCGCCAGCACCTCCGAACTGGTCGGCCGATTCGGGTTTGAAGTGGATGTTGTCTGGAAACGTTCGGTGCAAGTCGCGTTCAATGTGCTCCTTGTCGTCGTTGCTCGGGGACTCCATCGCCTGCCGGACCAGCTGGTCGTAGAGCCCAGGGTTCCGGTTCAGGTGCTCGTATCCCCCGGCGTAGAAAAACCAGGCCGCGCCCCGGTACTCCGACGGGATGCCCTTGCGCACAATCCGCTTGACCTTGTTCGACTTTGGCGGGAAGGACATCGGATCCGTGACTGGCAGACGGTTCTCTCGGAGCAGTTCCACCCACTTGATTCGCCGGGTGGCTGCAAAGTCGGAGTAAGAGCTATGCCATGCCTCATACTGTTCTAGAGTCACATGGTGAGTCGCTTTCCGGAATCCGTACCGGTCACGAGGGCCCAGGCCCGGGAGTAAGGCCGGAGGCACCTCCCCGGGCAGGACCACCGTGGTTTCTTGACGTTCACGCGGGGAGGGGGATTTCAATGACGGCTCGTTCGGTGGCTCTTCCAGTACTTCTTCCAATGGCTCCTCCGGCATCACATCGCTGTCATACCGTTCGCCCAGGGACCCTCGCACAGGTGCATCCAGCTCTGGAAGCGGCGGCACGGGTGGAAGATCCTCGGTGGGATCCAAGTCGGGCGAATGCTCATCAGAAGTGTGGCCGTCGTCGAACGTCATTTCAGTAGGCGGGCGTGGACTCCACGGTCTGGCTTTGTCGTCATCATAAAACCCTCCGTCATCATACAGCCCCGGAGATCCTGGCTCCTCTGTCACATCGCTAAAGCCGTCGAGATACATGGATATAGCATCCTCCACACTCATGCCGCCATCTTTCTCATATGGACCGTCGGGGGTGTCAGGAGACAAGTCGGTGATCGAGCTGCTCTTGGTGAGGACGCTGCTGCGCTCCGTTCCGCTCGCATGCTCGATACTGGACCGCGAGGTCATGGCAGAGTTGACACTGGAGCGGAGTGCATCTTGCCCGTGCGAGTCCACATAGCTGCCCGGAGGCACGATGCGAGGCATTGGCAATCCATACGAGTCATCTCCGTACCGTTCCCGGGAGTGATGGGGTCTTGGACGCCGGCTGTGTAATTTGGAGGTGGACATGGAAATGCGCAGTCCGGGTGCGCCTGGCGGATTCTTCCGAGGAGGTTGACGCTCCATGTCGGCCTCTCTTGGAGCATATACTGGACGGCGACTGGGCGACACAGGGAATGTGGGGGTACGGCTGGCGGGTTTGCGGATGATGAACTCATCGTCATCATCTCGGCCGTAAGGGGACGGGGAGCGCCATGACTCTCCTGCAGGTACAAACGGAGGCTGAAGTCGTGGGGATCGAGGGACTGGAGGCGGAGGAGGATGGTGGGGAGGAGGAGGACGAACGCCGTCGGCGGTCGAGGGGCGCGGAAAGGGAGGATTAAGTCTTAGAGGATCCAGGCGGGGAGGGTTCGGGATCCTGCGACGGCTGGGGATATCATGCGCGCCTGCAAGGGGCGGATATCGAAAGTCTCCATTTCCTGTGACCATGGCCACGAGCTGATAAACCCCAGTTCCCGCTGGACATTTGTCGATGGATGAAGAACGAACAGGCGCAGTCGAAGACCGAGTCAGGGGCGAGGATTGTAGATAAGGCTGGCGGAAATGAAGAGAAAAAAAAAGAAACGAGAGGATAAGCGCTGTGGTGAACGAGTGAACGAGTGAAGAGGGCGAGTTTGCCCGACAGGCGCGAAGTGAAACGAGCGGAGGAAAGAAACGGACAGGTTAAGAATAGTAAGTAGAAGTAGTAGTAGTAGTAGTAGTCAGTTCACCCCGGCAGCCCACGATGCAGCGACTAGTCCATCAGCCAGTCTCACGATCCTGCCAGAGGGTCAATTCGAGACTTGATCTCATGGCGGAACAGGAGAAAGGAAGAGAAGAAGAAGAGGAAGAAGAAGAAAAGCGACGACGAGCCGAAAGGGAAAAGGGGAAAAACGCTGCGGGCCTCGATCGAGCCTAGCGCGGTCGATTTCCGTTGAAGTCGCAAAGAGCCAGTTGCGTTGGTTCGGTTTTTACTTACGGCCGGACCCTGTCCGGTAAGGTCCAATTTCACCGCTAATTTCAGGTACCGTATTCCCGTTACCTCTGTACACCAACAGGGTTTCAGCCGGCCGCCAGGATGAGATCAGTCGGACGGACGGCGTTTGAGGTTGATGATCAATCAAGCTGGTGCATGGTCCTCGAGTTGGAAGTACGGTGAACGGGGATGCTGCATACATACATGAACTCTCTCTCATAGGCTAATAGGTACAGACAAAGTAGAATCTCATAATGCCTTTGATTGTTCTCCTGCCCACGGGTTGGTTACACAAAGGTTGCATGATTGATCTCCACGCCTCGAAGCCAGTCACAAGAGGCTCTCAACCTCCATCTAGTTACACTTTATACATAGCATCTGCTACATACTACTGCACAGACTACTCCGTAGCGGGTATACATCCACGGAGATGCCTACTCGACCATGACAGGTCACTCACTGCATGTCGCCATGGCAGCTGCAGCCGCCGTGACGTTATGTACGGGGAGACACTGGATACATCTGCCAACCACCTATCCCTGCCATTGGGTCCGCCCCGGTCCGCCTGGGGACCGGATGGATGCATTGCATACCGTTGGATGATAAACGATCAGCCAAACTGGCTGCCTGGATGGCAGCGATCTGATGCCAACGGCCATGACGACTGGCGCTGGGCTTCCTTGGTACGGAAAGCGAAAAACCGGTTTGGCGCAATACCCAGTACCGGGCGGAGTCGGTTTCAGCTGCCCCTAGTCGGGTCCCACCCGCCGAAGCGCCAAGGTTCGATTCGCTCGACAGCTGCTTGCCGTTTTAGTTCATAGACAATCTGTTTTATCCCTTCTCTGAGTTCTGACTCTCGCGGGATCCACCTCGTTATGTATGTCCTTCCGAGTAAGACCGGCTGCTCTTTCTCTACCCTCCGAAGAACTGGGTTCCCAACCGGCCAGGGTTCACGCCGTATCATTCTATACTAATTCCTTCGGGGTTCGCGACGCCCTCACATGATTCTAGCGGGGCTCGATCGTCCCGTGATGCGGCCGCGCCCCACCAGCACCTACTGCTTCGGGAACTTTTCCCTAAACCTAATTCGATAAAGTTTGATGCTCAAGGCACCGTATCGCTTCACTTTAGCACCAACCGAAGGCAACCAGGCATTTCTCCTCGGCCGTATCTAGTCCCGTCGTTCGGCTCATATCTGATCTATCGCTTACCTCCAGTGCATTGCGCCTCCTCTCATGATATAAACGGGGTGGATGAATCTCGCGCATGCGTGGCTTGGCCTCCCAAATTTGGATCGTAAGATACTTTCACTAAACCGAGACACACTTGACACACCTGCGCGGCTACGGGGCTGGTACTTAGCCTTGCTCCGTTGCTTCGCCGAGATGCTACTATCAGAAAACCCAGTGGAATACTATTGATGTCAACGGATGTCAAGAAGCTCTTGGTGATCCCTGATCGGTAATCAAATCTCAGTCTCTAGTGTGTCCCGAATGGGATAATGCCATTAACTGGTGGGTCTCCTGCGCGTCATGGCAATGACGAACGTGTTCTCGACCAGGAAATATAGTCCCAGAGGGCGGCTCAGTCGAGATTGCAATGCCTCAGTTGGCCTCGATAGGGATGATGCCAAGTTTTTTTTCTGTCAAGACGTTAGGCTTGGCCTTCACTGCCTTGCATTTATTTTTAAAACTGGATCTGGTTCGGATCCCTGGCGACAGGGAAGAGTCCCACCCCCAAACTCCTGGTTGATTATTGCGCCGTTCGTGTCACTTTCACGTTCATGTGTTTTTGTCGCACGAACCATGCATTGACCACCTCCCATTCGGCTTCCGGCTCCGTCAATTCAACCTGTGAGTTGCACACATCAGCCAACGTCCAACAGGTCACATATGGTAGAGCATGGGAGCGCACATACCTCATATGCCAAGAGCAACGATGGTATCAGTTTATATATCTCCAACAAACTGATATTCTTCCCAATGCAGGTTCGGGGGCCAGCCCCAAACGTCAGCGTCGCCCCTAGCATATTCTGCCTGCGCGCTTGGAACTCCGTTTCAGATTCACCGTTACCCCGCAGCCAACGCTCAGGAATGAAGTTTTCTACCTCCTTTCCAAAAACGGTATGGCGATGAATTATCCACGGGTTGACGCCTACAATCGTCCCGGCTGGGAGAAAGGGGCCACTTGGCAGTTGGAGGCCTTCCGCAGGGACCACCCTCTCCAGAAGAAGTCCTACGGCAGAGTGCAGACGGAGAGCCTCCTTGATGACTGCATCGAGATAGGGGAGTTCTTGGCTTTGTTTCCACGATACGGGAACGGTAATCCTCCCTGCTTGAAGCGCCCTACGCAGCTCCTCCCGAAGCTTGCTCAATATTTCGGGATGTTTCAATGTGTAGTATAAGACTGCTCGGAGCGAGATGGCAGTTGTATCAGATCCCGCGTTGACGTTGCTGACCGTGTAGGAAAATACCTGGGTATCGTCAACGATGTCGGGGTGAGTAGTTTTGGCTTGGAGGAAGCGGGTCAAAAAGTCCCTTTGACGTCCGGGGTAATCATCCGATTTACTCTCAGACTGAGACAGTCGCTCATGCATCCGATCGCGCGCAAAGCGTGCAACAGCACCAGTGGAGCCGCCTCGGATGAGCTACCAGAGAGGGTTCTTCTTTAAGACATCGTCTAGCCAGGGCATCTGGCCGATCTAGACATTGACGGCTGTCAGCATAGATGAGATAACATCAGCATGCAACCGACCTTTCCTACATAATCGAGCGTTTTCTCCAACGACGCGATGATCCCCTCCACGTCACGGCCCTGCTCAAGGAAGCCCAGCTGTTTGCCGAACGTCATTTCGCCGATGACATCGAATGCGTCTGCGCATATCAGTCTCCTTCCGATCACAGAGCCACCGGTCCTCTTACAATATTGCAACCATACAGCAATATCAAACGCCCTGTTCTTCTCCGAAAACTCGTCCAACCGCGTAAATAACGTCAGGATGGTGCTATCGACGAACGGCTCGAACTCTGCGACCGTACTCATCGAATATGCCGCCGACACTGGTCGTTTAATCTTTGCATGGAAGTCCTCATCGAGAGTTGTGAACAGAGTTTCAGTCGACTTGCCTTTTGCAAGCTGCTGCTGGACACGGTAAAATCCGGTCTATACCACCACTCAATTAGCCCACAGAATCCCCAAGAACACCGCCAGAAAAACATTGGAAGTATGCTTACCTTCTTATACCCTTTCTTGATCCCATAAATCACCTTCAAAGCATCTAGGTTGGCCACACTAACCACCTTCGGTCCCAACCGCACATACTCCCCATGCTCCTGATGCAATCGATCAAGAGTCACCTCGGGTCTTCCCCGCGCGACATCCACAAACCGCCAAACATTCGATATCTTGGCCAGAAACGGGCCCGGAATTCGGACTACCCCAGGAGTGAAATAATTTCGCGTAAAATGTACAATGACGATAACTAAACCTAGCTCTGCGATATGTGTTGAGATGAACGGAATGATGTTGGAGAGGATCGCCATGTTGCGTGCACTTGTTCACTTTAAGCTTGGCTCTTGATTGGGAAAATTAGTTGGTATCCTAGATGAAATATGGAGTAAGTATGTAAGTAGGTAGAAAGAGAGAGCAGACTGCCCTCTCACTTATCTATTTACTTATTTATCGAAGACAGTATCCTTTAACGGTTCTCCGCATAAGAGTGGAAAGATTCCCGTTCTTTGTTTTGGGGATGACAGTATTACCGAGGCTGCAGCTGCAGCTCGCCGTTTGGGGGTTGGGATGGATAAGTTATGAGGGGTTTTGGTGGTATTAGAGTGCATATCGGTGATTGTCGGCTTTTTGTTCATATGCAGGGGACGTCGTCATACGGGGTATGGGGTAAGTAATATTAACATGGGTAGAGTGTGCCTGGTTTTTGAGTCTTCTACACTTCAAGGTGGAATGGGTTTGTAAATTGCTTTCTATGTTCGATTGAATGGCATTAGGCGTGAGTAAATGGAAGGGGGAAACGGTGCCTCTACATCATGATGGCAGTGCCATACTTCTGTCCGAGAAGATACAGCAAGGATATGGGTGCTATCTTTCCGATTGATACTATTCACGAACGCAGCCAGGAAATGCGAATGCCTATGCAGATCTTCCTACGTATATATCTATTTTCGTGTCCTTCTCCCGCCGTCAAATGATGCTAACAATGCCCCATGCTAGTGTGAAACAAACAAGTTCCTTTCATTTCGCCAGATTATATCTCGCAGCCCCGTAGTTCCAGATGCATTCTCAGTTCCAGAAGGGGGCAGAGCACCTCCTGCGCCACTCCGTAGACCACAGCCCACCTCATGAAGTTGTGGCATACTTGCGCGTCCACTCCTTCGCAACCTCATCGTACCGCTTCCGGTCATTCTTGTATTGTTCCGCAATTCGTCCCTCCACGGCATCATCGGGCATGGGTTCTGCGAGCAGCTGACGTGCAAACTGCAGCACAGCCTGGATCCGGGAGCTCGGTTTCCATTCATCTGCGCGGAGCATGCCCAAACACATGCTTCCCTTGTCGTCGTTGGTTACGTTGGGGTGGTAGATCTTCGTCTTGAAGGAGACTGTTGGTGGTTTGAAGGGGTATTCGGTAGGGAGGGAGAGGTTGAGGAGAAATTTGCCGTTCTATGGTAGGAAGTAACGTCAGTGAGGGTCGTTGTGGTGAGTAGAGCAGTAGGTAGGAACTCACATGGTAGGGGGACCCTTCAGGTCCGTCCATGTATACGTGCCATGTGTAAAGGTTGGATTCGTCGGCCAGCTTCACCACAATACCATCAGGGGGGATTCGACAAGCTCGGCAAGCTCCTGTGAGTCACGTGTCAATTGTGATCTGTCGTGTGCGGTGAGGAAGATGATGCGGAACATGATCGCATTTGCTCTGTGCTGCTTACCTTGGCTATCCGCTTCTGGCTTCCCATGGTGGATATCTAGATCTGATAGATGCTGGTGTGGTTGTGGGTGTGGGAAGGAAGAGCGGGGTAAGGAATCGAGGGTAGGTTGATGGCGGGACCGGACAGGGGCTTTTGCGAAACGTAAAGTCAGCCAAGCATCAACCGCACGGAGAAATCAGTTCCAGTTCCTCTGAAGGTTATCGGTGAATGACGGAGGGGGAGGAAAGGAAGGAGGAGCTGTGCTGCGAAGCTCCTTTGGCATGGCGGGGCGGGTCAGGCGGGGCGGAGGATCGGCGGCAGTGGCAGTGGAAGACGTCAGTCAGCGTCGCTTACGGCCAAGAGTAGTACTTTCTTTCATTCTTCAATCTTGAACACAACGACAGACATACATACAGTTAACCAGGAAAAGAATATACCGCTCCAACCCGCTTGAAAACCAGACTAACAATATAAACTCATGATTCACACTACACAGGAGATGACATCCCATGCGCGTCCTTCTGGGTGTGGTTGGCTGTCCCAACTTCCCAGTACTTCTCCTTCCTGCCCCTTTTCGTGATGAGACCGACAATGTCAAAAGGATCAACCACGGTCAGGATCACGGGCCGGGGATCATCATAACCAGGTCCTTCAATTTCTGTGACCCCGTCCGTCGCCAGATATATTTTGTTGGAGCGTGGAAGCCATCGCATCGGATGGAAGACATTCAGCAGGGTGGTGTTGGCATACATCACAACAGCCTCGAACACCCAGAAGAACCACTCATCCTTGAGAATTGGACTGATATTGTTGCCGCTAAAAGTGTTGATGCTCGCAGCGCTAAAGTATTCCACGGTCCGAAAAATCGTGCGCACGGTAATCAGGGTGCAGCTGCAGTACAGCACATACAAGGCTCGTTTAATCTTGGCATTCAAGACTCCCCCACGATGGCAGTTGTAGTGGAATCTGGAAGCAAGGGCCACAAACGCTGCCATCAACACAAGTTGCAGGATCAGCGCTGCTTTGAGCAGTGCTTCGCCGGTGTTTCTTTTACCTTCGGTCGCCTCGGAATTAGCGACCAGCGCGGCGCCGTTACCTGTGATGGCTTCGATCACCGCACCCACGGCAATAAAGGTGGTGAAGACCCGACCAGGATGAATCGGCGAATGGTACGGAATGTAATAAAGGATGCGACCCAGAGTAAAGTAGTTGGCACCCTCATAGACCGGACTAGACAACAGTCAGCAAGGACATCCATTGACACTATACGTCCGCGAATACTTACGGCCCGGCTAACAATAGGACAGTGCTCGCGATATAAAGACCCACGTTGTCCCACTGCCCGAAGGCACCGATGATACGCGTCACAAAGCCTGCTGTAAAGAGAAGAGCAGACCAGGGTAGGAGACCAGTCACTTTCCATGACTTATACATACTGCAAACACAGTTAGGCGCTAGCTTGAAGATACCTGGGGCTGGATACATACCAACACTGGTAAGCGTGTAACATCCCCGAGACGGCGAACAGGATTGCGAAGGATATGGGTGCCCCTTGAGTAGGGGCATAGTACCAGAGGCTTCCCTCTTCTTCTTAGTGTTAGTAGATATCCAATGGCCGATGGACTTGAAGAAAATGCATACGATAGGGGGATCTTTTCTCAAGCATGGTTGCGCCCTTGATCTGACTGTCTGAGACAAGGAAGATATTGGCTACAGCAATAATCGCCAGAGATGCTTGATGGGGTTGTTTGGTTCAGATGTGCTACTTTTTCTTGCTTCATTCCATCAGAGCCTTCCTAGAAGTATATATACTGCACCGACATCTGCATCTTTGGCTGTGAAGCACAAGCGAAAACGAGCATACCGTTTTGGGTAAGCGTCAGATCCAGAGTGTTGAACCTTGGGAATGGCCTCAACTCTAATGTGAGACGACCAGTTGACTACTATCTACCCAGCACCAAGCAGCCTAAAACCCTCAATACTAACTTGCACGGCTCCACCTGTGATGGCTGATGGTTGATCATCACATGGGACTCCCACGTTGGAGCACTGGACTGGCTCCTGATGGCAACTCGTAGCTGCTGGAACCGTCGCGTTGGACCCTGACCTGAACAACGCCTGGGATGGAAGGGCCAAGACGAAGGAATACGAGCACTGGAGCAGGGCTGAGTCGGGCCAGAAGGGTGGGGCAGCAGCTCGTATCTGGTCCGCCACTCAGAGTAGACCCTGACCAGGTGATGCTGCAATTTTGGTGCCTGGCAGAATAGGCACTCAATACGGCTTACCTCATCTGAAACCAGGTGTTGTCAGGACAACACGGGTCCAAACCCAAAGGGGCAAAGTCAACATACCGGGGACGTGATTGCTGGCCTGGACTCTTGCCTTCTCCAGCTTCGATTGTGCTTCGATCGGACCCCCATATCGCCCAAAAGACGTACGACAACTCACTCCGACGCCAATCTATTCAACCGAATGTGAAAAGCCCACGTGGATAGCTTGCCATCATGAGCTCCACCAAGTCCTCCCCAGCATCCCTGTTCCAGGTCTACCTCCGCCTGCGGCCCCCGATGGCCCAGCACGTCCAGGATCAGGCCGAACGATGCTTGACAGTCGAGTCGCCCGGAACAAACGTCATTGTTGAAGATGGCCTCGAGGCACCGGCCTCATTCTCTACTCATATCACTCTGCAGCCGCCCGTCGACTCCAGAAAGCGTGCAGTTGAAAGGTTCGGTTTCACCAAGGTGTTTGAAGAGTCGGCATCCCAGCTGGACGTCTTTCATGGCACTGAACTGGAGTCTATGGTTCGTGGGGTGCTGCTTGAAGGCAGGGATGGCCTTATTGCGACGTTGGGCGTGACGGGTAGCGGAAAGGTCTGCTACACCGCAATCCGTGGATGAACATGTGCTGACGAGGATGACCTGTAGAGCCATACAATCCTGGGCTCGAAGACCCAGCGAGGAATTACGCAGATGAGCCTTGATGTGATCTTTAAATCTTTGGCCTCAACAATCAGGCCACTCGACAATTCTATCAGCCCTCTTCTCCTCTCCACCGTGGCCGCCTCAGACGTATCCGAGTCCCAGATGTTTACAGCACCGACGTTTCTCGAGGCCGTATATGGTGACCCCACAGAGCGTGGAAGAAGTTCTAGAGCCCAAACCCCAATGAGCACTGGAAGGGCCAACACCCCTATGACGGTATGGAGCCCACCCCCCAAGAACCCATTGCAAGGCACCGCACGGTTCTCCCCGTTGGTCACCACCTGCACTGGACCCTATCCCAGGATATACAGCGGATCGCCCTCACGATCAAGCTACATCAATCCCATTATCATGCACCCTATTTTGAGAGAAAGGATGAAGCAGCAGTCATCAGTTCAGCCAAGTTTGAGAGAAGTACCTCGCGCTAATACATTATCTCATACTATACAGGATCCCATGCCGGCTATTATCTTCCCTCGTCGCAATATGCCCCAACGTCCTGGCAATGCGCCCCGCTCGCCAGATGTCAGTCACCTCACCATGGAGCTGAACCCGCATTCAGAATATGTTGTGCTAGTGTCGATGTACGAAGTTTACAATGACCGCATCTTTGATTTGCTGTCACCTGCTGTAGCACCTGGCCAGGGGAGCACTATGTCTCGCCAGGGAGGAAATGCGCAGAAGGACCGACGAAAGGCACTGTTCTTCAAATCCACGGAAGGCTCCCCTGATCGCAAGATTGTCGCAGGACTGCGTAAGATTGCGTGCAGCACCTACGAAGAAGCCTTGTCAGTGCTCGAAGTAGGCCTTACCGAGCGCAAGGTTACAGGAACCGGTGCCAACAGCGTCAGCTCCCGTAGTCACGGATTCTTCTGCCTAGAAGTCAAGAGAAGAATGCGGAACAAGCGAACTGGTGAAGAAATGTGGATAGGCAATACCCTCACAGTAGCAGATCTTGCTGGTGAGTAATGACGCTTCGCATACTCCGGCCAAGCTAACATAAATAGGTTCCGAGCGCGCGCGAACTGCGAAGACGGCTGGCTCGACTCTTGCCGAGGCCGGCAAAATTAATGAGAGCTTAATGTATCTTGGACAATGTCTTCAGATGCAAAGTGACATTCAGGACGGGAACAAGGTATGTGACCAAATTCTCGGATGTCGATCATCGGATCTTGTTGACACAAATAGGCGGCCATGGTTCCGTTCAGGCAATGCAAGCTTACGGAGCTACTCTTCTCGAATTCTTTTCCATCTTCCAATCAGACGTCTGGTTTTAATCGCCGCCCACAGAAAGCCATCATGATTGTGACCGCCGATCCTATGGGAGATTACAATGCCAACTCACAGATTCTGCGCTACTCGGCATTGGCTCGTGAAGTTGCCGTGCCCAGAGCCCCTTCGATTGCCGAATCTATCTTGTCTAGCACGCTGGGGTCTCGTCATGGATCTACCAGTGGACGCAATACTCCGAGCCCCAGCACGAATGAAGAGCTCGAGAAGGCTGCCGTAGAGATCGCGAGACTGACGGCCGAGACTGAATCTCTTGCCGTAAAGCTGGCCGAAGAGGAGATTCTGAGGGCGGACGTCGAGATGAGATTGAAGGCTAGCGAGGAGAGATGCATCCTGATTGAACAGGAGGTGCGCGAGGAATGCTGGAATGAAATGGACGAGCGAATGGAAGAGGAGAGAAAGAGGTGGCAGAGTGCCTGGGATCAACAGGTAGGATTGTTCAGACGTCCCATCAAAGGTTCTTACTAATTGTGATAGGCCGGGTTTAACGACGAGCATCTGGACAAGAAGATCGAAATCGTGTCCCGAGGATTCCAGAGTAAGCTTCAATCGTCTGTGCTCTCCCTCAATTGTACTGACATTTCCTTTCAGTTCACGAAGATCCTCAGCCATCCTCAAATGAGCGGATCGAGGATCTCGAGTTCGAAAACGACCAGCTCCGCAGCAAAATTGCTACCTTAGAGCGCGAGCTGACGTGTCGGTCCCCTACCAAGAAGCCCAGGTCCAAAAATACTCTCGAGACTTCTCGCAACTCTAACATCCTCGGACGCGAGAGTGACATCGAGGGCGCACTTAAACGCATGGACCAGCTGAAGCTTGCAGACAGCATGTTCTCTCCAGTCCCGCAGACCAGTTCCCCTGGAAAGAGGCAGAGAAAGATGGCGACTCGGAAATGGGACCTGGCTCCCGAAGAAGACATCTAAGTCATCACTGCGGTCTCTCTTCTGTTGTGATTTCACAGGATACCTTAATTGTGCATGATTATGGATTTTACGGTCGGAAAAGGGTGTATTGGGTGTTTTGGCTGATTATTACGGGGATACCATGGTTTCTTCATGTTGATAATCATAATAATCTCTATGATACATGCATGATTCACACTTCACGTCGGCCCTACAAAAAACCCTAGATGCTAGTGTCTCCTAAACGCCCGCCGAACAACATTTCACATAACACAGAATCCGAAAGCACAATCATAGTGTTGTTGGTAATGTCCTGCTAGTTCGATGGATTCGATAATTCATCCCACCTCACGATAACAAGGCTTGTCTAGGATTCCATTGGTTCGGGTTCAGATTCATCTTCGCTTTCCTGGTCTGTCCCTGGAATCTCGGCCTGCTCGGCCTGTTCAGCGTCATCGTCGACATCTTCGTCGTCGTCGCCTCCGTCACCGTCACCATCACCGTCTTCGCCGTCATGTAGACCTTCCATGTCAACAGTGTCATTTGGTTCGCCATTGTCTTCCTGATCTCCTTCGTCCTCATCCTCATCCTCGCCCTCGCCCTCGCCCTCGCCCTCTATTTCTTCGTCCCCACCGGCTTCATTCTCTTCGTCACCTTCCAGTTCATCGTCATCGCCATCTGCAGTGTCTTCGACTTCTTCCACCATAGTGTCGCCTTCACCTTCTATAAGCTCGGTATCGCCCTCTCTTTCTCCCTCCTCTTCTAGATCGCCTGTAATCTCGTGCGTCCCTTCCAGTTCCGACTCGGGGTCTATAGACCCCCGATCGTCAAGGTTAGGGAACAATAATTTGCGCTCGGTTGTCAGCTTGGATAATTTCTCGTCATCAATTTCGCTGAGCTCGCTCTCATCATCTGCGCTATCGTGCAAGCTGTTCGGAATGTCGCTCTGTTGTCCGGCCCCGAGTTCTTCGGTAGCCGGTTCAAGAAGATCAGGTTTGATCGGCTTGGGAGCGGAAGTTGGGGTAGCCTCGGAAGTGTTGGCCTGTTCGGCTTCTGTAATCGCAGGGGCTTTGGCGGTGGGAACGCGTGGTGCGACTTTACGGTTGACAATTGTCTCGGCTCGCTTTTGGATATCGCGTCGTGCGATACCCTTTGTACGACCGCGAGGGGCGGGCGCCTCGGACGCCGGGGCTGAGGTCGGAGGGGTAGGAGTGTCGGCGACACCGTCACTACCCATCAGGAGGTGATCAACCTTCATCCTCTCCTTGTTTTCTTCGTTGGCTTGCTCGATGACTTGCGGCATGTTGACTTCATACAATCGGGCATAGAGATCTGCAATGAGATCTTCGAGTAGCGAGACCTTCATCAGGTTATTGTTCAGCTTCTTCAGCTCGATAGCGTCCCGAAGCAGTTCGAGAAGAGATGGACTCTCCAGTGACAGCTGCGAAAGTTCCTCTAGGCGGGCAGTGTTGGTAACGAATTCTTCCCATCCAATGGGCTTGAAGACGCCGTCTTCATGTCCTTCGCTGATATGACCAGCTCTTCTAATCACTTTGGCATAGGTGAGAGAGGCATCCTCCCAGAGCTTGCCGTGGTTGATAAAGTCACCCTGTTTTTTCCGCACTCGGCGCAGTAATTGGTCGAGGTTGACTCGATCATCGAGCTGATCGAGAAGACTGACAAAGAAGTATGCGTAGCGGGTGGTGTAAACGAAGTGCCGACCAGGGCGCTCGAATTCGGGCCTCCAAACCTGGATTGTCATTGTCTTGGTGAATATTTGTTGGGTGAGCTCATTCTTCGCGGCTGCAGCTGCAGCCGGAGAGTTCTTGTCGTCATCGTAAACGACGTGTGCAGCCTAGAGGAGGTAAGCCATTGCTCGAGATGATGGGGTGGTAGATAGATATGCATACCCTGACAGCCATACGGTGATGCCAATTCGACTTATCTGCACTCTTCAAGTTTCGCAGTACATCGAGGATATATCTTTTCCACGCCGTCTGGTCTTCTGGGGGTCGCACCTTGCGAGCCCAAGGAGTGGCTAGAAGCGTTTTGCTTCCCTCTGCGGCCTGAGGAAGAATTAGCTAGGCTCCAAAGTTACGAGTGGACATTCGCCTACCGTTAGATCACCGCGATGCACAAGCTTATGCACTATGGATACCAGCTTATAATGAGGTTCGAAAATAGGATCCGAGCGCGAATCCTTCCGTTGCGGAAGGGCATCGATGGCATCAAGCAGCGAATCCAGGACCACGTCAACATCGATTCGTGTGAAAGTATCTCTTACAGATTCATCACAACTATACATCTTCCAGAGACATTTGCTCAGCATATAATGAGTCCTAAGTCGCTGTTAGTCTTTTACCATCATGCCCGTGGGAGATCAACACACATCCAGTTCTTGGGCTTGTCAACAAGGGCACGCTTAAGTAGATAGCTCGCAAGGTTCCAGACAGTATACAGCTTCATCTCTTGGAAAGGCCTCCCTTCATACATGCGCTGACTTTCCTCGTTGCTGAAGTGCCGCGTGAAATCGGCTAGACTGAAAGCCCCCATGGAAAGTGGCGCACGGGAAGAGGAGTATAAACGGATACCGAAATCCGTGAACAAATCTGAAAGCATGGCACGAGTCTCGAGAGTTGGGGCTGAGTGTTTGATCGCCGTTGCAATGGCCATGGCATAGCAATGTATTGCATTGCGCTGCCAAGTGACCAGCTCCATCCGATTGTTATTGATCTTGTCGGCGGACCAGGTAATGTCTTCCTCTAGCTTTGAGTCGTACGTCTGAGCAAGTCGGTACCAGGATTCCCATCTTGTTGTTCCGTGCTCCAGATCTTGTCTAAACCATGTGATGGCATCATCAAGGTCGGTAGTCGGTACAGGATTCAGACGCTTCTGGGAGCGAAATTTGGTTAAAGCAGCATGACCCAGAAGGAAATACCAGCCGTTCTGGGCGATAATCGCACTCTCCGCAGGTACGGGAATCAACGGAAGATCTGCAACTCCCTGGATGGCACGGAAGATTTCCGAAGGATTCAAGGGAGACTTCAGGTATGCAGTGATAATCCGCTTGTTGTATGATAGCGGAGGCGACGACTTTGTAGTACCGATGGCTTGCTGCATCTTATCAATTGTGGACTTCAGCTCTGACTTGGACAAATCTTTGATATTCATCTTCTTAGCCTGCCTCATGACGAAGTCTACCATGACGATAGCCGTGGAGCGGTCTAGCTTCTCGGGAGGACATCCATGGTCATACAATAGACCGTCTACAGGCGACAACTTGATACCGTAGATGTCGTACAGGATCTGACAGATATCTAGTTCAACGTCCTGTTTCACATCTAGAGTGAACAGCTCGGACCTGACCAATTTGAGGAATTGCTTGTGGGAGAACCTGCACATCCTGCGGATGCCGAGTGCATTATGGACGGATCGTAAGTAATGTATACGATCTTCCAAGGGGGTTTCGAACGCTTCATCATTCTGCGCGATGGCTTCTTTTATTAGCGTATATTGCAGGATCCAACAACGGACCTGCATTTCGCGTAGCTTGTCCTTGAGGCTTTCCAGGGATTTCGCCAAAGCCCCACGGAGATCCGGGCCCGAAAGTTTTCCAACACGAACCAAATCCTCGTACAATGCAAAGCTATGCAAAAGTTTGGTCAAATGAGCCACTGCGGACATTGACGACCTCAGATGGTCCATGTCAAAGCACTCATATGCCTTGTCTGATTCGTGCAAGATGGTTGTTACAGCCTTGTTCAAGATGCCGTCAAGTGATTTCAGCCACCTAAGCAGGGTGATCTGTCGGTGCTCACGGGGTTCCTCAAGATGTGCTGGACTCCGGAGCTCTCTCAGAATTGTCTCGATGCTGCGCAGGTAGCAAGACACGACCTTGGGAGGGTACTCGATCTTTTTGTATGCGTCTTGCAGCCTCCTCCAGAGAAAAAGTCTTAAGCTGGCATCTCCCCGATCCAGGAAGGAGCCCATTTCACGGAGCTGTGAAGCTGATTGCTCTGATTCTTTTTCATCGAGGCCGTCTTGGACGAATAGGACAGAGGAGGGTTCAAGGATAGGCTCAATGGTCTCGATCAGACCAACAGGATCGTCTGACGTCGGGTTGAAGATCCTCATGAAGAAATCCATCGACTTCAATTTTGAGATCTCCTGGTCAACTGCTTCCAAGGACAACTCGGGCATTACTGCATTGTTAACAAGGTTTATCACTGGATTGTTGAGAGACGTCAAGAAAAACTTCAGTTCTTGGAGACAAAGCAGTACGTGTTCTCTCTGGATATCTCTACCCATATTTGAATGGAACGTCGATGCCCAAATGTGACGAAGAACGACTCTTTCTCGGGCATTGCTGGGAGAGCTGTATTCCAGGAAGTGAGTAAGCGATGTTCGTGCGAGTAAGCACCATCGTTCCAACCGATCTCGCTGCAAAATTCTCGTTCTGCCGTCCACCTCACTGTTTGGATTGTTTATGGATGCATATACATCGAGATGAAGCTCGAATAGTGTTTGAAGCATCTCCAGATCCGCGAAATGTTTCAGAGTGTAGGTAAACGATTTCTCTGTAGCACTGGACAGTATTCGGTTTTCTAGCTCATCGACGTGTTCGCGCATTTGTTTGTAAACGTGTTCGTCTTCATGCAGCAGTAGTTGCACCACTGTTTCTTTCAAGACATCAGGCCACTGGTAAAGAGTATACGCCGACTCCATGACGGGCCAGTCCTGGGGTACCATATCATCTGTTGCGCATCTCGCGAAGTCTGGCATTAGAAGCGTTTTGAGCCAGCAAAGGGCGACATCATGTATGTGAAACCATCCATCATTAATCGTCCTGAGGAACATGTATAATTCATCTTCTCCGGAGAGGACCTGCTTCATGCCCAATTTTCTGGTCGACTTCCTAGAGTGTTCTAGAAAGATCGCGAGTCCAGACTTTCCCATACCTCGGATATCCTGAAGGGTGGAAAGGTTGTCTGGCTGGTGCATGACTTGAGATTTAGCTTCGTCCCAATTTTTCAGAAGGTCCATTAGATCCCGGGCAAATAGATGTCCTGTATCCTCAACAGCAATGAGGTTTGCGGAGTCATTGCTCTCGTTGGTAGAGCAGACTTGTTTTCTCAGATCATCAATGACTCCCAGATCCTCCACCCCAAATTTGGATAGCAAAGAGCCTACAGTACTAAACAACCATTCATCGGCTTGAGTAAACCCTTCGAGACGGTCCTCATAGTACTTATTCAGATCGAGAGTGACCTCTTCTGCTTGAAAGGAAACATCCTCGGTAGCTTCACGGAGACGGGTTCTCCTGGCTTTCGCCCGGATACGGTCTGCCTGGTCCTCTGTTACAGCCGAAGCAGAGGATCGTTTCCGTCCACTTGAATGCGGTTTTACATCAACCTCTTCAGCATTTGCAGTTTCCTGCTGACTGCCCGGATTGTGTGGCTGAGTTGACTGGATCTCTAGAGATTCCATGAGCTGCTTCTCGGCGCGCTGATCGATAGATGAATGGTCATCGACTTGCTCTACAACGGCATCGGGACCTTCGATTTTCACATTTGGTTGGGTTTCTTCAGACATGACAACATCTTGCTGTTGGTTTAATTTGATGTCGCCAACCTGTGCATTCGAGGCTCGACGCTGAGATCCTATAGCCTTCATCTCAGGACTGAGAGCTGGCAAAGATATGCCAATAGATGTTCCGGGTCCTGTCTCCAAAGCACCGATTTCTTCTTCAACGAGCCTTTGGAGTATAGACCTGCCAACAGCTGCCCAAGTAGGGCTAACGGGCTTGACCTCATGGCGAGAACTGCGTAGGGCAAGAGGGCTCTTCGACGGATCCGTGTCCCGGAGATCCAATGGCAGAATAGGGAGGTAAGGATATGGATCTGCCTGGCGTTGTAGAAACTTAAGGAGAGCTTTCTTTGGCTTTTTCAGTGGGACTTGGGCCAAGGACAGTCTGTCAAGCAGCGACCGTAACACACCGCGCAGGCGCTCCTCGGCAAAAGTCTCTTCTAGTCCCAGTTGCTCTGTCTGAATCTCTAGGCGGTTATCGTCATCTGCAAGGACGCTTTCAAGACAGTATCGTGTTAGTCGGTAACTTTGCAGGGCACTACAAAGTCTTGCGCTCTGTCTCCAGAGGTTCAAATCCGAGTCATCGCGCTCCAGGGCCTCTGCGAACGACGTCAAAGCTGCCCTGGTTTTTTCATTGACTTTCACTTGAGAGTCTTCGGCCGCATCAGATGAGTTCGAAACATCCTGTAAAGATGCGCGCAACGCATCTAGGATGTACTGTCCATGGTTCTTATATGACAGGTAGATAGTCTGCATCAGAGTGCTAGAAGTGGAGTCACTGATATCAAACTCCGCGAGTGCTTGTGCTGCACCCGCACCTGCTGCATCATCATAGTGAAATGGTTCAGGGTCGTGAAGGGCGACGCGCTTATAATCCGAAACTGACTCTGGATATTTGAATATCTCGGATTCCAATAGAGCATCATAGGCTTCCGCGGCTTGCGCATAAAACTGCGGACCCTGGGAATGGAGCTTCAAGGCATTTTGATAGAGCTTCAGGGCCTCCTCGATCTGAATTTCCTTAGTGTCATCGACTTCCTCTTCGACTGCCTCGTCCGGTTCGATATTCAACGCCACCCAGCTGGCCATGATGCCGGATAATTCAGGGCGCAACAAGCTCCCTGACAGCGGTAGTGAATCGGGGCCTGCTTGACCACATCTCAGGACAGATGAGAAGTAGCGCCGTACCTGAGGGAAGGCCCGACCTGGACGGCTTTTTTGGGCGTGGAGATGGGGGTGGAAGATCGAACAAGTAAGAGGAACAGAAAGAACGGGGAATGCAACTCCAGCTGCCGCGGTCTAGAGCCCGTGACCAACACGCGTTGCGCGGGCGGAGGTTTCCCAAAGGGGCAAAGGCGGTGCCGGGGGTGCCTGGGGCCCGGTCTGTGCCTGAGGAAGCGGCCAGGCATTCATCGATCGCCGCCATCCGTCAACGAACGACCGGCGAGCCAGCGACCCTGCGCTCTCTGCTGCGCCTCTTCTCTTCGCTTCGCCCGATCGTGGATGCGCCTTTTGCTCCCGATACTATTTGGTTTACCCTCGTGATCCCCCCCTGAGTCCTTGTCTGCGCTCTTGCCAGCGCCATGGTCGCGCCAGCTGTTCCCGAGTATGCCTTCCCCTCGTTTACGTGTCCTGTGACTTGTTATCGAATGTATTGGGCCCACTATCATTGCCCTGCAACTGACCCCTGAGTGTGAGCAGAATCTATGAGGAGGAGGACAACATCTTCGCCGCCGTTGATGCACGCTCCGAGTCCCTCCAGAATCTCCGGGAATTAGGTCCACCCGATTTGGTTTATCTGGTCAAGCAACCCAAGACCAACGCCCATCACCAGGTACGTCGTCAGAACTGCGGGCACGGTGGACAATGCGATGACAGTAGCTAACTCATTTGTCCTTGGGACGGATACAGACTGGCGTTTACCACCATGTCACCGGCGTCGATGCCTCTTCCTCCGCCAGCCTAGCCGCCTATGTAAATACGCTCACCTTCTCCCCGCTGGATAAAACACACAAGGTGGTTTCGGGGATCTATTGGTTAGAATACCGGCTGGCAGTGTCTATCATCGCCGGAATGTTAACGGATGAACAGCTGCTACAATGCCTTCTCCCACCTGGATATGCGCGTCGAAGTCAAAATCCCCGGTACGCTGGAAAGCTACTGCATCGATGAACGCGGAGATAAGCGAGTTGCGACAGAAGCCCTCTGGCTGGAGACTTTCCTGTGCGGTATCCTGCGAGCCTATTCATATGCGGACAATGGAAGCGGCGATGCGATCAGAAAGATCGTGGGCGTGCGTCGCTTCAACCCGGTGACGAATACGGAGATGGAGCACAAGTTCCTGGATGCTGCGGAGAGACTCTTTTTCTTGGGTGCGCTTTCATGCTCTAATGCCAAAATGCGCTCAATACTGATACCATTCAATAGGCAGACAGCTCAGCTCGGATCCCGAAACACAAGTCCCGAATACCGTCAGTAACCACCTTACGTCGGGCCTTCTGAAGTATATCCAAACAACTGGACGCTACACCTCTGGTATCAACCTCTTCGAGAAGCTTCGCACACGAGACGTAGAGGTTTCGTCACTCCTTGCACGGGTCCTCGTCATGGCGGACGAGGAAGTCCAAGCGGTGCGGTTGATGTTCGACGCCTTGCAAGATGTTCCCATGGACTACGCCTTGCTTGACTGCCAGGCCTCGTTCTGTCAGGGCAAAGGCGAGGGAGAGATGGCTCTGGAGTGCGCGAAGCGGGCTGTAACCGCTGCGCCCAGCGAATTTAGCACATGGGCACGTCTGGCCGAGGTTTACGTCGGCCTTGAGCAATGGGACCTGGCCTTGCTGACCCTGAACTCTTGCCCCATGTTCACGTACCAAGACAAAGACACGCCTCGCATGCCCCAGCCATCCCGCATCATGCTTCCGATCCTCGCTGAGAGTATGCTAGACGAGATCGACGAGGGACAGCCGAAGCAGGGCGATCCCCATGACTACGTCCACCCGTCTTTGCGCAGGCTCCACGCCGCTTCCTATCAGGGAACCTTCCTCAAGGCGTACAATCTCCTCACCAAGATTGCGGCTGCTATCGGCTGGGACCAGCTTCTTAAAATCCGCAGCGAAGTGTTTGTCATGGAAGAGGAATATCGCGTTGAGCGCCAGCAATCCACTTCGAAACCCTCGCCTTCGTCCGAGAGCATATCGGACGAGCCCAATGGAAACAGCGAGCAGGAGAACGGTCCGACGCCAGAGGACGCCACAAACGGCACCGAGGAAGAGCCGGAACACTCCATTGAGAAACCGGAGCAATCAATGGCGTCGGAAGTGGTCAAATCCGGCAACGAAGACGTGAGTTTACACACCATCCATCCCACATTTAGAAACCCCCCCCCAAATTCATACTAACCCCTCCATGCCCCCTCCAGCCCGACACCTCGCACTCAGCCTACACACAGTTCCGCAACAAGCGCCTGTGCGAGAGATGGCTCGACAACCTATTCATGGTCCTCTACGAAGACCTCCGCATATACACCATCTGGCGCACTGAGATGGCCCAGTACCGGCAACAGGCCATCGAGTATAAGAAGTCCGCGACGGAGTGGGAAATTCTCGGCGAGTTAGCTGAGCGCCTGCATCACTTCGACGAGGGCATTGAAGCCTATCAGCACTGCCTGACCATCCGTTTCTCCCCCAAAGCCATGCGGGGTATTCTCAAGTTGTACGAGAAGAAGAATGACACGAGAGGAATGCTAGGCGCCTTGATCCGTCTTATCGCTTGGCAGTATCGCTGGTACTCCGAGGTATGTCCCGTCCCCCTTTCCTCCTCCCGTCTCAGGAATTCTGGAAAGTAACACAATCTCACGCACCCAATGTAGTTCTCCCCCGACCTCCTCTACTTGATCCGCAAACTCATCGAAGATGAAGGTGCCGTCAAGGTTCGCAGTATAGTCCAAGCGACTAATCTTCCCCAACCCGTCCTCGACCTCACCCACCAATACTGCCAATTGTGTGCTACATTCCGCAGCAGTGGCAGTGACGGCTAGATCCCTGCCCACGGACAAAGAAACCCACCTTTGCGACCTTCCCTACTCGGGTAGTGAGTGAGTGGTTTTCTCTCTCCCCCTTTTCAGATAGAGATAGAGCTCGGAAGAAGTAGGGGGTGGTGAAGGCGAGGGAAATGTAGAGGGGGTAGGGACTGAGTCTGGAGACGAAAGTCACTTTTATAGTTTGACGCGTTTGCTACCTACCTATCTACCTACCTACTTTTTCTTACGCGTTCCTCTTCCTTCTCAGTTACTTTCCCGCTTGTCAAGGGTCCTGTTTCTATCGATTCATGTCCCGGGCCCCTTTTATTTTTCTCTTTTTTCATTTCCCTTTATACTTCCTTCATGTGATTTTATTCCTTTTTCTTTTTTTTTTTTATTTAGGTGCTTCTCTTGCCTTATCCGAGCTTTATCATTAATACCCTGATCGAAGTTGATGCTCTTGAGCAAGGAGCTGTGTCCCTCTGTACTCTCCTGATAGGTTAATTCGGCTGCCTGGTGGCTTCTCCGCCAATGGCTTGTACAATTTGTGCAAGCTTTTGGAGTCATTACTCATAGCTATGTTTATCTGATGATTCTGGTACCTTACGTATAGTTGTTGTGGAACGAGCGGGGGCGGTTGCAGCTACGTATAGATCGGATACATGAGGTAATAGCAATAAATTCGTCCTAGCATAGGATATGGAGAAATATCTCTTTATATCCCGGTGAATACATGTAAGATATTATCCATGGGGGATGGCAACCCTAAAAGCCCAACGAAAACTGCCTCGTCATCATAACGCCATGCCGGAAGGTCTTTACTCATCCTCCTCTGTAAGAGCATCGGCATCGGATTCCTTAGGAATCTTGCCACCCTTGGCTTTGGCGGCCGCGGCAGCAGGTGCGCTGCTCTTGGCCGTGTCGTCGGGGGCTTCTTCATCGTCCTCCTCATCCTCAAGCTCTTCTTCATCTTCTTCATCGCCGGCGACTCCATTCTCGCCTTCGCCATTTTCTTTCGCATCTTCCTCCTCCTCTTCCTCGGGGGCGGGGGCTGTCTTTAGCTTCTTGGAGGCAGGAGGGGCTAGTAATAGCAAGGGAATACTTGTTAGCGCATGTGATAGTATGAGAGCTAGGAGCTATGCTCACCTTGCTCCTCAGGCTCTTCTTCCTCTTCGCCCTCTTCCTCTTCGAATTCTTCCTCCTCGCTACCTTCCTCTTCTTCTTCACCACTCTCGGCTACTTCAGAGTCCTCATATCTGTCGAAACACCACGTCAGTTATGGGGTTTCAGAGTGGTGAGAAGGAAGTCATGATAATTCAGGTCATAATTGCAAGTAGGAATGATGCGAAGAATCGCAAAAATAAATCTCGCTGAATGGTGCATAATGATGTGAACGTAGAGTAAGGTGGAAACAGAAGCGATGATCCTGGGGGTGAAAGAGAAGAGAGACGAGAAAGAATGCGCTACGATTTGCGCGCATCATGTTCAGAGGACATGCAGTAGATCACTTACTCTTCTTCCTCTTCGCTCTCGTCGCTAGGGAGCGCTTGAAGCTCCTCCTCTTCCTCGGCTTCCTGCTTTCTCTTGCGGGTCGACATGGCTTAGGGCGCGTTGGACGGGTAGGAATATAGATTAAGGATGTGCTTATGAGAGAGAGCAGTACGCCAGGTCAATGGCGCAAGTATACAGGGAGCAGGAGAATCCCAGGCCAGGAGGCGCGATGAAGGGGCGATAAGAGTAAGAGGGGAGGGAACAGATATGGAACGGAGAGGAGGGAGAAGGATGGAGGAAGAGAGGGAGGGAAGAGGGAGAAATTAAAGGGCAGAGGGCAGGGCAGGGCAGGGCAAGGCAGGGAAGGGAAGGGTAGGTAGGGACAGCGTCCTCTCAGCAGGTGAGGGAAGGGGGAGGGACGGAATGAGCGAGCATTACTTCAGCGGATGGAGAGTCAGCAGTGCCCCAAACATGGGCACACGGCACTGCGACAGAAAAGCGCGCAGTGGCAGTCGAAGGGACCGCGCTGGGGAGCTAAACAGAAGAAGAAACGAGAGCTGGAGTTGCGCGGGCGCTCGTTCCTGTCGCTGCGGGCCGTCGACATAAGCAGCCATCCGCCGTGGAGGTAGCATTCGCCGAGGGAGTACACGACCATCCATGATGATGATGACGATGAGGCCTTCCTCCCGGCTCGCCCGTCGGTCTTCAGCTCACCATGGGTGGAAACAGCCCCGGAAGAAGACGATCCCTTGGGTCTGGGGCGGAGTCGACCCATCCGTGACGATTGCCATCATGGTGATGATGGATGCCGGGTTGCAGGGCAGCAGAACCCAACCGGTCGGGAAAAGTCCACGGGTCAGAAAGGTGGGAGAGAATAGTTGGTTCATCGAGAGAGATGGAGACTCAGAAGGAGAGGGAGGATGAAGAAGAAGACAGATCAGGGAAGGGGTTTGGAAACGAAAGGGAGGCAGGTATGGTAAAGTTGGTCACCGCGGTACGGGGACAATGTATTTGTGACATTGTGTACACTACTACCTACTCTCTAGTCTCTACAGGGAAAGTACAGTATGTATCGTGCCTGGCTGGGTGGGGAAGGTCACGCACAGACACTCTGGGGGAACTGCTGAAATGCTGAGGATGTTTCTGACAGGTACGGCCCCCGAATCCCCCGACTCTGTGCCCGGAAGCCGTGGGCGCAGTGGAAATAACTTGATAACACCCATCATAATCATGATGTCAGGAATAATAATCCTACCAGTCTCAACATAGTATTATTTATTATTATTATTACTGACTGATGGGGCTAAACGCAGTTCAAGAGCACGGACCAAGGTTTCCCTCACAGCGGCAATTGGCCTCGCACCAGTGCAACTCTGCAACTCTGCAACTCTGCACCTCTGCAACTGGCATGGAATTACCCGATGGTCCGCTTCGTTGCCGGTCCCGGTCACGGCCACGGAGCTTGTTCAGTCCAACATGTGCAAGCGTCGATTGTCAATTTAGCAGCCTAAATAACCCTGGATTATCCGATTTCTCCGCTGCGACCATCGCCCTCACTGAGGAGGCCATACAAAGTCCTTCCAAGGCTGTCCATGTGTCCTCTTCGCCAAATCCACCAGTCTCCCACTTCCATAACTGCTGGTCCGGATTCATCAACTCATCATCATTCCCAATTCCCGCCCCGGTGTGATTAATCTTATTCTCCCCCATCAAGAAACGCAGGAAACGGGCCGGATCTTTCGATTCCTTCGATGTGGTCTCCTCTTTATACTGCCGGAGGTCGATCTCCGTCACCTGAACCTGCCCAGCACCGGCATCTCCCATTAGCGATGCAATCTCCGAGATGGACCGCGTATCCCCCGCAATATGGGCTGTCTCCGGGATCTTCTCCTTGGGCAAACCAGCCAATGAGGCAACTGCTTTCCCGACATCCCCGAGCGAGGTAAATGACACGAGCGATTGGGAAGATCCCACACTCTCATACTTCCCATTCTTCGTGTCAAACCCAAACCAGGGCCCAATACTGTCTTCTAGAAACAGTCCACAGAACACACGACATACTTTGATACCGGGGATAAGCTGCTGGGCCAGAGTAATGTGTTTCTTTTTCTGATCCCACTCCAAGTGCGGGAAGTCGTGGATGTAGTGGTCCACCCCAAACTCGGATGGGAAGTATAATTCTACTTGGGTCTGCGGTAGAGCGCGGAGGAGCTTCTCTTTGAATGCGTGGCCGGATGCTCCCACAGTATTCACGAGAATGTGGATGCCGTTGAGCGCATCGACGAGATTGTCCTCATCATACTGTCGCACCGTGAGCTTGACATTTGTAGCTGGGTCTGCGATCTCTGGTGGTCCGCCTTGCCGCGAGAGGAAGACGATTTCCGAAAAATGATTGCTGAAACGGGAGGAGAGGAACGCTGATGCGACGTGCTTTCCGAGATGGCCGGTGGCCCCTGCAATGGCAACTACTGGCCGTCTGGTAGTTGATGCCATTCTGGCTATGTTAGTGAGAAGTGAGTAGAGTAATATTCGTCACTTAAACCTCCAAGTCACACCTGACAGGAGCCGGATTTGCTCGAACTTTAATACCTTTCACCCGGGTCGCTCGGATCCCAGGCCCTTGTTATATCGATGAGCTGATGATGTTTGCATTCTTCTCGTCTTTAACCAATATAGCTCGAATCTTCCTCGCTGGTGGGGTACTGGATGCATGCATACCACTTGGATATCCCAGACAAACGGAACAAACTGCCATGAGATGGCCTCATTGGTTGATATTGACGTAATTGGGCTGTTTGCTCGGAAGGCAAACAGTTCAAACATGCCATGATGCGATGCTCTGGGGAGCATTGACTCCACCTTGACAGCTTTCATCATGTAGATATGGTCCAGATCCTCCGTCTTCACCCACGCAGTCACCGAGACAAGCAAGTTACGGCAACCAGTGACAATTTCTGTCCGCATCAATGATCCCCCGAAGATACATACTATTAACCCGAATCACTTCGCAGAGAGAAATTGGCTCCTGAGCTTCTTGCATCTATTAGTAGTTACTGACCCGAAACTAGCAGTAGAATAAAAGGTGTGGACTAGCGGCATTTCCGCCAAAGACTACTATAGTCATAGCCCAGTGAGCTTTCCAGTATTCAGTTCACCATTTATATAGTAGACACTATGTCACATCTGGTCAACCATGGAACGCTTCCCTCTTGCCCATTTCTACGTTGAATAGAGATTTTAGGCATCTGCTTTTCTCTTGCATGACATAATACTCTGTAATGAAGGGTAACAGACTGAGTATTGACTGCTCCGAGATAATTTTGTAGCTGCTCTCTCATGCCTGAAAGTTATCCGAATCTATCTTGGTACACGATTCATGAAATTGTCATCATTCATAGTTTGGAATAACATATCCCGTTTTCGAGTCTGCAGTCACGGAGATATGCCCAGGGCATTAGATAGCGGAGTGGTCCAACCTGTGTCGATATGGAGTGAAGGGCGCAATCATGAGATTGAAGGGGTCGTTATTCAAGCATACTTTGACCCCATTATTTGGCAGAAAGATGTGTGAACGTGTCATGTGTTTAATTTGTACCGACTAGACTTTTGCACAGCCCAGTCACATAATCGAAGTTGGTTAAGGGCAGTAGCAGAGCCCAAGAAAACCAGAAGTGTAAGTTGTGGTTTTGCTAACCCGACCATATCGTGTCCAGGGACCGCTCAAGATAAACCTCGTTGTTTCGGGAATGTTGCTTCCTGGGTTGATTCGGCAGTCAGGCGACCATCGATAGTTGTTAAGCATGTAACTAAGCACTGACTGCCAGTCATGTGTTCATGATTCATTCGGAAGCTCGTGGTGAAACTGTGCATGCTCTTGGTGCGACTTTGAGTGTAACAGCCCTGCTGCAGCCAGTCGTTAATGGACTCCTTTGTGCCATAGCCAATCTACTGAGGAGTCCCAGGTGGTCTTTGTTGAGAACTTGAGTGAAGGCACCTCACACATACATCGAAGGAAACTGCCTCATCCCATAGCTGATCTATCCGTTTCATGTCGTGTCAAGGAGTGTCTCGCGAGGTCCCGTCTAGCCCTGCTCTATAGGGAGTTCATGTAGCAATCACCGAGGAAACGATTGGCTGGCTTCCTGTCTTTCTCCACCCACCCCCCTCCCTGTCGACACACAATTCGGAGTCGATTCTAAGAACAAGCGCATCTTCGATGGGAGTCGGGTCGGCCGAACTATAAGATGCAAGTGTTGGAACACTGGGATACAACTAGGAACGTATGCCCACGCGGATACTGCAATGGCCAAAACATAGCGTCGCACCCCGACGTTGTGGTATACGTGCTGTTTTTGAAGTTGTAGCCAACGCCGCCTTGAACACAGGATATCTGAAGGCAATATTCATCGCGACGACGCCGTTCTCATACCAAACAGGGTGCTAGCGTCCTGAAAACCAGAACAAACGCAGGTCCGCCGCAGAAATGACACAGATGGACAGATGTCCTCGGACATCATAGTCCACCTCTGGCAGGAATACTCGGTCAAGAATGAGTTGAGCCCTGGTGACTCGAGAATCGCTTCTTCGGGGTTCATCGTCGATGATGCGCTGCTCTGAGCCTCCAGAGCTATCATTATAAGGATAGTTGAGCATGTTCTCTGTATCCCCCCAGTATGCCCTCATCAAGGGCCATAGCTGGGAGCTTATCTAGAGATCTCATAAGCATGCTGCTCCGGTATCTCCAATCCAACTGTTTTGGCGTCAGAGTCTTCCATAGCTTCACATGTAGGAAAGTGTCCTTACGCTCTGACACCCCACCCATATCAGGCCCCTTGTCTTCCTTCCTCCACAGGTTGCTCGGCATTCATGCATACTCCTGCTTGAGCTCCCCTTTCAAATATGCCTTGCACAGCCATGCGTCAATTCTTCTTTATCATGTTTCTTAGTTGTTGTTGTCTCTGTTACGTGTCCGCTAGGCTAGTCACTGACAGTATACTGTGTCCTCTCTCTGAACGTGTGTAAGTAGCCGATGCGCCAGTATATTCACACAGTATACTAGTGCGCCCTCTCCCCATTGTACCCAATCCTATGTAGTTGATGCATGTGGTATGGTAGACGGAGTCTTAACGAGAATTCACCCTAAGGGGTGAGGTGTCAGTTAGCGTTGAAAGCTCCACAAAGAGAGAAACTGACCGCAATGAGACCATTGTATAGCCAGCACGAGGGCTCGTTAGTAATGTACCTCTGATAGCAAAACCCCTCCATCATGACGAGTCGCTTTTTCCCTTCCCGAAACCCTTGATGGAAGTACCAAGGTGCGGGACAATTGCCATAGTGGTGTCATAGAACGTCGGCGGACCTGACCGTGAAGCGCAGGGAAGGATCATCGGCAGCCTCCTACGTGTAGGAGGGAGTTGACATGAATGATTGGATCCTACCTGCATGATTGGGAGGTGACGAGGCCGTAGAACACATATAAATACTCCCTTGATCCCCTGGGTCAGGTGTAGCTGGAGACAAGCAATTGGATTAATTAGTAGTCATCTTCCTGAGCTATTTACACATACACCAGTGAGCCCAGCTGATATAGCTATCCAGTAAATAGTATTCTTTTTACAAACCTGCGACAGAGACAGAGTCGAGCCCCTGATCGTGTTCCTCGTCTGTCTGACGTGGGTCGAACAACGGGTGTATATGCTGGGATGTATATATCGACGCTGTCAGGCTGGGGTAAGTCGTGGCCTATTGCGTTTAGAAAAGTGAATGGAGTTGATGATATTGACAATCTGGTGATGAATATCACATCAATTTGAAAGCGACAGTAATATATTAAGAAGAATCAGGGGTTATATATATATATATATATATATAACATCTTCTTTCCTGTCGCTCTACAAAGAGCAACATTTATAACAGCCTGCAAGTTACATAGATCAACAAAGGGAGGAGCATGTGGATGACATTTAATGAAAGTTGACGATACTGGTAGTGGGGTAGATGAAGATGAAGAGAATGAGAGGCGGGAGGGGCATATATGAAGAGATTCAAGGCGCACAACACGTGCCTAAATCACAGGACTCTCACGTATGCTCACCTGTTTGATTATCACAAGGAAGAGAGGAAGGATCAGGCACGATTAACCACAGGGCTCCTTGACAAGACAGGTGGAGACTAAGTGGACTAGTGTACGCAGCACTCGCATGTTCATAGTGTGTTTCCAGTAACGATCCTGATATCTTCAGTCTGGAAAGGGAGTCTTATGGAAGCGCCTTTTGCTACCGCGGCGCCCTTTCTTTCCTAGCATGAGATGGGGTGCGGGAGTCCGTGCGCGAGGCGGCAGAATGAATCCGGTACCTAGGCGGAAAGTGCCAACGGTGTCCCTTCCAGATTTGCCAAGCCCCGGCCCCCTCCTTTTCCTTTCGCTCGCCAGATGAGTTCTTCTTCACCTTCTCCCTCCCATATCAGCATCTTCATTATCCCGTAAAGGAAGTATTTGCTCTTTGCCGTTCTCGCCGCCTGTCCTGCCATTCCTGTGTTTTCATAGGACTCTCCGATTTCACTTGTTGACTTCGGATTGGGCACGTGCTCGTGACCAGACCGCAAGAGCTTTTACTTTACCACTTTACATCAACTTCTTGTTCATCATTTCTAATCTCACACTTTACACGAGTCAGGGCTGCTCAACTTTGTTCTAAAGCCCGGGTGGGAGGGCTACTCGATTCATCGAGGGTTTCCTTTTTTGAACCCAGCGAATGCTGCAATAACACAATGACCACCACATCACCCAACCCGCCCTTGGTCTTGAAGAAGGCAGTTTTTGTATCTACACACGATCGAGAAGGTCTTTGTTCTGCGCGCCTTCGTATCGCCTATGATAACAATGCTAATCAAGGATCCATTTCCCTTATGATTAAGGCGGATCTCGCTAATATGAGCGGCAGATTGCAGCTGCTGACGTTTAATGTTCCTCCAGCATCAGTCGAAAAATGTGCATTAGCCCGGATAAGCAACGACAGCCTCTGTTCATCACATTGGATTGGCATGCTCCCAGCGTCTGTCACAAGTGTTTCGGACGTGTCAACACTGAGTCTGACACTCAGGACGACCGGCATTGTTCTTTGTCCATCTGGGATGGAGACTATAAGCCCAACCGATCCAAACGACCCGAATTTTTGCGCATTTGCAAAGATCTGTAAATCCAAATCTCTACATCTACACTTCTCTACACGACAATTTGTGAAAGACGAACTTGATCAGCTGGAGAGATTCTCCTTTGCCCTGCAAAAAAGAAGTCTTCAGGCAGAGACCTTCAACCACGCTCGCCAGGGCGTGGTCAAGAGAGATTGGCGTGCCTTTGGTCTGTCACTCGATCCACCCCCATATTCTAAGGAGCTCGTGTCCGATCAGGCGGAGCAAGTGGATCCACCCCTATATCGTGAGGAATTCGGGTCCGAGCAGTTGGTTGAAAAACGGTGCAGAGGTATCTTGTCATCTCATCGTCCTAGCACTTTGACCTTCGATGGCTCGTTAATAGTGTCTAGACCAGTGGCCGATGCCACCTGACGATGAAAGACGAAAAAGACTGCGCCTTCTATCCCCACCACTGCTAGGCTCTCCCACCGAAGTAAATACGCCGAGTACTCTCTCACTGTCACCGGCCTCAATCCGCCCAACTTACTTTACTCATTATTCTTCCCCTGGCCGCACAGACCGTAACAGACTTGCGCGTCTTGAACATGAGCTCCGTGGTGTTTCCGATGACTTGATCTGCAAATTGTTAATCCGTATAGGACGCCAACATCTCTTGGCCATACCAGGAGAGGTAGACAGTGATCTGCCATTTGAGTCTGAGAAAGTCAGTTTTACTAATGTCGAGCTGATTGAACGCCGCCTCGAACGATATGTCGATGTGATGATTGAGCGCCGCCTTAAATCACGTGTTGTCGACGAGATTGTCGATGGTGCTGTGAGCGAATGTCGTGATCAGATCTTCGACGAATACAAAACGAACGAAGCCGAGTTTCGCGAGCAGGTCGACGATGGTAACTCCGAGGTACGCATTACGACCAATGAATGTATGAAGGAAATGAAAGAACAAGCGCAAAAGTACATGCATGAAATAGAAGAACAAGCTCAACAGTGCATGAATGATATCGAGAATCGGGGAATCGAGGCTGAGATGGCCGTGGAGGACAAGGTCGCAAAGTTCAAGCGCTGGTTCAATGCTTCTGCCCAACCCTTACTTGATAGCAAGTCAAACCCTAGCCATGAGCTGCATACTCATGCCAGACGCAGTTCCATTTAGTTTTAGTACTAGACCCTTACCTTTTATGTGAGTTGAAATGCCAGTTGATCATGTTATAAATTGATATGAGTGCTGCTGTATACCTCTCCTACGCTATACGACTATGACTTCAGTGGCTCGACTCTCGCATCGGGGTACTGGACGTAGATCATTGTGCTAGAAACTCGAAACTAGCCATGCTAGGGTCCAGTAGATTCTCGTCTAATCCAAATCCATACGTGCCAACCATGTCATAGATCAGATCCGGAGGTGGGAATCCCTGAGCCATAGCATTGGCACCACCAGGAACATCACTACTCCCTGGTCGGTCGACTGTCCCAGATGTTGCAACAGAAGGTCCACCCGCCTGCCATGCGTCCCAAGAGTCGAAGCGCTCTAACATCTTGCCAAGGCCCCGAGCTATATGCCTCGTCAGATGCCTTTCCCCTGCGGAGACACAGTTGAGTAGTTCAATCACCCTCTCCACCAGACGTCGTACCTGGCGGCCGTCGAGGCTGAGGTAGGCAGAATTCCAGTTCACTGCGACTTTGAGAAGGAACACGGCGGAGAATGTGACCATTGTGTGAGTGAAGATTGGCACTCCGACGATGGCATCACGAATATCTGGCTCCTCCAACACCATATTCAAGCAAGCCATAGCGGATGAGATGGCAATGTTAGCCGACTCTTTGCGGTCCATAGAGAACACGGGGGTGTTTGAAGGCGACAGGGCTCGTAGGGATAGGGAATTGAGTTGGAACTTTGCGAAATGGTAGTGGAGTACAACGCCTTTCGAGGGATATGTACGCACATAGGGGCTGTCAGCTACATTTCAATAGGCACCAATGTTAGATCCACGGTAAATCTCCATGATAATGCCAACGTTGTGGGTGTATACTTACCAGATCGCGGTTGCCACAGAAGCCGCCACTGGTCTATGGCTACATTATAGACCCGCAATTGTCCAAAGTGTTCTTCTGTGAGAGCCTGTTCGGTGTCACTGCCAAATGTTCGATATGCTTCAGTCAGAATCATGAACAAGGCCACTTGCGCTAATAGTCGGATGTCTCCGGGTACTACCAGGGGTGACTGGAGAAATGACTCGTAATTTTTGATTGCTGCATCCTCATGGATGACGGGTGGCCGGCCGTAGGCGATGCTAAAATGGTGATCACACACATACAGAAGATACCATAGCTGAGCGCGCTCGTATTGATCGTTATGGCCACGCATCATTTTTTGATAGCTTTGGTGGAGACCCAATTCTGTGGCGATACGAACAGCATGCCCAGATAGCTTCCAACTCAGTTCCGATAACCAGAAGGCTCCGACACAGAGAGCGCGGATATCGTCGAGGGTGTGTGCCCGTGTTAAAGACATGCTCGACACAAGAGACACGTATTCACCGTAACAACGGTTCAGTGTCTCGGTCCGATTCGGTATATGAAGCGCAGCGACTGTTAGGACAGCTGCGGATAGTAACGTCGATGCTCGACGGACCGAGGTGAGATCACGATGCACTAAGACAATCCCTCCCCAGAGAAGCTGGTTCATTGTCCTGCTAAAATAAGCAAAAAGCTCTTCGGCCTCATGGAGCGAAATCAGTCCTCTAGATATGAAGTCCTCCTCCAGAAGGGTCAGCTTGGGTTGTTCTATTGGGTTATTTCGCAGGTTGCGAAGCTTGGTGACTTCATAAAGACTGCGCATTGGTGCTGGCACCAATTCTCGGTCTTGTAGATCTGGTTCCTGGGAAGGCTCTCGTGTTACATCCATGACAATCCCCGGCTCGCTGGGTTTGACATCCGATGGGGATGTCTCAGATGAGAGACGGCGCTCGGACTGGGATGCGACTGGACTGGGCCCACTCTGGATGTCTCCAGTGATGTATGTCGAGAGATCCGGTAGACCTCCGTGCTGTAAAAGATGCGAGACAGCTGCTTGAAGCTGCTGTATGGTAGCCGATGCTTGTGATTTCCACCTGAAACGATGGGATAGTCGGGATCAGCCCTCGCCATCCATATTGTATTTGGATAAGGATAAATAAGAACCCACATCACATCGTCGTCGACGAACTTCTGCGAAAAATCGTTGATTACACATTTGATCCCGCTGCGGATGCACTTGGTGCAGCTCGTCTCGCCTTTCTTGAATTCGCAGCGTATCTTATGACGCTTACATTCTGCACCTGCGTGTCTTGAAGGTCAGAATCCATATCCGCCGTTGTCTGAGCCTCGGTTGTGGTTCGGCCTGGGAGTACTTACAGGCACGGGCCTTGGAAATTTTGGGCGGCGCAGGCCGTCCATCGAGGACAAGCGAAGGGCGGCGTTCATGTGGCCGCGGTGACTCCAGGTCGGCATCATATGAAGAACGCTTCATGATTATTCGGTCATTGACTAGGCTCCGATCGGGGATGCTCCGGTATCATGCAGCCAATATGAGACGGCGGTGGTGGGGACGACCCAAGTCAGATGGATCAATGTCAACCTAGCCAAGTGATACTGCCTGCTTGCCAGCGACCAATTTTCGGCGGAGCAGACAATAGCCGCTCCTAGGGAGGCAGAGATGCAAGGAAAGAAAACTCGGCGATGATGGAAAGGTGGGAGGGACATAATTGGGAACACGCGATGCGGGAGAACCCCGCTTCGTTTGGCGCCGCTTGAGTTCCAGGCCAGGACATGCCAGGACATGCCATGACCGGCTGGCAATCCTCTCCTCGCTTCTATTCATCCAGCGCGTCATTCAGTTTAACCGGCTCTGCACCCAAGATTTCTCTGTTGGGATGAATAGTTTCATAGCGTGAGGACGTTGTATTGATATCCTCTCTCCAGACTGCGCAGGCCTTACAGGCACGGGATCCGGGGAAACGCTGCGGGGCACCGCCAGATCCACGGTTGAATTGCCCCCGACCGTCACAACCCCCCCCCTTCGGTCGGCATGGCTGCCTGGGTACTCTGCACGTCTCTCTACTTCCCTCTCCAGAGACTTCCGGGGGCAAACGCTATCCACATCTAAAAGCAGGCTGCGGAGCGCTTGAGCATTCAAATCGGCTTGGATTCATCTCCATTTTTCAAGAACAAATTATCCAAACTCCATGTCTGAGCTCGTCTGCTGGCAGTTCCTGACCGACAACGTCATGGACCAGAGCTTGGGACCGGGACAAGTCCGGCTGCGGAGCACGAGTTATCTGAGCCTCGGAGTTAATGCGAGGTCGTCCCACAACCAGCACAGCAAGCTGGTCGCTTTACTGATACCTGCTTAATAGGGCCACTGACGAACATCTTGCCAATCTCAAAAATTCCCAAACTTCTCAATTGACTCGCCAAAATGCACATTCTCATCACAGGGGCTGCGGGGTTCATCGGCCAGCTTCTGGCGAAAGAGCTCCTAAACGACTCGTCATACATCGTCACCCTCGCCGATATCAATGAACCTCCCATTCCAAAAGGCGTCGCATACCCTCAGAATGCACGACCCGTGACAGCGGATCTGCTGAAAGGCGCGGATGCAGTCGTAGACAAGTCTCTCGACGCCGTCTACGCATTCCACGGCATCATGTCGTCTGGGTCAGAAGCCAACTTTGATCTAGGTATGAGCGTCAACGTGGATGCCACACGGAACTTGCTCGAGGCTCTCCGCAGAACCTGTCCCGGCGTGCGGGTGGTCTATTCATCAAGCCAGGCTGTCTACGGCCAGCCACTACCCGAAGTGGTAAACGATAGCGTCATCCCTACCCCACAGTCGTCCTACGGGGCCGAGAAAATCATCTGCGAGACACTCATCAATGAATACACCAGGCGTGGCTTCGTCACCGGTTTTGTCCTTCGATTCCCTACCATTTCTGTCCGTCCAGGACGTCCGACGGCTGCTGCTTCGTCTTTTCTCTCTGGAATGATCCGCGAGCCGCTGGATGGCAAGGAGTGTATCATTCCGCTGGAGGACCGGTCATTCAAATCATGGTTATGCTCGCCTAAGACACTTGTTCACAATCTTATTCATACGCTGTCGTTGCCGGCAGATGCATTGCCTCCTCATATCCGGCAGATTAACGTGCCTGGCATCTGTGTCACAATCCAGGACATGATGGATGCTTTAGAAAAGGTGGCAGGGAATGACAAGCTTGCGTTTTTGAAAGAGGAGGAGGACCCAACCCTCAGGCCAATCCTGGATTCATGGCCCACACGCTTCGATAACTCCCAGGCTATTTCGCTCGGATTTAAACGTGACTCTTCGTTTGAGCAAGCAGTTCGGGATTACCAGTTGGATATGATGCAGCAATAAGCACCTCAGTCGGACTCTGCTGGCTTATATCCAGGATCCCTTGACTCGGAGAATAGAACGTTTCGATAGACCTTGCGCACTTCAAGGCTCGTAGAAGATTTCCGTAACTTCATTGACATCATATCATATTGCTATTACCATAGATTCAAACTCCCATCCTGTTTCCTAGTAACATGAACAATTGATCACAAACACCTGGATTTCCACTTCTTTCTCCCTTTAATACCATCATACTGCCTAAATCGACATACTATTTCCAAACCTGAAAATACCTTAGCAAGCACATCCACAACAAAATCATAAGCTCTCCCAAACCTGTCCATCAATCGCGACCAGCCGATTAAACAACTGATTCCTTGTCTTCATCGCCGTAAGTTGATAACTCTGTTCCGGCAGGGCCCCAGTAAGCACCAGACCATCAACCACCTCCTTACTCCCCACAGCCCACCCAGTGACCAGTTTCCCTTTCCACCCGAGTCCTCCAATCTTTCTCATCTCCCGGATATCAGTCACGGGCATCTTAAACAACACGGTCCCCTTCGGGCGGTGTTCCAGACTTGGCCGGTCGAGTTGCACAGTTTGATCTGTCGTGAAGTACAGAAGAGGCGGGTGCTGGGTTTGATCGAGGACCACAACGCCGCGCTTGCCTTTGTATCGGCCGTCGTATTGGATGGGGCCGGAGGGTAGTGTGATTTGGCCCTTTCTGCGCAGCACGCCCACTCGGCCTTTGGCGCGTTTGGAGCCGGCGGCGGCGCGGGCCCGGTCAACGGCCAGTTTGCTTTCGATGCCTGTTGCTGTAGTTCCGCGGAAGAAACCGATCATGCGGTTCATGAAGCCCTTTTTGTGGGGTTCTGGTTGCGTTTGCGTTTCGTGTTCTTCGACGAGTTGAGGTGACGGGGCGATGGCTTGGTTGACTTCCTCTTGGGTGGCATCGATGTTGATGTCCTTGTCTTCGATTGGGGCCGGGTGGTACGGGGTTTGGTGGAGTGAGTGGGATGGAGGTGGTGGTAGGGGGGCACCGTTTGCTTCGCCGATGCGGAGAAGGGTTAGGGTGAGTTGTGCGTTGGTGGGGATTCCTTTCAAAAGAGAGCTGAGGGGGGTGGTCAGCGGTGAAGGGGAGATTAGGTGGTATTGTATGAGGGTCTCACTTTTGCAGTTCGAGGAGTTTTTCCCATCGGGGGTATTCTTTGTTCAAGTATTGCACGGCACGTCTGATAATTGGGTCTCCAAAGAATGCGAACCCAACTCCAAACGTGGTCATCTTGACGAAGACGTAACTGGAGGTGATGAGTGAAACCAGGAAGGCAGCAGAGAGCACAGCTGTCAGGCGTATGTAAGGCGTCACAATTGAGAAAGGTGGAGTTGGTGACAAGGCACTATCATGGGAAGGTTAGAGCTGTAGATACTGGCTTTCATCGCTAGGATGGTATACGTACTTTCCAAGCCTCTCCCATGTATCAATAATATCACTTAGGACGCGCATTGATTTATTAGCCGCGTTGTAGACGGTATCTTTCATAGGTTGCCTGGTTTTGTCATGGGCCTCATCTGTGGCTTCTCCATGAGCAGCTGTCTGTGCATCTGCGGCACTGGTAGCCATCTCCATCGCATCTGGTACAGAGGACTCGATAGGAGCATCCTCTGGTGTTCCCTGATCGTGTTTGCCAGCAACGCTACCCACAGCAACACTGGCAACGCTCGCTATCAGGTTACTAGCCTCTTGTTCAGCTGCCTCACCCTTCATATTCTCGGGTGCTCCGGTAACACTGTCATGAGATCCTAATACGCCAGCCTTTGGCTTTTGCACGCCACCTGTATCCTTGTCCACTAATGCTATGGGAGCAGGAGGGAACAATGAGGCCCTGGACTCGGGGCTTATGACCAAGATGATAAGGAGGCTGAAGAAGGTAGGGGCGAGAAGATCCACGGCCCATGCAACGAAGTACACCTATAATCATACGCCAGTCAATCGAGTCAAAACTCATAGATTTCCCGGATATGTAACCTACAGCACAGAATGCTGAAGTCCGCTGTTGCTCCCTCCATGAACGTATCCTGGCAATATGTTTGACAAACGCAGTTAATGACACAACAATGGTCGTGTAGAATCGTTCAAGGGTCGCGCGCAGTTTGTCAGGGGAGAATTGCTCATCTTCTGCCCGGTTGAGGTCCAGTCGTTGCAAGGGAGGTTCTGGCACTGCTTTCACATAATAGATTTGCTGCGATATATTAGATACTTCGACGACGAGTACCAGAACAGGTAGATGCTATACCTTGTTGAAACGTCGAAGAAGCATCCAAAGATCTTCATTCGAGAGTCCAGACACGAGCTTCTCATCGATCTCCTCTGGAGGCTGATCCCACCCCACGTCTGTGATGGCGTCGGTATCACCAGCCTTTTGTGCCAGCCCCTTTTCATCCTGGTCTACTTTCGAGAGGACATGACTGTCTGTTGGACCACTGATCTCGGTGGTGGTGCGATCCGCCGCGATGATATCATTGCCACTGGTCTTCGAACTATACGGAACTGCTTCATGATGGGTCGGATCCCTTCGTGACATGTTGATCAAGATGCGAGGCTTAACGCATATATTACAAACAGATTATGGGCATAGAGATGGAGAGTGAGAAAAGGACGCATTTTGAAGGTCGCTCGAAGACCGGGGGATGCCATACGTCATTCTGGTGTCGTCACGAACCGGATCGACTGAAAGGCTGGAACCTCAGGGCCACCAATGTTCCTGCGTCCCACTTATCTATTATTACACACTATGTACTACATAGTATGTAGTACGATCGCGATCTTCTTCTGTATCAATCATAGTACTATGTATGTCCTTCGGTCTCTAATCTACAGATCCTCCGGACCCACGTCGCCTGCCATCGTGCGTGCAAACGCTCCGGTGTCCGAAAGTCATTCGTGGGGGCATCGAAGAGGCCCACCGCATTCCTACCGTGTACCGCCGTCTTCCGCCGCCAACTGGCCTCGCCCCTAGTACCGCCACTGAATGCGCCACACCAGCCACATCAGAAATACTGCCTAAATAGGAAATACGCGTCAGGTCCCGTCCCGAAGCCGCGTGCCAGACCAAGTAGATGCCGACAGAACTTCCCCTCCTATCTCTCGCTGTCAAGGAAAGCAGGTCCCAATACAGCATTTCCTACCTTGACATCATCACCTTTTTCCTGACTATGCTCAAGGAAATAACCTCGTAACCATGAGCGAAACGTGTGCGAATCCCCTACTGCTGGAGTGGATCAAAGAATGGCTAGACCAGGCTCGAGAGCGGAACAGCAAAGGTGCCATAGTGTCAGTATACTCAGATCGTCCCTTTTGGCAAGCAACGCACGTCCTAATCCCCTGGCAGGTACAAAAAAGCCTATGATTCAATGAAAGCTTGTCCCTTAGTCTTCCAGCACCCGTCGGAAGCTCAGCAATTAAATGGACTTGGTCCCAAACTATGCGATCGGCTGACTGAGAAGCTTAAAGCTTACTGTGAGGAAAATGGTCTTCCAATGCCCGAACGTCATCAGAAGTGTGAGTACTACTATTCTCGTCGTGTCTGAGCAGATTCTGAAAACCGTAGCGGCAAGCAGCAAAAGGCCATCAGGCGAAGGCACTACGGAAAGCCAGCCAGCAAAGAAGCCTCGAAAGGCCAAGCCCTACGTTCCTAGTCTACGATCTGGGCCATATGCATTAATCCTGGCCCTGGCAACGCTCGACGAGGACTCTTCTCAGGGTCTAACCAAGACACAACTGATTGAGATAGCACAACCAAACTGTGATAGTTCGTTCACAGCCCCTAGTGACACATCTAAGTTTCACACTGCTTGGAGCTCTATGAAAACACTGCTACAAAAAGAATTTGTGTATGATTTCGGGCGCCCGTTGAAGAAATACGCGCTCACAGAGGAGGGCTGGGAGGTTGCAAAGAGGATGAAAAAGGTTGCCTCATCTTCAGACCAAGGCACTTTGACATTTGGAAGCCAACCCGTAAGATATGATTACTTACATTCTGTTCCGATGGTATCTAACGTGTGCAGGGCCCGAGTGCAAGCAATGCTAGTGTTTCTCAGTCCCAACTCAATGCTAGTGGTAACAGCACCGCTGTACCAGGACCTCTCCATCAGGAAGTACTTGATAATGATGCACCTCAGATCCATCGTAATATACAAGGTGGAGAACAAGTCGATGATGGCACAGTCACCCCCATTACCATCCCACCTGACAGCTTCACAGTCCAGCTGGTTCTGGATGTCCGTGAAGTCCGGTCATCCAAAGACAGAGACTACATTGCCAATGAACTACACAAGAAAGGAGTCTCTCTCGATGTGCGCGCACTGGAACTAGGCGACGCCATGTGGGTTGCCAAATTCCATAACCCAACCTTCCTCTCCCAGTACGGCGAGGAAGGCGACGAAATAATGCTAGACTGGATCGTTGAGCGGAAAAGACTCGACGACCTCATCAGCTCTATGAAAGACGGGAGATTCCACGAGCAAAAGTTCCGTCTTCGCCGCTCAGGAGTGAAAAATGTCATCTACCTCATCGAGGAATTCACCGTCACTCTAGACGCCAACAGCGTCATGGCAGTCAAGTACAACGAAATGGTAGCCTCCGCTATTGCCTCGACGCAGGTCGTCAACGGCTATTTCGTCAAAAGGACCAAGAACCTCGACGATACAATCCACTACCTAGCCCGAATGACCTTCCTACTACGCAGAATGTTCAACCCCTCTCCCGGTGAAATCCCCTCCAACACACTCAGTCTCATCCCTAGCCGCCAGCTATCCTCCTCCCAATCATACCTCAACGCCCTCGAACGCCTCCGAGCAGAGAAACCCTCAGTCACATACGCCGTCACCTTCCCCACCTTCTCCACTCTAACCTCCAAATCCGACGTCCTAATCCTGCGTGACGTATTCCTCAAAATGCTCATGTGCATCCGAGGCGTGACGGGCGAAAAAGCCATCGAGATCCAACGACGCTGGCAGACCCCGCAGGCATTCATCCGAGCCTATGAAGAACTCGATCCCAAAGCACGGGAGAATATGGTTTCAGATCGAATGCAAACACTCGTTGGCCGGAAGAAGGTTGCCAAGGTTCTGAGCAAGAAGATCGCAGAGGTATGGGGTGAGGATGGTTAGTCGTCTGGATTGTTTAATATCTACGCTCATAAGTGATCTGAGCAGAAGAGTAAAAGGCACTTGAACCCATCAACATATGTAGTGGATTTGTTGCGTTACATGAATGTTTGTTGTCGAGCAACTAAGGACTATATAATTTCCATTAAGAAAGGACTGATACGCCACTTAGGTTTATAGTTATCTTGGATGCAGGATAAAAAGCACTAAGTGGCGTGTAGATGCTTTTTACAGATCCTGGTCGTACATTCTGCGGAAGTCCTGTCATCTGGTCAGGTTCCTATCTCCCGCGACCTCTCGTCGTCTCCTTCATGGAGGTTTAAAATCAAAAGCAGTCTATCCCAATCCTACCAGATGATGAAACTCATCTGTCCTTAGGTTCAGATATACCTACATATCTCATGCATTCTGAACTAGCTATATATATATATATCTGAAGGGTGAGTTCGTTCACCGAGACCTACATTCAAGCATGAAAATATACTATACAACCATCTCAAAATAACACTATATGGATAAACAATCCCATTCATCATCATCGTCATCATCAAGACGATCCAATTTCCGTTGGAGTTATGCTAAATGTCCATGTTAAAGAACATACATCGAAATATAGATATATAAAAGCACCCGAAAGTCCATTTCCCAGCGAATCCTCGGATCGAATTACCAAATATCCCAGATGAAGAAACAGAGCATAGCAAATCCATGACGGACATGATTGCCTAGTTTGGCAAACGGAACAACTTTCGCATCGTCCTCCTATCGATTCCCAACGCAAGACTGCTGCAAACAACCGAAATGCTGCTCAGAGCCATTGCCAATGCAGCCCAGACGGGGCTAAGTCTCCAGTGTGTATTGACCGTAATAAGCGCATCGCCCACCATTTCATGCTTGTGGCCACTAACGATGGGATAAAAGACCCCGGCAGCGACAGGCACCAGGCAGCAATTGTACACCAACGCCCAACCGAAGTTCAACTTTACGCGATTGAAGACGCGACGGCTAAGTAAGACGAGCTGCAGGATTGTGTCGAGTTCGGAGTTTAGGAGAATAAAACTGGCGGAGTTCATGGCCACATCAGACCCGGAAGCCATGGCGATGCTCACATCTGCTGCTGCAAGGGCGGGAGAGTCGTTCACGCCGTCCCCGACAAAGGCGACGATGGACCGGGTCCCATTTTCGCTCCGCTGACTTTCAGCCTCGGAATCTGTTCGGGGGGTGAGATTGCCGTCTTGAACTTTACGGACAAAATCTGCCTTTCCTCCTGGCATCACGTTCGCCATGACGTTGGATCGGGGGATGCCCACCATGTCTGCGACGGCGTGTGCAGTTGTCTGGTTGTCGCCTGTGCACATGAACACGCTGACTTTGCGCTTCTGGAGCTTCGAGATCACCTCTACAGCATCAGGCCGGATAGAATCAGAGATTGCAAAAACAATTGCAGTTGAAAAGGAAGGGCTGTCCGTGGCGCTGACGTCCATTGGGCGGAGCGACAAGATTGCAGTGGACTTGCCAGCAGCCTGGTACTTCAAGAGAACCTTGGAAAGATGGCCGTCATCGTCACCGGAGGTTGCCAGGCTTTGCAAAAGGCGCTGATTGCCAATAGCAGCTTCATATTGAACTGTACTCTCGGATTTCTCGGTGGTTTTTTCCACTGTCACGGTGAACACTCCTTTCATCCCTTGACCGGATATTTCTTCAATGTCTGCACCTGTAACCGGGACCGAGGGCTTCTCTCGGCAGAATGTAGAGATGGCCCGAGCGATTGGGTGATTACTACTTTCCTCGAGCTTCCGGGCCAGAGTCCAGGCCACCTGCATCATGCGGGGGTCCGTAGTGATGGTTTCATGGTCGGATACCTGCAGACTGCCGCCCTCCGTGAGAGTCCCCGTCTTGTCGAACACAATGGCGTCAAGGCGGCTTGCTTCTTGGAAGGCCTCCCCTCCTCCTTTGACCAAGATGCCCTGTTTAGCAGCCAACCCACCCCCGACGAAAAGTGCGGTTGGCGCGGCGAGTGCCAAACCACAGGGACAGGCCACAACAAACACCGCGATCGCAAACTCTAGGCTCCAGAACGTCCATCCACCGCGTGCAATGTCAAGGTAATCCTGGGGCAGCGTTCCTGAAAGCCCGAGAGAGAGCCAGATGACGAACGTCAGAATTGCAACCAGGGTGATAATCGGAACAAAGTGGGAAGTGAGCAAGTCCGCGACTCTCTCGAGAGGCGCACGTCTGCTCTGACCTTCTCGCACAACAGAGATGATTTGATCCAACATTGAAGATCCCCCAATTGCAGACACCTTGACCTCGACAGGCTGTCCCACATTCACAGACCCCGTAAAGACTTGATCACCCGCGGATTTGCTGACTGGTTTAGATTCTCCCGTCAACGAGCTTTCATCGAATTGATAGGATCCGGTTCCAACGACAACACCATCCGCCGGGGGCGATGCACCGTGAGGTATGCTGACGACGTCGCCGATCTCTAGCAGGTCGATATTGATCCGCTCATACCCATCGTCCGCGGGCCTGTCGTCGTCTCCAGATGGGTCTGCATTGCTTGCGCCGACTCTCAACAAAGCCTCTGTCGGCCGCAGCTTTCCAAGAGATGCGACCGCATCGCCAGTCTTCGCCTTGCTGTACGCTTCCATGAACCTGCCAGCAAGAATGAACATGGTGAGGAATACGACAGTGTCGAAGTAAGTTGAGCTGTGTGTGTTGGAGGTTGATCCCATGGCTGCATCCATGATCAGAACAGCCAAAGATGAGACATAGGCAACCGTGGTTCCGGCGGAGATGAGAAGATTCATGCTGCCAAAGCGATAAAACCTGCGCAGAAGCGGTGCACGACTTCCGGGACGCCACAGGGAATAAACCTCTTTCATCGCCCGCACGTGGAAGATATCAGCGCCGTAGAACATGACTGGCGTAGTCATGATGAAAAGGGCCCATTCAAGGCGCGAGGCATCACCAGCCCACATGGGTTCTTCCAAATACTTGCGGGTTTTGTTCCCTGACGGCACCAGACTCATGAACACGATGCCAAGGAGAAAAGTGGGAATTGCCACGATGAGAACGAAGAGAAATCGGGTAAGCAGTCGACGTCTTTCGTGGCGCTGCATAGCCCGTGATCGATCCTCAATGCTCGGGGGACGATAAACAGTGGCGGTGAATAGGTCGTGAGCTGTATTGATTGTTTGAAGGATCTTTCTCACCGTGAGAGATGGCGGCTTGGGCGTATAAGTAACCGCCAAAATTGGATTCTTAACGGACAGACTGCCATCAACTGTCACGTCGGGGAGTCCATCCAAAGCCCGGAAAACCTTTTCGGGGCAGTGATGACAGAACATACCATCCACATGGATGGACACGGTTCTCTCTTCGACGGTCGCATCATCACCATCATCATCCGTTAGCAGGGGAAGCACACTATTGACTGAAGCATCGTAGCCTAAGTCTTCAATCTTTTCCACAATATCATCAACGTGTTCACGCCCCTCGAACTGGACTCTTCCACTGTGGGTCAAGAGGTTGACTGAGACTTCAGTGACAAAGGTTAGCTCCTCAAGCCCTCGAGTGACAGCCCCTGAACACGAGCCACAAGTCATGCCCCCGATGGAAATCTCAGCAACGAAGGTCGAGGAGGGGATTTCCTTGCGCGGAGAGGGCACCTTGACCTTATTGACTTCATCAAGTGATGCTTCGAAACCGATATCCTCGATCTGCTCAACGACCTTTTCTATGTTGGACTGAGGGCCGGCGAAGACCACTGCGGCGCTGTTGGTGAGAAGATTGACGGTAATATCCTCGATGAAGTCCAATTGTTTGACTTCGTTCGTGATGCTGTTCGCACACGATGCGCAGCTCATCCCGCCAATGCTTATACGAGCATTGAACTTTTCATCTTCGGGCTGTGACCCCACGGATGTGACGCTCTTTGCGGGCCCTTGCGGTACTAAACTTTGGAATTCCGATTCGGATGGGGAGGGTTTGCCGTCGGTTCGAAGGCCACTGTATCGATCTTGAGGTTGGCGATAAGCACCATCTGCTATGTCCTCGCCAGCCGTAAGCCTGTCCAACTCCTCTTTCCTGCAGGCGTCACAGTTCTCGACATGTCTGCTTCCCGATATGGGATTGGAACTCGAGTTGGGTTGAGTGGTGAACCGTACCGAGTCGCGGGGCAACCATGAAGTCGTATCAAGCTCGGATATCACCGATCCTCTGGGCTCATAGGTTGTGACGTGGTGAACATCAAAAGCAGCTTCAACCAAAGCTGTGGCTAGGTGTGATGGATCCGCTTCGGCATGGTGAACGACGCGTACTTCGTGTGTGAGAACTGAGACGTCGATATCTTTCACTCCACCAAGGTCTGATAGAACCTCATTGATGTATGCGACGCAAGAGGAACAGTGAATATTGCTGACAAGGAATATGCTTCTCAGAAGTCTCGACTCCTGGCCGGCAGAAGCTCGAGATGCTGGGTCTGCCGTCGCCAACATTGTCATTGGCGAAAAGAGAGGTGCAGTCACTGCTAGAGATGATCCGAAAGACTATCTAGAAGGAGATGATGTCGACGGCAGGTTGGGCCAGTTGATATAAGGACCACTGCGCTTTATCCTGAAGTGTGATGCCCCACGAAGACAAGACGGTTTATGCAACACGCCAGCCTAGTATGATAGCTCGGGAGATTGCTACCCAGCAAGTACGGCGAAAAAAAAAAAAAAAAAAAAAGTGCAAGGTCGAGGGGTAAGTTATTGCCTTTGCTGTCTGAGATTAAGTACTGCTAACTGGCAGCGGCGCCTATATATGCAGATCGCGATTGCTCAACTTGCAGGTAAGGGATGGGGAAGGGCAAAGTCTATATGTAGGCAAAGAAAGGAAAACAGAAGAAGAGAGAGAAAGAAAAATCGGGATCATGGTTGATATCAGTTCTGATTATTCAATGGGACCGGACAAGTTGCGCGTTTTGTGCGTAAAGGTACTTAATGAAGCTCTGGCCCGCGCACAAATGGCGCATTCCACCCACATCCACCCAACGAGATGATGCAAGTCATCTGTACCGATGCCCCTGGCTCCAGCAAACTTGCCATGGCTCATGTGATGATCTCACTCTGACCTTGGAGCATTTGTCAGAATGCGCTATCTTCCCCGATGAGTGTGCCTGTTAAGGGAAGCCTGATAGGTCCTCAAAGCGGTGGCCATGGAATTATTATTGATGTGGCAAAAAGCTCTAACAGATGCTAGCGGAACTTTGAGTCATGGTTCCAGATAAGCTAAATGCTATGTGGATTGTAGTATTAGGGGGGGGGGGAAATTATCTCCTAGATTAGATTTGGCTGATCCGGGCTTTTCCAGGCTCCGACACATAATCCTGTTCTTCATGTTATTCTTCATAATTGATGGGCCTAGCTTGGGAAAGTAAAATCTGCTAGTAGTAGACGGCCGCAAACGGAAATATAATACTCGCGACAAGGATTGCTACATAGAACCGAGTCAAGTGGGAAAACACTTGCAGGAAGATGTCTTCGAGAAGGGCATAAAAAAAAAAAAAAGAGCACACCATTTAAGCAAATGGTTTCAGGTGCCAGATTCCATCAGTTGCACTGTCTGCAATGCGTGGAGGTGGCTAGTGATGATGGATCGGGGAAGATCCTTGCGGGGGAGTCGAACGAGGGACAGCGAAGAAGCGATGAAGCGCCGAGAAGGTGAAAGAAACTGAACGGACCCGAGACCCGGCGAGTGACACGTGACCCGCCCACTGGACCACCGCGACGGGCGCGTCATATTTTTCACGTCGGTGATGCGTCGCGCCCACCTCCACGACTCTTCCTCTTTCATCTCTACTACTCACTATACCTCTTCTTTGATTCTTTGATTCTTTGATTCTTCGATCCTTTGATTGTGCTTGTACTTGGACTTGGTTCTCAAAGTGAATAACTGGGTTTGGCTCACCCTCCCTAGTCCCCTCCTCTGTCTCTCCTTGGTCTCTTTGGATCCCCGCGGGGAATGACACTCGTGCAGCCTGTTCTCGTTGTGCCTTGTTCATCTCCCTCTCCCACCCATCCACCCTCCACCCTGTCTGTCTGGCTCCTTACTGCCCATACATCCCTACGATTGGACCACGCTGCAACCAGGATCATAACGTGGGGCTCCATAGGCATACCATTTCAATAAAACTTGTTGATTGATTGTTCCCTTTTCTTATTCTTATTGGTCCAACTCCCCTCTATCGCTCGTGAACAATATCCGACCCCCCTCCCCACCGGCAGGGCCATCCCCGTCATATTCACCATGTCTGTCCCTAGACCTGGGATGCGTCCTCCGATGCCTCCGAGGGCTGGCCCAAGGGCACCCATGGGAAGATTAGCCAGTCTTAAATCACCCAACCCAACTCCAATCAGACGTCCTCAGCCAATCTCTCGGCCTCAGCCAGCTAGGCCGACCACCCATCCCAAGACCACCACTTGCCCTAACCCCGGCTGTCCTGCCCCTCATATCGTCGAGGATGACGGACACAAGGTCTGTTCTGGGTGTGGTACGGTCATCAGTGAAGCAAACATTGTCTCCGAGGTCACTTTCGGGGAATCTTCGTCTGGTGCTGCAGTCGTTCAGGGTACCTTTGTCGGAGAAGATCAGTCTCATGTCCGCAGCTATGGCCCCGGCTTCCAGCGTGGAGGGGCTGAAAGCCGTGAGATCACCGAACAGAACGGAAATCGGTACATCAACCAGCTGTCTCGTGCTCTTACCATCCCTGAGAGTGCCATGAAGGCTGCCGGCCAAGTGTTTAAACTCGCGGTCGGACTAAACTTCATTCAAGGTCGAAGGACTAAGACTGTCGCCGCAGTGTGTCTGTACATTGCCTGCCGTCGACAGGATGGTAACACCGTCATGCTGATCGATTTCGCCGATGTTCTTATGATCAACGTGTTCAAGCTGGGCCGAACCTACAAAGCACTGCTGGATGAGTTGCGCCTAGGCGGCAATGTTTTCCTGATGAATCCGATTGACCCCGAGAGTTTGATCTACAGGTTTGCTAAGCAGCTCGAATTCGGGTCAGCTACCATGCAGGTGGCTAGCGAGGCGGTGCGTATCGTGCAGCGAATGAATCGCGATTGGATGACGACGGGCCGTCGTCCCGCTGGTATTTGTGGTGCCGCCTTGATCCTTGCAGCCCGGATGAACAACTTCCGTCGCACCGTTCGAGAGGTTGTCTACGTCGTCAAAGTCACCGAGATTACGATCAGCCAGCGTCTTAATGAATTCAGCTCGACAGAGAGTGGCGAACTCACGGTAGACCAGTTCCGTTCCGTGCAACTGGAGAATGCACACGATCCACCTTCCTTTGCCAGAGCTAGGGAGGGCAGGAAGCCGTCTCGATCTTTCAAGAGGAGGCCCACCGAAACGGCTGCCGAGATCGAAGGAGATATACAGGAGGCACTGCAACCTAGGCGTGTTGACTCAGATGGCTTTGCTATTCCTAATCTTCCTATTGATCCGGCGTTGATAGCGGCTAGCAGCGGTCAACGCCGCCAATCGACTGCTTCTAACACAAGCGAAGCCACATCGGAGCCTGGGGAAGACGTCGCCAAGCCAGGTCGAAATAAGGGTCCGAAGCGGCCTCCACTTCCCGCTCCTTCACCTGACCAGATTGCATCGGAAGAGGCATTGGAAAATGAGATGACCGCCCTCTTATCTAAAGGCTCAAACATGATTGAGACTGGGGTCAGTCCGCCAAGGAAGGTCGTATCGGATAACACGGAAATCGATGCTACCGAGTTCGAGTTGGACCCCGAGGTGTCTAACTGCCTGCTGTCTCCCGCCGAGGTCGACATCAAGGAACGGATCTGGGTGCATGAGAACAAAGACTACCTTCGCGCACAACAAGAGAAAGCGCTAAAGCGGGCTCTGGCAGAAGCTGATGCACGTCCTGGCGCCGACGGCCGTGTGCATAAACCGCGTAAACGCCGCCGAGGTAGACTGGGAGACGTTGCCTATCTTGAGGGTGAAGGTGAAGACGGAGACGGCCGGAGCACTCGCGCCTCGACTCCTGCTGAGGCCACTCGTCGGATGTTGGAGAGAAGGGGTTTCAGTAAGAAGATCAATTACCGTCTCTTGGAGTCCCTGTTCGGTGAAGAGGGGGCCGACGAGGCCTCCAAGTCCAAGGAAGAAAGCTTGAGTCGAAGTCAGAGTCGCAGCCAAAGTGTTGTCTCTCGACGCAGTGCCAGCATCGAACCAGAAGCGGCCTCGAGAGGTGCGGGTGCGGGGCTTGCAGCTTCCTCGACCACCAGCCAGCCCGTCGGAGGTCCTGTGTCTTCTGCAGCTCCAGTGCGTGGCTCTACGGAGCATGTTGCTCAGGCCGGCGCTCCGGCAGATCAAGCTGGAAAAGTGGGCCAGAATGGAGAGGTCCTTGGCCCTGCTGATGGGGCAAAGAACGGGTGTTCGGATGGCGAGCAGGAGGATGATTACGAGGAGGAGGACGACATGGAGGATGATCCCGATGGGGTTGACGCGGCATTTGCAGGAAACTACGGGGACTACTATGACGAGGGAAGCGACTATGGGAGTGACTGAAGTTGAGATGCTCGCACTACAGGGCTTTTTTTGGGGGGGGGGGGGGGGGGGAGGAGGGTTCCACAGCAAGGCATGTACATAGAGTCCGGCGCCAAGTCGGCGGGAATTTGATACCCAGTCATTCCAGGCTTAATCTTTAAAGGCAACTAACGGCGGCTGATCCCTCTTTGTCCGTTCCTTCCCTTCGGGGCCATCATCACGTGTGGCCGTGACGAGCATCGCAACCAACCCAAGTAGTAGAATCCAACCGAAAACCGGAAACCTTCCCGCCAACACAGAACCACCTCATCCAGCTCCTTCCTCGTCCCTTTCTTTCATCATCATTATCATCATCACTCCTCCATCTCGCTCGGTGCTCTCGAGTCTTACTTCCTGTCTGGGCCCCGCTTCTGAAAAGAACCCAGGCCTTGCAGAAACCTAATTTCAGACCCTCCACACTACCCTCGTCACCATGACCCTCACCAGCATGTTATCGACCCAGAATGCTAGTAGTTGTCGCGCTATTAATAGCTGCTTTAGCTGCCTGGTCTTTGCACCTCGCAACCTCGGTATTATCAAGGCAAGGGGTGTCTCCTGCTGGGGTTCAATGTTGCAAGTTCGTATTCTCGGTCGAGAGAAGCCTCCTGATAAAGTGAGGCCCTTAGGCAGAAGATGGTCGAAGCACAAAAACTCACTCTTTCAACATCCGTAAAAGTTACCATGCGTCGACGCGGCATATGAGTCATGACATGGCCTTCGGTGATATATCTGCCCTGGAAATGATACTCCCGAGTCTTTCCGGCCCTGTACCTGTCGGAAGTCTACCATCCGCAGTCCCTGAGGAATGTACAAGGTGCGCAGGTCGTATCGTTGAATGCTAGCATTGCGTCGTCTGACTCGCTGGACCGTGTTGTAGGTCCTGCACTCCATCCTATTGCGGCATTTCCCGAAACCTGGTATGGAGGATCCTGCGTCGATCTACAACGGGTTACTAGGGCTTCAGATATCGGATGGGGATAGCTAATCATGAGGGGATCATCCTGACTGTTGTGCTTCCTGTGCACCAGCTCGGTGTGCCACGGGTCCACAGCAGTCTTGACCCCCTTATTCTCGCCGTCGGTGACAAAGTTCGGAGTGGTTCTGCTATATAAATACTTCCAGTATACGGTCGAGTCGAGGTTTGGTTCTTGTTGCTCATCCTCGCTCTGCTACAGCTGCTGCGAATATGGTCAAGTTCAGCATGTACGGACGAGGGCTCAGCCTTCGGCTGGCCATCATGTTCACCTGCCAAGCGGCATTTATTTTATTCGGTACGATCTCTGGCGAAAGCGTCTGAAGTGCAGTATATGTTGACCCTCCGTCTTGTCGTGGGCAGGCTACAATCAGGCTAATTTCTCCGGGATCACCAACAACCCGGATTTTCTTGAGATCGTCCATAATCCCAGCACGGCTGTCATGGGGATCTTGGTGTCTATATACAATCTGGGCTGTCTTCTCGGCACAGTGGTCTCCTTCCTGACTAGCGACAAATTAGGTTTTCGAAGGTCCATGTGGCTTTCGATGTGTATAATCATAGTAAGTGTCGCTATGGTGGCTGCAATGTTCATGCAATGCTAATGGCGTTCTTTTGCAGATTGGGGCTACGGTCCAGACATGCTCCTACTCCAAAGTACAGTTTCTCGTGTCCCGGTTCGTCACTGGCGTCGGAGTTGGCGTCATGACAACAATCGTGCCCGTGTACCAATCAGAATTATGCGATGCACGGAGGCGAGGAATGTACGTCTGCGCTCAACCTCTTGCCGTCGGGGTAGGCATTACCATCTCCTACTGGTTCGACTACGGAATGAGCTATGTCGACGGCCCTATCAACTGGAGGCTTCCCCTAGCCTGCCAGATGATCTTCGCAATTATTGTTATCATACAAATTCTTGGGTAAGCTCAGACTGGACGCATAACTAAAGTTGAGGGCAGCTCATCTGACGGCGGTGGATAGACTTCCGGAAAGTCCTCGATGGTTGTGCCGCCAGCATAGAAAACAGGAGGCCTTGCAAGTCCTATGTGATTTCTATGACCGGCCATTGGACGATCCCAAGGTGATTCAGGAAGCAGAGAGCATTTTCAGGGCCATCGAAAATAGCCAGGCAGAGTACAAGTGGTCTGAAATCATCAAGAAAGATGACATTCATACCGGCCGACGAATTTTACTGTCCTACGGGTTGCAGTTCATGAATCAGATGGGAGGTCCTGGTTTGATTGTCGTATGTAGGGCCTGATTCTTTGATAGTTTTCAAGCTGACTCTGTGCTCCAGACATATGTCACGACAGGTAATAACCACATGATCATTAGTTCATGTGCGGTCCGATCAATGGCTGATAAAATACAACACTAGTCCTAGAGGATAACGTGGGCCTAGATGCCAAGCTGAGTTTATTGCTCGGTGGAGTGATCCAAGTGATGTTTGTCTTGGGTACACAGGAATTCTGGCCACCCCATCAGGGCTACAGGACGCTGATCATGCTACCCCAGGAGCCTTCTATCCCATCTTTTTCTGCGATCGACTAGGACGGCGTAGCCCAATGATGTGGGGATCCTTCGGTCAATTCGTCTGCATGCTGATGATCTCCATTCTTCTGTCCTTCAAAGGTAAGTCCAAGTTCAGTCTATGGCTGGGGCCAGAGTCAGGAATTGCTCTAAGACCTAACAGGGACGACTTTGGAAAAGTCCGCCGCCACGGCCTCGGTGGCGTTCTTCTTTTTGTTCATGCTCATCTACGGGGCCACCATTAACTGCATACCATGGGTGTATGGTCCAGAGTTACTTCCTCAACATGTTCGGACAAAAGGGTAGGGCCAGGGCACTCATTTATCCACTCCATTCCAAGAGGTGGCGGGCTAACATCTCCCCCTACCCAATTAGGCAAGCCATCGGAATTTCGGCTAACTGGCTCTGGAGTTTCTTCGTGGCCATGATATCTCCGACTCTGATCCGAGAGCTGGCATGGAAAGGCTACCTCATCTTCACCTGTTTTAACCTCATCTTTGTCCCTGTGAGTCGAGCGGGTAACATTCCGCGCCCCGCCTGCCTGCTGACGGGACTTTTGCGGTTTAGATCTTGTATTTTTACTATCCTGAGACGGCGAACCTCAGTCTCGAGGAGATTGATTCCTTGTTCACGGATAACAAGGGCCCGGCGGTCCCTGAAGATGATAAGGGATTCACCTGGGTGGAGGTCAGAGCCATGAACTAGGTGAGGACCTGAAACGCAGCCAAGGCTGGTAGGCGCAACCATTGTGTTGGATAGACCATCTTTTTCCTCGGAGAAAGCATCGCAGCAGTAAGGCGGATATAGTCGTTGATAGATTAAGAGTAGATGTGAAAGTGGGGATCAATAGGGATGCTGGAGGTGTTTGTGTTAGGGTGCGGAGGGAGGTTAAACTCAAGACCCGGTATGGCTAAGTCTGCATATGGAAAGGCTGGCAGGCTGCCCTGACCGCCACTTTGTACGGAGTAGATACTTCCCCTCCTTGTCTTTGCTTTCCCTCACACCCAGTAACATAAAAAATATTTCTTTCCATTCTTTTTATCATTGTCTGACGATATGTGTGAAAATGGCAGATATATATCAACAACCAGAAAAGAGACGGGTGAATGAAAAGCGAAAACAAAACACATGTGACCCAGCCGGCCACATGACCGTCCCATCCATCCGAACCATCCCACCACCTTTTGCGCCAGAAAAAAAAAAAAAAGAATCCAAAGAGAAAAGGAAAATCCACAAACATATGTCAGTCCCGGTTAATTACGATGGCGTAGCGATATGACACAGACAACACCAGGAATGAGAAGAGAGAAAGGAAAATGTTTTGACTGCCGAAATATATGAGAGGGTGCGAGTTCGGTGAGTCGAAAGTCGCTTCCGCTGTGTCGCTCAAGTGAGTTCGTTCATCGTTTTTGCGATGTGTTTAGTTGAAGATGCCTTTCTGCTGCTGTTCATGATGCTGCCGATGGCTTACGCGTCAATCTCCATCCCCGTCCCCATTCCTACGCTGTTGTTCAATCCCATGCCGATTCCGAGGTTCATCGGCTGGGCACAGAGGGTCTGCAGAAGCGGGAGGCCTGATTCAACTGGGTTCGCTCCCAGTATGTTCTGGGCTCCCATCGGTGCCATGCCGTTGTGAAGCGGTCTGTCGGCGGCATTCAGGATCTGGGTGCCCTCAAAGACAATGGGAGATGAACGGAGGTTCATGAGGCACCTTTCCCAGGTTGAGCCCACGAGCTGTGCTTGGGTGAGGTCATCGTTGAAGAGAAAGAAGGCGGATGCGTTCGCCATTCCCACCGGCGTTGTTGGCCGCGCCGTGACGAGATAGGCATTCAATGCCCGATTCTTCAGGAGGATCTGTGAATCGCCCAGATACGCCGCGAACTGTCGATCAATATACTTCTTCCAGCCGCGCACCGCAGCGGCCATGTCCGAATCATCAGTTGCGATCCGCTGCCAGCTAATTCCGAGGAGACGGGTGGCGTCGTCGACAGCAGGTTCTTCGGAGCGGGTACCCACGTTGAGGGTCCGGCGGTTGTCGTCTTGTTGTTCGGTCGAGTGCAGTCTTCGCTGGATGGAGGAGAGAGTGATGTCGTCCAAACTGGGAGCTGATGGATCCAAGCGCTGGGATTTACGACCCGAGGATGATGGGTTGTCGGCACGACGGGACGAGATCGGTGCAGCAGTGGTGACATTTTCGACGTTTTCTTCGTACCATGTGCCGGTTTGGCTTTCGGCCGAGATGGCCATCTTGGTGCGCGGGTTCAGAAGCACCATGCCTTCGCCGTAGATGGGCTCTTCTACCTCCTGCTTTCGGGTTGATGGAGCAGGAGCGGATACCAAGGACATCGGGGTGTTGTTTCCGTTGATGGCTTCTTCGAAGGAGGAATCGTCTCGCGACCTCTTGCGAGATGGTTTGGATGGGAAAAGGTTGTTGGTGGCGGAGAAGAAAGACCTCGACTCTGTATCGGTGAACTTCGGCTGGCGAGGGAATTGAACAAAAGCATGGTCCTGACGAGGGGATAGGACCATCGCCGGGCCATCGGAGAGACTGTTCAGCAGCATTGGGCACATGGTGACTGAGGGTGACTGGCGGCCGAATGGAGCGACTACGAGGATGGAAAAGATCCGACCTGTTCTGTCTGTCCAGTGAGCTAAAAACTATACGCGTGAGCAACCTGTGGATCTCGCGATCCAAGCTGTACCACAATGGCACAGCACCGAGAAGAGGACGAAAGGTGCGTCGCGAAAGGTCGTGGAGGCAGGGAGGACAGGAGGGGAAAATAGAAGGACACGAGACAGGGCTATATATATCAGCTGAGGGTGATGGTGGTGGTATGGTGATGGCGATTGGAGATGAAGAGACGAGATGAGAAGATGGAACGATGGAGATGGATGGGAGAGGGAGAGCTGAAGGGTAGAAGAAAGGAAGGAAGGAGAGAGAAGGAGGGACGGATGGGAGACACGAGGAAGGAAGGAGATGCGCAGCCGGCAAGTGAGAAGCGAACCACGGGTGAATCGGCTAGACGTGGAGGAGAAGAGTGGAAAAAAGAGGAGACAAGGAAGAGACAAGCGGACGCGTGAGAAGAAGGGGAAAGAAGGAGAAGAAGAAGAAGCTGCTGACGGATGCGGACGAGTGATGGCCGTCGCAGGTCTCGGAGCTTCTTGGGATGCGCCTGCGATTCCATTGCGGAGAGCAGGATTTGCCTGCCTCGTTACCACCCATTACCCCAAATACTCCCGTCTCGCCGCCTCTTCGGCGCCTGCCATACCATACCTGACCGTATGAGCTGACAGCCCCACCGGCCTCCGATCGACCCGCAAGGACTCTGCCATTATTGGTCGATGGGCAATCTTCCCGGGCAACGATGCGGTGGGGGCCCCCAGCAGTGCCGGCGGTGATTGGTTCATCCTGCAAGCCCTGTCCGCGCGTCAGCCCTCACAGGAGCCCCTGCCGTCGCCAGAACGAAGGTCATTGGCCGATCCATTGAGCACAAGCCCGGGGCTTTCGATGAGCCTTGATTGGCTCGAGGCTAAGGTCCGCATGGACTGCTGACTGATCACCGACCAGGGCAGGCAGGCTTGGCCGGCTCAGCCAAGGAAGCTAGCCAGAACTTTACCCGGATGGGCAAGGCTAGGCCATCCTGGGCTCAACCTGGAATCCGCCTCCAACAGGAATCGATCACGCGTAAACATGGAAACGGACGTAATTCTATTGGGTCGAACAGGTTACACTCATCACGTAGTAAAAAGATCCTATAGTAACAGTAGAAGGGGAGGAAATCCAAGGGGAATCAAACGAGCAAAGGAAAGGGCGAAAGCGACATCCGACACCAAAATCTCCTGCTAGTTTCACACGTCACAGATGTTCATCGAGCCAAACCGTTTGCCATGCAAAAAAGACCCCCCTCTAGAGCCGGGACACCATGGCAATCGAGAAAGACCGATGTTGGAGAAATGAAGAAGAGGAAACTGTCGGACTCAAGATCCAAGTCGTATCAACCATGGCCTCTGGGCACAGCTGCATTACCTGCATGTGGCCGGCCCAGACGCACCCCGCATCCCAATTCGTGAAGAACTACCCCAGTGAGAAACATTATCTTTATAGCAATATATGGCCATACATATCCAAGTATGGACTGAAAAAGCGAGCGTGAGGGTGAGTAGAACTTTTGACCAGGGGACTTTCCTGTCCCCATACTCTCAACACACGAGCATCAGCCACCTGACTCTCTGACTCACTTCGCACCAGCCTGCCTAATGGCACTATCATTGGGAAATCTGTAGAAAGCTCTTAAACCTTTCCAGCAGTAGCTCCGCCAAGCATTCCCTTGACGCTAGCAACAGACTCGGGGGCGTAGCTAGGGGCCATGGATCCCATGAGAAGGAAGAGAATGAGGACAACGGCCCCAAACACAATGAACTTGCGTTGCGCGGGGTGGTTGACGCCATACTCGGCCCAAGCGCGGTTGGCCTGGCCAGTGTACTCCTTGATCTTGTCACCGCCAAGCTTGTAGTAAACGAGACCGACGAGAGCAACAGAGTAGCCGAAGAACTGAGTAAGGGTGACGGGAGTCTGCCAGATCATCATGGAGGCGATGACCAGAAGGATATCCTTGAGAACACCGCAGAGGGTCATGACGAGGGAAGAAGTCTTGCCGATCTGTACATGGACGTCAGTAATCAGTGATCCGTCTATAAATGGCAATCCGGAGAGGAAGATCCATACCAAGAATACAACAGAGACGTTAAGGAGGAAAGCAACAACGGCATTGGCCAGCAATGTCCACACACCAACGTTGTAGACGTGGTTCATAGTGAGGTTCGGAACCTCGAGGAACAGGGCAGTGACACCGTTCATGACAGCACAGACAGGGGCGAAGTAGTAAAGGGAGACAAGAGGGTCCATCTTGTACTCGGCAGAGCTAAGAAGGCGCTGGACCATGACCAGGCGAGTGGCCTCAAAGACGATACCACCGAGCTGGAAGAGAAATCCGGTGAAGACGAACCGGATCTCACCGAAAGAGGCGATGATGACACCAAGAACAATAATGCTCACATTCATGAGCACCTTGAGGTTGACAGGAGCCATACCCATGCCCCAAGTGGCGAACAGGACAGCAACCGGGGTTGTAGCCTGAGAACAGGTCAGCAAGCAATGACACCCACGCTGGATTGTTCAACTGACCTTAAGCATCTGGATGAAGGCAACACTCAGATACAGATAAGTCACGTTACCGCAAATCAAGCTCAGACTGAAGAACAGACCGATCGGGACAATTGCACGGAGGTACACCCGGCCAGTCATCTTCACGGTTTTCCGTCCGTCGAGCAGAGTTGTGGTGCGGGCAAGAAGCTGGGTCATGAAGGTCGCGAATGCCAGATGCCATGTTGTAAGAATAATAGCTAAAGAAACATTAGAGCTGTAAGATGGGCACGCAAGAGATTGAAGAACATACGGAAGCCTAGAAGGTAGAGAGAATGCGATTAGTTATGTGGTCGATTGATCAAAATTTATAAGTAGAAACGACTTACGGAACTGAGCATAATCGAGGATATGCTTGTTGAACAGAATGACGCTGGAGCTCAAGGTAATCCAGACACTGGTCTTGTCTTAGTACTTTGTTCTCACTTGCCAGGTCCATGCTAGCGATCCAGGGCGACTCACCCGACATAGACAGCAGGGTGAAATGCTGCCTTGGGGGGCTCCGTCTTATCGACGGCGGGATTGACGGTGGGCAGGGTAGGCTCCGGACGAGAGACCTCTCCAGAGGTCCTCACTTTTTCGCCTTCGGACATTGTGAAGGTGCGAGTCTGATCCGATAAAAAGCGTTGGAAGTCGAAAGGGCGCGGCCGCAGAAGGCTGCTTTGTCCGAACTTGGCGGAGGCCAGGGGTGAAGGTTATCAAGAAGCGGCGGGAGAAAAAAAGGATAGGTGGTGGTAGCGAAGGTGGGATGGTCAAGAAGCCTGAATGAGGGGAAACGAGTGAGACAAGAGTTGGACGGAGAAAACGACGGTAAGGGAGAGACTGAGAAGAGAAAGGTGTGGAATTGAAGGGCCAAGGTGGACGAGGAGGGGAGAGGGAGAGGGAGAGGGAGAGAGAAGGATGAGAGTCCGTCGAGGTGATTTTCTCTCGGGTACGGAGTAAGCAGCAGGGTTTCGGGCAGGAGGACGTACGGCTTGTTTTGTTGGATCGCAGACGCAGAAGCGTGAACGCGGCACGGGAAGAACGGTCAGAGTAAGATTATTTAGGGGGGGCAACAAGAGCAGGAGACGAGCAGCGACTGGAGACTTGGGACTCGGGAGAGACTGAGAGGGACCGAGTGAGGGACCGGCGACAAGATGGTGGCCCGGGGCGCGATATGTCGTTCGTTGGATGGTTGGCAAGCTTAGGGTACTTAGTCTTGACCGTCAACTTACATACTGCACTAGGCCTTAGTTAGTCTCCTCTGGACCCGGTCTTGAACTCCCCCAAAGTTTAGCGGCTGGCATGCATTTTACTCACTTACGGCCGACTTCCACAGACCACGACACAATGGATGGATGGGGGGGAAGGGAAAGTGGGTGGTGGGGGAGGGAGGAATGAACCGGAACCAGAGTCAGGACGATGATTCCATCGCCTTGCCTATCACCCTCGCCTGCCTTGCCTATTTAATTACTACGGTGTACGTACATTAAATCTGACTGTCTATCTACTCCGTGCTCAACTGTATAATGACCGTTCTTTTCTCTCCTTTCGATTTATTTTTAATGTCTATGACTTGATCCCCTACATCCGTAACTGAAGAATATAATTAGATGCCATTCTTACCACATCCAGTCGGCTATCTACCCCATGGCCACCACAGTTGAAACACCACCAGTGGTTCTGACGGGCGGTTTCGTGTTCTAGGCTGGGAGACAAGCCCATGTCGGTGGAGGCCGAGTGGAGCGACGAGGGGCGAGAAAAAATAGCGGGCTGGGTCCCGGCATATTAAAATATTAAATGCTGATAGTCTTAGATCGAGACCAGAAGTTCCCCCCCCCTCCCCCATGGTTAGGTACCGTATTGGTAATCACCATACGCTGATGGTGCTTTCACTTGCTTGCAGACACCAGTGGTGCAGTATGGGTACCGTACTCCGTATAGACACACGTAAGAATGATTATCGTCTCCTCTACTCCCCTCCCCTCCCCGTGTTAGGGATTCCGAGGACTTCTTCGGTTCTTCTTATCATCGACGGTCAGAGGGTGTTTTTTACTGCAAACGTCATGAGGATATACTTCCGACCGTTCCCATCGTCATTGACCAGAACCCGTTTCATCATACTAGTATGTATGCTCGGACCTCGCCTTGATTGCGTAGGATATATTAATCTAAGGATATTGTTGTCTTGTTATTCCAATCTGCAGGTGGATTGCCATCCTTGAAACCATCTATCGGTGCAGCCGTGGGGCGAGGCGACTCAAGTGTTCATCACTCTCGTGGCGACTGCTAGCGAGCGCCGGTGGTTGGTGTCAATCTCCAGGTCCCCACCGCCGGGCAGCCAGTCGTAGATAGTCAATGGTCGTTGCCCCTTTTCCGTCTGCTCTGGATAGTGAATATTATTATTATTATTATGGAGCCCCGAACGACCTTCCTTGGTCGGCAACGCCTTCTCTTTTTTCGCCCATTGCCTTCTTTTTCTTTTTCTTTTTTGGAGGGGGGAAATGGCCAATCGCATATTGTAGCCCAAAAAGCCGATAGGGCGTCCAGAGTTCATGCTTTGATAGTACCATAGGTAGATCGTAGGATGTCCAGTAGATAAGTGCTCCATTCAGACCCTTTTCCCCCCGAGACTGCTCCGAGTTGATCGAATTGTGTCAGATAAGAAAGCAAGACGCTGATTGAGGGAGAGGGGGGAACGGACACATCAACCGCGACTGCAACAATCAGTGTTGATCAAAATTAACGCCGGCTTGTTTGGTGCAGGATGCATTACGCAAGCAGCCCGCTAGCCAAGCACTGTCTTACCCGCCTTCAGCGGCCACTTGTCCATAGCGCCGCCGCAAAGGTCCCTTGCCGGTGGAGAATGCGGCGATCTGATGGCTGAGAGCCTGACGCCATCACCATGGTTCAATGGCGTTCAGAGGAAATGGTACGACGGAGCCGTCCTGCGGTTGCCCGTTCCCTCAGGGACTCTTCCCAGACCCACGAGGGTCCGGATAGTTCTGTCGTATGGAGTCCCGTTCGGATGAGGCCCATCTTTCGGGACGAGATCACAATGGGAATTGTTGGTTCGATAATGTTCGGTGGTTGGCGTTTCTCAATCTGCCACGGATTGGGGTTCCGTCAAGGCAATCGAGCGTCCAAGCAAAGTTCTTACCATCACTACTGATTGATTGCGCGTCTGTCAGAATTAAGGGCGTTGGCAACAGGGCCAAATCCAAAGTACAGGGGGCGAAAAATGAAGCTTTTGTTAGTGCCTTTGGTCCCTTAGGCCCTGGGTGGGTGAGAACTCCATCGGCTTGCATCTCGGATCCCAGACAGGTTAAACTGATAACCGTTGTAAGCGCTTTCTGGAAAAAGATCCTCTCTGTCCTGCCGTTCTGAGAAGGGCAATCGGTGGAACCAGTCAAGCGTTGCCCGGCTCATGGGTTCACTGCCCGGCCCAAAATCAACCCTGACGTGACAAGAGGGTCGAATAGGGGATGATCCTGTTGCCGATGCTCGCCGTCGACGTCCCCCTTGGCCAGTCAGATCACGTCGATGGTGTACTTGGTCGTAGGTAGTACCCGACAGGCTTTTGTCCTGCCCGGGTGTACGTACACCACGGATATACAGCACCTAGATTGGTTGCTAGCTGCCCTTCAGGATGGAGGTTGGATGATGATCTGACCATCAGTCGCAGGGGACGATGCACCTCCAGAATACTCCGTGCTCCCATACCATATTGAGATTTCGTGGCCTTGAGCTGGGAATCTCAATATGACTAACTGCAAGCCATATATCGTATAGACCCCGTGATTCCCCAATCGATAGGATATTGATAGGCATCTATCTAGTATACTGTACTACTGTACTACTGTATCACTGTAACTACATAGAACCCTCGTGGGGTGCACAAGATGCGTGGCCGACTTGCATTACTGTTTTAGGAAGTTGCCAACCGTCACTCCGCCAGGATGGAGTTGGATGGAGTTGAATGGACGATGGAGTACTCCGTATGGAGTATGGGAGTAGTATAGGCTGGGACTATCTAGATACGGAGTACGGAGAAGGGACTCTTAGCCAAGTGGGAGCAATGCGCATGCATTCCACCGTACCTACTCCGTACCTATCTAGCCCCTGGCAGGCCGGTGCCTGCCGAGAAATCGCCATCGATCCCGTATCGCGGTATTCTTAGAGCTTTGACACTTGGACTCTTAGGGAGATGCTGCATTCAGATGTGATGATAAGCAGTGAATCGGGACCAATCGTACTATCGGACCCTACGGAAAATTGATTGATGCGTATTTAAAGTCTGGCTGGGTGCAGTTGGATCATCGGTTACTATTCTTAAATGTCTACGGAGTATGCATACGTAAATAGGCCTGGATTGCCTGGCTGGGATGCAACAAAAACTAATAAAGAAAAAGAAAAGAAAAAGCAGCAAACGCGCAGATGGCGCAAGGAAAGGCGTACAGTGGTACACAGTAGTAGTATCAATAATATGTACTGTGTAGGTAGTAGTGGGCAGGCCAGGATGAATCGGGCCTGCCGACCCATGCGTTCTCCAGGCGTTTAAGATGAGGGATGATTTGGATTGATTGGGGTTGGAAATTAGCTTTGTCCCCTTTGCCCCTTTTCCAAGGCTCCGCGACTGGGGCGGCGCCGACACGAATTAATATTAATATTAAGATGGATTTGTCCTAGTGGCCTTTTTTTGGGGAATTCCGAGAATCCGATTGATTGATCTGTTAGGGCCCAAACTTGAAACCGACTCCCAGCGCCCCCCACCGCTTTGCTTGTCACGTTTCGCCTTCCCGACCGACGGCCACTGATACACCTATACCTTTCGGCCTCTCCCGTGCTCTCCTCCTCCCTTTCTCGCCTTCTTCCTCTTCATCAACCCCTCCCCTCCTCTCCCTCTTATAATACTGCAGTCTCCTGCAGCTTCACGGCTTGTCTTCTATGCTTAGCCTCGCCCGCAGGACTTTGAACCGCGTCCCCAGCTTTCAGGATATTCTACAAGGCAGGATGACCCACCCCGATATGTAAGGAGTGCCCCCTCCCCCGACAAGCTTCCTTCTCGACCAACTGCCCGTGAAGCATCTACTGACTGCTGCCTCTGTGCTTGTCTTCAGCTCCGTCGACGTTCTCGTCATTGGTGCCGGCCCTACTGGTCTTGGTGCCGCGAAGCGTCTCAACCAGATCGTACGAATTGCACGCCTACCGCTTACAATGCTTCGAATACTAATTGCTGGGTGTAGGATGGCCCCTCTTGGTTGATCGTTGACAGCAACGAGACCCCCGGTGGTCTTGCTTCCACCGATGTCACTCCCGAAGGCTTCGTATGTTCATCCTGGCAGCGCACGAATTGGCAGACAATGACTGACGGCAATTGCAGCTCTTCGACGTTGGTGGTCACGTTATCTTCTCTCACTACAAGTACTTCGATGACTGCATCAACGAGGCCCTCCCCAAGGACGACGACTGGTACACCCACCAGCGTATCTCCTACGTTCGCTGCCAGGAACAATGGGTTCCCTACCCCTTCCAGAACAACATCTCTATGCTTCCCAAGCATGAGCAGGTCAGGTGTATCGACGGCCTGATCGACGCTGCTCTCGAGGCTCGCGTCGCCAACACCAAGCCCCAGAACTTCGACGAGTGGATCGTGCGCCAGATGGGTGTTGGTATCGCTGATCTTTTCATGAGACCCTACAACTTCAAGGTTTGGGCTGTGCCTACGACCAAGGTAGGTTATCGAAATCATGAGCCCTGTGACAAGAGTCCCGAGGTGCTGATACTTGCGGGTTTCTAGATGCAATGTGCTTGGCTGGGTGAGCGTGTTGCTGCCCCCAACGTCAAGGCTGTGACGACCAATGTCATTCTCAACAAGACCGCTGGTAACTGGGGTCCCAACGCTACTTTCCGTTTCCCCGCCCACGGCGGTACTGGTGGTATCTGGATCGCCGTCGCAGACACTCTCCCCAAGGAGAAGACCCGCTTCGGTGAGAAGGGTAAGGTTGTCAAGGTCAATGCCAACAACAAGACCGTTACCTTGGGTGATGGTACCACCGTCGGCTACCAGAAGCTGGTCTCCACCATGGCCGTCGACTACCTTGCTGAGCAGATCGGCGACCAGGAGCTCGTTGGCCTCACCAAGGAGCTCTTCTACTCTTCCACTCACGTCATCGGTATCGGTATCCGTGGTGAACGCCCCGAGAGAATCGGTGACAAGTGCTGGGTAAGTTATCTGCATTTGACCAGAAGCAAGATGGAATTTGGACTAACTCTGTCGCCTTCAGCTATACTTCCCCGAGGACAACTGCCCCTTCTACCGTGCCACTATCTTCTCCAACTACTCCCCCTACAACCAGCCCGAGGGCTCCAAGAAGCTGCCCACTCTGCAGCTCGCGGATGGCTCCAAGCCCCAGAGCACCGAGGCGCAGGAGGGTCCTTACTGGTCCATCATGTTGGAGGTTTCCGAGTCTTCGATGAAGCCTGTCAACTACGAGACTCTGCTGGCTGAGTCTATCCAGGGTCTCGTCAACACTGAGATGCTGAAGCCCACCGATGAGATCGTGTCCACCTACCACCGTCGCTTCGACCACGGTTACCCCACCCCGTCTCTGGAGCGTGAGGGCGCTCTTACCAAGATCCTGCCCAAGCTTCAGGAGAAGGACATCTGGACCCGTGGCCGCTTCGGTAGCTGGCGCTACGAGGTTGGTAACCAGGACCACTCGTTCATGCTCGGTGTTGAGGCTGTGGACAACATTGTCAACGGCGCTGTCGAGCTGACTCTCAACTACCCCGACTTCGTCAACGGCCGACAGAACACCGAGCGGCGTCTGGTTGACGGCGCCCAGGCTTTCTCCAAGAACAAGGCGCAGTAAAGGTTGCAGCATTTAGAGAACTTACATGGGTTTTAATTTTTTGAATGATTCCAGGGGGCAAAAGATTTTATAGATCTGATTACGATCAACGGGAGCCACTTTGCTTTTTTCTTCTTGTTCTATCTACTTAACCTATTTACCCACTTTTTGAAAGCGATGTATGGCAGATGTGTTTGCTGGCCCATTTTGTGATGCGTATCATCAACTTCTTTCTACACCTTTACTCTTTTACATGAGACCATCTTAGACATGAATAGATGTTGCTATTTCAACCCCCGTTTCCGATATATGGTAGAAGCTCTCCCACAGTCCTTTCTGTACTGATCCTGCTCTACGATGCCAGTATGACCATCCAGTGTAGATCCCTCCTGGCAGATGAAACATGTGCCAAGTGAGAGAAGTCTAGCTCAGCTTATATCGCGTGCACTCTGCAGGCTGTTTCTATTTCCGCCTCACTCCTAGCTCGTCATGGAAATGTGATCTATAATGAATGGCAGCTAGGTCATGTCTCAAGCCCGTAGATCCATCCCATGAGCAGCCTCCGTCGAAACCCGACCACTCATGTCGCCCACTGGCCCGGCCCTTTCCTTTTCTGTCTCTCGCTAACCGCGCAGTGCTTACTCCATAGTACACGTCGTACGGAGCATGCAGGCCTGCAGGTAGTATCCATTTTAAATTTCTCACGGCTCCCAACAAACCCACTTGATCTCGTAAGGCTGAGTGAGGGACGGATGGGGGCGGCGCATCGGGACTTTTTTTTTTTTTTGTTACTACGTAATGAGGGGCCCAGCGAGTGGTGCGCAGTAGTCTTCAGTACTATGTAGCATGAACTGTTAGGTTGGATGGAAATACTACTAATAGATTTTCATATTTTAGTAGTTGGCCAAGAACAGTGAAGAGATATATCATGGTCCCTAGTAGTACTAGATCGATAAGAACCATCTACATTATGAAGAACGTCAATCGTCTGTCTAGACAGACAACCGGATGATTCATCAATATTTAAAAGGATATGGAACTGCCTACTCACTATCTACTAGATATCCCGTACTGTGTATGTGTAGGTCTGTGTATACAACTGCCTACTTAGGCAAGAGACAAGCTCGCCCCGTACCGTACCAAACCAAACATACGGTTTCCACTTGCCAGCCACTCAGGCAGGGCGGGCCCCCCGAAACGGCTAAGCGCGGGGGGGGGGGGGGGGGCGGGCGCCGCCAGTCAGGGGGCACCAAAAGGGACTAGCGGGCTGGAGCAGGCCGCGTAAGTGATGGAGACCTGGAGTCGTGCAGAACCCGCCGGCGCGGGAGGAACTTAAAAATAGATGGATAGCCAGCCAGCCAGCTGGTCATCATGGATGGCGATCAACTGGGTCGGAATGACGATGACGATGGCGATAGATAGACATGGGCGATGGTGATGGCCTTGTTTCAAATAAAGGGGCCATGATGATGGTGACATGGTTTAATATTCACATATTGTGTAGTATCTATGTGGTGTAATTCATGATTAATACTCCGTACATAGTTCGGTCATGACCGCCGGCGGCATTGTAACCTTGTCATCGACTCGATCGGTTTCAGCCTTATCGAACCGTCGAGCTGCATCTACTATGCTAAGTAAGTCCCAGGAAACTTGGGCCCGGAGAATTCGGCAGTTGGGATTCGACCGTTCTACAGTCTACACTCTTACCTACAGTCGAGAAGATAGTCGACAGCTGATACTGAGAGGGATGACGAATAACCTCACGCGATCCCCACGGTCATTGGATGTGGCCACCACTCCGCCCCCCAGGCTTGACGTCCCCCTCCACGCAACTGGCTGAGGCAATGGCTGAGCCCTGCATATTGTACGAAACCCATCGAGGCTGACACCTCACAGGAATGGATCCTTAAGCAGTCAAATTATAATTAGAGGTTCGGTCTTCTCGGTACGGGTCAAAATCTCCGCGGCAGCAAGGAGGTCAACGTATCATCACCCATCCAGTCCTTCCCTCACTGCCTTCTCTGCTGAGTGGCGATGAAATCACCGAGTGCCTGTGCATTCAGACGCCCCCCACTGCGGATGACATGCTTCTATCCCCCTGTTGTCATTCACAGTCTTCCTCCACCAAACACGCCATCGAAATTGGCAACGGTCCGCCTAGACCCTCGGGAACCCCAGAATCGATCCGATGTCCTCGAACCCATCCTCAGTGTTGTCGTGGACTTCATCCAACATGAAGTTGATGTAGGTTTGGAAATCTCTGGCCTCCACTAGCCGCGGGTGGACCGACGCTCGGTTCTATCCAGATGTTAGCGGTGGCCAGCGCAGGAGGCTACATGAGAGCATACGTACATCGCCATGTGGACCTGCCATTCTTCCTATACCACCTTGCACCGGTGGGTTTACAGACGGTATAGAAGCAACTGCATTGGCTCTACTGGCGTTCTGACCCCTCTGGACGTACGCCATCTGGGGTATATCTCGAAGCAGCCCTGAAATGGTGGGCGCCTCCCGCGCTGTGGGCCTTCTCCGAGTCTCGTTCCCACGATAAAGATTACGTTGGTGGAATCTCTGTGGCTGACGAAGAGCATTAGACCTACAACTCTCTATTGCCTTTCAGGGATCTGCACCTACCTCCGTCGGGGCATTTCGCGGGCCATTGAAAGCCTGATAGGGGACTGCTCCTTCATAGATTTGCGCAGGTAGTAGACGAACAGGTTCAGTCTGTGTACCACGCGAAATCACCTCTCCAGAAGACTTGCTCCCGTTAGTTCAGTCATCTAATGCACAATTTCAGGTAGCTGGGTCCATACCCTTCGAGTGGGATTAATCTCATCTGCTTCGGTGGACCTTGGTCTAGCACCATCCTGCAAATGAGTGGCGGCAGCTGCTGAAAGTCTCCCAACGTCTGTGCCTGAGCCTTCAACAGGGCCATGATGGTGAACAGTAGCAGACCCCAGCGAAGAGGGACTGGTCCGCTGGCCGCGTGTCTTTTTGGCCAACTTATTCGCACCACCAGCCATTTCGACTAGCTCCAGCGTTGCCTTGGTATTCAGGAATGTGCGCGAAGAAATCCTAACTGATAGTGTGTCTTGCGCAATGGGACTGATACATGTGGACCATAAACGGATCTCCAGATCGAGGTTCGAACTGAGTCCTAGATGCTGTGTTTTCGTACTAGAGTACGCCTGTCTCAGATTCTCTAAAAATAGCTGGGTTAGATCCCGTTGTTGGCGAGAGCCAAGAGTTGTGTCTGGAACTCACCTGCTGCGTGCCTCTCTTCATGTACTTGTGAGGTGCCTATTATAAGCAGAGGGCTGGTGGTGAGTCCGGAGCCTATAAGAAGTGCTTCCCGATTCGGTTCTAGGGCGTGAAGGTGAAGTGGGCGGGGAATCAAGTGATGGGGCGAAACACTGAGATCCTTCCCCACGTTCTTCCAGAAAAAGTCCTCTGGCAGTTTCGATAATACGTTCGCTGTGATGAAAGGCTGGCCTGCCAGTGAATGACGCTGCGGCCATTCAACGCCCCGCTCTTCCGACAATCGGCTGACTGGCTGACTGCTACACTCCTTCCAGGAGGTCTGATCATTCCTGGTCGCCCACTGACTCTCATAGAATGTCTTTGCGTTCGTGCCTGATGCAATTGCGCTTGATGCCAACCTGGACCCTTGGGTGCCTAATGAGCCGGTGGTTCCAGTGGCTCGGACCTGACCTTGCACCACGACGGGCAATGAAATCACCGGCTCATTGAACAGTGACGATGCGCCAGAGGGGCTACCTTCTCTATCTTGGCCAGCTTGCGAGGAACCTTGACTGGGAAAACCCGGGCCGGAGCTGCAGAACGAGCCTGGCGAAGAGAGATTGAACGGGGTGAACAAGTCCGAACCTATGAAGGCTAGATCATCATCGCTATAGTTGTCCTGGTCCAGAACTTGACGATGCCACTCGGCCATGTTTGCATGGCGAAGAAGCAGCCTTTCCAGATGGTACCGGAGATCCTCGTCTCCCAGAGCGATGCGTGTAGGCCTATATCTAATCATGGTAAGTGGTGGAGGGCTTACTCGTTTGGCTATATCTGGAATGAATGGACGAGCCGCTGGGGTAAACAGCTATATCGGTATTTCCTTTCTTGAGAGATGCAAGCAGCTATCGATGTTTGTTACGAGCGAACCACTATGGCTGGTGGGAATGAATCCGGTGGATTGACGGAGGGCATCCACGAGCACCGTAGAAAGGGCAAGTGCGACGGATGATAGACGTGATTAAGAGATCCCCAGTACTTGTATGGGTATAATACTACTCCTAGTCCTCCCCAATTACTTTATTACAATTACCGAAAAGATCGACGAATCGAAATGGGGAGGATGGAGGATGTATAGAAGGCGCCGGGATAACGGGCAACAATGGGATTGTGTATAGCGGCATTATTGGGCCAAGGCAGCAACAGTAGGCCGAGCATTGTCCAAGGGACAGGGCTCTTGAGGGAATTTGGATCTACATCTCCAGGGAATCAATCGGATGGCTGTGGCTAGGATGATCCATCGACCAGGCTGCATTGCTTGGACTGCAGGATAATTATAACCCGATTTGATAATAACAATTAGTATATAATACATACTATGATCATTGGGGTCATTGGGGATGACACGACTAGTTCTTATGTCGCAGTCAGAGTCATGAAAGGATAAAGATAAAATTAGAATCTCGGTGGGCAGACCGAATCTCATTCCTGAGGCTGCCACTGAACTGCAGCTGTTGAACTTCGAATCTTCCGCTTTCCCTTTTTCCTTCTTCTTCCTCTCTCTCTCTCTCTCTCTCTCTCTCTCTCGGTCTCACACGACTTACCACTACTACTTACCACCACCACCACTACCACCGGTTCCCCTTTATCCCTTTTCCTATTCTTCCTCCTCGACTCTCCTTTTCCCCTCCTATCTGTCTCCCTTTTCTATCCGCATTTTCTCCGTCATTTCTTCATCGAGATTGTCCGCCTGTTCCCTTTCCCTGTTCCGCGTTGTTGGGTCTGTTTCAGCGTCCCCCTTCGACTCCGCCTTCGTTTGTGTTAGGCTGTACCATGCATCATCCGCTGCTCCTCCGACCGCCGCCATAGTCCGTCGGCAACGCACCCCTCTCCCTCTCCCTCTCCCTCTCTTTCTCTCGGTTCATCCCATCGGCCAAGCTCCTTTTCTTCCCACCTATCTCACCACCCTCTCGTTCGTTTTCTCCTCCTTCTCCGTTCCCCTTCTCAACCGTCTGCCTGGTGCCACGGTGGTGACTTGCCAGGTCACCAGCTGCGAGCCATTCCTTCGACCTTCCCCCCTCCCCCCCCCAAATCTCGCCCTCCTCACCATCTTCCGCCCGCAAACCCCCTTTGAAACCCAACCTTCCCCCCATTCCGGCCCTGAAGGTCCGGTCACTTCCCAAACCTACTGCTGCCCATCATGGATGGGGATCTCAGCCTTTCCCAGTCCTTGGGGGGGCTACGCATCGCAAACCCTGATGATTCGTCCCTACATTCGTCGGAGGATCCAACAACTCCCGCCGCGGGTGCTGCAGACGTAGCAGATTCCGACCTGGTGCGCGAACAGACGGTCTCCGAACGGCCAGGCAGTGCCCTATCTACAACTCCTCCTAGACCCTCCGGTCTCCCCTCACATACCGATCTTCAAGACACCCTTACCTCCGGATCGGTCGAGCCCGCATCCAAGCCGCGAGACAATCGAAGTTCCATCTACAATCCATACTCGGACCTGCCGCAGCAACCGAATCCGCAGTACACTCCTTACGCGTCCCAACAACCACACCCTACTCCCCAACCCTCACGGCCTATGTCGTCCTTTTACGCGAATGGATCCACGTCGACACTTGCAGCCGCCCGGGAGGGTTCCTATCGTATTCGTACCGATTCCGCCGCCTCGTCCGCCTCCGAAACCCAAGCACGTGCGGAATCTCGCGGTGGTTCCGCGGCCTTCCAGGCCGGGGTTCCCGTACGCGACAACAATCACAATGATCGGTCGTATAGAACGGCGCAATTGCCACCAACAAACGGACAGATGCTCATGCGTCAGTCTTCTCGGGCTCACGCGCGGGGTGGGGGGGCATCACAGATTGGAGGATCTCCGTATGCTATGGAGAATGGTCCCAGTTCCAGCAGTGAGGACTGGCATGACCGCGGTGCAGCGGTCGCGGTAAGGCAAGAAATCGATGCCAACGGAAAGCCGGTCGCGCGATACATCAAAAAGGGGGTCCGGGATTTTTCATTTGCTCACACGCTTGGCGAAGGCTCCTACAGTACCGTCGTGCTGGGGACCGACCGGCAAACTCTGAAGGAATATGCCATCAAAATTCTAGACAAGCGACACATCATCAAGGAAAAGAAGGTGAAATACGTGAACATCGAGAAGGACACGCTCAACCGGCTTACCGAACACCCCGGCATTGTCCGACTTTATTACACGTTTCAGGATGAACGTTCGTTGTATTTTGTGCTGGATCTCTGCAAGGGAGGCGAGTTGTTGGGTGTGTTGAAGCGCATGACCACCTTTGATGAAGAGTGCACACGGTTTTACGGTGCCCAGATCTTAGACACGATAGACTACATGCATAGACGCGGCGTCATTCATCGGGATCTCAAGCCGGAAAACGTCCTTCTCGACAGCCAGATGCATATCAAAATCACTGATTTCGGGACGGCGAAGATCCTCAAGAGTCAACGGAAACCTCAAAACTCCAGCGGGATGCCGCCGCTCGACTCAACCGAAATTCCGGAGGAAGAACGTGCCAGCTCGTTTGTTGGCACGGCGGAATATGTGAGCCCGGAGCTCCTGACAGATAAGAACGCCTGCAAGGCAAGTGACCTTTGGGCATTTGGCTGCATCATCTTTCAGCTTCTAGCTGGCCGCCCCCCTTTCAAGGCTGGAAACGAGTACCAGACGTTCCAGAAAATCGTTGGGCTCGAATATGAGTTCCCGGCTAGCTTTCCTGCCGTGGCTCGTGATCTTGTCGAGCGGCTCTTGGTTTTGGATCCAGCCCGTCGGTTGCCGATCGAGCATATTAAGAACCATGAGTTTTTCCAGGGCATCGCATGGGGTCCGGACTTGTGGAAGCGCAAGGCGCCTCGTCTCAAATCGTATGTTGCACCCCCTCGTGAGCCCATCAAGCTAAACGGTGGCGGAGGTAGCGGTGAGGGCTATCCTTCGAGCATCAATCCGGCTGCTCCAGGCACCAATGCCAGCTCGCGTGTAGTGCCTCGACTGGTGACCGAATTGCCAGCTCCGACCCAACTGGACATCGAATGGTCCCCGGTACTGACCAAGAACAACGAGCGGATTTTGAAGTTAGGCAACCTAGTAGTCCTATCATCCCCGGCAGCCCACAGCCCCGTCTCCAGGCATGGAGGCGAGATTGAAGCCCCCCGAAAATTCTCCCGCTTTTTTGGGGGCAGCACGACGAAAAAGCGGCAGCGCTTGGTGATGGTCACCTCGTCCGGCCGAATCATAATGGCAGCGGCTGGAGGAGACGAAAAGAAGGCAAAGCTGGAGCTTTCCCTCCTGGCGCCGGGCACGTCATATCGGACCTCGACGGACGCGAAGGGATTCTCCTGCTGGATTGTGGATACGGTACGAGATTGTTTCTAATTCGATTGGGTGAATAGCTCCTAACCTTCAGGCATCTAGCGCGACAAACACTATGTTTTCGAAGACCCCAAGCCTTCCTCCGGCAACGTAGGGACGTCCGCTTTGTCGGTCCAGGAGTGGATCGATAACCTAGACCGAGCCCGGGAAATGGCTCTCTTCCACCAGGGGAATGGCTCGTATTCCGATGATGCCTTTCGGGACCTATCGTCGGGGTTGTCAAGCCACGCCAACACGCTGGATCGAAGCTCCGAGTTGCAGAACGAAAGTGCCCCCACGGGACGAGCCACTCTTGTCAAGCACCAAAACACCGACACCGAGTCGGTGAAAGGAAAGAAGCGCTTCAGCAGGCGTCATTCCAAGAACGGTCTGGCTGCGGTGTTCTAAGCGCATCGCATTCGCCTTCTCCCACCCCACTCACCTCCGTCCCTCGTCCTATTCTCCCGCTCCCCGGACTCTCATCCCCCAGTCCGGAACATTGTCCGCTGCGCAGGGTCGCAAACAAAATCTCTTCTTTGTACTTGGAACATATCTCGTCCCCGTATTTTGCTCGATATCCCTGAGAGTTTCCTGCGTGTGTGATTGGCGATATTTTTCTACCATACCTGCTGCTGGCAGGTCTTGCTTTGGACTATTATTTATGCTATTATTATTATCACCGGGATCCAGTCATGAACTTCAGCCGGCGACTTGTTTGTTTCCTTTGTACCTTGGCATCTCTTGTACGAACTTTTCCTTTGTGACGTGGCTTGCTTGTTGCTTTGGCCTTGCATCTTCGCAATGATGAGCGTGTTTCTGTTGAGATTGCTGCATTTAGATGGGAAGGAGTATGCATATATCCCTCATCTGGCTTTTCATTTACCTGTCCTTCTCCTTTTCCACTTCTTTTCAATCTACTCCTCTTTCTATTGTCCCTTCTTATTCTCTTGCGATATATATCCTTCCCGTGCTTGCCATAAAATGGTCTGGGTGTTGCCCAGATCTCCTCCATGTCTGGGACAGAGCGCGGTACAGTACATTCTTATTCTTTCGAAAGCCGGGCATACCTTTCACCATCGCCACCTTCCTTGCTACTGGGGATTTTGTGTTTGCTATATTATATCATTCGGGCTCTTATATTGAGCGTCTTGGGAGTTGAATTCGATTACCCCATTTTGTGTTTTGACTCTTTCCCTCTCTTTCCCTGCGTTTCTTTTCTCCGCTTCCCCCGATCCCATTCCCAATACAGTCATGTTCCTGTCAAATAGCTTTCCTTTCCCTTTCCACGGTATCTCATAGGTGTATTCCAGGGGGAAAAAAGAAAATTCTACTATCTATTCATCAGGCTCATTACTTCGTGCTGCCTGTCTGCCTGAAAGGTTTCCCAATCCAAATCACTGATTTGTATACTGTAGTAGTCATGTGATCGTCACTCCTGGAACTGATGTATAAATACCTCCAGTCACGTCCAAAAATAACCGAAAAAGAGAAAAAGGCCATGATTTCTAGGAAACCCAAGCTGCAACTAGAATGTTAATCGGGCTATTGGAAGGAGGATAGAGAGCACTGTACATTAATCATTATCTATAAAATATATGTAACTGGGATGAATTATATGTCCGTCGGAAAAAAGGGATAGTCTCTATATGAATAACCAGTCGATCCGGGATTCGTCCAACTCTTGGATCCAATCGAACTCATCTTCGTCATCGTTATCGTCATCATTATCATAAGTTTGGTCACAATTGGTGTTGCTAAACTGGGAATGTGAGTCCCAGGACCGACGTCCCTCGTTGGAATGGGCCATGCTTTTCTCTGCCTTCTTCTGATCCTTTTTCTGCCACATCACGCTCAATACCCAGGCCGCGTTACGGACATTCACGCTGGTGATGTCATAGTATAAGGCGCGCAGCTTGTCCAGGAGGAATGGCCGCTGGGAGGGGTCTCGGCATTCCGCGCCCGCGATGAAAGTGGGCCAGATAAGACATTTGAAGTGGGGGTCTGCAATGGGGATGAGAGCAATTTGGCGGATGGTCAGATCGGCAACCATGGCGTGGTCAGAGGTGAGACCAAAGTGGTTGGGGATGGTTGCGGCGCCGGGGCGCGGACGGGAGAGGACGCGACTTGCGTAGAGGTAGACAGCGCCTTTGTAGACGGCTGCGAGGGCAGTGCGCATAGAGAGATCCGCGAGGTACCAGCAGCTCTGCATGGATTCGGCCCAGGCAGCGGGGTCGAAGGCTTGAATGTGTTGGAGGAGAGCGCCCGGAGATTGGAGCGGATTAGAGTTTTTGGGAAGGAAGGCTGAGGAGAAGATCATGGTAGGTTGGGTGTTTGGATCGACGTCCGGGTCAAAATAGAGTCCCGCGTGGATGAGGAAGATGACTTCGAGGAGATAAGCCGGGCAGCCGACCCAGGAGGTTTCTTCGAGCCGTTTGAGCATGGCGGGGCCCATGCTGGAGGTGTAGAAGGGTTTGGTGAGGGACCCGGGGCGAGCGAGGGTAGATCCCATGAGTTGGATGCTGTGGAGGTGGGGATGAGTATGAACAGTTGCATGGGGAATGGGACTTGGCTTACATGAGAAAGCCGTCGACGGCGAAATCTTCCAGCCATTTGATAATGTGTTGAGCCGGGTTGAAGGTACTTAGTTCTTGTCGACCTTTTAGGAGCTTTTTGGCCCCCTCTAGGTGGTATTTCCAAGCCCCATCTCCTGATTCGATAGCATCCATGAGAGCCAGAACCATGATCGCCGCGAGAGTTCGGTTGTCGTTGCGCAAAACGAGGTCCTGGATATCGCTCGACAGTTGTTGTAGTGCGCGCTGTTTAAGCCCGAGGAAGTGCTCATATGCCTTGGACGTCGGGCGCCGAGACATGGAACTGATCACGGCCTTCTCAACCTGTTCTGAGGACATGGATGGACCAGCTGGAGATGAACCTTCCGACAGCCATGGGGCCAGCGAGAAGTCACCGCTGGCTAGGATCGCGGAATGCAAGGCGCCGGTGGCAGCGAGGACGTGGGAGAGGAGCGGAGAGTCGGCAACCAGGGGAATAAGATCGCGGAACGGGTTCCGGGCATCGGAGTAGAGTGTAAGGTAGTTGGCGAGGTTCTGGTTGACTTGGGCATGGTTAGACAGGGGTGAACATCGAGGGAAAAGCTGGCAACCTACAATGGACGATGTAGTATCTCGACAGCTGACTCAGGTCCTTGAACAACGGATCGACCATGCCCCAAGGAGCGGGGACTGATGCAGCTCTTTGCAGGGTACCCTGATTGTCATAATCCTCCGGATGTGGGGAATCCAGGACACTCTGGATGCCCGATACGTTTGGGGGAACACACAGGCTGATGTCGATGGACAGATCGGGGCCGAGCTGACTGGGCGAATCGGCAGCCGACGGCGGCGACGCATTGCTGGAGACGGAGCTCGAGTCGTCACGCCTGCTGTCTGGAGCCCGCATAACATCGTTAAAGCTGCGGCCCATCATCTTGCCCCGACTAGCCACGCCCCCCTTCACCCACACGAGGGGTTTCTGATACCCCAGACATTCCTTCCCCGCATCGCGGCACTTGCGGCAAGTTGGGAGACCGTTGTCGCAGATGATGCGGCGGCGGCGACAGGTATAGCAGCCCTTCGACATAACTCGGGCACTCTCACTGTTCTGGCGGGTGGGAGAATCGCAATCCGATGCAGGCAGCTCGAGGCGAGTATCCAAGCATGACACTCGCCATCATTGGGGATTGTTACGACACGGCCAGTGTGGAGAGAGAGAGCTTCATCCAGCACGGGGGAGACCAGCTCAATCCGAGGCGCTTGATGCTACACACTGAACGAAGAGCACGGCGGCTCGACAGGAGGAACGAAGAGAAGAAAGGGTGCAAAGAGGGAAGGAAGAGAAAGAGGAGAGAGAATGTTCCAGTTGAAACTGGGCCGCGAATGGAGGATCAGACAAACAAAGCTCGGGGATTGGCGGGGTGCCGCTGACTCAGCATTATGAGGCCCGCTAACGGGATGGGGCTAGCGCGGTACCTCTCCGTACGGGACGGGGTGGATGCCTCAAATACGGGGCCGGAAGCGATCGGTTGGATGGAGTCGAGATAAGAAAGCCATGGAGAGGGCAATGGGTTGGCTGAAAATCCGAATGAAGAAGATATGAAAGAAGACGGACTCAGGGCATGAGAAATCGAAGGGGCGGAAGTCATCCGACAGAGAGCAGCTGAATCAAGGTTCCGCTGCAGGCAGCCAATCAGGGCGGGTGGTGCGAGGCTCGCAATTGACTCTCTTCGTCTTCTTTCCTTTCAATCCAGCAGTCCTCGTCTTGTCTTGTCTCTGTGGCATCCGAGTTCTGGGCTGCTCTGGTGGATCTTGCTGTGGTTGTTCTCTTACTGAGTCGCTGCACGCAGCCTCTTGCACCAGAGTTACTAAGAGTGAAACCATGTTCTTTGACGCTGTGTTTATTTATCGGCTGTAACCTCTCCGTCGGTATCGCCTTCTTGGCTGCATTCTTGTCGCATTCGGTCGACCGTCTCTTGGGCTTCTGCTCTGCTTTCTTGTCCTTTCTAGACTCCTTCTTCGCTTCTTCGCTTCTTCGCCTGGTGGCCCGTGTTGTTATCGCCCGCGGGGATCAACAGCCGGGAATCCGCCGCCACTCGCAATCCTCTGCGAAACCATCCGCCTGGCCGTTTTCGCGGGCCAGACATTCCTCTCTGGCCGTGTCGACGAATTCCGATCGGGGCGCGTATTGCTGGATTTGAATGACGGCCCGTACACTGCAGCACTCGTTGGCATCTGGTCACCGCGCATTTCCCCTGAGGACCATGTCCCCCAAGTCTCCCACCACTACGGTCACTTCCATCGACATGGTTTCCCAAGCTCAGGTCCTTGATCGCTCCATGCCGCCCCAGAGCGCCGCCTCCTCCGTGTCGCGCCACTCTCACTCCAGCCGGCGACACCGTCCTAGTCGCTCCCACCATGGGGGTCTTACCCACCAGCCCCAGAACGATTTTCCCATCTTCACGCACACGGGCGATGTCGAGATTGTGATCCGCGCAGGGGGGCAGGAGCACCGCTACCTCCTTCATCGGCTGATATTGGCGCAATGCTCCGGGTTCTTCGAGGCCAGCACCCGCGAGGAGTGGTCGCGACAAGCTGTCCCGCGGCCACCGAACCTGGACACGGGGGTCCTGTCGAGAATCAGTGAAGACACCTCTTCGCTGTCGAACGGGTCCACTCTCGCCCAGTCGGAGAGCGGAGGATCTGCTTGGTCGGTCGAGAAAAGACGGTGGAGGTACGAACTGGACTGGGTGAACAAGGCGGAGGACGAGGAGCCAATTCTGGTGCAGAAGGTTGGTGCTACTTGTATCTGAGACATTGTGGGGTTGCTACTGGAGATGCTGATCGTTGAGTCTATTTGCAGCCACCAAGCTTTTCCAGCGCCTTTGGGTACGATGCAGGACAATACCCTCCATCCGTGACCAAACCATCAAACACGCAAACGGGCTTTGTCCGGTCGATGGCCAACCTGGCCGGGATGCAGTCGGTGGTGAACCTACCACATCGAGCCAGCATGGCCAACCCCCCGACGGATCCCATCATTCGCGACTATGATAACTTGTTCCGCCTGTTCTACAATTACCCGCCCACGATCAACACTGTCAATATTGCGACGGCCTACACGGAGTGCAGGGCCCTTCTCAACCTGGCCGATATGTACGACGCGCTGCCTGTGACCGGTCCCCGCGTTGACCACCATCTCCTGGGCTTTGGCTCTCGATTGTTCAAGCAAATCGCCAAGTACCCCCCAAGCTACCTCAAACTGGGTTTCCTTGCACGCAGTCGAGTCATTTTCTCCGAGGCTCTGATTCACGTGGTGGGACAATGGCCGGCTGCACTGCCGCACTTGCGCAACGGGCCGTACTCGCCGCTCCCAAATTCCGTGCTGGACATCATTGAGGATAAGGTGGAGGACCTAGAGGACCTGAAAGCGCGTATTGATTCAAAGCTCCTGCGGCTCACCCTGACGACCTCACGTGGCGAGCGTGTCAGCCCAACGAACGCCTACCTGGACTGGCTGGCTGTTTCCCTCTTCCGGCAATGGCTCGTCGATAGCACGACACCTCCGCCGACTCCCATCCTTAAAAATAGTTCGAATGCGCATGCCAGCACCAGCAACCACAACAGTCGCGGCTCGCAGTCGACCAGCCACCGACCAACAGACTCTAGCTCCAAGCCCGCCACCACGGCACCACCCTGGTCCCCAGCGCGCGTCTACCGTCTAATCGGCTCCTCCTCCAGCCAAGCCTACCTATCGCACGAGGACCTCAAACGATTCCTCAAGGTACACCCGACGCCGTCATCGGAATCGCTGTACACACGGGAAGTCCTAAAACGGTTCGAGCGCAAGATGGACGAGATCAAGCGGCTGGCCCGCGAAATCGTCAAACCACTCATGCGCAACTTCCTCGAACTGGACCTCAAGGGCAGCGAATACAGCGAAGGCGGGCTACCCTATTTAACCTGCACCAAAGTCGAAGACGGGGATATCCCCTGGGAGTGATCCTCCGCAAATAAAAAGAGAAAAAGAAAGGAAAGTAACGACATCCCACCACCACCACCCCCATCACCATTACTTTACGCATTATGCCCCATCGATACCCTGGTAGTTACGGTTCACGGTTTCCGAGATACCTTACGATTTGATCATTGAATTCCCCGTTTCCCGTTATATGCTACGTCTATTGCATGTCCCGTTTTATGACTGTCTGAATTACGCTCTGTTTCTTATTTTTTTTTACCCCCCCATTTCTGGTCCGGGTTTTGTTACCGATACGATATGAGATGAATGTGTCCACGATGTCATGAGAATCTTTCTCTTTCCACCTTCCCCTCCATCTGCCCGCCTCTTTTTGATTACCCATCCTATGAACAAGTCAATAGTCAGGCCAGTAAGTAGTTAGCTAGATGAATGAATAAATATGTAATAGCGTGCATACGTCTTACTATGGGATGATTAACTCAATAAGTAGGTCGGGGTTGGTTTCATGATTTTATAAGGTACGCGGTGTTGGTGAGGTAGAGTGTAGGCAGGGAGTAGAATACAGTCATTCAATCAACATACTAGTCATACATCCATCTATACACATTCAGAGGAGATTAGTTCTTCCCAATAACCTCCATTCCGCCCATCCAGTTTCTCAACACCTCCGGCACCACCACGACGCCGCGTTCCGCATCCCATCCATTCTCCAGGATAGCAGCCAGCACGCGTGGAACGGCCATGGCCGTGCCGTTCACGGTATGCGGGAACCGGGACTCCTTGATCGGACCGCCGCGAACGCGGGTCCCCAGGCGTCGACTCTGGTAGTCTGTGCAGATGGACGCGGAAGTGACCTCGCCCCAGCCGGATTCGAGTTCCGGGACGCCGTTGTTGTCCGCGGCGCGCAGTCGCGACGGGAAGAGGACTTCGATATCGCGCTTGCGGCTGGCGCTGGCGCCTAGGTCGGTGGAGGGCATTTCCAGCACGCGGCAAGGGAGGTTCAGGGAGGTGAGGATCTCTGTTTGGATGGATAGAAGCTCCGTGAAGAGGTCGTCGGAAGTGGCACCGCCCTTGCCGGTGTCGGGGAGGTTATCTGACCAGGCGAACATCTCGACCTTGGTGAACTCGTGCACCCGGTAAAGGCCCTTGGTGTCGACACCACGGGAGCCCGCCTCGGCACGGTAGCAGCGGCTGGGTCCCACCAGACGCAGGGGCAGCTTGGTGGCGGAAATGTCGCGGCCGGCGTGCATGGCAGCGAGGGGGATTTCGGCGGTAGCGGCGAGGGAGCGCTGCGGTTTGGATTTGTCTTTCTCGGTCTGCTCAATGGCCCAGATCTGTTGCTCATTGTGCTGGTCGCGAGGTTGGAAGCCGCAGGCTTCGGCGACATAGGAGTAGACGAGGGAAGGAGGGGAGACGGGCTTCCAGCCGTGACGGTGGGCGACGCTGAGGGCGTACTGGACCAGGGCTTGCTCTAGCAGGGCTCCCTCGTTGGTGAGGAAGTACCAGCCCCAGCCGGTGGTGATGGCGGAGCTGGTAAAGTCGAGGAGACCCAGATTGGTGCCAATGGTGACGTGGGAGCGGCCAGGGTCGGGGCGAGTCACCCATTCTGGAGGTGATTGGGGGTCGAAGTTGATGTAGTTGATCAGGGTTGGGTCGGCGCCGATGGGGGTGTGGGTGGAGGAAAGGTTAGGGAGAGACAGGGCCAGGCGGTGGATCTCGTCAGCGCAGGTGGACTTGCGAGTGGACATGGTGTTGGATTCATCTTTCAGACGGGTTGCTTCGGCGCGGAGGGAGGCCAGGTCTTCGCTGGGTTCGGAGCCATTGTTGGCGGTACTGGCGATTTTTCCAATAGCCCTTTCCAATTCCTTGATGCGCGATCGCGGAGTTTTGAGATCTTGGTCGAGTCGCCGGGCTTCTTCGGACAGCTGCTGGATCTTAAGGGGGTATTGAGCATGGGCGGGATAGTTGCGGTCGACGCAGTTCTGCGAGTAGAGCTCGGGGTTTTGGCGGATGTGCTTGACGTCGGGGGTGGGTTTGGGGGCGGTCGCGGGTCGGATGGTGTCTGGTCGGCGAGCCGACGAGGAGAACGGCCGACGGCCGAACAGCCTGCAATTGAGGCAGACGTAGGGGGGTCGAGGGGGAGCCATTGGAGAGGGGGAGGAGAGAAGATGAGATGATGAAGCAAAAGAATGCAAAGCCGAAGTTGAACAAGCTCCGCGGCCGCCTTTCCCGATTGGGCAGTCACCAATGGAGCCACTTTAGATTCAGTACAGCAATACATTTGATACTGTCAGTTACATTCAGTTGCAATCATCATAGAAATTGTGGTTATGCTCAATTCAGTGTGCTTTGCTTAGATACACATCGGTGCACTCAATAAGTACTACTACCTCAATATGTTAACCGTGCCTGTCATGAAATTCTTCCCAACTACGTAAAGAGCCTGGAAACCAAGCCGTCGCATCTCGATCATAATCATAATCATTCCACATCTCACAGCCCCAGCTTATGCTTCTTAATCCTGGCCCCCACTCCCACCACAACCAACGCCGCTGCCACCAGCACTCCCCACAACGGAATTGCCAGCACGTTCAGGTTATACGTCGTCTGCGTTGCTGCCGCCACCGTCGCCAGCTCCAGGAGCAGTAGCACATAGCCGGATTTGCGGTGGTATTTGTAAAGGCTCTTTCCGCGGTCCACACTGCCCAGGACCTGAACGGGGACGAGGTACTGCACGACTCCACCCAGCGCCTGAAGGATAATAATGATGTAGGTGATGAGGCCCAGCACGCCGTGCGGGGAGGTGAAGCGAGCATGATCACCCTTGTTGATCTCGATGATGATGAAGGCGGTGATGAAGGCGAGCAGGCTGATGGTTTGGATGACGTAATGGATGATGGTTCCCAGACGCTTTTGGTGCGGGGTAGTGGTGGGTTGCAGGATGAGGGCTGCTTGGACTTGGAGGAGGAGCGCAGCAGAGTTGAGGAGCTGGAGGGTTAGTTGGGGATGATGGTGGTGGTGAGGATGATGGTTAGTGTTGGTGACTTACTGGATGGGAGGAGAAGAAAATCAACGGATGCGTTAAGATACCGGTCCAGACGAGGATGGCGAGCTGAGGAAGTCAGTTGTTTGAAACCAAATGGAAGAGATGGGTGATGTTCTCACCATCCAGATTCCGACCTGGGCAGCGCTGGCCGTGCCTATGGAGATGTTAGCTGATAAGCATCATCATCATCACCACCACTACCACCGATAAGCTCACCTGTAAAGAGGTTTTGATAAATGGCAGCACTCTCTTTCTGGGGCACATTGCCCGGGGTTGCGAGCAGAGGGGCATCCTCGCGCTCCTGGATGGTGTCAGGATGTTCCTGGGGAATGCCTGTGACGGAAGCCATGGCCTCTCAAATCGATGTGGAGGAGGATCAGCACGATCGTTCCCCATCGGCTCGAGCGCGATAGCAGCCAGTCTTATATGGGACGTGGGAATGACGAATTCGGGGCCGCTGATTGTTCATCAAGTGGGGAATACACAAAGGGCCAATCGGGAGGGGGCAATTGTAATGCTTATGCAGTGGATTCCATGGATCCAATGTGATGATATTGATAAGCATCCTCAAACCCCGAAGTCCGATACATCTCTTCGCATCGTCATGTTTCTTTCCACACTGAGGATATATCCGGAGTTCAGACAAAGGCATAGATTTTCAGAATAAACAGGGTGTCTGTGATGATATTTCCGAGGAAGAAATCGCCAGTGGCTTCACCGATCGCCTTTACGCTTATGACCGGAGCGCTTTTGTGGAGAATAAAGGTACAGGCTGGATATGCACTACAACTACGACACATGTATTAGCAAGTCCCACCAAGTAGTTTATGCATCTCAGATTAGATAGAGATATGATCCCTCCAGTCCCTAGAGTGTTAGACATGAACAATCTCATCGTATCAAGCTGCCCGTATATCCGGACCAATCCCGACAATCATCAACCAGGAATATCCTCAATGCCACGGCATCTTCACCACCGTCGTTTCCTCCCCCGACCCCGGCTGACCCACCACCACCTCCGCCCCCAGGTTCGTTGGATCCAACCGCATGACAATGTTGAACAGCGTACAAACCCGTGCGATCTGCTGGCGCGTCATATCCTCCTGGGCGCAGACCGACTGCGGGGCATTGTACATATCCGAGAAGACCCTTTCTCTAAGCACCCGAGGTATAATGCAGTCTTCTTCCAACATTTCACTGTCAATCAATTCGCGAGACAACTGGCGAGCACGGACCAGACGAACAGGCGACCCCGACAACCACGGCGGCTCATAAACGAACCGATTTTCCAGGAAGTGGTTGGTGTGTGTCACCATACCATATTCATCCGGTTGGAGATACACATTCCCCAAAGGTGAGAGCTCCAGGCCCAGCGAGCTCGTACTGTCCGCAATCAAAATATGCTGGCTCGATCCCACCCCACCCAGGGACTCTAGTTTCCGCACCGCCTCGGCAACTGACCTGCTCTCCAGACATAGCCGAAGAGCAACATGGATGGGCAGTTTCAAGCTGATGCAAGGATGCGCGCGGATGGCGTTGAGACAGGTACCGACACACGCGCTGTTGAAGCCGATTTTGCCCACGATTCCGGCCTGTCCCATCAACTAGTGATTCCTCGAACCTGGCATGGAGACTCACCTCGGCGACCATGTAAATGGTGGGTTTCCCGGCTTGTTCGATCTCCATGAATGCAAGGTTCTTTTGTACCAGCGGTGTAAAGTCCCAGTTTTGGGCTAGAATCCGGGCATTCTCGCTTCTCTTCCACGAGAGACTCGTACATCCGTCCGTGAACTTGCCGAATGTGATCTCGCTCCGACAGTTCAAGGCCACGATGTCAAGAAGCTCAACACCTGCACCGTCTGCAATACCCTGCATTTCCTCATGGAGATGAGGCGTGGCTCGCTCTATGGTGGCGCGGAATTGCTCCGCCTCGCGACGGACTGCATCCCAGGACATGTTGCAGTTGACGCGGAACATCTCGCTGTAGATGGAGATCTGGCTGTTGATTTGAGGCTGGAGGTGTTGGCCATGGCCGAAGCCAATCTATGGATGCGTTAGTGGATGAAGAGCACAGACAGCAGAGGGATATCCACTTCTCGTGGAGTGCCAGAAAGCACCAGCTTAGGCGGTTCCTCCAGCTTGAAATGCATCGTTAAGGCAATGTAGTCTCAGGAATATTGCAAGATGTGAAACTCCGAGCCAAGAAGACAGCCAAGTGCCTTCTTATCAATACCCCTCCTGCGGGTGAGTTCCGCTACTTACCTATCAAAGTGATAGCTGATAGGTAGTAGATTGCGGGGAAACCTCCACCCTGATAGCAGATGTTCATAGTATCCATCACCCGGTGCCTGGCCGTGCCCTATCTCATCCCCTCCCATCCTCTTAAGCTCTATACAACCCACACGCTGACCTTCCACCAAACGACTCAAACGACTCAAACAACTCACGCACAGCCTCACTCATCCCATTCACCTCCTATGACTATCCCCATGAACGTCGCCGACTAAGCTGCATAACCATGCACTCAATTTTGCCGTGTTTGACACACAATGAATCAAATGTTCAAAATGAATGTTCCACGCTTTCTCCCACATAGACTTTTACTTCTTCCACCTCTTCTACCAATCACACAATAACACTTACCTAATTACTTCGAAACGAACCTCCAAATCATACCGTCCCAAGCCTCAGAAGACAGATGAAGAACAGGATCGAGATCCCAAACAACCAAGATGACACACCCTAATTATGAGATCCAGGGTTTCCTCACTACTTTACATATCCTCCGGCACCGTCACACCACCTCCGATGGCCTTACCCGCCGCCCCTCCGGCACTGACTGGATGATATTCACTCGTACCATGCACCGACTCCTGGTTCTGCGTGGCTTGATTGGTCCAAATGATCAGCTGCCCTCCGACCCGTGGGAGCTGTATATGATAGAGTATGCTCCTAGGTATCTAGTGAGAGAGGTGGAAAGGGAGGCGGAGAGAGAGGAGCAATTGGAGGTGCAAACGGATGTGCAAATGGAGGAGCAGAGAGAGGGAGGAGCCGTGGCGAGAGCTGCGTGTTTCCCGGTTTCCATTCTGAGAACTCAGGGGAGAGTCAATGGGGTCGCGAATAGGACTAGACATCGGGTGAGGTTTGCGGATGAGGAGGAGGAGGAAGGGGAGGGCGAGGGGAGGAGAGAGAGCGAGGAAGGGAGAGGGTGAGGGGGGAGACGGGCAGCTCGAGAAGGAGAAGTCCCAGAGGAGTCTCTTAGGTATGTCTTTTCTTTCTTTTATTCTTTTCTTTTTTTCTATCTCTCTCTTGATTGAGGCGGGTAGATTGGTGGGTTGGAAGGGAAGGAAGGAGAGAAGAGGAGTGGATGAGCGATGACTAACTGATTGATAGAGAGTGACACGTTACCATTATTTGCTGTCGGGCATCTTATGAATGAATGAAATGCTGGATTGCATGCGTGCTAGTGAGTACATCATTATCGCTCAACCCTACTTGAGTATATGCTTGTTGTGTGCACAGCCCTAACGGTCATATCACTAGTCACTTGATCCTTGACCGGTTCAGCCTGATCTTTGATCAATATTTGATGGCTTTTCGAAGACTGGATTCTATGCGACTGGATGCAGGTGGTGTCTTTGTTATTTGAGGTCTGCAATTAGGATAGGTGGTTATTACTCTACGTGAGCAGAAGGTGATATCACCGGCGTTGGTTGGTTGAGGAGTCGATTTCGGAGAGCTCGGGGGTTGGTTTGATGCTAGTTCTTTTCATCTTATTTTCCTTCGCATTTACTTTACTCTGATGGGGACGAGAAAGGCTCGTTGATTCTCAATATCTGTCATCAAGTGGTCAATTCTAATATCTTATCTATGGAGGAGTTGAAGGATATCTATCTGTACACAATTTGCAAATACAGAATAAAACAAATATCCAAATCTAATAAAAGCAGACATTGCACGTACGATCAACATCTTAGCTTAATTCCCACAATACAAATCCCTCACTCGCCCTATTTACTGAACGTCTCAATCGCCGTCGTATCCACACCAATCGTGATATACCCAATCATCCCCTAGTCAGATCCTCACCATCCACAGGCACAACAGACACAATCGGGCTATACCCGCCCTCTGAATCCTGAGAGAAATACCAGTCTTCTGCATTTGTGGTACGGTTAATCTCCGTATGAGAAACATAAGGCTCGAAGCCCGTGATCCTCTGCTCAATCTCCTCATCAAAGTAAATCTGGCCGGTACTGACAGTATCACTGGCGACAATGGTACCGTTTTCCCGGACGGACCAATCGGTATGCACCTGTACGTGGATATGGATGGCACGTTCAGCATAGAACCCTGGGGCATGTTAGTAGCAAAATGTGGCTCTAGAGAGTCAATGATGTAATGTCTTACCGGGAAAGATGGTCTTCATCTCCATGACTCCGTTCTCATTGGTAGGCCACATTCCCCGCAGCCAGGTGGTATTATCTGTGTGCAGGTCGGTGGCACCCGAATCATAGTTGGTTATGTTCAGCTCTGATAAGAGTTCCTCGAATGGGGTGTTTGGGGACAGATGAGTAAACGAGGAGTAAGAACCGGTTGCGTTGCAGTGCCAGAAATCGAGGAGGGCATTGGGTAAAGGCTCGCAGGTAGCCATGTCTAGGACCCCGACGTCGAGCCAGAGGGGTACACCCACTTGGTCCTCTGTCATGTCCTGACGCAATTTCTGGGAGCGCGGCCAGACATACGGACCACGGGTCACCTCCGGGGTGAGAACGCAGGTGTCGTTCTGGATGGTCTCGTAGTAGGGCGCCTCGGTGGTGATCTCGAATGTTGAATTGTGGCCAGATCCCTCCCGGCGTTTTTGCATCGCTCTTTTGGCCATTCGACGTCGGTTGAAGCTCGCAACATGCTCAGCACATCGCTTGGCCATGTCGCTGCGGCGCTGGATTTCTGCGCGAGGTAGGATAACGTGCGGGCCGGGGTGGGCAATTGCTGTGCTCGCAGCTAGAGCAGTGATAAGGAGCTTGGAGTAGAACATCTCTGACAGGGAGGCTGAACATCGATGGTTCGTTGTGTTATTGAGGTTGAGGGGGGGGAACCACAGGCGACTTTATATGTCTCTTGAGAGCCTTGATAAACTGGATTTGATCCAGTCTGAATACCCTGATTGTCATCTTAGTCGACTTCCTTGGCTGCCAATTTGTGGGCCAATCTATCCATTGGACAGAGCACGTCTTGCTTGGCAGCTCAGAGTTCTCTGATCCGTCTGGTCCAGATTTCTTTGCCGTCTGAATGGACGCATCGTCTAATCCTTGGCATATCTCGAGAGATAGATAAGTAACGAGCAATACTTGCAGCCCTCCTACTCTCGTCCTGATTTGTAAGTAAGGGTATCTCATATATCTCATTCTGTCTTGGGGAAGTTTCACTATCCTTGCAGTGAGCAAACAGCGAGTCTTAGCTTGAGGCATTATGCAACGGCTTGAAATTCCGGCAGGCGCTTCACCTTGGAGAAGTGTGATAGATTGCATAAGCTATCGGACTGGGTCAGTAGCCAGGCTGCCGAATAAAAGGCTGAAGCTTACTGGAGAATGGAATGCCCCGAAATGATCGGCGCTGCTCCAAATCCCCGATCACTGTCTAGTGATAGTGGAGCATCGCGACTCCCGCTGATTCAGCATCGCTTCTCTGGGGTCAAGTGAAGTGCCAATCATGGGGAGGAATGGCAAGGGTACCGCAGAGACGACTGGTATACGAAATATTGGATGGGTGCCTAATGGAAGGATTGCCCTTCGCATGGAGAGCAGAGATGGTAGATACGGCAATCTTGCTAACGGAGTACTTGGACTGCAGGAAGATGCTCCCTGCGATGCAGTCCCTTGGATGAAGGGCATGGACGGCGTATTCTGTAGCAGGGAGCACACCAAGAAATGAGTGTTGCCTTTTGTGCAGATCTGATCCATAAAAACATGCCTTGGAGAAGAGGCCCCATTCGTTACGCGGATTAGGAACAGACAGTGCTCGTTTGGGGAATCTCACATGGATTCTGGTCACACAGTGGCTTCTCCATTACCAGAAAGAAGACGTCATGTCAATTTTGATTAAATGTGCCCAACGCCATCACTCACATCATCAAAATCTTCAACCCCTGCACCAACCGCCGGAAGACTAGGAGAACGCCAATCGGGAAGATAAGTATCCAATCTTTCGTCGTAATCATCATTCTCAGAATCATCACTAGGCCCAAACTCTACATCCAGAGTGGCTCCCTTTGACTGCAAGAACTCTACCATATCCTCCATACTCTTGCGCTTCGCCACCAGCAGGGCCGAGTGACCCGACTCGTCAGCCCTGACCCCGTTCTCCAGCAGAAATTGAACCATCGACATGTCTGCCCGCTGGACCGCCAGCTTCAACGAGCGCGAGTGAAACTTAGCTCCATGTTGAAGTAACATCTGGATGATATCACGTCTACTACTCGCGACAGCCTGATACAGCGGCGAGTAGCAATATCGATCAGGATCCGCCCCTCGTTCCAACAAAAGCTTGACAAGAGCTGCACGGCCACACTGAACGGCCTGACACAGCGGCGGATAGTCTACGCAAATCACCTTCGTGCATCGGCGGGGTTCCGGGTAGTGGTTGACACGACGAAGGCCCCGGTAGAAGTTTGCCTGCGCCCCCCAGTCCAGAAGAAGTTTCACTATGTTCTTGTGACCAGTTTGTATGGCTGCGATCAGAGCCGACTGGATGGTGTTTATATCTGTCGTGGTATACTTGGCCGCACGCAGGGGGTGGGTTATGATATCAGTCACGAAAGGTATTTCGATATCTTCACTCTTCACTGATACGTCTGACCAAACGGTGTCGCTTTCGGACCCGGAATCCAGAACAACTTTATCTTGGATGGCCTGCTTGCGCCGTTGCGAGCATGGGAGCTTGCGCGATTTTCCCACGGCAGACTTGAGTCCGTCCAACAGCTTGCGGACCATATATTCATTCCCGTGTTTTGCGGCGAATGGCAGGGCTGACGCGTGGAAGTATCGGCTATTGTATTGGTAGAGAAAGTCTCTTAAGATATGGTAGAACTGACGGTTGGTGCATACAAGTGCATAGACGTCCCGTTGATGGCGCAGGTAGGACGCGATGATGAGAAGAACCTCGGGTGGTAGATGGGTGAGGGGCATTGTGAAGGTTGACCAAAGTAGCGAGGGAAGTTGAGCTGAGATGGATGGATGTCTGTTGGAAGAGGGAAGAGGGAAGAGGAAGACGGGGTACAAGTGGCTCTTTCTGCCTGGGGGGCCTTGGGAACCAGGCCCCACTCTTCCTTGGGGCCTGACAGCGATGGCAATACTGCTGCAAACTATGCTTACTATGCGGAGTAGATACTAAACACTGCCTTCTTCTCACTCACTCACTCACTCAGCCGGAATCAATGGCAACAAAAAATACGAGTCCCTGTTCCCCCCCGTATGGATTACATGGGTCCCCTTATTCCGCAACCTCGGCCGTACATCATTCGAACGAAGATGTTCCTTGAGATGCACCCCCGATACAGTCAGCCGCAACTCCTCGCCCGGGTTACAGATCATGCCATATGGCCAGAAAGCAATATCCAAGGGAACAACCTCCCCCGATTGCAGCAGCAACTCCCGTTGATGCGTATGTACGGGATGGAAGAGACTTGACTTGTCTTCGTCCAACTCCCGGTGACTCGCGCGGAGACAGCCCATCGGGCCGGGGTCGAAGTAGGTCTCGCAGTCTTTGGGATCAGCCGAGTGTCGACGGATGAGTTCTTGCTGCTCTTGGATGGGGTTGTCTTGGAGTCGTCCGACATCGACTAATTGGCTTTCAAGGACTTGGTTGGTGGTGGGGTTGTACTTGGCTAGGGTCGCAAAAATATCCATGTCATCCGAGCCTTGGGCTTCCGTCCACAGGCGGAGTTTGATGTAGCCGGTGAATTCCACAGGGGCAAGGACGGGCATCCGGAACTGGACCTGACCGGTTTGGGCGTCGTAGGAGATGGTGCTGGGCGCGCTTGCGGGGCTTTCCTGCATGGTAAGGGTAGTCGAATCGAGGAAGAGTTTCAATGGCAACTGTCGTTTCAGAGGGAATTGGCGCTCTGGTCGATAGATAACATCGGTGCCTCCGGGGTTGTGAATGCTCATTCGAACTGTCGGGGTGTAATTCCAACCGTTGTTTATTCCCTTCAAGTAAAAGTCGTAGAAGCGCCGCAGGTCCAGTACGCTTTCCTCGTTGTAGTAGTCTGGACATGGAACAGTGCTATTAGTACAGAATGATATATGGCGAATGGGAGAATCAGAGAACCTACCAGGCCACTCATGGGAGTTGTGAATCCGCAGCCACTTCTCTTCACTCCCCAGTTCCTGCCATGCAGTAAAGGTGCCATTGACATGCAAGGCATTGGTCCAAGTTGAGACCATGTACACCGGACATTTGACCTGGGTCACATCTGGCCGGTACTGTTTCCAAAATGCATTCTTGAGGGGGTACTTGTAGCACATGGCATTGTAGTCAATCGCCTTGCTGCCTGTCGCAGAGGCAATGTCTCCACGCATGGTTCCGTCCACAAACCCGGGGTTCGGAATTCCTGTCGAGTCTCGCATTTAGCACCTGAGATTGGAATTGGATAAAGAAAGGAAAGCCATGCCTACCTCCCCGACGAACTTGATCTTCATATAAATCGCACATGCCCTCCCAGGGCGCCAAACAAGCAAGGTGAGGGGGGTTCTCTGCGCCAGTGTAATACTGGGTCATGGTCAAGTAACTATTCCCCGTCATGGAGATCTTCCCATTGCACCATGGCTGGGCCGCTAGGAATTCGATCATGTCGTAGTTGTCCTGGCCTTCCTTTTGACATGGCATCGTAACCACCTCCCCCTGTGATTCCCACACTCCCCGACAGTCTATACTAATGTTAGCAGTCATAATCCGGCAGGGGCTATGTTGGTCTCACCCGAGTGCACAATGGCATAGCCATGATAACACCAATAGCCCGGATCTGGCCCTTCAAATTTCTCCAACCCAGACGTCGCGATTCTAGGACATCCGAAGCGCCAGGGCCACTGGTTAAAATGCCACAAGTTGGGACCCCCGTCTTTACCAAATGGTCCTGCGGCCAAAATCGCAGGGACTGTGCCCAAGGGAGCATTGGCGGGTCGGTAAATGTCAATGTAGAGAACTGTCCCATCCCGCGTGGTGACTGGCACATGTTTTTCCAGTCGAATGTCGGAGAGGAGGGGTCTGTGGCCTTCTACACGAACAGTCCCTGATTTGAGAATGGTGACAGAGGGGGTAGGCGGGGTGTAGTGATGCTGCTCGGAGATGGCATTGGTTGGGATATAGACGACATCGTCCTGGCCGGTCATTTTGATAATAGGAGCAGACAAAGAAAATGAATTCAATGCTGAGAACAATCAAGCGATCTAGTCCCAGATCCCATCTTATATACCCTTGTCGAGTCGAACTGCGCATGTTGATTCTCCACGGAAACCCTACGGAAACCCCACGGGGAATGGAAAAGGGCTGCGAAACTCCACGGATATTCCGGACTAGGATTACTCCGCCTGGCTATTGACTTTAACGGTATGGCATAGATCAAATTTACAGAAATCATATCTCTAGAGCGGCTCAGGCTTGAGGTTATGCACCCCTGCCAGAATGATTGGAATGGCTAACCTGACTTTCTTTTCAGGCAGCCAGGTTCATGTATATAGCTAAGTATTCAAAGCGTGCTATCCCAGCATTTCTTTCCTATTCTTCATCGATAAAATAGGCGGACCTTACTGTAAAAGCCATGCCCGACTTACGCGTAGGTACATACCTGGTACGATCAAAAATAAGAGAAGACTAAAGGAAGGCATCAAAGAGCAGAAGATAAGGAAGCGTTCCGGTCTCAAAAGTGATCTGATAGCTGACTATAAGACTCTACCTATGTTGAACAACAACTCAGACAAAAGGTAGGATAATCCGGCTCGGATACTGGGGTCCGAAATGAACTTTGTGCAGACCTTGGTTCAAGCCGTTCTTTGCACTGCCAACCAACGGTTGAAAGGCGGCGATGGTTGGGTTTCCTCCCAGCACATGCACCTCCAATGCTTCTCCGGCTTCAAAAATCAATCCCCATGGCCCACAACCCGATTTCAAGTCCCACAACCTGTCCTCGGGGAGTGGGAAGCTGTCGTTCATGGGGATGGAACGGGTACTGTGGATGAATCGACCGGGACGGCTCGATTTCGCGATGAGAGGCACGCAGCATGCCAACCGGACCGGGATACAAGATTAGATCGCTCTTGTCTTTGTCTTGAATCTCATCGGTGGCCCGGACAGGGGCCCGAGACCAGGGGATGTTCAACGCTACCAGCTTTTTGCCCTGCCTGTCAAGTTTGCGGATAATGACGAAGACATCCATATCGTCCTCATCATCACAAGACATATATATGACGGCTTTTGGGAGACCAATAAGTCTGGCATCCTTCTCAAACACAAATCGAAAGGCAGAACTCTGCATTGTGGTTGAATCGTAAGAGGAAATGCCTTCATCAGTCGATAATTCCGGTTGTAGCTGTCCATGAGGTGCGAAGAAGAATTCTCGATAATCCGTACTTGGTAGAGGAAAGTCGTCAACAACCAAATTGTACTCGGGGTCTCCCTCGCCGAATGTCAAAGCGGTAACTCGCACACGTGGAGTTCCCTCCCAGCCATTGTCAATGTCCTTAAGGAATCGGTCAAAGAAGCGCTGCAGCTCGCTTGTGGAGTTCTCCTCCACCCAGAGATCATACCACTCCTGCCATGGTCCAAGTCGGAACCATTTATTCTCAGATGCAATCTCGAGCCAGCCCCGAATCGAGCCCATTACGTGCACGTTACTCGAGTAGCTCCCAGTAAGGTAAGTAGGAATATTGATCTTACTCAAGTCAGGTCGCTTATCATCCCAGTAAGCATTGCGTAACCCTTTACTCCGCCTGTACATCTCCTTGAAGTCCTCCATCCCGTGGTATCCCTGGATGAAAACGCTGGAGATATAGTCGAAGAAGTCGCCATGCCACATGCCACCCCGCCCGAACTGTTCCCGGAAGAGATCCGAACATGCTTCCCATGGGGCAATGGCTCGTAGTGAAGGAGGCTGCTGCATAGCGACAAAATATTGAGTGATCGCCAGGTGGGAATTGCCCTGCATTCCCACGGCACCATTGCACCAATCCATTTTGGCCAGAGCCTCAACCACATCATACCCATCTTCTCCTTCTTGAGTGCCCATAATCACAACTGGGCCGTCCGAATCCCCAGTCCCACGCGTGTCAGCACTGATGATTGCGTAGCCGCGAGGGATCCATTCAGCGGGATCAAGACCCTCGAATTTTTCTAGTCCGGAAAGATGGTCATCCGGAACTCCGACATTCCAAGGTGTCATCGAGTTCAGCATGCATATGCCGCTAAACTTCTTCCCAAAGGGGCTGAAGCCAAGGAGGGCTGGAACCCGGTTTAACGGACCAGTGTTAGGAGACCGGTAGATGTCGCAGTAGAGACGGGCACCGTCACGGACAATAATCTCAACATCGTGCTCTACTAGGATATCACACGGCAGGGGACGAGATCGATATCTATTCCATCCTTTCGGCAGGATCTCCCTCTCTCCTTTTTTGAAACCTTGATAGTTATTGTGACCGAGTCGGGGTGGGTCGATAGGCTTAGTGGCAATGAAAACCGGAGGAGGCATCTTGGAAAAGATAACGGACAACCAAGAGGGGTTCGAGAAAAAAGGTAAATTGGATTTCGATGACCTTATAAAACCAGTATATGTGATTCCGAGTACTTTGGTGTCAACTGAAAGATGCTCCGATATAAATATCAAGCCCAGTGTGGAAATTCCGTGGACGGACCCCACCCGGGGTCAACCTCCGTGGAAAATGTGAGGACCCCGGGCTAGTCGAGGTGAGGATCATTGGCCGTTACGGCCATTTACATTGATTCCACTGTCTCGTGCACCGGCCATAGCTGCATGTACTCCAGAGGATCCGAGCTGCTGCTTAGCCCAAAAAAGTCTACAAACCGGAAATCGAAATCGGGATGCATCTCCTGTCCCTGTGTCTCCGATCCATACGAATCCCCAGAATCTGCGTGCGCTAATCGGGTAGGGGTGAAGGGGTTGACATGTTGAGGCGCATGTCGCCTCTGAGCGATGGCAATCGCGTTCAACATGGACCCCAGCAGTTTATCAAAAGACTAAATGGCGACGTGGTTATCGCTCGCTTTTGAGAAGCAGTGCCGCAGTGTATTGAGAAGGGCAACATCCGAATCCGAAGTCCATTGCCGCGGATTCCTCATCACCCCGATATACAAAGTGAACAAAACGTTCAGAAGATAGGGTATTGTGGACCTTTCCACCATAGTCAATTAAGAGTTCTGGCTCGGGACCGACAGACCAATGGCACGTACCTGATAACAGGCCAACTATAAGGAGAACTGGCGAGATCGTTGACGATTCGGGCAAGGGCACGAGCCGAGTTCAGACAGACTACATCCGCCGCGACCAATCTCGGTTGGCTTTGTTGGAGTGGTTGCAGCGGGGCCATGTCGAATAATGCTGCACGATGGATAACCAGCATCGCATTGTAGTACATGCAATGCAGGAGAACACATCCCATGGATTTTGTTTGCGAGTGTACGCCAGCCAGCTGGTCGTCGAACCGCAGCGCTTGGGGAAGGTTTTCCTTCCACGTCAACAGCATTTCATCCAGGGCCCCTATTTCTTCGACCAGTGCAGTATCCTCACCTTCTGTCACTGATTTGCAGAAGAGTTGAGTGATTATCGTGGACTGTAACTGGCACAGGCGTATCAACTGGCCAAAAAATGCTTCATCTTCAGGTGAGACAAGGTCCGATACTGGTGTCGGTGGCATATCGCCCGGCGGGTCAACATCGCACTCGATATCGTTGATCGCAGATGGCCGGCCTACCTCAAATGAGAGCTTTCTATGCCAACTAGGATTAGTGGGTATCGGCGGATGGGTCTTTCTTATATAGGAGCAACACACTTGTCCAGACAATAGCATACCCACCAGATACTGGCCCGGAGATGGTATTCCTTCTCGACAAATCCCCTCTCGTAGGGCTGTTTATGCGCGGAAATTCCCCGGTGTAAGCCCAATGACTGGGCAATTCGCACCGCTGTCCCGACAGCAATAATGGCCTGTCCATCCTTATTGCAGTTTATCAATTCCAGTGCCTTTCCGTCGGGTTAGCTTGTGGCTGGCTGTTTCAAATGGTGAAGAGTCCAGCGTACCATCAGCAAGAGGACTTGGACACTCTGGAGATATGGTGTAGACACAACACGATTATATAACTCCCAGGCAAGACGGAAAAGGTCAGTAGGAGCAGTTGACATCATGCTTCCTCGCGCACCTAGAGCCAGCACCATGTAGTAACAACACACAAATGCTGCGTCGGTTGACTGTTTAGTGAGGTAAAAAGCTTCATATTCTGCCAGGAACTGACTTCGTGACAGTATTGGAAAAAGACAATTGACAGATGTGAAGTACGCTTGTGTTGTTCAGCATCGAGGACATTGCAATGTAGAGCTGCTAGGACTTACCGTAGACATAGGGATCAGCGATAGACTTCTCGACGATGGGGCAGTATGCAGCAGCGGGCATAGGTATGTCTTCGGCAAAGCTCATCAGGGGACAGAAAAACCTCATGACTCGAATGCGAATGTCCTCATCCTGGAAGAGCTCCTCAGCAGATTTGGCCAAGACCTGGGTCGAGATCTTGCCCGTATACTTGGAGCGCTGCGGTGCCGGGGCGGACTCAATGGTCACCACTCCTTGCAGGTTGTGATTGGAGAGGCCAAAAACGAGTGGGGACGTCACCAACGGAGTGGTGGCAGGATCCTGAGGACTTCTCGGGGATTGCTGCGGCGCGAGGGGCTGGTTCACGATGGCCGGTGAGGCTTGCGATGTAGAACAGTCATCGCGAGCAACGCTATTTATAGCGAATGGCATCGAGTGATTCGACAACGGCTCTGTCACTGGGGTGACCAGATGGCTGAGATTCTGCGCATACTCGGGCGAGTCTACCGGGGGCCTCTGAAACACAGAGCCGTCAGACCTGGTGGTTTTGCAGTCCACGTTGTATGTTTCGCAATTCCGACATCGCCCTCGTCTATCATCGCAGCGGATCTAACATCCGGGGGTCAGCAAAGTTGAGATTGCGGGCGAGGAAGGTAATAATGGCTTTGTGAAACAATACCTTTCGATGCCAGCAGCTATCACACTGGAAAAGCTATCAATATAAGCAGGAATGAGGCTAAGGGGACCACCTACTGCTTTGGGCCTTTGTCTGCGGGTCGGTGGCATGATTTCGATAGCTGGGGGGAGTAGGAACAGTCAATGGGCGCTGGTTGATCGAAGAGGCATCAACATCAGCATTAGCATCAGCGACTCTCCCTCGGGGGTCGGGGAAGCCACGTGACGGGCGGCAGGAAGAGGACGGCGTAGGACGGAGGCAATCATTCATCTTAGAGCACTACTAGAGATCCTTACTATTACCCCAAATCCAATGGACTAGTCGATCAGCCACCATCAACTTCCGGCAGATGATGATTGGCGATGCTTTCCACGGAACTTCCACCCCAGTCAGCCTTCCCCATGGGAAACGGCTAAACTTTGGGGTTCGGTTCTTGCTGAAGATCCGTCAGACGGTGGGATACCCCTGGTGCTGTGCTTCAGCATATCATGGGCATTGATTTCGCACACAATACTATGCATCTTCGAGATTGTAGCATCTATATAAGCGTGCACTAGGAAACTTACAAGCCATCCGCAAGTCATTCCTGTCCTCCGTTTCTCATTGCTAGTTGTTTTTCTACTCATCTTATTCCAAAGTACAAAGAAAATGGACACCCAAGTCCCCGCTGCCCTGAACAATACCCATCCGCAATGGTGGAAAGACCCGGGCCTTCGCAAATTGAACTTGCTACTCGCCGGTTGTATGCTGGGGAGCGTTGGGTTCGGCTACGATGCATCGTTAATCAATGGGCTCCTCTCCAACAGTCGATGGTTTTCGGAGTTGGGCTTGAAAGGGTCTACCATGGAAGGCATTATGACTGCAGCTCAGTCATTTGGCGCCATCGCCGCTCTCATGCCAGCCGCCTACCTCTCCGATCTCATCGGCCGACGGCAAACTATCCTCATATCCAATATTGCCATCATAGCAGCTGCCATCGGGCAATCGTTCTCTCACACTGTCTCCGCATTCCTGGGGACTCGTTTGGTGATTGGGTTCTTCGAGATCTGTGTCCTCGTCTCAACCAATGCTCTGGTGTCTGAACTCAGCCATCCTCGTCAGCGAGCCCAGGTTACCGCACTCGGCAACACATTCTTCTATATTGGAGGCATAACCGCCGCCTGGACCAGCTTTGGGTCTTACTTCATAACTTCATCGTGGACCTGGCGGCTTCCGGTTCTAATGCAATGCTGCTGGCCTGTGGGTCAAAACATAGTTGTTGCTTTCATGCCCGAATCCCCACGCTGGTACCTTACTCAAGGCTGCCATGCGAAGGCAAAGGAGATATTTATCAAGTATCATGCAAACGGGGTGCTCAATGACGAATTAGCGGAGATCGAATACCGCAAAGCCGAGATCTCAGTGGAAGCTGAAGAGCAAGGGGCATCCTACAATTGGCTGGCACTCTTTTCGAATATCGGCAACATCAAGCGCTCGATATTGACGATTTTCCTGGGGCTCAGTTCTCAGTGGGTGGGGAATGGAATCGTCAGTTACTACCTCTCCCCAATCCTGGAAGCCGTCGGCGTCGGGAGTGCCAGCCAGCAGTTGGCAATCAATGGCGGTTTGCAGATATTCAACTGGGTCATGGCTATCCCAGGAGCTTTACTGGCAGAACGACTGGGCCGGGTACGACTTCTGCTGATATCTGCATGTGGAATGCTGATCTTCATGGTTCTCGTAACCGCCTCTTCCGCCGTGTATGAGGCCGATGGCAATAAGCGTGCTGGTCAGGCAGTGATTGCCTTCCTCTTCTGCTTCTTTGGCTCCTATGATCTGGGCTACACCCCGATTCCACCCCTCTATGTGACAGAAATTGCCTCCACTCACCTGCGCGCCAAATACATCAGCTTATACTGGATGAGTACGGCAGTCGCCCTATGCTTCAACCAGTTTGTCAACCCCATTGCGTTTGATGCCATTCACTGGCATTACTATATTGTCTATATTGGTGTGTTGTGTCCGGTGATTGTAGTACTCGTGTTTCATGCACCAGAGACCAAAGGCCGGACCCTAGAGGAAGTGGCTTGGATCTTCGACCGGGGAATCGCGGACTCCCGGGTTCGTGGCAACGGAGATGCTGGTGCTGATGCCGATCCTAAGCCGGAGGTGGTGGTGGAACAGAGGGAATATGCGTGAATGTCAAACTTTCTGTTCTTATCGTGGTCACTCGGTGTACGACGACATACTTGAATTAGGCCTGTCTGGTAAATGTTATGGGTCCGTGAAGACATTATGACATCAAAAGATCTTTGTATCCTTCAGGCAGGTGTCCTGATCGGTTTAGAAAATGAATATGCGATACATTCTGTCTTGTTTTCCTGACTTCACAAATTACACCAAGCCATATTTCGTTAGAACAGGTTCACGGCTGATAGACAGTCACGTAAGCCCACGCCGCTACTTCCTCTGTATCTACGCACTCGTAGCCATTTTTGCTAGGCATCATAAACTCCTCATCCTCTTCCTCATGATCATCTTGATCATCCTGTTCCTTCCCAATAGGCATTCCAACGATACTGCACGAAATACCGTATTGAAAAAAGGCACGGACATCCCCACCGGCAGGATTGGCTCCACTTTCCGCTCCAGGATTCTCCGTGGAACTTTGGGGTCATCCGGAGCGGTCCACTTTCTCCGTGGAATTGAGGGAAGAGGTGGGATTGGTATCCGCTGAACAAGCATGGCGAGAAGGGTAGGGACGTTGATTCAAGCTGACTGGCAAACCGGGTTTCTTCTAAGTCTATGGGTAAAGAATCGGTTCCTGTCCATGGCAGATAAATAAAGCCTGCCCGACGGGGCCAGCGGACAATCTCTCTTTTGCTCAACAATACCATTCCAGTGGTCTACTACACAGCAGGTTGATAATAGCTTTCAGCGCTTTCATAATGGCCTCGGTCAGCACTCTAAACACTTCTGAGTCCATTAACAGTGGCTATCTGAAAACCAGCCACAGCCTCCGGCATGACTACGATGACACTCAGGTTGGTGGCCAGAGTGATGTCTTGAGCAAGCAGGCAGCTCAGAAGACCGCCTTTGGTGACTGGCGCGATGACTTTTTCAAGAAGGGATACACGGTGGTTAAAGGTGCCATTCCACGCGAACGGGCCAATGCGTACAGAGAGAAAGCGCTGGATTGGTTCCAGAAGTTCCCATTCGGATTCGATATCAGCGATAAGTCGACCTGGAAGGCAGAAAACCTGCCCGTGATGATGAACGGTGGCATGGTCCTGAACTACTGTGCCGCCCATGAGAAATGGGTTTGGGAGGCTCGCTCGTACGTGCATCATACACCCTACTTTAGCTTTATGAAGACAAGACTCTAACTAGAGACGGCTCTATCAGTGAGCAAGGCGTTATCGAACCCTTTGCCAAGCTCTGGGGTACCAACGAGCTTCTAGTCTTGTTTGATGCAGTAAACATCACTCTTCCTGGACGCACAGATCTGAAATGGAAGTCGTGGCCCCATGTTGATCAGTCCCCCACTCGGAAGGGTCTTGCCTGCGCTCAAGGCATCATCAACCTCTCGCAGGCTGGTCCCTTGGATGGTGGTCTTCAGTTGCTCCAGGGCAGCTCAGAGCTCTTTGATCAGTTCTTAAAGGAGCACCCGCCACAGCCTAAGGCGGCCGATGCACCTGGTCAGTTCGACTGGTTCGGTTTCACTTTGGACGATGTGAGATGGTTCGAGGACCATGGCTGCAAACTTATCAAGATCGATGCTGAGCCGGGCGATCTGATCATTTGGGACTCTCGAACTGTGCATTATGCTTCTCTACCGCAGAGCGAGACCATTCGTACCATTATTTATGCCACCTATACCCCGGCCAAGCTTGCCACCCCTGACGATTTGGCGAAGAAGGTCGCATTGTTTCACAAGTACGAAGGGACTACACATTGGCCTCATTGTAATATATTCGGGCAAGGCAAGGCAATGAGAGGAGACGAGATGTGCCATGGTGAAAGAGACGAGCCTCTGGAGAAGCCGGTACTGACTGATACTGTTTTGAGGCTGGCTGGAGTTCAGCCTTACTGAGCCATTAGCTGCCCTCTTTATTCTCCTTTTGTGAGCATATCACCCAGGATTATGTAGAGTTTAATGATATAGTGGAAATTGCGGCCTGCAGTAGTATCTCAAGAACCTTTTCAGTCGTAGTCAGTAGTCTCGGGTGCCCAATGGAGGTCGGGCAAGTGAAGTAGAGGGCCGATCATGTGCCCGGCGAGGCTCCTTCCATTCTGGGATCTTTTGCCCGGTCTTCCTTGTGGTGCTTCCACCTTCTCTCTCTCTCTCTCTCTCTCTCCTCTCATCCCATCAACACTACTCATTAGAATTCCGCCCGAGCTTGGAGAAAGGCGATGCTTTGCTGGTTCAGAGAACTCGCTTCGATTGGAAAATGTCGCGCAGGACCGCTAATGATTGCTTTTTGCTAAACCCCCTAGGTCGAAGCCACCCACCACGTCTCATCGCCTCGAACCCCTAAAAGGTCCGCATCACTATGTTGCCCAGTGCCTTATCTCCGAAGGCAACCTCGAGAAGAGCCCCACAGCAACAGGAGCACTGTGAGGTGCAAGCTCCTCTGGTGGGGATATCGACATGTGCGTGGTACAAGCAGCTCGGGCCACCACAAACTCTACCACAAACACATAGCGGTGTAACCGCAGCAAAGCCATTGTTGATAATCTAATCCAGTCAATGCAGTAATTTGTGACACCCTGTCATCATCACGATGTAAACCCCTTATCCCTGAAAGGCAAGAACTGCCCCCCATGGCGAACATTGCTGTCGTGCATTCGACATAGTTGAGGGCTGGACTAGAATCCTATGTCCAGAGTGGCTCAGGCTTAACAAGGGCTGCTAATGAGCGCCTGGGTTTTGGAGAGGGCCAATTTCTTCTACATGGACTGACCTTTGCATGTTTCATTGCCTGCCGCCCAAGGGTGCGACCAGCTGTAGTGACGATCGGACAGTTATCGGTAGTCGCAATGCTTATGATGCATGGCATGGACTTGAAACCAGCAGTGCACAGCTTCACGAGCCTATTGTAAACACTTTTGCTCCATACGATTCCTTGCTCTGTCGGGTGTCATGCAATAGCAATAAGGGAGTTAAAATGGCAATGCCCTCATGTTCATCGATGCGGATTCTCAAACTTGCTAACGTGAACTGTTCGGGTTAGTGACGGGCGAATATTCGGCAAAGTGACCACGCTTCCTCGATGCTATGACAGACAGCTATGCACCGGAGTCGATGGCAGCTGGAAAATCAGATGCATGTTATCGAGTCTGCAGTGTCTGTATGACGGCAGCCATGGCCGCATTATTCGAAATGAATGACAGTTAGAGTTTACAACTGGTTCTACTTCTTCCTCTGGAAGCCCTGCTTCCGGCTTTCATTTGTGTCACAATCAATATATGCTCTACCGCCCGAGTCGCCCCATTACTACGCCAGGCGCGGGAAAATAGAGCCGAACCTGTTTCTTGGGCTCTGTGCAATGAATGGCAGCACCGAAAATTGCATTCCATTCCCCAAATCTCATATCCGTCAAGTAGGGCCAACCTCCCTTTTAGTCTACCACATTGTGAAAACAAGGTTCTTCTCTCTTTGACCTCGAAGCTTATCTGTCCTTTTGTTACGGTCTTTCCATGAGAACTACAAGCCAAGAATGCTATTGATGCGTGCAACCCTTCTTTCGACCGAGTGGTTCTTGGCCATCGATCAATGGGGTGACGTTAAATTCGTGGGATATACTGGGGCCGTGAGGGCTCAATGCAACGAAGTAGTTGAGCAGGTCTCGGCACGACAGCAGTGCATGCTGTCTACCTTACATCCATGGCCGGTGGTTTAATTCACCGGTTCTGGAGAGAAGTCAGTCCTCTCATGCCTTGCCAGCATACTTACTGCCTTGTGCTCCTACAAGCACATCCCGGTCATTTTATTGAGCAGGCGACCAGACCAGTGTAGCAGCGTTGCTGGCCATTTTCTCTTTACGTCTACTGATGCGACATTTGTCGCCGTGTTGGGCGCCGCTATGCATATTGTGTATGGACTTGAGTTGCTGCTGCTGCTGCCTCATAATGCCACAAAGCCCGTCCAGGCATGTGGAATCTCCGATGGAATTCAAGAGTCCGGCCGTATACAGCTGCGCTCGGTCCCAAGTGGCGTCAGGGAATGAGTCTAGGCAACCAGAAAGCAAAAAGTAGGTTGCAGAGTCCGATTCCGCTAGGGGATTTCGAGTATGCGAGTATTGTTCAGATTGCTGGGGCAGGCATCTTACGAGCCGAGTCCACCATTCCAGCACCGATTGACGGGATAGCTTCGACTTAGAGTTCTCCTCTGGGCATAGCTTCTTCAGTAACACCACAGCTCTGATCTCACCTTGTGTATTCGACAAGCACTTTCGGAGCCTCTGCCATATCTTGAACCTAACCACCATGGTTACTATCACATATGCTACATGGTGAGCTACATGGTGAAGTCACATGTCGCGATCAAGCTTGTGTGGACGTGACGTTCATCTTCTCAATTGCTGCATGAATCGACTTGGGCAAGTGTCAAGGATCCGCCACCGCGCATCATGATGAAACGAGCAAGAGTTACGTTCATGATCACCAACTGGGCCAAAAATAGCAGGTTCCCTGAATTCTGGATTTCTTATACTTTAGAAGCAATTGCACTACACCAGAAAGGAGCCCGTTGACTGTTCTGGTCCGCATGATCACAGACACGGATGGAGGCATGAACCATGCATCTAAATGCAGGGAAAGGAAAAGCCGGCCTCTTAGGCCCACCCGGGCCAACGGCGTCTAGCGATTCGAGTAGTTTTGGCCGCCTCGTTTCGACAGGCCGATCAGTTGTTGGGCCCAAGAAGTATGCTTCCGCCTTAATTTCCAACGGGGAGTACTTAGAGATTTCACATCACTGCAGAGATCATGTATTCATTCTTTTTCCCCATCCGGATCTGGTGGCTAGCATTCCTACAGAGCGTCGCACAACAACGCATCCAGCGGCTACATGCATATTTCTCGGAACGAGCCACGAATCGGGGATTATTAGGGAAAATCAAGAAATCCGACAGCCCCTAAAGACGTCAAAGAGGTTGCCTTCCAAGACGCGCAGATCCCAGGGAAAACCCCTGCGCCCCCGTTTGTGACAGCCGTAGGCCCTTGACAGAGTTGGAAATACCTCTCACGGTGAAGGGGCAAAAGGAGCCAAAGTGGATCGACCCGGCCTGATCATCTTATCCGCAAAGGAGCGGGTTGGTTAGGGCTTTGCCTCTCAGGGGCGAGCATCATCTCCCTCTTGGGGCCCCTTTTGGCGTCCTTGCTTGAGTGTTACAAACGAGTCGCATGGCCTCGGATACGGTCGCGGCACGGTCAACTGCCAGTAGACTTCATGTGTGTTTGCAGTTCACTACATATGCAAGAACCACATCAGCAACAGGGTCTGAGAATTTCCGTCGCCAGTGCGAGCCTGGGCCGTCTCCAGTACCGCGATACTCACCGACCTGAGAAGACCGACAGAGGGACCAGGTAAAATTAGCACGAGAGGGGGAAAAAGAAACAAGAAGGTTCTGCAGGGCTTAGGCATCCCACTCTCTAGACCGACTCTGGTTGCGCCAGTGTCATCCAGAGGGTTCCACAATCCGTCCCAAAGGAGAACAAACGAAGCCCTCGCTCACCAGGGGATTGGCTTGCAGCCATCATCACGAGATAGCCGACACAAACGGACCGGACACAGATGGGCAAAACCACACATACGGTGAGAAATTTATAGAAACATTGGACCACCGGCCGTTGTATTCTGTTCCGCGGCGTCATTGGCAACAGGTGCATCTGATAGCATCGCCGGTATCACCTTGGTGGCTGTGACTGAATCCCCTGGGAAGGGCTGCAACGGGGGGCGATAAATTAAGATAAAGACCGGCACGCCTCAGCCTTCACCAAAGAATCGCTCTGCACTTCTTGTTTCCTCTGCTGTCTTTCTCCTATCTCCTCGAGGAATCTTATGAACACGATCTCTTACAATTCCCTTTGGACTTCGTTGGGATCTCGTCTGACGAAGTTCTCACTCGCTCCCTGACTCAGACCTGGAACCCTACCCACAAGCTACGCACTCTATAGCTGCTGCGAGGGACCCGCTGCACACTGAGCCACCATGCCACCGAAACTCAGTCACCAAGTCGCTCTGCCTGAAGCGCGCGGGCTCAAGTATGACGAAACCGATATGGCGCTCTTTCACGCCAAGCTCTCCTACCATTCCACGATCGAAGAACGCATGGCGTCGAAAGACCCCAATCTGGCGTCCATCTCAGAGCATCAAGCGCGAATCTTGAGGCGCTGGGAGATGCTGAAACACTCGGAAAAAGAGATGGCGGACAAAGGCAAGAGCCTGTCGCCGGCCGAAAGAAATCAGCTGGCGCAGTACGAATGGCGATACAAGCGATTGGAAGAGTTAGTCACCAAGAGCACGGGTTAGGATAGAGGGGGACTCATGGCATCATCATTATCATCATCATCACCAAGATGAAAATCATTGGGTGACAGCATCACTGGCGTTTTTTTGATTTAGATCTAGATTCACGCAGCGCATGATTGTCGTTTCGAGGCACCCAGGACAGGGGGAACTTGACCGGCGGAAAAGTGGTCTTTTGTGGTTTTCTTCTTGCTCTTCCGGGTGTGTGGGACTTAATACTTCTTTCTCTTGATCTCCGTTGTTCATCTCATCTCTTGTCGGGTTTATTGACCCTTTGCCGTCCCTGTCGAGCCCTGTACGTACCCAGAACCTCGAATCGAACAAGCTCACGTACCCATGTCCGCAATCTAGCCGGCGTAGCACCGAGTCAACATGGGACGATCCCCTAAGCCCCAAGACGTCAGGCATGTAACCTCGCCGGTCTAGCAGACGCTGCAACGGTAACTTGCGCACAAATCACCACGGAACCGTGGCCGTAGCCGTAGCCGTAGCCATAGCCGTGGCGGTGTCGGTCCCTCGAACCGCCTGATGTCCTACATTGGGCACGCGACACGCTTTTCTCTCACACCGACCCTGCAACCAACCAACCACTGGTGCCTGTCCCTCTTGTTGCTCCGTTCATGCATGCCGAGGAAGGCTTGTGAAAGGTGACCTCTGCATCGAACAATGCCAGATTGGGTATTGTTGTTGTTCCCGACAGCGTGGTTGGTGAGTCATGTTTTGCAGCCAGCCGGCCGGTTGGTGGGGACACAAAGACTGGTCGGGTAAACGTGAACCTTTTGGGATTGGGGTCGTGTGTGCTTTTGTGTCTGTGTCTCTGGGCCTGGGATCTGGGGGGTCGGAAGAGGGCGATGATGTTCGGAGGTCTCCGAACCGGAACCAAACCAACCCAAATTCATGGGTGGAGACGCGGTTTCGGGATTGGGAAGGGAGAGAACGGAGTATGGGGATGAGTGAGTTAGTGTGTGGGTGATGAGGGGTGAGGGGTGAGGGGTCGGGTGGTGGCAGTTGAGGATCGTGAGATGAGGTGAGAGTATAAGATGATAGTGATCGTTAGAAGGAATAGTTGATGACAGATACCTAAAGAGATAAAGAGAGATGGAGAATGAGCAAAGAGCGAAGCAAGAAGAAGAATGGATGGGTGAATGAAAGATGGAAGGGAAGAATGAATGGATGGATGGGGCCAACCAGCGGGATGAAGCGATAAGATCGAGTAATCGGCGGGGCGAGTGCTTATCAGCTTGTTTTTCCTGCTTTGCTTCCTTACTTAAACCCTCGTCAGTCCTCTTCTTCACTTCAACCCAATTTCTCTCCTTCCTCCTCCTACTCATTAATATAATCAAAAAGAAACCCTATCATAACCTATCTCAATTGAATCAATTCAATTCAATTCAATTCAAATCATCCCTTCCACCACCGCAACTATGTCCGAAGAAGAAAGCTACATCCCCGCCTCCCTAATCGACCCCACCTTCGCACACACCACCAACCTCGCCTCCAACGCCCTCAACAGCTCCATCCTCTCCTGCAGCAACGAATACTTCGCCGCCGCCTCCAACCTCCTCACCCCGACCCCTCCCATCAACCGCCCAGGCGTCTTCATCCACACCGGCGCCTGGTACGACGGATGGGAAACCCGTCGCCACAACCCCGCTCCCTACGACTGGGTCGTGATCAAGCTCGGCGTCAGCAGCGCCTCCATCCAGGGCGTTGAAATCGACACCGGTTTCTTCACCGGCAACTACGGCGAAAAGGCTTCTTTGCAGGCTACCTACGCTGCGCCGGGAACCCCGGACTCGGTGGTCGCAGACGAGGGGTATGAAGGGTGGGAGACGATTCTTCCCCCCGTGGCGTGTGGGCCGGCGCAGAGGCGCGCGTGGAATGTAGCGGAGGAGAAGGTTGCGGGTCCGTATACGCATGTGCGCTTGTTGATGTTTCCGGATGGTGGGTTTGGGAGAGTGAGGGTTTATGGGACTGCGATTCCGCCGCCGCCGCCGCCGGCGGTTGGAGTAGAGGGGGAATCGGTGGGAGAGGAGGAGTTAAGTTCGGCGCTGGTGGGTGCGGTGGCGCTGGGTGCATCGGATCAGCATTATACGCCGTGTTCGAATTTGTTGTTGCCTGGAAGAGGCAAGGATATGGGGGATGGGTGGGAGACGGCCAGGTCGAGGGTGCAGGGACATGTGGATTGGGCGATTGTGAAGTTGGGGTTGGAGGGAGAGGTCAGTCGGGTGGTGGTGGATACGAAGGATTTCAGGGGCAATTTCCCTAGGGCTGTGAGGGTGCATGGGTTGGTGAAGGGGAGTGTTGCGGAGGGAGAGGTGCCTGGGCAGGATCATCCGGGGTGGGTGGAGGTGGTCAAGGGTGATCAGCCGTGTCAGGCAGATACGGAGCATGTGTTTGAGGGGGCAGATGTGGTGGCTGGCTCCAGGACGTTCACTCATGTCAAGTTGACGCTGGTACCTGATGGAGGTGTCAAGCGGTTCCGGATCTTTGGCAGACGCAGTGTTGCGTAAAGGGGTGGTGGGTTATTATTATGTAGCTCTGGTGATGTTTGTACACGGATTAAATGGATCAATGACTGAACTCTTTATATAACGAAATTCTTGCACGGCACATACAAGGCATCAAAACACTCCAAACGCCGGCCGGGTATTCATCCCCTTGGAGGCTCAAGGGAGATGGGAAACACGGTATCACACCAAACACACAGCAAGTTCAAACGGACCAGGGGACAGGACAGGGATGATGTCGATGAGATATCATCAAAGCAAGAAACGCATGGTCTTAAATACACACTGTACGGCGTTAGGGGGGCAACGCAAGAGGGAGTGAGGGGTGGAATAGGGAATTAGAGATGAGGCAGGCACACAGCGGAGTACAGAGGGCAATGAAGGGGTAACCAAAATGGAGAGCCCGAGAAGAGGGGATATTGGAACAGCAAAGAACAAGAATCTCGGGGGGGATCCATCTTGCAGACGGTAACTGCAGCCTCAACTGCTGGTATCATCAATCATATGCTTCATCATCATCGCTTAGAACAAATACGGACGGGAACAAGTCCATCCCGTCGGGTGCTTTTCATGGGTATAACGGGGCTACTGATGGTAGGAAATCGCTCAGAACATGCAGGGTATCGCGGTCGGGCCAGGGCCGAAGTGCTCGTGGTGACTCTATGAATGGCAAAAAGTCTAGTTTTCCATGGGCTGCCGTTGCAGTTGCTTCTCTTCGTCGGGCGTCAGCGCGATCACCTGGCCGTCGATATTAGGCGACAGCGAGTGGCTTCTGGGGGTCCCAGCCTCGGTGCTCACACTTCCTCGGTCCCGATTCACCAGCCGCGTCCGCGTATACGCTGGCACCGGTGCAAGGTATTGGTCGAGCATCTCACTCAGGATCGTAGATCGAACCGGTTTGGGCAGGTAGTTGTTCATTCCGGCATCAAGACACTTCTCCCGATCCCCCTCGATGGCGCTTGCCGTCATGGCGATGACCAACACCTCGTTAACATTGGGATCGGGGTCTTTGCGGATTTCGCGAGTGGCATTGTAGCCGTCGAGGGTCGGCATTTGCACATCCATCAAAACCACATGGAACGGGTTGCCTTCGCGGGACCGCGCTCGGAGGGCTTCCACGGCCTGCTGCCCATCACTGTACGCTTCGCAGTGAAGATTGAGACCGGTTACAAACTTGACGGCGATCTTCTGGTTGATTGGGTTATCTTCCGCAATACAGATGCGAATCTGATCTCGAGGAACCATGGTCAGGTCTCGAGCGACAGGGGCTGGGGCCTTGTTCTCCGCCCGACTGGCGAGCTTGGCCGCCTTGGCCGCTTTGGCGGCAGCGTCCTTGACCTTATTGAATGCCAAGTGGAACGTCACCGTGGTGCCAACGCCCGAGGTGGAATCGAGCCAAATGGCTCCGCCTAGGACATCTTCGATGATGGCCTTGCAGATGCTCAGCCCAAGTCCACTGCCGCCATAGGACCGCGCCGTCGAGTTATCCGCCTGTGAGAATGGTCGGAAGAGCCGTGACTTTTGTTCCTCCGAGATTCCGATGCCCGTGTCAGTTACCGAGCATTCCAGACGGACACGGCCCTTGCCTTCCCGGGAAACCTTCGCTGTCACGGTCACCGATCCCTTGGGGGTGAACTTATAACTGTTGCTGAGAAGGTTCATGAAGATCTGATGCAGGCGAACAGGATCTCCGAGGACTACCAGATCGGGTGGGACTTTATCCAGGTCTTCAATTGTCTCCAACCCACGATCCCGATGTGTGTACCGCAGCGCACGAACGACCTCCGAAATGGTCTCCCGAATGTTGAGAGGGACAGTCGAAATCTTCATCTTGCCTGCCTCCAGCTTGGAGAAGTCTAAAATGTCGTTGATCAGAGTGAGCAACGTGTCCGCACAAACACGAATTGATTCCACGTATTCGTCCTGCTCTCGGTCCAACTTCGTGCCCTTGAGGAGTTCGGACAGGCCAATGACACCGTTCATCGGTGTGCGTAGATCGTGAGATATATTAGCCAGGAAGATGGATTTGGCCTTGGCCGCATCTTCTTTCAGCTTCACATTGTGCTTCGCTTCCGCCTCAGCCACTTTAGCCTTCTGCTCCGCGTCGCGAGCCTGGGCGAGTGCGCGCTTCTGAGCCTCAACCATGGAGGCATTGGTAGCGCTGACTTTGCGAACTTCCCGGAAAAGCAACGCATTGGAAAGCGAGATACCAATCTGGTTGCACAACAAGTGAAGGACCACAACATTCCGTTGGGTGAAAGAATTCGGCTTGCCTTCAATGTGGATGACTCCCAGGAGATGCTCTGCCTGCATGATTGGCAATGCGATCACTGACCGCCCAAGGGGATATCTGGCTTGGTATCCTTCGTTGACGTTCGAAAAGCGCTCGTCCTCGAGCACGTTGTGAACCAGGACTTCTTCTCTGGTGCGCATGACGTAGTGAGAAATCTGATGCGCCATCTTATCCTCAATCTCGGAGAAGGGGAGACCATCAACAAAGGATTTCTGTCCTTTCTCCAAATCCCCGGCCGCAGCAACTGTAAAGTGGTTGTCGAAGTTGGTTGCTATCACCGCTGAGTCCGACCCATTGCAGGATTCCAAGACAATTTCGATCATTTTGGTCAGAAGTTTGTCTATCTGAAGCTCAGATGACATCACTTGGCTAGACTCAAGTATGCTTGACAAATCGATGATGTCTGCTTCGCATTAGACAGACCATTGAGAGGGAGGAAAGGTAAATGGGACACTGTAGCTTACCGAGGCCAACGCCAGAGATGTCCAACGACCGTTCGCCGGTGGTGACACCATTCTGCTCTATCCAACGCTGTTTTCTATCGTCTTCATCCATGTTTTGAGCCACACCCATGTCCATGTGCTCTTGCCCGGTATTGCGATTAATTCCGAGAAGTGAGTCCACGGTTTGACAGCCGGCGTCCACATTTCTCGAGGATGTCGCGGTTTTCAAGAGCCACTCGTGTTTCTCAGTCAGCTGCGCTGCCTTGCCCACGGCGCTTATCGCGGCCCATGCGGCAATTGCGTCTTGCATGACAGAACGCGCCGCCCTTTTCGCACCACGCCGGATCAAAAACTCTCCTATTTGAAAGTTAAAATAGAGCAGGGTGTGGGGGGGGCAATCACAAAGAAAGTGCGGGATAGGAAAAGCAAAGATGGGGGAGCGGTGTGCATACCATGCAGTTCAAGAGCAAGCGCTTCCTCCAAGGGCCACCCATGAATCTGGCAGTGATCGATTGCAGCCTGGTCGGTTTAGCTTCATCCCCAGTACATCAAGGGCCATCAACACAACTTACTTCGAACGCTTGAATGGCCGAGGTATGGTCATTCCGGACCTCGCAGATTAACGCCTCCAAGATCAACGACCACATTCCGTAATTGGCATCGCAAGCACTTCGCGCGAAATCCACCTCTGCTTTATACTTCAAAACCGTCTGCAAGCTTCCATCGAGATACCCGCGAGCAGGATATTCATTGTGGAGAGTTAGAAGTGAAAGGGCAAGATAGAAATAGACTACGTATGAAACGCGAGCAGACCACAGCCTAGGCATAGTCTCCATCATCTGCATGCCCAACTCGATAGCTCTGGAATGGTGTCCATAAGCAAACAGCGGGATCATGGCAAGGCCCCAGTAAATGTCTCGCGGGCGGTCGGCATTACTAGCATTGTTGTCAAGGAAAGCAATGTACTCATTCGTATGATGATGCTCGTCGGACATGATAGTGTCAGCAGAGCGACAAGCAGTTTTTCCTTGCAGAGCACGCGCAACTTGTCTGTGAGCGATTCTGGTTAGCAACGAATTACTACTTTCCCTTCTAAAAATGGAGTCTTACCTGACTGCAAGAAGGCTGGCTCCTCCTCGAGTATCATTTACCCAGTCGGGGATATCTTCCGGGCTTTCGTTGCAAAACGCCTCTACCTGAGCCATATCATGGCCCAGATAGAGTCTGGTCATCGCCATTGAGGAGAGACTGATTAAGGTAATATACGGATCGCCCATCGAAAATGATGTTTCCACGGAAGTCTCAAGAGCAGGAAGCGTGGATGACAGCGAAACCCGCAAATGGCCCACATAAAGATTATGGACAATCGAGCCCCGACTTTGAGTCCACTGCTCGGGACACCGCTCAAGTAGAGTAAGTGCATAATCACTCAACTTCACGGCAAGCTCCAGATCCCGGAAGCGGCTAAAGGAAATCATCGCCAGGTGCGAAAATCCTATGGAAATCTGTACAAAGCCGCCTCTGAAAAGATGAAGATTCATCATCTCGATAGCCATCCGGTAGAACGTTAGAGCATCGTCCCAGTACGTAACAGCCATTGCCTCGGCCATGACTTCTCCGATAGTTATCATGTCGACATCCTTGCTGACCGGCTTACGGACAATTGCCTCCAAGTCCGCTTGTTCAAGATACGCGCGAAGATTCCGGTAGGCAGCATCGCATTCATCATAAGTCGTCGGCTCTCGAAGATGTACACCAAGCTCTTCCAGGCACGTCAGAAGTGAGTCCATCGAACGGAGATGGTTACCCATCTGGGCATAAATCTTAGCCTTGACGATCCAGGCTCTTGATTTGCATACGGCGCTCTTGCCTTGTTCAAAAACCTTGTCCAGGAGATCCAAGGCTTCGGTATTATGACCTTGAGACCATGACATTTCAGCGGTGGCAATGTGCAAGCGCAAAGTCTCGCGGTAATAGACATCGGTATTGTTGTCATCCCAAGGGTCATCTTGAAGGAACGTGATGCAATGGCGGAAATACCAGAGCGCCGTAGGTCGCGCACCCGATTGCGCAGCAGTTTGGGCCGCGTCCCATAGAATCTTTCTGTATTCAAGTCGTTCTACAACGCGAGACTTGATGATTCGGGACGCCAAAGCCACGTGACGTGCCATCGCGTAGCGACTACGCCCATCGTGATAGTACTTCATCATCGCTTGAGATATGATAAAATGCATCTTCTCCACATTTCGCCCCTCGGTTAACGAGAGGGCTGCTTGCGAAAACCGATCATTGGCAAACCTACAAGTAGTACTTTGGTTAATCGCATGCAAGCTGGGCAGGGACAAGGAGCACATACCTGAACTCATCATCGGTCTTCCCGGGAATAATTAGATTTGCTTGCACGAGATATTGAAGACCAACAACCATATCGGCTTCAGTCTGCCGGATTAGATTGGCATTTTGTGGGCAGGTGAGGTCTACAGCCTCGTCGTCCTCGCTAGAATATAAAAACTCGCTGGTGAGGAGCTTTTGTACCAAAGAGAACGCAAATGGACTTCCCAACAACGCGCCCCAGACCATGATGGACCTGGCTGCTGCCGGGATCTCTTGAAGACGTCTCGCAATGAACCCCAGCCCAAGCCCCTCACCGTACCTGGGAGCCACAAATTCGGTGAAGATCCGATCAAGGTCAAACTCCCACACGGAATTCTTCCATGAATACCAGATACAATTCTTGCTGTAGCACGTCTCGAGCATCATCCGCACGAAGAACGGGTTGCCCATGCTTTTCTCCTGTATAACAGCTGCAAGCGGTGTTAACATCGGATTGGGTTCCTGGTGCATCGTAGCTGCCACAACTTGCATGATCTCCTCCTCGCCAAGAGGCTTGAGTACGACTCGGGTCACACTGGGATTCTCGGATTCGAAAAGCGACTTGATAGTGTTCGACTCGAGCTCTGATTTCCGGCTTGTGAGTATCAACACACAGGGCAGTTTTGCTTTGACGATATTCATGATCAATTCAAGGGTCTCATCATCAGCATAGTGCAAGTCGTCCACACATGCGCATATCAACCTATACTGGGAAAGAGTCCGCAGTATCTCCAAGAACGTCTCCATCAACCGCATGTTCTTCAACGCTGCATTGGACAGAAAGAAGTCCACGGAACTTTGGCCTTGGTCGAGGCGAGGGAGGGCAACGCGCTTGGATGGTTCACCTTTCGTAGAAACTTCCTTAAAAATATGTTGGGCTGCCGAGAGTCTGGGCGAAATTTGTCTGTCATTTCCTCCGGAGGACATGAGCTGCTCGGGGAGTTCCAGAACACGGTGTAATGTCGGCCACATTGGTCTCAATGCGATGCGAATGTTATTGTGGTATTCAGTCGTCACATCACGTTCCGAAAAGATCTGGCGGAGAAGGCTGGCCAGGATCTTTGCAAAGGGTTCAAAGGGAATCCGCCTGGCGCGGTCCAGACGCGCTATACCAATATATCCTAGTTTACGGATCGCAGGCTGAACACGGTTCAGGAGGTCTGTCTTTCCAATGCCAGCTGAACCGCTTATGGTAATTACTTCGCATTTTCCGATACGGCGAAGCTTGTGTGCAGCCTTGGGTCTGTTTACCGATGCAATAGACTCCCCATGACTCTGTGTGCTTGTGCCCGTTGAAGGGTGCCCATCTCGGTCTGTAGCCTCCCAGGATGCGCGTGACTCCACAGGGCTCTTGGGCTTTCCCGACGAGTCTCCCGGTTTGGGGGTAGAAGGAGAGGAGTCCGTGCTGTGCAGAGATTCGTGCGTCGATACACGTCCCAAATTATAGGGGCCGCCGTTGGAGGCTGCCCTAGAGGCAAGATTGAAGGAGCCTGACTCACTCGAGCCGGATGCAATCTCAAAGCTATCGACACGACCGTCAGACACAGAAGAGTTGGAACCAATCCCGCTGGAAGTTTGCGCAGCTGCCCTCGCATACGCAGCTTGCTGGCGCCTATGGACCTTCTCAACCACACTGGTAATCCTGTCATATTCCTCTCGCCGCCCAAACATTCGAGATGGGAGCGTAAAAAAGGACGATACGTCACGCTGAGCAATCTGAAAGTCCTTCAATGCCTCGCTATCGCCATCTCCAAGTAACTGGGAAATTTGTGCCAGATCGCGCTTGACAGAAGATATGGTATGGTAGCGTTCACTGACTGCCTTTTGTGTCATCTTCTGGATTACAGCCGACACTGCGTCGGGGACGTCCATTCTCTTTGCTGAAATTGGTGGTAGTTTCTTTCCTAGGACATTCTGAACGACTTCAACCGGGTCACTTCCTGTAAACGCTGGTTTTCCCACCAACATCGTCCAGAAAAGCACACCCAGTGCATAAATGTCAGTTCGACTATCCGGTTCTGTGGGCATTCTCCCCGTCTGTTCCGGAGCAATGAATTGCAGCTTGTTTTTGACACCAAGCTCTCTTGAAAGGGATGACCAGCCCTCGCTCAGTATGTTGTCAAAAGACCTAGCGCCATTTCCCGTGTTGGTAAGTTTCACGGCCCCTGCCTCTCGATTGAAATGAAAGGCATCTCCGCGAATTTCGCCATGGACTGTCTTGAGACCGTAGTGCAAGAGTTCCAAGCAATCACATGCGCCGATTGCGAAATCCATAAACACTGACAAAGACACTTGTTCGCCAGGAGTCGGCTCGTTGCTATCATTCCTGCCACCCACTGCAAACCAGGCAGGTCCAAAGGCAACCATTTCTCGCAGCATGTTCGGGCCCGGTGATTCGAAGATAGCCACGAGAAGAGGTCCGGCGTCACCTGGGTCCGACGACAGGCGGATAAGGTCTATAGGGCGTATTGTATGGTTGCAGTCTGGGTCCGAGGTCTGCACAATAGACCTTAGCATATGAAACTCGCGCTCAAGTCTCACAACGTGAGACGAGACTCGGGCCACCACTGGGATCCATATTGACTCGTGATCGATGCGGGAAAGAGACAGCTCGCTACTGGATTCGCTCAGGCTACTCCTCCAGTGATGTCGAAATGGGGGGCGGGACTCGGTTCGCGGGGAATTGCGAGCCAGGCTAGATGGACCCGATGAGGTCGCGGCCGGTGTCGAAACGTCAGACTCGGCGGCATGTCGGAGACCAAAAACATGCCAGTGATTATATGTGGAATGAAACGGTTCGACAGACTGGTCCCATGTGTATCCGGGCAAATGTGCCAACCGCTCGAAAAGGCGTGCCGGCGGGAGTGGCAGGTCGTCCCCCAGGATATGGCTGTCCTCCATCTCCACCAACTATCGCGATATCCTGAATAGTCGGCCCCTCAGTTGACGGCCATAGATATTTCGTCCGTAGTGGGTAGTCGCAATCTTAGTCGGATAAGCTGTTTGAACAGGGGAGGGGGGGGGGGGGGTCATAAAGACGAAAACGGTTCAATCGCCAAGCAGGGTGGAGAGGGCGAGGCGCTGCCCCCTCTCGAAACTCGAAAGATTCAGGGAATTCGTCGAGGGTCGAGGATGCGACGGGTGGCACGGTCGGGGATGGGGGGAGAGGATCAGATGCTTTTCTGCGAGTTCAGCGTGTCAGGACACAGCTGCCAGCATCCCCACCAGTCAAGGTGAACGCGATCGCAAGCGAGCAACTGATCTGCTTGATCCAGGCAAGAACTCTGGTTGGGTTGGGGTCTGGAGGCCTGAGGCTGTAGATTTCCTGAATAAGCCGCGCCTTAGTCAGCTGCCATTGGGCATCACGAGGGAGGAAGCGGGAGATCAGCCGTCGTGCTTTGGTGCAAACTGCAAACTGTGAGGCTGGCCTGCACGAGCGCGCCCGTGAGGTGAATCTGCCACCTGAACTCTATCCGGTATCGCCCTCGTCTGCTCAGAAATCCAGCGTGCTGGGGTAGGTTCGCAGATTTTGTTTGACCGCTCGGTATACAAGTACACGTGATAGGTTGCTCTCTACGGAGTACGGAGAGAGGGGAAAAGTCTACCGCACCGGGCTGGTTCCGAGACCTGGAGCAGAAAATCCTAACGGTATGTAGGGGGATATGCCCCAGCAAGTGAACCAAGCAACAGATTACATGGCGTTGATATTTTTAAATCATGGGCGAAATATCCGGAGTCAAAATCCAAATTGCTCCGGCCTAGGCTGCATCCTGTTCCTGAATTAGTAGTCTCGGGGGGGCTTGCCAAGCACTGACTTAACAGCATCAACCGAGGAAACGCCTGTACGCCGAAACATTAAGGTAACCTCCCTCGTGTATCAACAACTATCTATTATCTGGAGGTGGGGGTGGGGGTGTGACAATGCCATCATTGCCATAATAACTCAGGGGAAAATTGATTGCATCGCCACCTCCCCTTACTTGACAACCTAAATGCCGTATTCGACCGGGCGAATGAGCGACTAGTCAAATCCAAGGGTCAGTATCTAAATAGTCCGAGAAATGGGTACACTTTTCATCCAAGCTTGGGCATGACCACTGGTAGAAAAAGGGCTGACAGCTGAGCCGGGAAAGCTAGTCGGAAGTGCTGGCTTCAACCAGCCCATGCCATGAATATGGTTGATTTGATGGGAATGTTTTTTTCCCTTCTCAATGGCAAGAAGGCCCTAAATTGGTGGCCATGAAGTTGGCGAAACTAAAGTGTCTTAGGTTCGTTTAGAAATATTCTAGAAAAATCAGTGCGGGACAAGGATAACTTTGTCCTCTTGACCCCTTAAAAAGATATATACATCCCTCTAGCATCCTTAATCACTCCTAGTTCCTCGACTTGTCTCATGAAACGCGCAACTCTTTCTATCCACACAAAAACAATCCATCGTATTTATCCAGGGTAATGCCCCCTGTTTGGATACTAAGCGAATAAATACCGTGGTGTCAAAATATCGGAAGGGGTTGCATGGTATCCGCTTATCCCAAGATGCGGTGTGCGCTATCCACTGAGGCCCTTTCTTTAGCTCGACAGTAAGGAAATACGGCAGCTGATCACCTATCTACCTGGAACAAGTGCCTCGAGCATGTTACATATCCATCGTTTTTGTCATTTTGGTTGGTCCTCTACATTGCGTGGATTGAGTATCCCAAATCTCCGGACATAGCAAATTGGGCACATGTGGATCACGCGTCATGACAGTGATACTACACACGCGCTCCTTAGACTGACTTCTAACTTATCACATTTTACCTCTGTAGAATAGATCCCGGTCTCCTGCAAGACCAAATAGGACGTCCTGATATCCCCTGAGCTCATAAGATTTATGGATGACTTCATGTTATCTTAACTAGGGAGGTCACCTTAGAGGATAAAGCTAAAAGATTTGCACAAATATAATATCAAGGTCCGAGTATGACACTCGGTAAATGGTCATGGTAAGAGGCAAGCAGAAGATAGATATACAAAGTATCGACCAAGAGAGACTGCCGGAATGTGGACATTATAGGCTGTATGATGCTGATGGAAAGCTCACCAGTCAAATAGAGAAACATGCTGGTCTGATCATTGGGTCTCTTGTCAGCTGGTCTGAGAAAATGGAATCCTGAAAAAACTTGGGACAAATAGACGCCATTATGGATGTAAGTAGGAGCATGTCTGTCTCTCCAGATTCACATAAGAATGACAGTACCTGAGGCTATTACGCGTTCGGGCTAGCCCAAATATTGCGGGTCCTGCTGGTGACACCGTGACTGACATTGACAGCGAGCAGCAATAATGAGGGTGACAATAGTACCTACTAGTAGGTAATGCTGCAGAGGCCAGGCCACAGGTATCAAGGGCTTCCCTCCTCATTATATCACCTTAGTCCCCGAGGCTATGGTCAATGACTTCCTCTTACCTGTAGATACGGAAGATCAAGATTTTCACCCATGCTAGCCTAAGCCCATGTAACGATCTCGCTCGAAAACTTCCACGAGCCCTACGATTCAAGACTGCCCAAGGAATGTTTTATAGTCAAGAAATTATAAATTGGGATTTAGATAGCACATTTCAACTCCATGGACTCAGATGTTCTCACATAGAGGTAGTCTGGTCTAGGAGATGGACCATTCCTAAACAATTTTACTGATATGCTGGTCGCTCTCCACTAGTTAACAGTACTGATAGTGCTTGACAGTGATGATCTGAAACAGGATAGATATGTCTCCACAGCATGACTAATTTACATATTTCTAATCAACTAGGTACCATGGATGCGCGACCTTCCGTATCTTGTGACCTATCTATCTTTTATGCTAGACAGCGTAATGCAAGGAAGGGCACCATGAAGCCCTTTCAACGAGAATCAGATCACTACCCTAACTGAGCATCTATGATAAACCATGAAATTGGAAATTGAAATATAACAGACTGATAGAAGAGGGGTAGACTGCATTTAAGAAAGAAAAGAATAATATATTATGAGCCTATATTATGGCGCAAGGTGCGGGAGCCGCTACGGCCGAATGTAAATTGTAAAGTGCCCGGCGGAGAGAATAGACTCTTGGAAATATACATACAGGGTGCGTCTCAAGCCGGCTAGAACTCGTAAATAACAATATATCTGTTTTAAAGGAGCACTCTATTGTTTTATCACCTTTTGTCACCTGAAACTTATAGGGAGGTAGTACTTTGTAAGTACTTTGCAGGCTGGTTCTGTGGTGGCATGTCAGGCGGCGTGTCTTACCAGTTGCCACAGTACAGAAGCCAACAAATTCATTAATGGGTACGGAGTAGTAGTGATGAGAAGGGGTATTTAAAGACCAAGTGACTTCTCCCGAATCAAATAACAGTATGGATGGACATGAATGTTCTCGCTCCAATCACTGTCAATTATCCACCCGGAATATGTATGGGGTACAGGATTGCAGAGCTAATGTGAAATGGTACCTAGTCAGGCTCCGTACCCATGGTTTCTACCCGTAGACAGAACGCCCGATGTCGTCATCTGCTGCGCGCAGGACCGCCTATCATCACCATGATCGTAAGGGGTGTCCATAAATAGGTCCCTAACGGCGAACACTCCCATGCTTCGACAGTTCATACGTCTTGACTCCGACCGAGCCGTCGAACAGTTCAGTTCCAGTTACTCCGTATGGGGGTTGTTATTCGCTCTGTCTATATTTGGATTTATTTCGTTTATTATCCATGTCGAGCTATACGGAGTATGGCGTCGGCTTATGGACGGTATGTACTTATCTCCCTTCTGCTCCTAGGTGATAACGGAGTAGATAACTCTTGGATGGTGACGGAGAAAAGACATCTGTGCGTGGTGTTTATTTGGAACCCGTGGTTTTTCCGCCCTGCGGTGCAGCCTTTCCCAGCTATACTGGGTTAGGACTAGCTTAGCAATAAGGCAATAAGTGGCCCGGCTACGGAGTATTCAACCTTCTGGACATTATTGCTTGACACTCTATCTACATTTACAGTGACATAGTGGACATTCAGCTATGCACAATGCGCCATACTACATTTAATATATATGGGATGACAGGCAAACCCGCCTCCTCCCAGCCCGGAAAGAAACACCATTTCTTGGTTTACTGGGTGTTGCTGGGACCGACAAGAGCCGAAGGGTATGGAGCAAGCGCCTCTTCTGCTTTACAACTCCGCATTAAAGGTGGGGTTGAAGTATCTATGATTAATTTCTTTTTGATTCGGACCTCTTCGAATTGACACAAAGCATTAGCCTTTCGGGTAAGTGTAGAATCCACCACCGGTGCCGATAAGTGGTGTACCCCCCCTTGAATGGGAAAAGGAGGCAGAAAGCACCCGGAGAGTGAGTGAATAGGTAGCCTCACCAACTCATCTCATCGGAATGCGTCTAGGTACGAGGTCTTAGACATAGTAGACCTTGAAACCGGGGAACTGGACGAGATGGAAACCGCGCTACGTCATCTGGGGAGGCGGGATTGCATCCTTGCATAGCTGGATGGGGCGTTGACTCCGACCAGGCGGGTGTGAGGCTGAGAGACCTGTTGAGCTGAATTGAAGAGATCTTAATGGCCCGTCAGATGTCCCCTAATGTCACTGACAGCCCTGTGGGTAAACCCATCTCAGCAAACCGGTGGTGGTGGCGCGCGATGAGGTTGAGGATGCCCTGGCACTAGTCTACATCCAGGGCCATCAGGTGATATCGGGGCACCCTTTTGGGAACCCCCAGAATTGTGCCGGCAATCCGCAGGGGTGTGGCGGTATCACAAACTCAAGTGGACTCCCCTTCCACCTCACGACTCAGGTTCCGTACTGCTGTATTTCCTTTTCGTGGTTCCCAGATTCAGTAGTAACGGTTAGTGCCGGTAGGCCAGTCAATCGGGTTGGTAGATTTTGGTAGATTAGTGGTTGGTAGGCTCCCCCCTCTCGAGGATTTCCCTCTGATGAAATTCGGGTGACAGTGACCGTGACTGACTGACTTGGAATCCGCCAGCCAGCCAGTAGTCAGTAAGTAGTCAGTAAGTAGTCTGTCTGTCGCTCTGTCGCTCTGTCGCTCGCTCCCTTCCAGGCTCCCCCATCCATTCATCCATCCATCCCTCCATCCCTCCATCTTCCTCTCGGACGGTGACCATATTATTGCGCACCCTCATAGCGGACTATTCTACTTCCCTTCCGGCCTTTCCAATTTTGCTCATCCTTTCCCTCTCTCATCTTCTCGCGCACACTCTCATTTATTGTCTGACGATTTCTTTGCCCGCCAGGCTAACCAGACCTTGTCCCTCTCTTCTCGTCCATCCTCGTTCCCTCCGACGCCCTTTTTGCCTTCCCCTCTACCCCTCCTTTTCACCCTTATCCCCAGGCCGGGCAACATCTTCGCTAAGTAGGTTACCGCGGGTTTGGCCAACACGACCCCCCCAGGGCTTGCCTACGTCATAGGCTGGACACCCCCGGAGACGGACCATTTCCACCCTTCACCACAAATCGTCGATCTGCTGGGTCAGTAGCAGAACCTGCTCCAGTGCTTCTAGGAAAGGTCAGATCAGTCGAACCTTCCTTCTCACAGTCCCGTTCCTCACCACCACCTGCACCAACTACTACTGCCCACTGCTTGCCTTTGCTCCTCTTCCTCCGTCCTCTTCCAGCACTACCGCTATACACCGCTTTAGTCACCCTCCCCTCGAACAACCTTTTTCCCTACCTAAATCCTTTTTCCCTTTTACCCATTCTTCCCTCCCTCCCTTTTGATATCCCCTCCCCACCGAATAGTCTATCTCTCGAGGCCGTTTAATATCACCTGGTTCTTTTTTTTTTCTCTTGCGGGTTTTTTCTCTGTGCTCACACCCCCTTTGGACATTTCCTGGGGTCTTTATTTTTTATTTTTTTTTATTTTTTTTTCTTTACCTGAGCGAAATCGCCCCTTTTTATTACTTTCTTGTCTTTTGTAATTTTTCCTTACCTTTTTTTATCATACACACAACCTTCGCTTCAACCACCACGTCTCCCCCTCACTCTCTCGCCCTTCCCCTTTCTTTGCGTCGCTCGTCATCTTTGCCCTTGCCCTGTCGATTACGATATTCATCTGATTGCGGACCAGTCTGTCCGAGAGATGAGTGCCCCGGTTGGCTCCTGCGGAGTTGGATTCACCCAGGAGAATTGATTGTCTGACCGGCGGTGGAGGGAGTATAGGATGGGGGAAGTTCGCAGCATGAGGACACCTCCGCTTCCATCGCCGGCCGAGGCCCCTTCGCCTGTCGCCGCACCTCATTCCCACCGTCGAGGCTCCTCCCATTCAACTGGCTTTCTTCCTGTTCATACTGCTGGATTCTCAATCGATGAAGACGCGATCGCGGAGAATAACACGTGGAATGCTAACTCTCATTCTTCTCCTATACCGCTCGAACAGACTACGAACGCATGCCATATATCAACGCCTGCGAAGAAAGACAATCCCGAAGTAGGGAAGTACCCAGAGGACCAGGGTCGAAGTTTGCAAACCCTTAAAGAGCTTCGGAGGCAGATGGAAGAGTTGCTCGTCTATCAACAGATGCAACAATCACAGAATCAGAGCTCATCGGCTAGTCGCGAAGCCCCGTCGTCGCAAACGGAACCCGTCTCTTCAAATTCCCCTGGATCAACAAGAAAGAGGCCTCTCAATGTATCGTTCCAGAAAGTCACCTCGTCCACGGGAGCGATGCCTTCCGCATCATTCTCCGATTCTACCGGATCTGGCGGCACCATCAGGGCCATGGATTCTACTCCCGAAAACCTCACCGGACAGACCCCGTCCTATCCGTTTCCACGAATGCAAACGCAACCTACGGCTAAGCCGTCGCAAAATTCTACGCTCAACCGCAGCTCGTTCAAGTTGACACTGCCGTCTGAGAAGCTTAAGATTCACATGGCGCCATCGCAAGTCGGGGAGGAACAACAGCTGACAGGGCTAGACACACCGCACTTGCAGAGGTTTTTTCTACCACCGCAGTCCAAGAGCGTGATTGAAGACCCAAACTATCCCAGTCCCAATCTTTATGACCTCACCTTGCAATTAAATGCAGATCCGGGCCTAGACGCATGGTGGGGGAATGTTATCCATATTTTGCAGGCGCATTATGGGGCTGAGAGAGTGTCCCTTGCTGTACCTGGCGATGCGACTGACCTCGAAAACGTTCCATGGGGGCAGAAAGCGGTTTTTGATCGGAACATCGAGCCGGAGTCGCAGGCACGGCATCTGCACGATGAGACGACTACACCCCGCGATAATAATTCGAAGGAGAAGGAGGATCTGGAGAAGAAGAAGATGAAGAAGGAATCATTCATTGCAGAAGCACTTGCCAATGGATCAAGCGCTTCGAAATCTCCAAAGCGACCGCCGCTTTTGTCACGGCACTCCTTCGCCGGGTTTGGCAAGGAGAGGAAGCATCCCAACATCCAGGATTCCGACGCGCAGCACCTGCGGAGTCTCAAAACTCCGTCCAAACCCGAGGTTAAACGCACATCTACCCTTCCCGAGAACCCCACCGCTGCGGAAACGGAGCCGGTGCCTACGCAGGACACTCCCCGACAAGCCGTTTTTCCGATACCCAGGCCTCTAGAGGTCGAAGCAGATCCGCTGATCAAACGAACTGGGGTGGTTAAGCTATTTGGACGCACTGAACCCGTGGTTTTGACCCGAGAATATTCTCAAGGGTTGGCAAGCGATCAGACTCCCTGTGAAACGCCCGAAGACAAGATCCAGGTTACGCCGACCGCAGAACCTTGCAATAACCAGCCACCATACGACGTTCGCTCCAGATCAACGTCTAACCCCCCTGCGCTGGGCTTACAAGCACAGCGCTCGATGGAATTTTTCGACGAATACGAGCAAATACCCCCATCGCCTTGGTCGCAATCTCCAGCTCCCTCCCCAGCGCCTCGTGCTCATGCAGAGCAGAACCCCTTCTTTGTGAGTCACGCTGTCGACGAAGAGGCATTTGCGAAGCACCCTCCGCCTCATGACTACTCAAATCTACAGCCCTTAGAAGCCATCGGTGTCGACATGGCAAAATCAGTGGTCCATATCCCGCTTCTGCATGCTGGCCGTTCCAAACAAACATCACCCTCTACCTTACGATTTCCCGTTGCCGTGATTTCGATTCTTTCTTCAATAATGCCCTATCCCTCGAATCTGAGAAAGTCTCTGGCCTATCTCATGCCCCACCTGACGACCTCGTTCTGTTTGGCTCAGCAATACAGTCAGCTTGAGCGTCAAGTCACCTCTCGACTAGAGGTTCCCCGCTACGGGCATCTTCTCGGCCTTGGTGGAACCTTCTCGGATGAGAGTAGTGAGCTGGAGCTCGTCGCTGGTCTCAGCGGCCATGTTAATTACACAATAGCAGATGACGGGTCTCTTTCGGCCCGTGCCAGTCTTTCTAGTCCCGAAGAGAGATCGAGTTCAGCTAAGCTCAGCCCTTCAATATCTGGGCTTGGCACGCCTGGATTTGACTTGAGCAATATTGGGGCCGGGACAACTATCAACCCCAATGAATCACCAGGGCTGGCTGCAAGGATTGGTAATGATGGTGTGGACAGCTACTTCAATGTTCAGTCGAAACAGTTTCGAGAGGCGATCGCCCAGCGAATGATACTGTCGAAGGCGAAACAAAGCGTTGCAGCCTCAAATCCCACGTCCCCTGGCAAGCTTCTTGGGAAAGTCCCGACGGAGGAGGAGCTCGCACCACAGGCTCAAAGCCCGGCAACAATATCACCATCACAGGAAATCAAGGCGCCACCAGTAATTTCACCCACGCAGACCTCTTCTCGTCATCCGTCCACGAACTCTTTCTATGCCCAATTGCAACGCGAGCTCCCACGCCCGTTCACCGATACTGTGGCACAGCTCATGTTGAACTCGGTTCCCCTACATCTGTTCCTTGCGAAGCCCCAGAGTGGCGAGGTGATCTGGACAAACTCAAAATTCGATGCTTTCAGGAGGAGTCAACCCCAGGAGCAGAAGTTGAGGGACCCTTGGCAGAATATTCATAGTAGCGAGCGGGAACATGTCTCTCAGGAATGGGCAAATGCTTTGCGTACAGGGTCTCAATTTACTGAACGAGTGCGCGTCAAGCGTTTCAATGATGAGTCGGCATATCGCTGGTTCATCTTCCGGGCAAATCCGCTACTGTCGTCTACAGGGGAGGTGTTGTACTGGATCGGATCTTTCCTTGATATCCACGAGCAGCATATCGCTGAGCTGAAAGCGGCGCAGGAGAGAGAGAAGTTCGCCACCGATGCTAAGTACCGAGCATTTTCCAATTCCATCCCGCAAATAGTTTTCGAGGCTACCGAATACAGGGGTCTTATTTTTGTGAACGAGCAATGGCATCTGTACACTGGACAGAAGCTTGAAGATGCGCTGAACTTCGGCTTTGCAAAGCATGTTCATCACGATGATCTAGAGAAGTGCGGCCTACTGTCTGTCTACCTCCATGAAGCTCAGAAGAATGGGGCCGGCCTTGACTCGGGTGAGATAGCGACGGAAACGACAACAGCCAAGACATCCCAGGACAAGCATTTGGGTCATGGAGTTACGCCCGCCCTGGAAGAGCTGGTCAAACGCGGCGTTGCTTCGGTCCAAAGAGACGAAAATGGACGTGTCTTCTACTCGACCGAGCTCAGACTACGCTCCAAAGGTGGAGATTTCCGTTGGCACCTTGTTCGTCTGGTCTGTGTCGAGACCAGCAGCTTTGGCAGTGGAGAAGCGTCGTGGTACGGGACTTGTACCGATATCAACGACCGCAAGAATCTCGAGCGGGAACTGAATAAGGCCATGCAACAACTGAACAATCAAATGGAGTCGAAGACTAAATTCTTCAGCAATATGTCGCATGAGATCCGGACCCCACTGAACGGTATCCTTGGCACCATTCCCTTCATTCTCGATACCCAGCTGGACACCGACCAAAGGAGGATGCTCGATACAATTCAAAATAGCTCAACAAATCTGCGCGAACTGGTCGACAACATCCTCGATGTCTCTAGGGTGGAAGCTGGCAAAATGTCGCTCGTTAACTCGTGGTTCCATGTACGCTCTGTGATCGAAGATGTTATCGACACCGTTTCATCCAGGGCTATTGACAAGGGCCTAGAGATTAACTATCTGATGGATGTGGATGTTCCGCCAATGGTGATAGGAGATAGGTTTCGAATCCGACAGGTCCTCATAAACCTTGTTGGCAACGCGGTCAAGTTCACCGCGCAAGGGGAGATTCACATATGTTGCTCCATTTACCACGATGCTTCGGCACATATCAAGAAATCAGAGCTCTTGCTCAACTTTGATGTTGTGGATACTGGTAAAGGCTTCAGTGCAAGGGATGCTGAACGCTTGATGCAACGATTCAGTCAGCTTGGGCAAAATGGATCGCAGCAGCATGCGGGTAGTGGTCTCGGACTGTTCCTGTCCAAACAGCTGGTTGAAATGCATGGCGGTAAATTAACCCCGAGCAGCAAAGAAGGCCAAGGCGCAAAGTTCTCGTTCCATGTCAAAGTCGACGCCCCTCCGCCACCAACTCCTGACGAAACCCGGACTATTCGACAGTCACAGAGTGCCTCTGAGACGCTTGGAGCGCAACCAAAACTTAGCTCATTGCAGAAGTTGCTTTTCTCAAAAGATCCGCTGAACAATAAGGGCCCAGACCAATTCGAACTGTCGTCGGCTCTCGAATCATCCCTCGCGAAAGCCCATGCCCACGCAGATCCCTCCTCACGTTTCTCGACGAACAACCTCTCTGAGCGATCCTCACTTTCCTCTGCCCTTCCGACTCCCGATCTCAGTACGGTAGATCCTCTTGCCAAAATCGACAGCTCTGCTCCGGGCGAAGGAGACACCGTGACTCCCGTAGGTGGCGATAATCCACGCCCAGCAACTGAGTCGTCTTCACAGCTGCAGGAACCCCCTGCCTCGATTAAGTCAACGGCTTTGGATGGTGTAACTGATGCAAAGCAACTACCAAGCTCGTTCTCCATCCTTATTCTGTGCCCCATGGATAACACCCGCAAAGCCATCAAGCAACATATTGAGCAGGTTGTGCCCCTCGAGGTTCCGTTCTCTATTACCTCGACCCCTGATGTTGAAGACTGGAGAGACCACGTGAGTGATGAGTCTGTTTCAAAACTCACTCACTTGGTTCTCAATCTGCCGAGTGTGGACGATGTTTTAGATGTGATTCAATATGTCTCAGAGAGTGATCCAGCCACTGCCCCGACTCTCGTCATTATATCCGATCTCTATCAGAAACGACAAGTCAATTCAAAGATCAAGGAGCTGGCTGCCAGTGGCAGGCGTGTATATACGGTGCCAAAGCCGGTTAAGCCCTCTGCCTTTTCCGCCATCTTCGACCCTGACAATCGACGCGACTTGAGTAAGGATAGAAACCAAGACATGGCGAGGGAGATCAACAACAACTTCAAGACAATGTCCAAGATGGTCAAAGAGGTTATTGGGAACAAAGGTTATAGGATATTACTCGTTGAAGATGACGAAACGAATCGCATGGTGCGTTGATATTCACCATTCCTTTTCATTCCCATTTGAACTCTGTTCTGACAGCTTCTAGGTGATGCTGAAGTACCTTGACAAAATCAAAGTCATGGCAGAAACGGCTACGAATGGCCAAGAGTGCACGGAGATGGTTTTCTCAAAGGAGCCCGGATACTATTCCCTCATTATAGTAAGTGCCAAATTCCTATGCTAGCCGATATCTTGTCACTCACGCCCTCAATAGTGTGACATCCAGATGCCCGTTAAGAATGGCTACGATACGTGTCGCGAGATTCGTGGATGGGAGTTGAAAAACCATTACCCTCAAATCCCGATCATGGCGCTCTCAGCCAACGCAATGACGGATCAAATTGAGGACGCTGCGCGCGCCGGTTTCAACGACTATGTCACCAAACCTATTAAGCACAACGAACTAGGAAAAATGATGATGGGGCTTCTCGATCCCAACCGACCTTTGCTTCTCCTTCGCGACCGTCTCAGGGCCGACAGTGAGGATCATCACCGCGAATGATAAGGCCATGCGCCTGTTCTTTTGTGGCTACTCATTAAACGGCCAACGGGCGTTCTTCGGGTTCTTCATACCATAATCTCCGGAATCATTGCAGGGGTAACACGTCGTTGCGACCCTTCCGTGTCATGATGTACCTGTTACACATTCAGTATTGTTTTTCTCGATCTTGGGATGGGGTCTTTTTTTTGGATTGGCACGAGCCATCGGATGGAAAGGCGCCTCTGGATGGTTTCAAGTTTTCGCTTTTTGCTTTCTGAGTCTCCCTATGTCTTCGCCCGCATCCCCTTTTCCGGTTGTGGAACTCCTACTATGCATCTGCATTCGGCACTCAAAGTTTGATTGATACCTTTCAGCATCACGGGGCCGGAATCTCAGGCTTGTTGTTCTTTGGACCTTCGACCTCGTTTATGGCGTCAGTTCTCGGATTTGTTGAGCAGTTCTCGATCGTCTTCTTCCTGTGAAGCCTTGCACCCTCAGGCGGCTTTCCCCGATACCAGCTTATGAGCACGACATTTAACTTCTGGAATTGTATTTGCAGATAACAGAGCGTTCTTATTCCCTCGCTGTTCCTTTGGTTTTTGTGTCTTGGTCCTTTCCTTCCTCCCCACCTTCTCCCCATTCATTTTTCTCCTGAGTAGATTATCGATTCTTTATACCTTAGTGAGTGATATACCCTAGCCGGGCTAGTTTATAATACCTGTTTGCATTTCGGGGAATCGTGAATCGGCTTGGTGGGTTGATACCAGGGCTTGCATTTCTTCCCAATTCAGTGTGGGACGGAGTTGTTTCTTTTCCTTTCTTGTTTGCTTTTCTTGTGCTGATGGTCATGTCATTATCGAAAGATATCCACTGAATCACATCTTTGTTTTTCTTCTGGGGTGGTTGGCTGTGAACGATGAATAGTGACCCACGAGCACGGCAGTAGATATTCCCTTCCGCTTCCGACCGGAGGTAATTACGGTATCTTCATCGAGGTGCGATGGTTGATGAGAGGGTTCGATGCTTCATTGGCTCGACCGCCAAGGGAAACCACAAGACGGGACGGACCTACTTAGCGGGCCCGGCAGTGGGAACTGGAACCGTTTCGTAACGTACGTATGGGGTTGAATCTCCCTTCTTGTTCCTGCCTCGAATACCGACACTGCCCCCTACCACATGCTCGGCTGTTGCCCATAGTTCGACTGGTCAGGTGAACCAGCAATATCCAGACACCCTATATCCAGACACCCTAGTAGTACCCCTTCCTTCCAAGACTCGGTCGTTGACCGTGTGGCAGGTCCCTACGGCCTCCTATAGAAACTCCGAAGGGCGGATTGTGTCTTCCCACCTCTCCTTGCCTATCCCGTGTAACCTCGTTTTTTGGGGGGTTCAGCTGACGGATGATAACTGGCTGCTCGTTTGCTTTGAGGCGATGTAGTGAATCGAATGGCATAGGTCACAGACAGCAAACTTTTATGGTTTCTGCTTGGCTCGGGAATGTGTCTTAAGGTGATGTAGGCGTTGTTCTTAGCCCACATCTCTTTACTCTATCATGGGACCTGTAGGAATCTATCTGGCATCTCCAGCATCCGGGGAGACTGAATGATTGTCAGATATCTATCGAATGACTGCCCATGGAATTTGGCTCTTGGTTTCCTTTCCAAGCCCAATTTCTGATCGGACGGTCGTCCACATCGAGCCTGAACACTTGCGTTGGCCGGAAACCATCCGCTTAACCCCCTAAGTGGCTGTATGCGTATCAGTCAGTCATCCAGACAGACTTGTGCGGAATGCGGAGGGCACACGATAGGAAAAGAAAAGAAAAGTGACGAGGGAGGGCAGCGGAATGACCCAGAGGAAGACAAAGTCGACACTGGATGATGCAAAGATACCATAGGTTGCACAGCCCAGTGAAGTAAAGAGACAACAGACCAGTTTTGGAGTGGTGATCGCTGGTACGTGGATGACGTTAGGATTCCGTCGCGGCTGGAATCCGCCGACCAAGAGATCGGGCGTCCTACTATAGTAAGTAAGTCAGGCAGGTGCCTCGATGATCGCGAGGTAGGCTAATCAAGTAGACTGGGCAGCAGCCCCCAGCTTTTGGATGGTGCATGTCGTTGGACGAAGCCAGCCAACCCTGTTGGTAGCACCCAACCCACTATATTCTGGAAAAGGCGTAGAGAAGAGAAGGGGAGAGGGACCCAATGACTGACAGGGCCGGAGGGACTTGTACACACGACGTTTGCCGTAGTCAGCATCATGATGGTCAACTGGAGCAAGTCGGGGCCAACTGAAGGCGAGTGCTGATGTGGCGGTGAGGGAAGACGCGAGCAAACGGACGAAAGGCGAATGAATGGCCTCGCAACCCCACATTCGCTGCAGCCCCTTCATCTTTCCATCCGCCGTGCATCCGCCGTCGTTGGGTTGATGCCAACGGAGGATCTTTTAGTCCTCCACCCCGGAGACATTCCCTCGCCCATCGTAGACCTGACACGGACCCCATCTGCATTGATTGTTGGGCCCTATGGGTGCTGCGCTGCGGGGACCGCCGTCTCACGATCCAAGCGGCCATGACCCAGCCTGCATCCAAGCCATATGATCCCAGCCTTAACCCAATGGAGCCCATGCAGCAAAGACAAATGTCAAGCAGCCGGTTGCATAAGCCTAGAGGCGCCGGTGCCGGGCCAGACGGTGCAGGCTGATTCGAGCCGCGGTAGTCACAGTGAATGCACCTTATCGCTTTTCGTCAAGTAACTCCACGAAACCCAAAGATTATCGGGAAATGAAATGAAAAATCAAAATGTAGCCAAACCAGCCCGATTGAAAGCTTGTGCGAGACCGTCTGCTTTCGCGTTGGGCCTCTGTGTTACCCGGTAGCCCGGTCGGGCTGATGGGCAAGTAGAGAAAGAAGGCTCTTTCCCCTGGGCGTAATTGACCCGCGGATCTCTTGAGCCTGGTTGTGCTCAGGCATGCTTGGGTGATTGGGAGAAAAGGTAGATGGCACGGTCAATCTTGTAAGGCAACAACCTCGAAATGGCGTGAGGCAGCAAAGGTTGTAAAGTGATGACCGTGCCCACTTAGGACGATCGAGGCATCGAATTCTCACTGGTCGTGACGGTCTGTCGGTGGATGTCACCGTGTATCCGGTGTAGATGCTGAGTGGTGTCCGATCACCCAAGCCAGCAACCCAGCCGGACATGGGGAGGCATGCATTGTGTGCCTTCGATCAACCTGTCAGCGTCATTGATGGCGTTTCACCTTCATTCTCATTCTCATTTTCGCGCCCTTCTCATGCCCTCTGCCTGGCCTCCCCTGTACCTTGTCTTCATCGTCGGTTTTGAATTTGGGTTCCAAGGCTGTGGCTGCCGTTCGCGGGAAAGCCATTGAAGACCGTCTGCAGGAAACCACCATCGTCAAGGCTCCGGAGGAAGGAGAAGGAAGAGAGCCATGAGGTCTTTGTGACCTGCCAGCAGCCAGGCCATCGAGCTGCTGTCATCCAGGCCCACTCGGCCCCGTTCGCCGTCGAATTTTTCACGTTGGCGGCGTCTAGAGCGCTTGTCCCTGTTGGTTGAAGTTCCGTGTCCCGAATCTCACCCATTGACTCCAGACATTTCCATAAGGAAGCATAACACACAGCCGCCGATAAGCGGATATGGAAGCACTCGCAGGATCCGAATACTCGGATCGCTCACCTTTCGCACGTCATATATTTGGCACCAGCACAGAACCCTGTCTGTTACACGGTTTCTTTTCCTTTTCAAGGGCCAATTTTTGCCCTGCCGTGCCACTTGAGCGATCCTAGGCTGCTGGGCCGGGATAGCATGAGGTAAGGCCAACTCCGATCCTTTGCACGCCGTCTGTGCCTCTTTTCGTCTTTTTCTTTTTCTTTTTCTTTTTCTTTTTCTTTTTCTTTTTCTTTTTCTTTTTCTTTTTTCTTTCTTTTCTTTTTTTTTCGATTTTGGTTTTCCCACCCCAATTAAATCCCGGCATATGCAGAGATGTCCAACGCCAACCCATGATCCTCAATTCCGCTCTCTTTTAACTATCGGAGATCCTGTGGTTCTGTCAGCCCCCATCCTCATCATCGCGAGTTGAAGTGCCTTGCATGCGGTTTTTGCTTCGCAGCAACCCATGCTCAGTTCAACCTAACAAGAGAGAAATACTAACCTAACCGATATCTTTCTTGACAGTTGGCCTTCGGCTCATTGTTTCTCATTCTCACCAAAATGAGCCGTTTTCAAAAACGAGGAAGGCACGCCTGAAAACCAGACCCTTGGCCGCGGAAGACAGCAACGAGCAACGGTATGTTGATCTAGATTAGCAAACGCAACGGCGAGATATTCTATAAGAGCCATCGGCTGGGTGTCCCATGATTCGGCGGTTCCGTAGTCACGCAACTCTTATCACTGTCAGTCGTCCTCCTGTTGAATGGGCCTTCTGCCTCGAACTGCAGCACACAAGCTTTCCCAGCCACCCAGCCACCTGATATTGACGAACACCGGTGGCCACGAGATTCAATGAACAGAGGAGCGAGTGAAGCAGCACAGCCAATGAAGAATAAACAATGAGCTCCTCCTCCAAGCTCAAAGGGAGGGTAAAAAAGAATTAAAGTACCAATAGCCCATAGACGAGATCCCAAGGCAGAGGAAATACATGTAACTCCGCACATCCCCCAAAGAGCAGATTTGGAAGCGTACAAGCTGGCTCGTTGTCCTCGAAGCCCCCCTTTATATCTTTGATGACTTTTTAGCCCATTGCAACCCAAGAGGGGAAACTGAACCTGAGACAGACTGGATGCCCGACAAATTGCCACGGAGCGCGGGTTGGGGTCTGAGTGGAGGAGGTATGGGACGGGCTGGACCAGTCTCCGGCCATTCATAAATCTCCCCTGAATTTTCGTCTTCCCAGCCAGAGCGGGGTCAATTCGGAGAAAGGAGCGAATTGGCGGCGAGAGACTGAGGGACGGGCGGAATTGGGGGGTTGGGATTGGAGAGCAATGGAGGAGATGGGAGGGCGAGGGTCAAAGGGGGGGTGGGAAAGAAGCCTTCCGGAATGGCCCAATGCCCAATGGATCAATCGCCCATCCCATCACCCCCTCCCGGGGGAGGTTACCGTCCTCGTCATGGAACTTCCCGCCGGATGGAAGACTCTCCGGTGAGGGCTATATAAACCCTCATCTTGTCCTCGTCTTCTTCTTCTCCTTCTTTCTCTTCTATCTCATCAAGTCCTGTTGCCGACTTGACGTCAAGTCTTTCCTCGTGACCCTGCCTCTATCGTCATCTCATATATCATTTCCCATCAGGGTGCTGGTCTTTATTCTGCTTTGCAGCTTGACAAGTCTTGTCTTCTTCCCCCTTCTGTTTACTTTGTTCTGGACGCTGCTGCGAACCCAGAAGCCCGACGCATCATCATGACGACCCATCAGTACCAGTCCCCTTCTCTTCCCATCAATGTCCCGTCCAAGGCGCCAGCTCCCGCCAGCCTCTATCCCGTCAGCAGGGTGTCCGGATCTCCTCCAGACATCTCCGACACCAGCACAACTGCAGGAAGCCGCACTTCTGCAGGTTTCAGTTACGGCTCCGGCAGCATTGGTGGCGACTATGAATCGAGCTCTGTCTCGTATTCTGGTGTGGATGTTGTCGACATTTTGAATGACCGCATGCAGGATGTTTTCGATCCCACCCCATTGGACAAGGGATTGGCGATGCAGGCCCAAACGTGAGCTGCCCTATTGCCAAATCGGGGGATTTGGTTCCCTCCGTTGGTCGAACTTATTCGGTCTTCCGCCTGTAACTTGAATAGCGAGGATATCAAGCTGATGATTTCTTACACCAGCTCCGGTCAATTGAATGCCAAACAACGGGAGCTTTTGGAATTGCAAGCCCTCGCTCAACGTCGTCTAAAGGGTGTTCGTGCCACTTTTAACGATGGTATCAAGGTTGCTCGTGAGACCAAGCGTGACTTGGAATGGACCCAGAAGCGTGTGAAGTGAGTCCTCAATCCCGTTCCCGAGACATACCCCTGCGTCACACATGACGATTGTCAATGGACTCCGCTCCGCTGACGGGTCGCACGTGTGTCCGCCGCGCTCCGCTGTCGACATGATTCTTGGCAATGCAGTTGCAGCAGCAGATGCGCCAGGAGGTCTGACGCATCCAGACTTAAAAATGCTAACAGGTCGCAAAATTCTAGTGCTTTGAAGACAAAAGCTGAGAAAGCTTTTCCCGATGAGTATAGACGATCGGCCAAGAAATACACCTTGGACGACTAAATTTAGCCAGTGGCCTTCTTGGTCTTTGGCTCTGTTTGTTTCAATTTTGTTCACGATTTGGGAGGTACACATCTGACAAAGATGATGACAGCTTTTGGTTGGGGAAAATTGGTTTTCGGGGTTCGGTTCAGGCGTGCTTTCTTGATAGGCGATTTGGACTTTTTGCGATATCTTGCGACTGTTGGGATTTTGGGATGGTACACCTCTTTGCTTTTTTCTCGGGCGCAGTCTTTCTTCATAGACGCGTCTCATCTAAATAATGCATCAATTCCGGTGGAATACACTGTTTAATCTCTGAAATTTGGTGATCTGAATCATCGATAACAGCTGCAGCACTTGTCGTGGTGGGCGAGGTCATGGTTATCGAAGCCAGATCCACGTGCAAAGAACGCCCACCATGCATCAGGCTAGAACAGGTGGATTCAAGGCGAGATTCGCAAACAAGCTTGTGACGAGCAGGGTCTAGATCATGTGCCAACCCCGAATCACACTTGATCACCCTTGGCGGGATGGACTTGTGGGGGGAGCGTGGCACGGTCCCCTGAGGTATCCTGCGGTGCATTCCAGTGAAACCGGAACATGAGCAACATTCCTGGCAACAGATTCTATACAGCACGGATTTCTTCGGACATGAAACAACTGTATTCAGGTATTTGTGCGTGCTGAACCTGGATCATATCACATTTCCTGACCCATATCCTCTGACTCCGAACCACCCCGCATTAGATGAGCGGAGCTGAACTGATGACCCCACTCCGCCAGCGGGCATGTCTGCACCGCCTGTTCCGCTCCACCCTCTAGTTCAGGATGCGTTGGTTGCCGCTTTTGTGCGGGCAATGGCCGTCCTGCCACGGTCAGGGGTTGCGGCTATTGGGTGTTGGGTTGCTTGCACCACACGGTGCATGAGCTTATTCGGAGTTAGCCCACTCTAGAGGCTTTCGTTGAGACTGTCTCAGGAGTCAAATATGCAGTGGAGCTAGCAGTGCACAAACTGTAGTCAGCAAGGATCAATCCAGGCATAAGGGTGGGGTGAAAGGTCACCATTTGGACAGAGAGATTAGGAGTGAGTTAGCTCGAGGTAACTTACTGACACATAGACCTGACTCAGACTCTGTCTCAAACCATACTTCTAATCGCCCGTGGAATAATGATAGGTAGTCACTCAGGGACCTGGAAGGGTCATAAAATCACCAGCACACGAGTACATTCCTGACTAGGTGAAGGAAAGACTGGAGAAAAAAGGAAGTCCTACCGGAAAACAGGTAGATTGAATAGTTCGATTTGTGGTTGCTGGATTTCAAGCCTAGGATGAAGTGACAAAGAGACATGGGTAAAGGAAGGATAAGATTTGACACGGAAGTACGTACCCTAGCTGCGGCCCCCTGAAACATCAATCCGCGACAAAGGAGTTGATCCATCACCAGATCAAACAGTGTCGTCATAGCTCTTCATCGAGGATTGGGGAATTGGATGGAACGTATTGTAGAAATAGTCATTTTTACAGTGTCAAATTGCAGCTGGTTGCTTCCATGATAAATTCCTTCTTAGTTCATACATTTTATATTTTCCACGGGGAAGGGGTTCCAGATGAGGAAGTTGCAGGAGTTCAAACGGTGGTGGTTGGTACAATCTGTTCATGGGGTTGCATGTTCAGGGGCCACAGAGTCGAGGTACTACATTTAGTTTTGGACTACCTGACGATTTATTTGTCCACGAATCTCGATGACGTCGCATTTGGATTTTTACAGTTTCGAGAACAAGTCTTCCCATTCGGCTTGATCATAATGTTTCCGTACGAATTTGGTGCATCGGGATTGAGTAGTTACAATCACTGCTCATCTGTCTACTTCGTTTGCCTAGCACATACAAAGTCCTGCCTTGATATGAGAAATAGCCATTTTTAGGGGGCTTTGAATCATCAGTGTCCACCAACCAATATCTACTTCGCTAGTGTGTGCTGTTAATCCACATAGCGAATTGCTGTGTACAATCTTCATGGTACATCATCCAATCACCACAGAGGACGAAGCACATGTAAGCCACACAGTCACCTTTAAAATATTCAGATTCGAAGCCCCACCTTCAATAATTCTCGCCGTGCGATCGAGGTCTATATCAATACCCATATAAGCACTGTACCGATGCAATGGTCATATCCAACGAAGAGAAGGGCATAAGACTCACCACCAATGTTTATGGGAGATAGTCAGCACCGGTTTCAAACCTTTCCACGGGTCTTCGACGAAGTTTGGCCGGAAATAAATTGTAAGCTTGTTGGAAGTCTTGATCCCGAGGGACCATTTGGACAGGACATCCCTGCGGACTTTGCACCCGTTCGGGGCCGTGTAAACAATGATGTCCTGACGTGGCCTCTGACGGTTCTCTAAGCCTTTGGTCTTGTTGCTATGCTCCCCGGCTTTAGATGCCATTTTAGAGACTGGGCTCGTCATAGACCGATTGCTGGTGCTCACAGTCGGCTTTGCGTAGTGATCTAGACGAAGAGAAAAAAGGTCAGATTTTGTTTTATGAACTACTACAGAAAGACGTGTTACTCACTGTTCGATGTGACGATCTTAACAGGCTCCTGAGGACAAAGCTTTGCGCCTGCGGAAGTTGCAGGAGATGCGGGAGATGCTGGAGATGACGGACTGCCAGGCTGGTTGCTATTGACTCTGGCATTCGTAGGAGAAACAGTCGCGTCAGATTGATTCTCCTTGCTCACTGCCATGGTCGGGGTTTCGTTCACGGTCCTTCCATGCGAAGCCTGAGACTTCCATTCCTCGTAGACAGACGAGGATCGAACCTTAGAGCGTCGGGGGCTCGGGCCTTGAAGTTGGCTGGGCACCGTCTGGTACTGGGGCAATCGGTTCATGGGAGGATTAGGCTTGGGAAGGGTGTAATCCTTCAGGGTTTCTGGAGCCCATTCTTGCAACAACTCATACTCCCGCTGCGACAACTCTCGTTTTAGTATCTGCTTGGGGGAAATAGTACAGGCCGACATTGCGATCAACAAATGCTGTCGTAAACTTGAGGGAATAAATGATTTGAAGGGGTGTGTTGAAATGAGAGTGGGAGATGAGAGACCGATGAGATGAAGAGCAGCGACAGAGAAGTGTTATCGGCGCGGGAAGGTGGTATTCGTAGGCCAAGTGAAGGAACACGGGGGATTCCCTCATGGAACAGGAGTTTTCCTGCCACCACCACTTTATTGAATACTAGAACCCAATTATCAAAGAACTTGCCGGGTTGGCAGAACCAGCGGCATATCCAGTACATAATCATATGATTGTCATAATTAACACCTGTTGTAGCAGTATACAAGTGAATAACCAACGTAACAATGATATCGGAGAGTCCACAACTCGCTACGCAAAAGTACGCTCCTCCTCGATAGCCCTGTTGATGACACGCACAAAGCGTCCAACTTTATCCGTATCCTGCTTGGCTGTCTCAATACCCAGAAGAACCTTTTTCACACCCACCCCAATGGATCGGTCGTCCGAAATACCCCCAATGCTCGCCAGCACCTGTCCGACTTCCTGTTCGTCGAATGCGCCAGACTGCTCCAGAATGTGTTTCAACTCGTCATATGTCATAACATTCGGTACCATAATGTCAGCATTGAAGGAATTGTATACATCCAGCTGCTTCAGCACGGCTCGCTCCGTCGAAGTTGCTAGAATCAAAAGTCGCCGACCCTTGTTCGGCTGCTTCTTCAAGAAGACCATCAAGGTCTGCAAAATCGTATTGCTGAAGCGAGGCCCGATAGGAACCCACTCAATGAGTCTCTCGATGTTATCAACAACGACAACACTTGTACGACTCTTGTATGCATCATCAAAGATCTTGCTGATATGCTGGACCTTGGCCATCTCGCTGAAACCAACCATATCCTCGGGGCTGATCAGTTTGATGAATGGGAAGCCAGAATCGATGGCAATCCGAGCTGCGAGGGCAGTCTTGCCACTTGCGGGGGGGCCATGGAGCAGTACTGAGAACAGGGGCGAGGATTCAGCATTGCTGACTTGTTTTACAAACAATTCTCCCTCCTTTAGAATTTCATTAATGACGGGCGAAAAGTGCATGATGCCATATTGGATACGGCTTGAAAGCTCTTCTTCAGAAACACCAAATGCGGGTTTGACCTCATCAAGCGCATGGTGGAAATCAGACCGGTTGACCTTCATGTTCACGACATCGTCACTGATGCTGGCCATCGTTCCGACCTTGATATGCCGGGAGAATGCAAAGGAAGATGCGGACTTGACAAGACCAGCAATTTCAGCACCAGAGAAGTTCTTAGTCATTAGAGCCAGCTCGGGTAGGTCAACATCATCGTCCATGACGTTGTTATCCCGCATTTTCTGGGTGTGGATCTTGAGGATCTGGGCTCGACCCGACTCGTCAGGAAGAGAGATCTCCATATGAACTTCGAGACGACCAGGACGCAACAGTGCTTCGTCAATCATGTCCTTTCTATTGGTCATACCAATGAGCAGAATGTTGTTCAGCTGATCAACACCATCAAGTTTCGAGAGCAATTGGTTCACCACGCTATCACCGACACCAGTACCACCACCCGCTCCACTGCCACGCTGCTTACAGACAGCATCCAGTTCATCAAAGATGATAATGTGGAGGCCGCTTTCTTCGCCCTTCTCCTTGTACTCCTTTTCGGCATCTGCAAATAGTTTTCGGATGTTCTCTTCGGATTGACCAACGTACTTGTTTAGTACTTCCGGTCCGTTGATGACCTTAGGTTCCCTGGCATTCAACATCTTTCCGATTTGTCGAGCAATCAATGTTTTACCCGTTCCCGGAGGACCGTATAGCAGGATGCCCTTGACGTGTTGCAGTCCGAGCTTTTCCACCAGTCCTGGAGGGAAAATACGAGAGGCAAACGCACGACGGAATATGGTGCTAAATTCCGAATCAAGACCACCGATCCCCATATTCTCGAACTTGAAATCAGGTTGGATGATAGAGTTGGCTGCTGGCCGGCGGTTCGAAGGCTTCATGTTGATACCGGTACGAGCATCCTTGAAGAAGTTAATCTGAGAGTGCCTAGTAAGGATACCTCTCGCCGCAGGATCCGTCTCGACACTTCCTCTGTTAGGATCAGGTGTCTCAGAAGACAGGTCAACTCTCTGGACGGTTTTGACCGTCAATAGAAGAGGAATACTCCGATGGTCCATGAGGATCTTCTGACCGGGAGCAAAAATTTGGTTTTCGAAGTTCTGTGTTTATCAGATGCTGCACATTTCTTGACGGAAGACAAAAAGCCCTACCTTGATCACAGCACTTCCCAACTCATCTTGATCGTAGGGAGTCTCGACTCTCTTTTTCCCCGCAAATCCCACCTCGATATCTGTAGAACCGACGTATGCCTCTCCGCCCTGACTGAAGGGGTCGTAAATCTGGACCTTGACGGTGTCCGTGAAAGCGACACCGGCCCATGTTCGCTGGGGATCCGACATGCTGATGTGGCCCGGAGGGAACCCGTCGAGCGGACGTGCGGAGAAGACATAGAGGTCGTTGATAAGAAGTAGGAGATCGTGTCCATCGCGGGAGGGTGGGAAATCCTGGGTGGAAACGGCAACCCTGCGCACAGTTAGAGTCGACAATCAAGAAAGCTCTCGCATCCTGACATACAAGTTTCCGAATGTATAAACATTATCCGGACTCTTCGCAGGGCGCAGCGTCCATGCTCGGCCTGAGCTTACAGGCTTCTCGCCGACCGGATTCCTTGGAGGCATTTGCGGGGGTCTTCCCATAGACTGCGGCGGAGTTCCGTATCCTCCGGGACTAAGTACCCAGTGAATCAGCCACCCTATCCTTATAGTTCGCGAGGGTGAGGTTCATATTCATACCTTGCACCCGACCTAGGTGGGTAAGGAGGTTGTCCCTGGCTTGGGGTGGAATAACCGTCACCTCGAGAGGGGCGAGAGCCGAAAGGATTAGGCACAGAAGGATAGTTGTTGCGGTTGAACATCTTCAATCGAAGGAGCGTAGGCGTGTAAGACGCAGATTATAAGGATATGCAGTCAATTCCGAGCCGAAAGGCAAATGCGGGTTGAGCGTGGGGGAGGGCGAGGCGATGCGATGCGATGCTATGCTGCCGGCAGCTGTTGCGTTAAGCAAGTGATCAGACGACCCAATAATTACTAGTACTAGATAGTATATGAGCAAGAACGCAATAGCTGATGGCAGGAAGTTGGCCGAAGAGGCGAGAATAAGGAGAGTGAGAAGAAGTGGCGGCTTTGAGAGTTGGTTGGGTTGGGTTGGGTTGGGGGGGAGCTCCGTTCGCGACACATGGACGCAAGTGAGGCTTAGGCAAGGTACCCTGACTTAGCTTGCCCCATCGATCGGCCCGCCCCCCTCCGTCAGTCCGTCCTCACCGATGACGCTACCCTCGAGCACCTGTTATCCTGGAAGCTTGACGTGTCTAGTCCTGCCAGGGAATTTGTTGTTCAAGATGCCTCTGTCAGTCAAAACTCCCGTTCCTGTTCTGCCATGCTTGAATACTTACAAATCGTCTCGTCCGCAGTCACCTCCTCGGCAAGAAGTCATGGAATGTCTACAACACAGGGAACATCGAGCGCGTTCGGCGCGACGAAGCCCAGGCAAAAGCCCGAGAGGAGGAAGAGGAACGTCGTATGCAGGAAGTTGATGCTGATCGAAGGATTCAAATACTCCGCGGCGAACGGCCTTCGACGCCACCTCCGCCGCCCTCAGCACCATCCGCCTCCCAACCAGACCGGAAAGCCTACACCGATGATACAGGACGATCGCGGAAAAGAAGACGCCTAGCAGGGGAAAATGACACCGACAGGGACATCAGGGTTGCGCGGGAAAACGCACAGTCAGCACTGGTTAGGCGGGAACAACAAGCCCCCGCACGTTCGAGTGATGCGCCACTTCACGATAGTACTGGCCACATTGATCTGTTTCCTTCAGAGGCGAAGCACAAGCCCGTAGAGAAGAATGCAGAAGCAGAGAAAGAAGCGGCAGAAAAGCGGCGAGGCTACGAAGATCAATACACGATGCGATTCTCCAACGCGGCGGGTTATCGACAACCCGTGGGCCAAGCCCCGTGGTATTCGTCTTCGCAGCGTGAGGGTATAGATCTTGAATCTGCGTTAAGCAAGGATGTCTGGGGAAATGAGGATCCCCTGAGGAGGGAGAGGGAGAAAGCTCGCATGAACGTCAATGACCCGCTCGCGGCCATGAGAAAAGGTGTTCGCCAGCTGAAGGCGGTTGAACAGGAAAGAAAACGGTGGAATGACGAACGGAATCGAGAGTTGGAAGCTCTGAAAATGACCGAAAAGCGCCGGTCTTCTCACCGCAGCAGGAGATCGCCGTCTAAGGACAGCCTCCAGGACTTCAGGCTTGATTCTTTCCCAGATAAACACCGGGACGCTCAGGATCGGAGATCTCATCGGCATCATCGACCTCGCAGAGATAGAAATCGAGATCGTTCGCATCGACGAAACTCTCATTCTGGTTCACGCTCCCAGCGCTCTCACCATGATCGTCACACCCGACGTGAGGATACCGGACGCCATGATGAAGAACCCAGACCGAGACATAAGTGATCATTACTTGTACTCAGTGGCACTGCTCGGCTGGTTACCGTTTATGAAAGCCCGCCCTGGGCATATGATACGAACTAAAACTACCCAAGGTATGGTTATGCTTCTAGTTTTGGATTGAAGTGGGTAATGACCCTGAGGTGTGTGAAGAACACTATAAATATATATGCTCACTGCAGTCCCCACTTCTGGGCACCCTTTTCAGTTTCCTGCGCTTCCCATTCGATGGTAATATCCAAGGAGCGTGATTTCTCCGACTTTTTCTGATAACCGACCTTTCCAGTGATAGTCTGTCCCTTCTTCAAGGGCACACCTCTCTTCTTCTCGCGGTCAACGAGAAGGACAGCCTGTTGCCAGTGCGTCTCGGTGCCATAGGGCCCCGTGGTGAAGGCGACAATGCCCTTCTTCTGCATTTCGGAAGGAATGGCATCGTCTGCAATGGGGGACTCCCTCGAGGGCATGAAGAAAATGTCGAACCAGACGGTCCAACCATCCAGCGAGTCAATGTCTTCATTGAGCGTGACCTGAAATTCTTTCAGGAATGACAGCTCATCGACGGTGATGGTGTGTAGAGGAAGGGGAAGGAAGACGGCAGAATCGCCAGGAATCGATGACGGCGGCACGGTACGGACCAAAGCCTCATCGTATATACCCGTGAGCATGCTGCTCATATTGAAGCCGTAAACACTCTTCCAGAATGAGATGTGGTTGGAGATGAACTCAGAGTCGGCGAAAGGCGCAATACGGAGCGTAGCGTGCGATGGGACCATGAGTCCTCCCGGGGCGAGATACCGATCCCGTGCGTAGATGACCGAATCGAACATGGCCTCAAACAAAAGGCCATAGCCCATCCATTCAGAAATGATGATGTCAACCTGCTGGACAGGCAGGGTAACTTCCTCAATCTTACCGCGGACGCACCTAGAAATTCAAATGTCAGTTACTCAATCCGTTGATATCGAAGATACTGCGGGCATACGTTATAACATCACCGAAGCCATTCTCATAGATGATTTCCTTGGCCCTATCGATAATGTTGGAATTATCGACCGAGATGACCTTTTTCGCACCAGCCTTGGCACAGAACATGGACAGAATTCCAGTTCCGCAACCAACATCAAGGACGACCTTATCCTTGAACACATGCTTGTTCTCGTACACGAAGTCACGATAGGCGTCAGTGCGGATGGCATCCTTGAGCATGGACTCGTGAATTGCTAGAGAGGCAGCGCGTTAGTAAAAGAGACCAACACCCAGAGGGTCAAGGAAGCCATACCGTTGTAGGCATAGGACGTGAAGTAGTCCGCGTCTGCTTCTTCAATCTTGCTAGCGGCCTTTTGTGCCGACAGAACGCTTGGGGAAGTACCAAGCTTCTCATCCTCCTTGGCTAATTGTTCTTCCATCGACTTCTGTACGGCCTCTCTGTACTCAGAGAACTGGGTTTGAAGGCGTTCCAAGTCCTCCTGGAGCTCGATGACACGTCTCTCAGCATCGGTACCGCCAGCCGTTTCGGGCGTCTCGTCTTCAATGTCATCCAGACTGTAGAGAAGAGCATCGTCCTCCAATACAGGCTTCAGATAAACTTCATCGTCGAACTTGTCCGCGGAAGAAACGTCGGGAGACATGTTTCCCTCCTTCACCTGAGTCCGGACGTAGTTGACCAATTTAATAGTTCCCAGGAAATCCAAGTCTGATAGCAGAACGCAAATTGATATGTGTTAGCCATGGTATAAATCGTGGTATCATCCAATAGAGATCGTCCGGGCCTGAGCAGCGGATGAAATATCAAATGCTAAATCCAATACAATTGACTACACACCGAGCTCCTTTTGAATCCTCCGCAGGTCAAAATTGTACTTTTCTTTGGTCTCCTTCAGCATTACCCGCACGTCGGAGTAGACTTTGTCGGAGAACAAGCCAACGACAGGCTGGGTCTCGTCATCGGGTTCAACGTCTTCCCAGCCTTCCTCATTGCTAACTTCCGAATCGTCGGAAGATATGGAGCGTGCATCGTTGTCGATGGGCAGACGCTCCGAGGGGAGGGCGGAAGCAGACATGGTGCGGCTGCGGGGAAACAAAACCAACTGAAGCGGTTTCTCATGGGATGAATGGGGCCGGGTTCGGTTTTCTAAATCTCGACCGAACGGGGCAGATTCGACGGTGCCGTCAGTATTATGATCAACGCGAAACGAAGACGTCCAGTCCGATAGCTACCGAGAATCAGGTACAGAGAGGGACGTGAGGAGGGGTTGAGGTCGAGAATCCCGCCGGAAAAAAGTTAAAAAATGGAAAAAATAGAAAAACTCGGAAAAGGCAGCCCCGCCGGCAGGAGGATTTGGCGACTTTGTTTATCCACCTGACGGGCCCAGAACTGCGATACGCTACGCAGATAACCGCCTGAGGCCAGCGGCTTCCCCGCCAACAGCGTCACCGCTTCCCTCCAAGGAGATCGGACCAGACGGCTCTCGCTCGCTCGCTCGCCCGTCAAACTACTACCCTCGGAGATCGTGGTTGCTGCCACTGAGAGTCTGTGGAATTCGGTATGTCGGGGTTGCTATCCGTTGCATGTCTCTTGTGCTAATCTGCCGCCTTGATATATAAAGACTCAACATCACGCCGCCTTCATACGTTATTTGGGTTCCGTTGCCGATCCAAACAGCCATGGCTTTCTTCTTCAACCGCGGCCGATCACGCCAGCCGTCTGATATTGCCCGATCAATCAAGGAGCTCTTGGTGAGACTTCGGGAATCACCAACAACTGCCAAGGTCGGTCCCTTCGCTCTGCCTTGTTCACGTTCACTGCGCCCGATAAGCAACCCGAAAACAAAGAACCGCCCACTGAATCGGAACCCCTATAGGTTGAGGATGAATTAGCAAAACAACTATCTCAGATGAAACTGATCGTTCAGGGTACTCAAGGTATGTTTGACTCACACTTTCTCTCCAATCGCCCTGTTTGTGCAGCGCGGGTGCGAGAGCAGAGATACTTCCCGCATGGATTGACTGACGTGGGCTCTGTTGTAGAAATCGAGGTATCCCCTGAGCAAGTCCAAGCATTAGTACATGCCACCCTTCAAGAAGACTTGCTCTACGAACTAGCTCAAGGTCTCCATCGTCTCCCGTTCGAGGCCCGGAAGGACACGCAGACCATCTTCTCACATATCCTTCGATTCAAGCCCGTCAATGCAACACATGCCGACCCTCCCGTTATCTCATACATTGTCCATAAACGACCCGAAGTTATCATCGAACTGTGCAATGGTTATGAGCATAGTCAAAGTGCAATGCCATGCGGCACTATCTTGCGAGAAGCGTTAAAATTCGACGTTATTGCGGCGATCATTCTCTATGACCAGTCGGAAGAAGGGGAGCCCGCGATCCGACTTACAGAGGTCCAGCCTGGCGTGCCACAAGAAGGAAATGGTATATTCTGGAGGTTCTTTTACTGGATTGACCGAGGCAGCTTTGAACTGAGCGCAGATTCATTCACAACATTTAGGGTGAGAAACCCTGCTCACCTCTCGAACCGTACCGTTGGGTGATGCTAACAAACCCACAGGAGATCTTGACCCGCCACAAATCCATCGTGACTGGCTATCTAGCGACAAACTTCGATCGCTTCTTCTCCAAATTCAACGAAGTACTTGTACAGTCCAGTTCGTATGTCACTAAACGACAGAGCATCAAGCTTCTAGGAGAGATTCTGCTTGATCGGGCAAACTACAATGTGATGATGGCCTATGTTGAGAGTGGCGAAAACCTCAAGCTGTGCATGAAGTTGCTGCGGGATGACCGGAAGATGGTCCAGTACGAGGGATTCCACGTTTTCAAGGTATGTGGGCAGAGTTCAGCTTAACGGTTTGCAATTATGCATGCCTCTGACAATGAAAATAATTCAGGTGTTTGTTGCAAACCCGAACAAATCGGTACCGGTGCAGCGAATCCTGATCAACAATCGTGATCGGCTGTTGAAGTTCCTACCAAGGTTCCTGGAGGATCGGACAGACGATGATCAATTCACCGATGAGAAGAGTTTCCTAGTGCGTCAGATAGAACTCCTACCCAAGGAACCAATTGAACCAGCACGGTCCGCACGCGAAGGGTCTCGATCTGGTATCAACACAGCTGCGGTGGCCTGAGATCAAGGTGGTACGACCATTGGCTAGGGACGGACAATCATCGATTCTCATGAGCGATTATACTCTTCCCCCTGCTTTCTTTTGTGGACTAGGAATGGGCGGATCTGCGTGGAGGGGCCGTGTGCACTGGGTGTACGCTTGGCCTCTGGGTCTTGCATTGAAGGACAGCTGGATTCTGGCCTTCTCGGAGTTAACAGTGGGAGTCGATATCTAAGGGCAAATTAGGTTTGATATGAAACCTGGAAACCGGCGGAAGGAGAAGGGCACTCAGCGCAAGAGGATAAAGGAAAACCAAAAAAAGGGAACCAGTCCTTGCATGTAAGTAGACCGGATGTAGATAGGTAATCAGGGAAGTGGAGCAGAGCGTTTGAGGATATACTATATACACAGTGAGTTAAACCTGTTCTTGATTCTTCACCTCGGTCAAGGGGCGCTGCTCAGGACATCCTCCTACCTACCTATCTACTACCTAGTCACGACTCAATCGATACTAGTGACGTTGCCCGCTTTCCCCTTTTCCCAGCCAGTCCCCCTGATGTCACACCCTCCATCACAAAAAGAAAAGGGAATTTAAGGAAGAAAAAGATAAGAAGAAAAAAAGAAGGAAAAAAAGAGATCAGCCAAGAAATAAAAAAATGTATTGGAACGAACAGTATGTCTGTGTGTGCGCATCAGATCCATGCTGGGAGCCCCAATTTCCAGCCGGGGTGGTGTGTGCGCAACGAGGGGATCAACCGTCAATCCTCGCTGGCAAACCGTTAGGCACGGAATTTCTGCCAGGCCCACGATAGAGGAATGAAGAATGATGGGGCGCAATTCCACGAACTCGCGAATTGACGGGCGTCTGGGCGACGGAGGAGGTACTATTCTTGTCTGGCGACGCAAAGTTAACCGTGTAAAGATCCACTGCTGCGTGGCCCTTCCGAGGAATTAAATGATTAAATGATACTAAATTAATTCGATAGTGGATCGCAAGCCCCCTTCGCGATCCCTGCCTGGAGTTGGGTGAAGAAGAAAGAGCCAGCGTCGTAGGCGTCGTCGAGTTTTCTATTTACTAGTCAGTTGGTAGTTGGTTGGTACCTAGTAGGTACCTACTCCGTACCTAGTTCAGTCGTACCTACCAGGACGAGGAGAAATCTCCCTAATGCAACACGACGGGAGCTGAGATTCTTCTCCATTCCTCTCTCCCGCTCTCTTTCCTTCGTCCTCATTCTTATCAGCCAGATAACCTCATCGTGACCACATTCCTTAATCCCCATCTCCTCGAATTCCTTTGCAGCCAGCGACCAGAGCCCAAGTGCCGCGGTCCAGCCCTCTCTCCTCTCCGTTTCTCGCTCTCTCCCTCTCTCCCTCTCTCCTCTTCTCCCACCGTTGGGGGCGGCCATGGTTTGCTACGCAGGAGACCTCTTTCCCCCCGTGTCGTTCATTCTCCGTCGTGTGACCGTTTAATTTTTATCTTAATACTATTCCAAATCTTAATCAATCGCATCGAGAACCCCCTCGGCGCCAGATTCCCATCCCAGATCCGTTCCTTTGTCGCTCCAACTCTCCCCGCCTCTCCCTCCCTGTCCCTCCCTCCTTCGCTCGCTCCCTCCACACCCCCCCCTTGGTTGCATCTTGCACCACCGCATCGCCCGGAAGCCTCAAAAGGCCTTCTTTAATCAGCTGCAGCCCATACCCCCAAGTGAAGGCATAAGCCATGCCAGGATAATGGTGGAAACGCGTTCCGCTTCTATACCTGCCGCCATCATGTCCGACTCCGCCTCCACTATTCAAACCGTTCCCTACGACGAAACCATCGCTGCGACTGCTCCTGTGGCCGTCCGATCTGCCTCGTTCCCAGTTCCAGTTGATTGTGCTTCGTGCTCGGAGGGAAGATCACACAGCGCATCGTCCGGGGGTGCTTGGGATCAGTCAGGACCCGCGCTGTCGCAACAAAATACGAGATCGCTGCGGAATCGATTCATTGCCTTGCCAGAGGCCGGGGCCTCGACGGTGAGCTTGCGCTCGCTGCGCAATAGCATCCCTAGTATCATCGTCAATGACGCCGCCTCTCGCCCTGTTTCCCGTCCAGGTTCTCGGTGGTCGGAGCGCAGATGGGGTGGTCTGAGAAACAAGAAGTCGGGAGAGTTTGATCGGGATGAAGACGATACACCCCCTGTGCCTCCTATCCAGGCCCCATTCAACGGGATACCCCTGGATATTCCGAACTCCGCGCTCGATGGCCTCGGGACGCAATCCATGCGGTTCTCCAAGCGCGGGAGTCTCATCCAGGAGGAGTCGAAACGCCAACTACAACAGCAAATCCAACAGGAGGAGGCAAGACGACGAGAAGCGGGACAACGAACCCAGAACAGGGAGGACCAACAACAGCAGGTGCCCGCTGAGAGGGAAATGGCATCCCCTGATGTTGCCTCGGAGCAGAACAGCACAGAGCCGGAGAATATGGAGGCGCCCCCGAGGCGGTCAAAGCCTGCATCGACCCTGCGCGTCAGACACAGTGCCATTGCAAGCAGAGCCATCTCTGCGGACGAAGATATGCTGTCGCGACGGGTACGGCTCATGTATGAGAAGGGGGAAGAAAATGTGACGGACTCGGAGGTCGCAAAGTCAATGGCCATGGAAAATGGTGTGTTGTGGGAAGATGGCCCGACCAGCATGGAAACCTCTCGTCTCTCTGGACCCAGTATATCAGGTACCGATACAAAGAGTGTGGTGTCATCTCTCGGCCCAGACAATACCCCAGCCATCAAAAGAGAGGCCCACGAGCTGGCTGGCGGCATCGAGTATTGGCAGAATATCAAGGCCGGTGATGTAGATCGATACGGTTTCATCCGTTCACCGACGTCCAACTCCACCGAAGGCATCGACCCCAGTCCGATCCAGCGGGTTTCTACCAGCCTCCTTCTGGCTTCCGAGACACCTCGTCGAAAACATTCCATCCGCCCCCCATCGGCTATTGGGGGCAATCGCTCTTTTACAGGCCTTACAGGCCGGTCTCCAACGCGGAAGTTGTCGGAGCCTTCGATACGGCCAACTTCATCTCACAGCATGTATAGTTCGTTTATGATGCGACGGTCAACCTCACGGTTTCGTCGGGCGGCCAACCACCTGCCTCATAATCGTGATCGTCGCGTTAAGGATGAGGCGAGCGATATGCTCACTCACCCAACAGGTCCTGTAACCCCTGGCGAGAAACAGGATGCAGCTGCCGCCCGCGCGGCGAGGAAAAAAGAGTGGGAGAGAGAAGATAAATGGACCAAGATGGCTCGGCCGATAAGGAGCCCAGATGGCGGTGGCATGACGTTCGAGTTTGACACGACCAGCTCCAAGCTGATTGAACGGACATGGAAAGGCATCCCTGACCGATGGCGAGCAACCGCCTGGTACGCTTTTCTGAAAGCTAGCGCCAGACTTCACAGCAATAGCCCTTCTGAAGAGGAGCTTATCGAAGCGTTCAATGAGTATCAATTGATTTCGTCGCCAGATGATGTCCAGATCGACATTGACGTCCCGAGGACCATCACCAGCCACATCATGTTTCGCAGACGGTATCGCGGAGGCCAGCGGCTACTATTTCGCGTGCTCCACGCGATGTCCCTGTACTTCCCCGACACAGGATACGTCCAGGGCATGGCCGCCTTGGCTGCAACTCTTCTTGCCTACTACGACGAGGAACACGCATTCATTATGCTCGTCCGACTGTGGCAATTGCGTGGCCTGGAACGTCTCTACCAGTCGGGGTTTGCAGGCCTCATGGAGGCCCTAGGAGATTTTGAACGAGAGTGGTTGGAGAAAGGAGAGGTTGCTGCCAAGCTGGTAAGGAATCCGACTAACCATCCCCCTCTACTTTCTGTATACGGGAATCTAATAAGATCAGAACGAAATCGGGATTCCTCCCACAGCGTATGGCACCCGGTGGTACCTGACCTTGTTCAACTATTCCATCCCATTTCCCGCCCAGCTCCGCGTCTGGGACGTATTCATGCTCCTCGGCGATGCCGACGACCTCACGGTGCCCGGCTCCTCGGGCAAAGGGAGCAAGAAAGAGGCACCTACCAGTGCCTTCGGGAACGGGCTCGATGTCCTCCACGCGACTTCCGCCGCTTTAATCGATGGGATGCGCGACATCATCCTGGAATCCGATTTTGAGAATGCCATGAAGGTTCTCACCAGCTGGGTCCCCATCAAGGACGTAGAGCTATTCATGCGGGTCGCCAAAGCAGAGTGGAAAGTTCACCGTCGGAAGAAGTCGTCTTAGTGATTCGCTCTACTACACTACCGAAGCCTCAATGAAAGGCAACCACAAAAACATGGTGTGACATGATGATATACTCCACAGCGTGGACTTCATCCCCACCATCCATCATACCCAGATCCATATTCACTTCTATAATAAATCCTTACACTCGCCCACTAACCGCCAATATAATCTTCTCGGCTCTTTCAAACAGCCTATCTATTTGGCTTACGAAGGATATCCTTACGATTCAACCAGACGATTCTTCATGATTGAACAAAAGTCGTTTTGTTTGTGTCTTTCATTCTTATACTATTCTTCCACCTCTTTACTCGACTTACTCATCTATTTCATGGACGTGCTTTTCATTAACGGCTCTCACATCACGATATCACCATCTACTGATCGACATCAACTTTTCAGTCGACTATGAAAGAACCCCATACATATACAAACTCATCCACACCCTCACTTCAGCATTAATCCCTATTCTTAGGGCTTTCTTTCCCTCGTGGCCTCCAGACTCTCTATGCATCTAATATTAATTAGATGCAATAGCAGGAGCACCACCACTTGGAGCGAAAGAAGACCTCGGGCTTCGTTGCTCTTCTGCACAGTCCATCCGAACCCGACGCAGGAGTCCATACAGTGGCGATGGGTGGTTGACCATTAATTGACATGAGGATGTCCTGCCCTGTTTACTTCCATACATACGTTACTTACACTTGTCTGCTGATTATTATAATTACCGCGTCTACACCAACCAACCATCATTCACACCTTCACACCATTTCCTTGTTGTCTGCTGTCCTTTCCTCTTCTTTTCCTTTGGCTTGTTCTGTTATACTACGCCACGCCATACCATACCATACCACATTACCCTGCTGATGTCAACTTTACTTACCTATGTATTAGGTACCAACTACATACTTAATCCCTTGTTGGCTCTGATACCCATTCATTTCACGGCTGTTGATTTCTTCTCTTTGTCCCGTCTCGACTTACTTCCTGGTCTATCTTTCGTGCCGTGCCTATTTGTCTGTGTTATCTTCTCTTTTGGAATGTGGTAGACACATCCCATCCCATCCCATCCCATTTCGAGGACTGTTCATTCTATCAGTCTATTTATCTTCCCGTGACCTATGCAGCTAGCCCCTTGTCTACTAGATTCTCATCTGTAATAATACATAATTGCCCGGATAATAAACACCGTAGTTTGTATCAAATCACAGTCGAACTTTGGCAACACGTCGAATGTATCGACATGCTGGATGAAACTCCTCTGTATAATTTCACGTCCACTCTAGCAAGGCTAATCACGCACAGGGGTATCAATATCTATCCCAAGACTTTTCACCAGTCCCGTCAGCACAGCTGTAGGACGACGAAGCTCACAAATACACCAGATTCCTGGAAACCGCCGCGATCCAGTCGAGGGTTGACCTATGCGTGAATATGGTGTACGAAGAAGAAGAAACGAAAAGGACATGACGAGTACAAAGAGCAATGGTATCAGCTGGAAATCCAATTATGATTGGAGTAAAGAGAGAAAAGGCGGGAACGGGGAAGTAGAATGTGTGATAGCCTTTGCTGCGGCTGTCGCTCGGCTCTAGCTTTCCTCACGCAAGTTGTTGATGCGGAAGGGCAAGCAAGAGTGCAAGTCAAGACGTTACTTTCAATTGTTGACAAGCCTAGAATGGGAGATCAAGATAATGTTCAGCAAAGAGAGGAACAGATCTTAATCTCTCAAAGCAGAATCGGGCTCTTTGGGCTGCAATAAGGTTTTCGTTGCTGGAGAACATGCAGGACTAGTCCGAGGCTCGAAAACAGAGGTGCCGGTCTCGCCAAGTTGTACTCGCGATGTACGGGGTGAAGTGACACGGCCTGCAGACGTAGCTGTCTCTTCAGGTCGTTCCAGATCATCTTGTTCCTTCAAGCTCGCATAATCCGCAGTCTCGCGTTCTGGAGAATTGGCCGGGCTTGGTCTTCGACTGGTGCCCTCGCGTATTACCTCCCCTGCAGGAAAGTGGTACGAAGGCGATGCATCGCTCGGCCTTGGGAGAGCGCGATGAGAATGTGTCGGCGGTGTTGCTTGCTGGGGATGGTCTCCTGGAGCTGGCGACCCTTGCCGGGATGTCTGTGATGAGCTAGGGAAGAACTCAGGGATGCGAGACGATGGTAATGGCGCCGGGTGGTGTGGCCCGGGGGCCTTTCTCTTTCGTCCTGGAGAGTTATGAATTTCTAATCGACGGGGCTCCTGAACGGGCCCCGGGGACTCCTGTCGGGCTCTCCCCGGTGGCGCATTGCCTGGCGGTTGGGCTGGAGGAACCCAATGGTGGAAATACAGGGATGGTGGTGACTGGCGTGTTGAAGATTCCAACTTTCCTGGTAGCGGCTGAGTTGATGGGATCGACGACCCCGGGGCGTAGTGCAGGTTGCTCAGATTGATGGACGGCGGTGGTTGGAGTTGCGACTCCCTATGATTCATCCGGGGGATAGCTGGCACGGGAAAGCGTGGGTCGGCGGGGCCATTGCCTAGCGATGGCCGACCGAGCGGTTGCGGGGTAGGGGAGGCTCCAACGGCGTGCAACGGCTGGGACAGCAGCACTCCCGGAGGGGGCACTGTCGGATGGTGCGCCGGCGGGGCAACATACGGATTCGGAGGAACGGTGCGGGAGTCTTGACGAACATGTGTGGACCGGCGTTGGACATGGGGATGTGCGTGAGACAGAACAGGCATTTGGGGAGCCGAGCCGCGAGCTCCAGAGGCTTGAACCAGGAATTGTTGGGTGAGTTCCAAGATCGACGGAGGCAGACCGCCGGGACTGATGCCAGCAAAGATGAGCGGAATCATCTGGGGCGGAACCCCTGCCTGCAGTGAATCACGGAGCATGCTTTGCTCAACTCTCCGCTGTTCGAGCCGGAGAGTCTCTTGGCGTGTCTTTTCTTCTTCTTGCTTCCTCCGGTCCTCCTCGGCTTTGGCCTGGAGCCACTGTCGCATGGACTCATCTGAAGTCTGCCATTGGCCCGGGGGCGGCGGCAGTGGCTGATTCATAGGGCCCCTGGTCACATTGGCGAAGCCCACACTGGGCGGGGGCAAGGTCAGCGAGGCGGGAGGTGGCAGTCCGGAGCGCGAGGAGTCCATGGAGCGGTCCGTCGAGGGTCTCGAGGGTGCGGTGGCCGCCGGCAGGTCAGGCACGGGGGGCGGGGAAGACCGTGGGGTTGGAACGGACTGGCGGACGATTGAATACTCATGAGGACCTTTGACACCGTTCTGGGAGGGGGGCTTCAGCGTGAGCAGCATATTCTTTCTAAACAAGCTCAATTGAGCCGGGGGAGTGGAAGGAGCGGTCAAGAAGCCAAGGTCAATGAAAGGGAGTGAGAAACAGAAGTAGAATTAACAGCATGAACTAGAAGCGATAGGCAGAAAGATAAGATAGATCGCGATGGATCACCGCTCCACCGGGTCAAAACCAGATGATCGACAACCATATACATGAAGGAAACGGGAGCGATTGCGTCAGGACAGCCCAGGGGATATGGGGAGTAGAGGATCGATGCACGAAGGCATCTTCTTGGGGGGGGCGGAAGGAAGAGGAGGGAGACAAAAAGTGTAAGCAGTACTAGTAGCAGGTAGATGACGAGAGCCAGACCGGATCAGATCCGATCCGATAAGAGTGTTGCAGAGGGCAGTGGCTTAGATAGCAGGACAAGCTCTGCGAGATGGTGAAGAAAGAGAATCAAGTGGCAAGTGAGATCGAGAAGAAAGAGAGGACGAGAGAGAAAGAAAGAGAAAGAGAGAAGAAGGGCATCGCAATCGCCCAAACAGGGAAGCACCCAAACAGGAAGGACACACTTACCCAATCCAGAATGGTCCCCGCACGCTCGAATCGGATCGGGAAGCCACAGACGGGCGAGGAGGGCCTGAGGACGTAAGGCCGGGAAAGAGGTGCCTGGCGGTGCCTGAGGGCCAAGAAAGGCGAACGAACAGGAAGTAGAATGTAAATAAACTGTCCCGTCAGACACTATCGGCCACTGTCAGACAGCAGACCAGCAGAAACTAGTACTCCGTAATCAAATCAAATCAAATCAATCAATCCACCACCTATCGATCTGTCTATATAGATATTAGATACCGGTGCCTCCTCGATCGGAACTCCATGCGCCAAGTGGATTCCATTGCGTATCGGGGGCGTTGGTGATGACGACGAACGGGAGTCGCGACTCGTCATGCTTTGGATCCCACCACTGCCACCAGCGCCAACGGACCACTATCGAGTGCTCTTTTGGGCCGTCCCATTCCCAATGCGAGGGTCCCCTAATCTCCCACGTAATATCACTGCCCGTGATTCCTCCCCAATCGCTGGCCGGCCGGCCGTGGAGCGGGCCAGGGCCGTTCCTGAACGGCCTGGTCCAGGGCTTTCGCCTATCAAAGTCTAGATGCCGGGCTTCATTGGCCCGCCGTTTCATCTCCGTCTCGTCCCCCCTCCCGCCCTCTTCCAGTAACCCTAATGCCCATCACTATCTCCTCCACATTGTCGGCCGGCCCATCAGACCACCTCTGGCCCGGCTTATCTTACGCGCATCGATCGCTCCATCGGGCTCTTCTATCTCGTTGATTCGTGATGCTCCTTGGCCCCCGCGCTTAGCTACGTAACGTAACACAACTATCCATCGACTGGGCGCCAGATGGGAAATCCGTTTCGCTTCCAACATGCTCGGCAGATCAAAAAAAACCTATATACTAGAATGAAATCCCAGGGTATCCCGTTTCGCAAACCCCGTCACCGTCCTTCTGCCCCGGTCCCTCCGCCTAGCTATCGCGGTCGAACCGACTCAGCACTTCCGGAGGTACCGTCGGTATGTATTTGCGCGCGCGTTCTCGGTTGGTGCCGCCCCAACCCGCCCCATAACTAATCAGCATATCGGTGCTCGTGGGCAATGAGAACGGAAGCGTCAGAGACGGGTCCAGGAATACATTGTTACTCCGCTCATCCATCCAGGCTGAAGGGCCCGGTCGCGGAGACGTCACGCTCGAACCAGGGGATGCCACCGACGCCCGCGTGGAGGCCTCGGGGGAGGCGGCTGCCTCGGAAGCAATTGATGCGGGAGGGGTCTGTGGACGTCCATCCGTTGGACCTGCCTCCTGCGCCGTGGCCTTTTGCTTGGCCGCCTGGAGCTTCGCCTGCTCCCGAAACAGCAGCTCGGGATCACGTTGCAGGTCGATCAGGAATTTCATCGCCGGCTTAGTCAGACCCTTTTCCCCAACCTCGGGCCGATACGATTTGACCGCGTGCAAGAGTTGGGCTGGGGTTAATTGCTGCAGTTGTAGCAAGGTCGTGACGAGAGACTCAAAGTCATCCCCGAGCGACGAAAAGCACTGGAGCCACTGCAGGAGCTGAATCACCGGGGCGAGGTGCCGGCGCGCAGCTTCCATCGTGCTCTCTCCGGTGCTGCTTGTTGACCCGTTCTCGTAGTGTTCGGGTTGTCGGTTGTTGTTCCGGGCCCAATCCTCCAGGGTGGACACATTCATGCGGATTTGCATCGCCTTGGTCCGAGCCAGGTAGCGCTTGGTGGACATGATGCGGTTGAAGGTTTCAGCCCCGAGCCAATACAGGAGCTGGGAGATGATCTGCGTAGTGATGACGGAATGCACATCGTAGAGATCCAGGACAAAGAGAGTGGAGGAGAGGAGGGAGGTGATGTTGCGCGGTGAGACCTGTGCTCGCCGTCTTGGGGATGGGGGGCGGAAGCGCTTCTCCGCAGGCTCGGGGGCTTTGGCCTTGGATTTGGAACGGAACAGCTTCCACTCGTTCTGGAAGTGGACATCCTCCAGGCCAGGGATGGTTTCATGGTCCAGCATGGCCGCGTCGAGCACCTTGTTCATCCGACGCTCGGCATCGCGGATGATGAGGATAAATATTTCGTTGATCAATTCGGCCAGATGCAGCTGAAATTCTACAGTGGCTTCCACCAGCCCGCCATCTTTCTTCAGGTAATGTAGTAATAACGTGGCGTTCGACATCCAGAATGCGAGGATCGTCATATCCCACTGGTGGCGCTCAACGACATCATTGATCTTATCGGTGGCCGAAACGAGGAGCTTTGCAAGCAACTCGGGACTGGCGTGGTAATGAGCGTATCGAGCACTGAGGAAGAGCAGGTTGGCGGGGACGGGCTTTTGCGACGGTGATCGTTGCGGTGTCATGTTCGTGATGATGATGTTCAGGATCCGTTCTAGCTCGCTCTCCTGGAAGACAAACATCTGATCGTTCAGGCACCGATCCCAGACGAATTCTTGCTGCTCCTCTTCCAACTCGTCTTCATCCAATGACTATCATCGGAAACAAGCGTCACAATTAGCGTATTGACCTCGAACTCAGCGACGGCAACACTCACATCGAACTTCTCATCAAGCCCCAGGCTCGATAAATCCACTTCGAGGTTGATGGCGCTTTCCTCCATCATCATCCGCCGCTTCATCTCATTCTCTGCAATTTCCTCCTCAAAGCGACCGTGTCCGAATCCGGAGTCGTAAAAGTCGTCTTCAATAGCGCTCGGCCCGAAGTGATACCCATTCTCATGCAGATACTCGGAGATCTCGCTACCAGGTTGTGCAAAGTCAAATGCAGTTCCACCAGACGAGGACTTGATATCCGGAGACGCGCCGTGGTCGAGGAGGATCTTCGCGATTGTTTTATGTCTGTTCGTCATGGCCCACATCAACGCACTCCACTGATTCCGGTCCTGCTGGTCAATATGGGCGCCTGCGTCGAGGAGCGCTGAGACAACATCCTGGTGTCCCTATGCCGAGGGTCAGTTTCGCGCAATCCAAGCAGGAGGCCAGTTAGAACAGCACGTACAAAGCAGCTGGCATAGATCAAAGGTACCGTTCCCTCTTCATCCGGCATGTTCACATCCACGTACTCTCTCGCCTTGCCTTGCAGCAATTTCCGGACACGCTCCACATCGCCGTTGCTAGCCGCCATGTTCAAGCTGCGCTGTAGGATATCTTTTTTCTCCGGGTCTGATAGCTTCTCGTCCGTTGCGATGGCCTCCTCATTGGCACCAAGCGAGTCTACTTCCCGGTGGGCAGCTTGCGCAGCAAGCATCTCCATCAACCGGGCATCGCTGTCCTCCAACCGAGCGGTGGTCGTGGACTCGTTATCGTCGTCGGCAGCGGCGGCCAGCCCGCGCCCATAGTGGGCCTGTAGATTATGTTCTTCGTCATGCGAGTGATCGTCGAGGGCAAGGCTGAAGCTCAATGGTTTGGCGGCCACGGGGGTAGTGAGGAATTGGGATTGACCTGCGGAGTGGACACAAATCAGTGATCTGTTCTACTTCTCGTTATGTCCAACCCCCCACGGTTGCCTATCCCGTCTGGGGAGTATTCTCATGAAGCCCCAAGAAGCATGGTAACGTAGTCACTCCAACGACTTCCTATTGATGCGCGACAGACAACAGGAGGCAACGCACCTTGCCAAGCATCATACATCTCCATCTCGGGTTGAATGACGGGCACGGAACGACGGTCGTCTAAGGACTTGGGTAGATCATCGGGGAGCCCGGCGTGCATGGACTTGCGTGCGCTGCGGTCGGGCAGCTCGGGATCACTGCGGTCGAGTTCGTCCGACGCCCCGCGGGGGGATCCGGAGGCGTCCATGGCGGTGGGATTGCGATAAGGTCAGGAACCAACAAAGAAGGGAGGGGAGGGAGTCGGGCAAAGGAGCGCGGGCTCTCGCTCCATGGAGGAGAGTACGGGGGACACGGGGGAAGAGGGTGGCCTCTTTTCGATTTAGCGGGAATTCCCCTGAGTTGGGGGGATATATTAGAGAGAGAGAGACCGAGACCGAGAGAGGGATGGAGGGGAAGAGAGGGGGAAGAGAGAGGGGAGTAGGCAGAGGCAGAGAGGGAGGCCGAGAGAAAAGGCGGAACGTAAGACCAGACAGGCAGGTACTAATATCTAATGAGTGCGGCAGGAGATTGGGATGTTCCCGGCCGACGTTCGTTCCGTTCGTTCATGAAACTGGGCTCGCTCCACCCGGAAGATTCCAATGAGACACGCTCTGCAGCTGCCATGACATACATACACATAGTTACATACGTGTTGATTACGCCTTCGGTTTCAGGTTTCAGGTTTCATCATCACCACTCCGTGGGGTTGGAAGGAAACGCCCCTTTCACTGGGGCAAATTGATCGCGCTATCAATGCTTAGTACCTCCTCCGTCCTAAACATCGCTTCATAACCCCCCAAAATGCAATCCCAAAAAAAATACCCCCAATCCCAAAATGCCGCCCTCGCAGATAAATGCAATTCTAGTGTACATGGTAATGACATGCCTACCCCCCCTATTCATGGCCATAAAGGTGACTGTCGTCGTGGATATCTTGGTCGCTGGTAATCATAGACATTCAGGGTATGCTTGGGTATATTAGGTGCGTTGGTGAAAGGAATGAACAACTCCTCCATGCAAAGCTTTATGTTGTTGTTTTCTGTTTTTCTGTTTTTCTTGTTTCTCTCTTCCGAGTGTTTTAGAAGGCAGACTCGTGATACTTAGTCCAACTGCTTACTGCGCATCTGGACTTGCTCTTCCGAGAGCGATGCAATCCAGAGGCAGCGTTCGATGATGCCGGGCATGGGCTCAAACCGATACCTTGTGCTCGCATCGATGAGTCGGAGCAGGCTCTTGACTATCTTGGCAGTGGTCCGGTAGCGCTCAAAGTTGATCAGCGACTCCTCGCCCTGTGTCGTCACTCGCGCTGGTTTTTGTGCATTGTAGGTTAGGTCGTGGACATAGAGGCCTGGGAACTTCAAGTCAGCTTTCAGGTCTACATTAATAAGTATAAACGGGATAGCTTACCGACAAACGGAATGCAGCCGTCTTGCGCATTCGCCATTTCCATCTCAAGACGGAGTTCATTGAAATTGCGAATCGGCTGGATTAAAGATTCCATGTCCTTCAGCAGACGCTTGTCGGCAATTGGTACCAACGCCCACGTGGCCTGGAGGCGAGAGCAGTCAGTTGACGAGAGAGCAATCGCGATCTGAAGCATTGTGGCGTAGTTGCACATCCTCCTTGCGTGTGCTGCCGTGTGGATGAACTTTGCGATTGTGCGCGCTCGTTCGTGGATATCTTGGGTCAAAACAATTTCTGAGAGCACCCATCTCACCATCAAGTTAAAGCGCCCCACAACAAGGTCAATGCCTCTATGCTCGTCTTCCATGAGAAATTGCACCCAGCTTAGTGTGGAGGGTGATCCACTGCTCCATCGCATGTCAACAAGATCCTTCCAGTCCACTTCACTTAATGCAGCCATCTCCACCAATGTCAACTGCTGGGCAAGCACATGCGATTCACATGATAGAACAAATGGCACGTGTTCGGGATTGGCAGTCTTTAATGGCTCTGGGAGTCGGCGAGCGCTTTCCGACTGAGAAAGGACGTCTCCCGATAACTGCTGCATATTGATGGGACGGTCACTTGCTTGTTCCGTCATCTTGTTTCTTGGAGATGGGTCCGGGGTTAAGGGTTGGGCTTGGAAAAGCACCGGGTTTAAAGGCGTAGTGCAGGATGCCACGGATCGTGTGTTTTGTATAGTCATCGGAGGAGAAGGGGGGTGGGCAAGAGGATGAGGCGGAATGCCAAGCGACGAATCGCTCATATTCTGCGTATCTATCGAGAATCGTTGCTCTGCAGCCTCTTGTGAATCAATCATATCAACCGAAAGCTCGGATGACAATCCTGAAAGACGCCCTGCATGCTTCCTTGGACCAGAGGGATTGACGGGGAGCGTCGAGCCTCGTGGGATGCGCTTCATACTCTCGGTCTCCTTCACAATATCAATAGACGGATGGGACGATTCCATATCTGACATATCGCGACTCGCGAAACTCGGCCGAAAGCGAGAGGGTCCAGCTCTGTGAGATGTAGGACGGCTAGTCACAGGTTTCTTCATCGACTCGTCACTCAATCCCCGTTCTAGCAGTGGTATGGAGCTGTACGAGTCTTCCGATTCCGCAATCGAATCAGAGTATGGTCTTTGCGGAACAATACGCCCCTGAACTTGTGAGTAAGTCAGACCGTCACCAAAGAAGGTTTGGCGTCTCCTAGCGACCGCATCCAAGCTTGTGGGACTCTCGCGTCTTGCACCCGCATGACCTCGATGAAACCATTCCTCTTCATGGACCCCACTTGGCTCATAGCTTGAAAGTTGTTGTCCTGGCTCATCAGTAAAAGTTTCAGCACCAGCGCCCGATGTACCTTGCCATTTCCCTTCAAGTTTCAACAACGTCGACTCGACGCCTCCATCATCGTCATCTGGGATCTGTGCAAATTGCGCAATGGCAGCCTCGAAAGACCGCCGCAGGTTCTGCGACGAATGAGTTGTCAACAACGAAAGTCGCGGATTTGGAGGGATGAGACTCGTCTGAGGCCGTGAGTTAGGATCATCCACTCGGGTAATAGCCGTGTCGGCGCCAGAACTGCGGTAAGTAATATCAGATGCAAAGGACCCGGAATCTGGTCTAGATTGAGAGCCACCACCATTTCGCATCTGACGCAAGTCTCCACCAGGACGCCTGCGCAGTGTCGGCCCAGAGGGTCTATCCGAATGTTCCCGAGAGCACCGATGAGGCAAAGGAGGGACGGGCTCACTACCCATGGTGAGACGGTGCTTTGATATCCCACTCTGAAAGGAAGCATATTTCCGGAGGCGTAAAGAAGGGGATGTTCTCTTCCACAAAGTCGACCCGCGCTCAACAGAGTACGATCTGCGTGACGAGTCGGGATACCCGGAGGGGCGACGGAAATGAGAGGCCCGACTCGACGGCCCTGGGTCGGGATCGTCGTAGTAGATAGGTAACGAGTACTCGTCGGTCGCAAGGGTTGACCTCTGAAACGGCGCATACAAGGACGGGGCTCTCACTGTCACGGGGGAAGGTTCGACTTCCAAAAATCCAGGGGGTTGTTCAAGTCCTGCATTCGGTCCTCCGATGGCCCCCGACATAACAGGGATTCCCAGGCCGGTTCCGTCTACGATAACAATGGATTCGCTACCTGTAGTAACCTGGCTTCTTGCTCTCGCCGGTCCTGGTGCAGGATGAAAGTCCGCATGTCCATCATTCCTACCCGCCCGTTTCTGTGATTCAGGCGACTGGGAATCTGGTGTTGTATCGACTTGCTCAGCAACCGCAGCACGGTATTGCCTCAAAGCTTCGTCACAGAGCGTGTCAATCCTCATGGGCTTCTTCACCGCAGCCGCCGTCTTCTTACCCTTATAGGCATCCGATCCGAATGCAACGTTGGTTGGGAGAGCCGACGTCCTCCCCCGTTTCGAGGAATTTGCGTGTCCGTGCATAGCCCGTGAAAGACTGCCATGGCCGCCATGTCGACTGTTCAATACCCGACGAATCGAGCCAATAATCGTCTTGACACCAGAGGTTGAAGGTGCAGGTTTATGTATGCCGAACGTGGTGCTCCGACGGTCCGCAGCAATGTCCTTAGCTGATGATGGTAAAGGGGGCGATGGGGGAGCCATCATGATAGTGTATGACTCCGCTGGTGGATAGAGTTCTCCACGAATCAGACTACCGAGATCAAGCACCTCCTGCGCAGAAGCCGGGCCCTTTTGCTCAAGGTTGAAGACAGAGGGGGGCGCTCTGTCATCTCGAACAGAGTCCGAGAAGCTGCCACTACGCTTGTGAGCATGACCATGATATGGATAGCGGCGCGAAGAAAGGGGTGAAGGAGGGAAAGGGTCTCGTGAGGAAGTCGGGTTGAGAGGCATAAGGGGCACCGGATGGGGCGCCTTGCTGTGGACAAAGGACAAGGACAGACGCTTCGGAGATTTGGGCGGCAAGGAACAGGAGACTGGCTGGGCGCTCAGGTCACTCCCAGCTGAGATTGGCACACTCTTCACCGTGTTTGATGAATTATTCCGACTGTGTTGAACCACTGGACGGTACTGGTTGCCTGGAGCGCCAGCCTCCAGCCCGCTTTTGGTACGCACCAGGGTCAGTAGGCCATCGCCAGTCGCCGTCTCTAGCAAGCTATCCGTCTCCTGACCGCCGGGAATAATGGCAACATCCGGGCTCTGGAACGCATCTTGATGGTCTGTGACATCCCAATAAAGACAGCATTTCCCATACCAGCATCGCTTCAAGTCAATGAGGATTTTCAAATCACTCATGCCACCGCCCTGTCGAGACTTGACATCATCATACATGTTGTTGATTGTTTCACAAAAGTGAGCACGCAGGTCGTAGTCGGCAATAAAGTCGTCCACGAAATAGTTGAGAATCCAATGCCGCAGAGCTGCAAATGTCCGAATACGAATGATTCTTCCGTCATCCTGCAGGCGATTGATAGCCCACCGTAGTCGAGCGAGAAGAAGTGCGAGGAGCGTACCAGCGGAGATATAGGAGCGAAATGTCAAGAAGAAATCGGATACAAGCTCGTAGTCCATGAATGATGCGGAGGATATTTGTGCGACAATACGGGCCGGTGTAGCAGCGCTGATGTCTTTCGTGCCGGAAGCATAGCGCACCACCGATTCATTGTCCATTTCCGACACTAACGTCTCAAATATAGCTGGTTCGATTGGCTCTTTGGGTTCATAGAAGACAAGGTTCTCGCTGACTGCAGAGTTCCGGGGCAACTCGATGGCACCCGCTCCTGAAAACACCGAGCCAACGAAAGAGGGCCGTTCCGGGATTTGCAAATAAGCATCGGAGGCTAGGGTTCCAAACCAGTATTCCCTCGGGAGTCGTGAGGTGCGCAGGTTATCCGAGAATGAGGTTGTTGAATAGACAGAGCTGTGCAAAGCAGCGTCATTATCGAGGTGGTTGTGAGGCAGGTCCAATCTGTAATGAGGAATCGAAGCCTCCAATATGCGCGGCGACCGTTCATTTGCTGTTTTTGGGCGATTATCAGGGCGATCGATGAAGATACGGAGCTCCCCAGCGCGACCTGCACGCGACTCCGACCGCTGCTCTGAGATTGTAGAGAATGAATGCGCTTTACGAGGTCGATGGTGAGGTAGACCGTAATATTGAGAACGCACCGATTCCGTATTGACTGAGTCGCCATCTTCGCAGCTTTCTTCAGGGATGTAGTCCGGGCGTAGCTCAGAGAGCTGTGAATTTGACCATCTTGACGGCTCATCGCTCTCGGGACCATTGCGTCCGTGCGGAAGGTGTTCGTGTCTAGGTTGGCTGGGTGAGGGGACAGAAGGCGCCGGGAAGGGTTCTTTGATCGACGGGTTGCGAATTGGCCTGAATCATGGCAAGGGGTTAGCATTGTGCTCATGACACCTAGAGCCACCAAATATAGCAAGGTGCGGCCACTTTACCTGAGGAAGATCTTCCCGTTCTGGCCGACATTTCCCACAGTAAAGTGGTTCGGTTCTCTAGCTCCTACAACTGCATCACGCGGTGCTTGCGGGGGGTCAGGTCGCTGGAAGGAGCGCTTTCGCAGTATCTCGTGGCTGTCCTTTACCCGCAGAAAAGAAGTGGCCAGCCGCTCCCGGGTTGTTCTCGAACCAATGGTCGGGTTTTCCTTCATGTTTCTCCCGTGTGCAACCGTATTGGCGCGTCGTAGATCGGTTGTCGCATATTGGGTATCTGCGTTCTCTGATGCAGTCACCTTGGGTTTCGACTCGATCGGTGTTGAAAAAGTGCCCGTCTGCGGTTGACCTGGCTCACTTGCGAAACGGTCCAAGGATGTTGAGCTCCACGCCATAATGAGCGCCGATGTAAGTACGCAGCTACACGATCAGCAGCAAGTGCCTTTCGCAACAAGAACTTCCAAAAAGAATTTCCTTCCCGGGAGGGACAGAAAGCCTTCGTATTCACCAGCTTCGGCGAACTAGAAGGGGAGATGAGACAGGGACAGCCCACGCTGGGATCGCAATATGTGCTTGCGACACGACATGACCAGAGCCTGCACGAAGTGGTGGTGGTCCTTTATTGAGCGTGACGGTGATAAACGTCCGACATTGGAGAGAATGGGCAACAGTAGCACGAGACAATGTGACGATCGAGCCCAGGACGCTCGGAGCAGGGGGACAGGAGATTACGGAAGATAATAATAGAAGCGTGGTCGGGGCGAGAAGAACAGGCCTTGCTCAGGAGAATAAATGCCGAATGATAGGAGGGGGAAAGAATAGACCGAGAGCACGGGCGGTTGTAGTGATGATGGGGAACAAACAATAATAATAGATGTAGGCGATAAGTAAATATGCAGGAATAAGGCTGGCGGCGGCGATGATGATAATAATAGGTAATGAGCAAGGGAAAATAAAAGCAGCGCAACGAGTTGGAGAGAGGGAAGTGGAGAGCGCGGTGGAGAGCGCGAGAGAAGGAGACGCGCAGAAGAAGGGTTTGGCCGGGAGTTTTGGGATTAGCCCGGCCAGGCTGGGAAGGAACGAAGGACTACTAGTCAAGTCACTTGCCTTAGTCCCGGTCGGGTTCCAGCACGGCGGAACCATCAACTCAACTGCTGTCTGCTGCTGCGGCTGGAAGTGAAGCAGAAGATGGCGAACCATGGTTCCCAATTGGTCATAGTGGAGGGATGCCATTCCATGGCATGATGGGTGATTGGGGGGCTGGGGAGACAGAGAAGAGGGGATGGTTCCTATTTCCTCCTCCTAAATAGTCTTTACCAGTCAATCCGCTCGAGAAGAATTTAGCCTTCATCATCCCCTTCTCACTTTCCCTAGATACTACTAGTCGATTCTTCCAGTCAGCCAAATCTTTCGAGGAACATCAAAAGTCGGTCAGTTGGTGGTCGATCTACCTCAGATCGTGGGACCGCAACATCCACCGGGCTAGATTAGTCTCCTAAGGGGGTAAGGAGTTCAGTCGACGAATTCTCGGTGCGAGCCAGTCATGTCCACCTGGGACGGGCAAGCTCCTCCAGGCTGGATGTCATGCGATCGTGGTACTGAATGGCCCGGGTGGGCTCAATGGGACCAGCTAAAGTGAAGAGGGTAAGACTAATATCCCTCGACAATCTATCTATGTATATGATGATATACCTATCAATAATTATCCACATCATACGGTTATAGTTTTATCAGATATACCTGCTCCATCTCGACTATCTAACCCTACCTACAAATCTCTGGATCTTGCCCCGGATGATCTGACAAGATCTGCGAGCGAGGTAGTATCTATCTACTACTCTCCGTCGACTTCGAGACCAGCCGGTAATATAGGCTGGATTAAATGACATGGATCGGCAGCCGTGCAGGAACGGCGGCTTCGAGGCCGATACGAGGCAGTCGATCAGTCAGGTTGTCCAGGCCGAGGCAGCGATACATATACCCGCTCTGCACTCGACTGCCATGGATTTTGCTTCCTTCCTGCACCAATCAAGTTGGTAGTATGTACCTACACACATTACTACTACGTAGTAGCGTATCTAGGTACTCTGTTGTAGGTTAAGTACTCAACCAACCCCTAGCTGAGGCCTGTAACCTGACGTAGATGACATTGTCTATCACCCACCTAACTCAGGTACCCGGAATTATTTCTGGTTACATAAAAGGGGGTCGGGCACGCGACGCAGTATAAAAAGACAAAAAGGGTGAGAAAAAAGTGGATCGAGCGAAAGAAATGAGGTGCGATTTGATGGTCTTAAAAATTGGGAGCGTCGAATGAGGAGAGCGCATTGCCTGAAAAAAGCAAATGAAAGGTGGGCAGGGCAAGAAAAGGGGGGGCAGGGCGTCGAGGGATCACGATTGGATCGGACATGCAGTTGGGGGGGTACGTTGGCCGGGCCATTCGGGAGCCGTTAAGTGCCAATGGCCGCCTCGAGGGGGAACGCCCGGTGGGGGAAACTGCTGGGGCGCTCATCATGGATGGATGACAGCCGGGCTTGCCCTTTGAGGCATCTCACTGGCTGACCGTTGCGGCGGATCTCCGGCCGATCACTGGATTTTGTCAGGTTCACTTGTTACCTACTACTAGTATCTCTTTCTCTCTCTCCACGGCTGAACAGCAGCGGACAATAAATCCCACGGCCAACAGGAGGTAAGGTATCAAGCAATCAATCAATCACTTTACTTCAAAGTACACACAAGCTGACTCCGGATGCAACAAGATCAAGGTCCATCCGCATCCCGAAGCAAGGACCTCACTGCAAAAACTGTCTACCTAGATACTATTTAGTCTAGGGTGAACAAAGCAACCGGGAAGGTTTAATTCTCCTTGCTTTGCAGCTGACATCCCACCTTCAACTCAAAATTTCCCGCGCACTGCAGTCCCCACCTTGCAAAATACATAGTATCTCCCAGTGGGTAGTGAGTTGGAAGACAGCGTTCTAGTTTCTGCCAATCACCGCAGCACAACCCGAGACAATCAATACTTAATGCCATGCCAGACAGGGTAAAGATCCATAGGGCAAACCCCATTCTGTAGTCGTTGGGGCAGAGTCAATTGATACGTCGCACATCCCAACCCACATCCCGTCCGCTAGAGGAAAGTGAAGCTCTCTTCCCGGCGGCATGGTCGAATCGGGGCCAAGTCAACACCCGCCTAATCCAAGGCGGGTTGTGATTGGGATCCGGGGTGGAATCCATTATCCAAGACACTGGTAACATGGCCGAGTGCAAATCCTCCTAGAGCCCCTCACCTTGTCCAGAAGTTTATCTTGGCCCGGCCAGTCCATTTGCTCATTTGTGCTTTGCAGATGCCTGGTGCCTCTGTGCGTTCCGTAACGGGGACATCCTACAGGGTACTTTGGGTAGCAAACACCTTCCCCATGACGGCTCATGACTCATACAAATGCAGGTAGAGGCGGCTGTGAGACCCAGTCAGAATGCCTCGTCCGATTTTTCTCGTTCGCACACCCGCACAGTTTAGGCTGCACAAGGCAAGTGGAGCAGATGATCAGTCACAAGGGCCTCTTTCTGGCATCCTGGCCTTGTTTGGAAGGTGGTGCCGAATGCCAGTCTGAGAAGCGATAACATGGCGCTCTCTTGGCCCAGAGACACGACGACAATTGGCTAAGCATAGTAACCCCATAGTCTGTGGTATCTAACGAACCCTACACATATACAGAGTACACAAGACACAGAAATACCATGACGGCTCATTTATTGCAGATTATGTCTTCAAAGACTGCTTGTACTGTGCGGTGAGTATAACCCAGGAATCTCAGCTGAATCTACACCGACATGTCAACACGATGCATACGCATAGCAATTACCTAACACACTGCAATCCGTCATTATTGGCCAGATCTCAAGCGATATATCTATCCACGATGCCACAGCGCGCGCTTATTGGTGGTAAGCTAGAGAGTTTGGCATGATCAACACTTTTGGAGTGCCCGTGCCGATATCCAGATTATTTCTCTGCCTACGTAGTTCGGGTCGAGCCATTACACTGCAGATTTATGTGGATCAAGGCTTTTCTAGGCTATGGGAAATATATCCGGTGTCCGGCTACCACCCCCCTCATTGGTTTGTGATCCTAGATACACTTTCTCCAAATGACTCTCATATTCTGGAAAGTGGAACTCGATGTGTACACTTATGTCCGTTAGTCATAAACCACTGGAGAGTAAATCTCGTTCCATCCTTTGACAATTGTCAAGAAAGCTTTGTTGACATGGTACTACCTCCGCTCAAATCTGGTGCTAAGCTATCATCAAGCTAGACCTTCGACTCTATACAGACTCTGCTGCTTCAAGACAGCTCAACAACAAATTCAAATCTCCATAAACCCAAATATTCTCCATGATGAACAAACCTATTCCCCTATACTCCAAACAATAGAGCATAGCATATAGCCCTCAGAAAGTATTATACATGAGGTGATCTATTTCCTATCTTCTATTTTCTATTTCCTCTTCATCTTCCCCATATAAATAAACCGTCTATAACTTACACAAATATTGATCCCGCAGTTATGCATTCCGTTTCGGAACCTTTATCCTCTTGATGAATATATTCAGTACTACTACTATGCCCTATTTCTCTCTGTCATTCTGCTCTGTCGCGCTCAGTATACTATTTATCCTTAGATAAAGCTTGTATATTAGTAAGGACTAGGTCCTCAATAGAACCTATTTCCAAGTATCTGGTGCCTGGAGACAATATTCTGATGATGATGGTAATGATGTCATGATCCTACATGTTATGAGAATAGAATGATGTGATTAATATGGGGGGATGGGGGAAACAAGGGTAAGTAGGCTCAAAATATCTTCTATTCCAGAGAGGAAGGGGTAAAGCGTGACTGCAATCTCTCAACAGTTCGGTTCATGGTTACATGAGTCTTTATTGGGATACATGTGTTGCTTGTGCTTAGTTGGTCGAGTTATATGCAATCGGGGTTGTAGAGGATGAGATATATGGAGTAGGAAATATGATGAATGTTTCGGCAGACGATTCGGTGATTGATTAATGGGCAAAGTCTGGATAGCGTTACATATACTGATGGGAAAGGAATTCTGTGAGATAGAAAGACTTCAGCTCGTTACTTGAATGTGTGTGTAGGGGTGATAATTCATACCTAACATGGCATTTCAAGGTACCTATGCTAAGGATTCACAAAAACACGCGTCACTCGGACCAGTCTGGCTTTCGTACATTTTCGCGGTTCAATCGCATCCCATGATCTGAACATGCAGTCTCCAGTAAGACAAAATCTTCACAATTCGCGTGATCTACAGAATCATTTGAATATGTCACCAAATCCATCTCCAGCGTGATAGCCTCAAGATGCAGAACATGAATCTCTCGCTCGCAAATCATCTGAATTAGGTTAGAAACCAGTCGAGAGAATTTATCTCCGTCAATCTGGAAAATACTAAGATGTTCGAGAGACGATGGAAGCAAGTCGCCCAAGAATATGTCCTCATCAACGTTCCGCGGTTGCACTGGCATCATGAGGTTGTGGTGCGGAATAGCAAGGGTTTTGAGAACGCTGAATTCTTTGAAAGAACCAAAAGAAATGCGCTCGCAGTCAATGATATCCTCGTCATCAGCGAAACCTACTTCTCGCATGGTTGGATACCAAGGGGGAAAACACACTGTGAGATCCTCGAGCGACTGGCTGTATTGTAACAGAGACTTGCGGAGTTCTCGGGGTTCAAAAAGATTGTTCAGGACCATCTCGTAGGGATCCCAATGAGGATAACACCCGTATTGCATCTTAAAAGATCTAAGTGGGCCACAGGCTGCAAGCCAGTCGTCTATCACGCCAATGCCGACTACACCATCAATGGATAACTCGGTAACTGAATGGGTGGGGTTGGTGATGCAGGATGTATCAAGTGCGATATGGCTTGTATATACCAGAGGTTGGTTTTGCACGCCGGTAATTGTGATTTTCCGAACAGCTGGGAGATAGAAAAATGGCCTGACCAAGTTGATGTCAACATAGTACGTTGAAAAACCATTATACGGCACTTCCCTCGCTGCAAGGCTACCGATCTCCACTTCTCTTAAGAACGAAAACGGCGGAGACTCCTGGAAAGGTTTCCAGCGCTCTGCTGCCTTGTTGAGATACCTTTGAGCCAGGTCCGGCAGTCCATAAGATACAAATAATTCTCTCACATGGCTTAATCGAGTGAGGAGAACACCGACCCAAGCCTCATCGCTCAAGAGCAGGAGCTGCCATAACCAGTCTTTGGGATTATACCAATCCCCACATACCTCATTCAAGACGCTACTGAGTAGGCTAATGTCAATGTTGACATCTCCCTTCAGTAGCTCGACATGTCGTCGATCACCACGATGTATGTTTGTAGGGTCATCGGCCACGATTTTCAGGCAGCGGACAAAGCTCGCTAAATTCGGGCGTCGACAGATGTTTTGAATCAATGGAATGCCCACCTCACAAAAAACCCCCAAACCCTCCCGACGAAACATGCTTGAGAGATCCAGACGAGAGTATAGGAGTGGCAAGAACAGATGATAAAACTGTCTGCTGTATCCCACCAAGCTTCGTTTCGTTTTCAGGTCATCGACATGCTGTCCGATCATCAGGAGAAGCTCGTTGGGTAGGTGCCGTGGTGCTTCCATTGAGATGGTAGTGTGGGTGTTTGAAGTCTGAGGTTCTTGAGAGAAGAGCTAGTCGGAAAAGGGTGTAGAAAGTGGCATGTGTTTGCTCTGCTCTTGGACAGGCTCAATCTTGCTGCAACTGCGGTCGTTACAGGTGCAATCCAGGAGGCAGAATAGCAAACAGAGGTGGAAGATACGCGGTATGTGAACTTGTCGCTTGTATTCACACAAGAATTTCAAAGGTCGCCACTCACAAGCAGGTCACTTCCATTCTCATCACTTGGCCTACAAGGTCAGAGTCAATCCTCACTGCTTTATTCAAGGCATTCGACGTTCAGAAATGGGACTTACTCTGAAAGGTTCTGATGTCTGTCAGGACACTCCTACATGATCAGATGTGAATGGTTCACCGGCCTTTCCCATCATCTATATCTGCCATTCCGGCAACTGTAACCCAGATGGAATACTCACAAACTGAATTGATCTTGATAAGCTGAACCATCACATGGTCGTAATGACACATGGAGTGACAATACAAGCACCCACACAACCAGGACATTTAGATATGCTATTTCATTGATATTGCAATCATCATTGTCCTATTTCTATATTCGTAGTCAATTAAGTAGGTATATTACATGCGGCATGAGCTCCACCTAAACTCCGGTGATCAGATATGATTCACACCTTATTCGCCACCTCGTCTTGGACCCGACTTTATCCAATTTGCATCTTATAAGTAACCAAAGGCCTTCCCTAATCGCTGGTGTGTTTAATCCCGGGCCTTTTCAGCTACACAGAAGGGGACGTTTAGTTAAGTCCCCAGTAAGTGTAAATGCTCGCGTGTCGCTTAGCGGGCATTGCGCCTCGAGGTATTGTTGGATATGACCTTTCACTTTGAATGTAGGCAAAGATCTTTGTAGTTCACTGACGCTTTGGGAACGGATTGCTGTTGGAAGGTTCATCTGTGCATGTCGTCAGATACATATTAGTATGTCCATAACTTCAACTCCAAAATATGAGATAAGAATAATAGAAACCAGGCAGGAAAAGAAGAAAGGGGAGAAATTGAGAAAGGGGAGAGAAAAAGAAATAACGTACAAGGCATCAAGCACCAAAAATAATAAGCTGCAGAAAAAAATGATAATATGGCAAACGCGACATAACACGCTGCACAAAGTACGATCACGGAGCGTCTGTCCCTACTAGAACTATTACCGCTCAGGGTCTCCCAGTCATCGTTATCATTCTCATCAACGTCAACGTCATCGTCAAGATGCGCATGGCCTGCGTAGGACTGATATTTTTCAATGTCGGGAGGATTGTGATGGTTGGGACCTTCCGAGTGGGTGGTGTCTTCGCTGGAGTGAATGTTAGTGCCTATACTACTAATGTAGTTGGGTAGGGATTGTTGTATCCCTGCAGGCGATTAGTGGCTGCAGGTAAGCTGACTGACCTTGGCCTGTTCAGGGGTGGCGGGAGAATGCGGCCCTTCTGCATGCGACTCATCTCACCAACCACGTAGTCATAAAGCAGTCGGTCAGCTGGCGATAGAGTTTAGAGCCGTCGAATCCTGCGATGACTGGGGACATTTCTGACCTGTATGGACTTCATGGCGCCCCCTGTAAATCCGTAGCGATGCTGCGTTTCAGTCTAGTGATGAATGGCGTCGTCACATGTTGGGTAATGCTGAGTCAGCTGTTCATTGTATGCGGCATAATCAGATTATGCTTAAGGGGTCCGGACTCAGGAGTTGTTGGTGGTGGCGAGGGAGGAAATTCTGGTCGGTTGTTTACAGTCCTAAACACTGGCAATTATTAAGCTATAATACGGCTTTTGCCCGATATGTACTCCGTACGACTGGTGGTTTCTGCCCATGTTGAAGAGTCGCAGGCTTGTCCAACCGTGGGTCATGCTGCCACGAGAATTGCTACCAAACCGGTTTCCATGTGGTAATTGAACACTCCACTCCCTTGTCTTTGTTATTGGGGACGTTGCCTTATTCTCCGGGCAGCCGCACAGCTCGGTTGGAACCTAAAGGCAGTTTGGCTCATCTTGGACCATGGTTCGGCCACATGGTATAAAGCGCAAGTAGATAGCTGGCCAAGGCGATTGAAAAAGGGAAGTGTAGCCCATTGTATCACGCGTCAACCCGGACAGGGATTCTGAGCTCAGCACATATTTATCTCATCACGGGTGTTCTACAAGATGGTGACCCAAGTGTTCTGTAGGTCACCTCGTATCACGGAGAAACATCCATCTACGGATATAACGCCCAAGATGTACCTGCGAAAAAAAAAAACATGAAGATGGGGCACGAAGTTGATTAGATAGACAACAGAAATGAATTTCCTTTACTCACTATGATTCGTAATTAGGCCCCATTACTACTAGTAGATAGGTCCAGAACAAGTACTTGGTATCAACGGTAAGGTCCACCGCGGTGGTGCCTGCAAATACCGAGCTTGAATAAGGTGCCGATAGTCTGATGGAGACCAGCTTGGTGGCTTGATTTCTTCCTAGTTCTTGACATTTCGGTACTCGGTACGGAGTACTTAATAGGGTATTTTGGCTTGACAGCTTGACAGCAGCTTTGGCCAGGGACGGAGGCTTTCACATTTCAACATTGTCATTGTTATCCAGTATCCACCTTGGGAAAACGGCTAATTCCCGCTCGAGATTCGGTATGGGCGACCGATCGCCATTATAACAAGGTCAAGTCGCCTGGTCGAACTGGTCACCAAGCAGCTCCATTCGCCGCCCCTCAGTAGGCGGTAGGGCTATCTCATATAGGCGGGCTTCCGTACCTAGTTACCTATCAACTAGGTCTATGTGTTGTCGGTCAGCCAGTCAAATGGCATGCTGTGGTTTGTGCAAAGCATTAGTATCCCCATGCTGGATAGCATGTGATAAATCAATATGTTCATTGCCCGGAGTGAGGTTCGCTCCAAAAGTACCTATCCGTAGGTACGGGACAGGGATGGGATTAGCGATGGCAATCATCATTATTGGGTGCTTATGGAGTTCCCGATTGTCGACGAATGAAGATCGGCCGGCCAAGCATGACAGTCTTGGGGGGTGAACAGGGACTTCCATTGGTGGATTGGTCGCCATGTACGTCCTCTGGTAGGCAAGTATGGAGTAGTACCTACTGCCTTAGGTAGTAGTAGATACTTATCAGCATTGGGGTGTTTATTTTGGGAAGAAGCTCTTCCCTGTTTGGCCCCAGGCCGGCCGTTGGAAGAGGAGCGGCAGACCCCGGCCTGCCCCTCCCCGGAATAGAAACCACGCGGTATCCGGCGTTCAACCCTGACAAGTGAGCCATACCGCTGGGCAATTGGCCAATGGCATACGGCTGCCGATGCATGGATGAGGATACCATGCGTTGCCGTTACGGCGTATATTATTATTACGAAGTCGGGTGCTCTTAAGAGTTAAGACCCCTCAACCGGTGGAGTCCCTGATGTGGACGACATGGGCCTGAAAGGCAGAGAGAAAAGGGGTTCGAACTGCGAAGGATCATAGGCAAAGGCTTGTTCACCCGTGGCTGCACTGGCTGGCCATCCGCTTGAACCGCTTCACTTTAGGTCGGAACGATACCTACCTATAGCCATCGCATCTTACAAATTTGATTATCAGTGAGCGGGCCGGACTCACTCCTTAATACTGACATGAAGCACTTTCAGGTAGGCAACTGCACCCGTCAATAATTTGCCCTGGTCTATGCGCAGAGCCTTTTTTGGCAGCCATGCAAGGGGGTAGTGGTGCACCGTGACCAAGTCAATGGCATGGAAGGAGTTCAGTGCGTCCTGTCAGGATTCCGCTTTGGGTGTGGGGTCGATGGGCACTCGAAACTGGTGAAACAGGCTAAGAATCCCACAGAGGAAGAGGGGGTGAAGCACGTGGTTGGGGCACGCAACCAGTGGTATCTTGGCTGTATCGTACCGGCGTCGTATGGGTCCTGACTGTACCTGCGTATTACCTGAAGGTGGGATCATCCGCTCGTACCTTTTTTGGCCGTCATTGAGACTTTGCTCGGAGTAGATATCTTCCAGCATCTACTACCTATGTAGTAGATAGTAGATGATAGACACTAGATTATTATCAGATTTCGCCATAAATGAAGGTGGATAACTGACCCATGTCGTAGATCCCTTACAAAGCAAAGTCTAAGCGATGCTGAAAGCCTGTCAAAGGCCAAAACAAGTGAGCGATGGGCTAAGGTTGTTTGCCATTGTCAATTTAGTATCCTATTTGGATTTTGCTTCGACCTTCCAAGAGGCTCCTTTGGCCCTAATGAGGCTACTTATTGCCCGAACCATGGTACTTGTCCCGCGAACCATCGCGCGGGAAGAAACTACCTTGTCCGTATCAGGTAATATCTAACGATGCAGGTAGGTATACCTAGCCATGTAAGCCATGACTACTACTTCAGTAGCGAGCCCAGGATAGCCCAGCGACATTCATGGAGACAGGAACATTTTTAGAGGGCTGGAATGTGCATGCCCCTATTCGCAAGTCATATTCGTGAAGCCGAAAGTACGTACTGCTTCGGTTTCATCAGTTCGGGTTCGGAGGAAATCCCAATGGAGAAGGATTTTCACGTTCCATTCCGACATACTTCTCGAAGGAGATAAAGAATGCGACTCGGGGGGCGCTACATTACCATTCTGTCAGCCGCCTCTCAGCTCTCACGGGAGCCATCAGTTCAGTGGGTGGGTGCCTGGTTTGTAGGGATAGTGTCGGCGACCAGCATATGATAGATCTCGCGAGAAAAGCAATGAGGGTTCATGCGTGGATGTGTCTGCCAGGAATCCTCGCCACTCTGTTTACCTATCCGAATTCCCCCCCCCCCCCCCACTGATTGACGGGACGCCAGTTGACGGACTGCTGATTGATCATTGAAGCTACCCCTGCCTTAGTGGCCCGACGGCGGATTGATGGGCGGCCAGATGAGACCGGAAGCCCGGAAAAAGCGACTCGAGGGCCCCACCGGGCGCGTTCCCAGCTTGCAATATCTCTTTCCATGTTTCGACTCTCGAGGTCCTGACAGATCATGATATCGTGAAATAGAGTTTCGCATGGCATGGACTTAACCTAGGTTCGCATGTACCCGACGGTAAGGATCATGCTAGATTTTGACGATGGCCAAAGCCTGGATCGCGACTGAGGAATTGAAACAGAAGCAAGCATGCAACTATGACCCAATTATTAGACAACCATTGCAAGAGTATTCTTTTCCTATGCTTACTACTGTATATAGATTGTAGGCTGTACTCCGCCGATAGTTATGAATCCAAATCTCAGCCAAAAAACGTCAGCCGCACACTTCGCAATAACCACGGATGAGATTGAGCTTGGAAATGAGCCTGCGTCATCGATAAGGTTGTACAGAGTGAGCTAGGGCAGGACCGGATTCCCAGCTGTCTGTTACCTCTGCGTGTGATGGATCGCAAAGAATGGCGAAGATCTATCAGAATAATCCGAGGCACTAGTTTAACTCAATTTCCCGCATGTTTCTGGTCCCAGAGAGATGTACGTTCCAAGTCCCTATAGACCGACGGATTGCAGGGCCGAGAGTTCTGGCGTATCAATAACACCATCAATAGTTTCTTTGCTCTCCGTTTCAACTGGAGGTTGGTCGCAGTCCAATTTCTGATTGTAGGATTCGCAGGTATCACTCCGGCTTCGTACTCCGAAGTCCCTGATGCGAATACTCGTCGATCGGTGCATGCCAATGCATCCGATTCGCGCCTCGTGGCGTCGTTGTTCGCTTGCATGGCTTGGCAGCCGCAGAAGGGCACCGGTGGGAACCTGACCCAGGACTCTATTCGCCCTAGACGCGAAGGCATCACGGAGAAATGGCCGTGTAAGTAATCATGGTGAGCGATCAGGGAATTGGGGGCCTTAATGCAAAGCGACTGCGAGTCTTACAATCCTTCCGATCCTATTTTTACATCTTATTAATCCAGTTGAAAGGATCGTGGTCGGAAGCATGTACGGAGTAGTCGGGTAAGGTAACATGGCACGTGTTGCATTCGGCATCCAGATTGATTAACAAGTAGTATGTACGGAGTATGTAGTAACTAATTTCACGAGGGAGGAAGAAGGAAGGAAGGAAGGAAGGGCAGTAATAATAATAAATAATAATGATTATCCATAATGGTCCATGTGCCCGAGGTCAACGGGGAGGCCGGAGCTTGACTCAGTGACGGCAAGTCTGTATTGTACGCCGTCCAAACGGGGTATATACAGGGTAACGGCATCGGGTGTATCAGACTTTTGACGAATTCTTACTAGCCCCGCGGGCGGTAAAAAAGCACTGGACCTTATTCTCTCCGTTTTCCAATCGGCTCGAACCAGGCTAAGAGCGGACGAAGAATGAATGGGTTTTCCGAGGGTGGATCGGCGTCGCCTGGCCACCACCAGTGAGATCCCTTCCTAGTCCGTCTTGATGACCGAATCGGGAGGGAACTTGGGGGGGAAGAGGCCGGAGAGGAGCTCTCAGCCGGGATGCTATCACAGACTAAGTGGCACTAAGTTGCCAAGGGCTTACGGCTAAGGCCCTTAGCTAATGGCCCAGTGCTACACTGTGGACACCTCTGCTGCCGCCGGAAATCTTTCGCAGTTTCGCGGGCGTTGGTACGCCGGCGGTATTACGGGCCCCGGTGACAGGGCCACTCACAGCCCGGAGGGCCCCAGCAGGATGACTACGCCGAAGGGAGCTAAGCCGACTAGCACCTCAACTCTGCTGGCACCGTGGCCCACTCCGATCGGACGGGATTGAATATCGAACGAATTGCGCAACACCACCGCGACCAACATTCCCACCATTTACCTACTCCTCCTCCTCCTCCGCCGCCGCCGCCTGCGACTACTACCTACTAGTACTATAGACCTGCGACTCGCCCGGCTTCTTTCCCTCGTCCTGGTCTTCCGCTCTTTTGCCCGCCCGGTGTGATATGAGCAGACATGTACTGATCACTCATCTCTACTACTTCCCTCCTCCCATCCTCATCCTTCCCCTCACCTGAGCCTTTACTGTCAGCATCTTCGTCCACCACCACAAAAGGGGCGCTTCGACTCGGTGCCCATCTTACCTAGCCGGCCCTAGGATCCTCACATAATTCACTCAATTCAGCCAGTCGACGTGCTTCATTCATCAGGACCCTGAACTTGACGTCGTACGGCCTTCCAAGCCTCCAAAGATCCCGCTCCCGCGAACGACACGGTCCTGCTTGATACCTGAACCACTCAACTTGGCTCGTTGATTGCAAAGGTGGTCGTCGCATACCTTGGTTTGATTCGACCTCATACACTTTGCAGACGTCGGATCAGCTGCGCTGCGTTGCCAACTATCTTGGATATTGTTCGAAAACAATAGCGGGGGCTACTTTGCGACAGCCTTGTTGAGCATTTCTTGGACTTCCAGCTAGCACAGGCCATCTTGAATTTCTCGGAGAGGATACTGCGACGTACGTACAGTTATCAGACAACGTTCACCGGAACGTGGTTCAATTTGGCGGCATGTTCTAATTTGCGCCATTTGAGCGAACATAGTCAGATTCATTTACTTGGCCGTCGTGTTTGGTATTTCTTTCCTCCTGGGTAAGTTTCGCTTTTACTTTCTCTTGTTGTCTTCGTCACTCGAGTTGTCGCGTTTCTGGTCGACGTTTCACACATGTTTTGGAGTGTGCTCTCCGTATGGTTGCCTTCTCGGGTCTGAGCGCATCCCTGATTCAGCCATGGACTCTGCTTGTGTTGCGTTGACTTCGGGTTTTCTCGCCCACCGAGTTCAGAACTTACTGACCCCGCTGCAGATATCATCGAGTTTTGCACAGCGAACTTGACCACAGTATTCTTCAAAATGGGCTGCATGAGTTCAAAACCCGTTGACACAACGGATAAGGACGCCGTTCAACGAAGTGCCAGGATAGAGAAGGTTTTGAAGAATGATAAGAAAGTCATGGATCGGACAATTAAAATTCTTCTACTTGGTACGTATCTAAGAAGCACCTGGAGTCTTCACCTCTGAACCACGAAGAGTGCTCATGAGTTTCTCTCAATAGGTGCCGGAGAATCGGGCAAGTCAACAATTATTAAACAAATGCGAATCATTCACTCGGGCGGATTCCCCGAGGACGAACGTCGCCAGACACGGGCCGTGATCTATTCGAATCTTATTATTGCATTCAAAGTTCTGCTGGATATTATGCGCGCCGAGAGCATTGACTTTCAGCAAGAAAGGACTAAGGTATGATCACCTACAGCAATCGGTTATGAAAGGAGACAACGCCATTTGTGTACAGATGCTGACTGTATCATGTTATTTTTTCCATCAGCCGTTAGCCGACTTTATAGACAGTCTCGAGCCAGATGTAGCCTCAGATGAGGCATTCTCGGACCCAAAGGTTCGCGATGCTCTAAGAGACATGTGGGATGACACGGGTGTTCAGAAAGCTGTTGCTCGGGGCCATGAGTTTGCACTCCACGACAACTTGCATTAGTGAGTGCTGTGAACCTTCCATCCAGCCAATCAAACAAGCCGGCTAACCTTTCAGTTTCTTTAATTCGCTTGACCGAATATTTACTCCCGGGTGGCTTCCAGACAACCAGGACATGTTGCAGGCCCGTCTGCGGACAACCGGCATCACTGAAACCCTCTTTGAACTCGGCCAAATGAATTTCCGTATGATGGACGTGGGAGGGCAACGATCTGAGCGAAAGAAGTGGATTCACTGCTTCGAAGGCGTTCAATGTCTTTTATTTATGGTTGCCCTATCTGGTTACGACCAATGTCTCGTTGAGGACCAAAATGCCGTATGTGTTCCCATCTGCGTTACGCTCCTGGAAGCGCTCGTACTAACCACTTTTCCTTTTCCTTTGGGCAGAACCAAATGCATGAGGCAATGATGCTGTTTGAATCCTTAGTAAATGGCGAATGGTTCAAGCGCAAGCCGATTATTTTGTTCTTGAACAAGATCGACCTTTTTAAGGGAAAGCTGCACGTGTCGCCTGTGTCCAGCCATTTCCCTGATTATAATGGCTCAAACACGGATTTCGATGCCGCAGCCAGATACTTTGCAGACCGCTTCCGGGGCATCAACCGGATTCCTGACCGAGAGATCTATATTCATTACACAAACGCCACTGACACGACATTATTGAAGGCAACAATGGATTCAGTGCAAGACATGATTATCCAGAAGAATCTTCACACTCTCATACTATAAGGCAGTGATACTCGGAACGATTGAATTTTTACGAGGACGTTTTTTGCAGGCACGAGACATCGGCGATGCTACTTCCGCTCTTCTATGCACATCTAATCTTGCCAAGCGTCTAAAGCACGCTTGCTCTTTCCCCCCACCCCCCCCACCTCTATTCATTTAATTATATCCCCTTTCCTTCTCTGTACGTTTTTCTTGTTGCGTTATCTACGTCTGAGCTTCCCATTCTCTGAAAAGCTTATACGTCTTCTCCGGTTCAGCGACGGGTGCATTTCCTATATAATGCAGATTGATACCATATACCATGTGTTGCTTGCGTCCATGCCTGCGCCTTTTGCCGCATTTCACGAGCTCTTCTTCCATTCTTCCGAACTGGGCCCTTCTTTAACCCTTACGCCTTCCATGTACTTTTCCCCCCATCTTGTATGTTGGCATTCTCAGGCCCGTCCATGATATCTTTGATTCGTGCCAGGCTCGCAACTCTTTCATGAGCCTTGTATCTTCTATCTTCGGTCTTTCCAGACTCTTCAGTATATCACCATGTTTGTACGGTTTTGACTCCTTAGCGGGTGAAACAATGACAAGTTGAATTCCACATAGTGCTATAGTTGCAGCCTCGTACTTTGTGAATGCCGGTATGACTAGATTAGATTGATACTAGCACGGAGTACTCCGCATGGTGTAGAGAGTGCTGTGGAAGACGGCATCCCGGTCACCTGACGTAATTTTGTGCCTGAGGCAGTAAACCCTTACATAATCACCGAGTTCCGCATGATCGGCTCAACTTCGATTTCGCCTCTTTGTTCCCGACAACTTCGTCACCCCAGCTTCTGGGCTTTAAGACGTCGGAAAATGCTGTCGTCCTCACTGCGCCGGGCTGCATGGGCTCCCATCGGACCCATCGCCGGCATATCTCGTGCGTCTAGCCAAAGTATTACTACCTCCGCGAACGGCCTCATCGGCTCGTCACAACATGTGCGTCAACGCCGATACTCCTCCTCGTCTTCGAAGCCCAGCGATGGATCTAATAAAGCCGATTCTTCCTCTCAGACGCCTGCGAAGGGAGTGAACTCTGCAGAAAAGCGTGAGGGGAAGGCCTCCAGACGGCGGGGCAAGGATAGCAACGGCCGCAATGGCTCCAAGCAGCAGACGGCTTTTTCCCGACTCCCCAGCGTTCCCTCAACCCAGCATCTCCAGCCGCATGGTGAGTTGATACCACCCCATATGACCGCTCGAGCTACATCTAGCTACTTTGCTTGTACTTTGGACCAGGTTCGCGCTAATTTCTATTGATTTCGTCTAGACGTCCACGTCGCGTCGTTCTTTTCCATCCACCGACCCATCTCCGTCTCCACCACCGTTCCTCCGACCTCAACCCCCGAAGCGTTCGACGCCATTTTCACCGCAAAAAAGTCGGCTAAGCCCGAGGTGGACGATGTCATCTTCACGCTCTCCTCCGCTGTGAACTCCATGGAGAACTCCGCTCAGCAGCCCGGTGAGCAGGAGGGCTCTTTGCAGTACTTCGACATGGAAGGCAACCAGCTTGATGGCCTGAACCTTTCCGACCTGAAAGTCTCCGTCGAGGAACTTACGAAGCGCCTGCGTCCCTTCCACCCTCCTCCCCCGCCGATTCCCTTCGATGAGGCGAGAGACGCCGGTGCCTCCGAGTTCGAGGACCTTCCCCGCGAGACCTCCAGCTACTCCGCCGTCCTGACCATCCATGAGTCGACCCACGCCGACGGTCGCAAGACATACGAGGCTCACACTGGTCCTTTCGTCCCAGCCGACGAAATGGAAGCTCCCGGTGCTATCGGGGAGACCAAGGCCATTATCGATGTCCCCCGTAACTCCGGCACCACCTACATTGAGCGTCTGCGGAACAACCGGACCATGCACGCCATCAGCACCAAGAGACGGCGCAGATTGAAGATGAAGAAGCACAAGCTGAAGAAGCTGCGTAAGAGGACGAGGACCTTGAGACGGAAGCTCGAGAAGGCTTAATCCAGACCATTGCTATCGCTGCTTCTGCTACGCTACAATCCGAATAAACCTCCTTTGTTGTCATCTTCCCATCATTAATCTCATCCAATTGCTCTCCATGCCTCTGGTTCCCACAGAGAAGTCCTTCTAGACTTGCACACCTTCGCCTGTCGGATCTCAAGCTTGGTGTCTTTTTGTCCTGCATGTATGTGTGTGCTTGGTTGGCTGCTCCTGCCATATCGCATATATTTCCTTCAGGCGTCATCTCATTTTCCTTTTTCTCTTAAATATTTGAATATCCATCGCATTATCCCACTCCAATAGACAATACCATGTGTATGTATGTTGCCATCTTATTTGGCCTGCTTGTTCTTATGCAGGTGGAATATCCACAATGCATTTGCCTGAACGGGTAGAAAGGATACTACCATCAGTTTAACAAGTCAGCATTGCAAAGTGATCCTATGATCCAGCTAAAGGATCACATAAAGGAACAACTCCCATAAAGTACAAATTTCAAAGACCTTGAAACCATGCAATGTATCTACCACAGCTTTCCACCCTGTCCTAGTCTACACAGCTTGGCTAGCACATCAAATTATGTCTTGTCCTTTGTGATGTGGGTGGAAAAAGAGGAAGCACATGTAATCCAACAGGCTCTCTCTCTCTCCACCCCAGCAACCCACTTCTCCACATTCCCCAGCTATCCCCGGGCCAATGACGCAGATTGTCATTGTCGGCAAATCAAAAGAGAAAACATAAGTCAAAATAACCACATCACGTTAACACATGTTGAGCTTCCCGGGCTCTTTTCATCGTATCCGAGAACAATGCGCGATAGTCTCGTCGGGCAGGTGTTCACTTGGGCCATTTCGCGAGGAACGGAGAAAGTTTCAGTACTTGCAGCTAGCCTCGATGCCCGAGCGGGAGTTCATCAGAAGAGCAACGATGAGACCGTAGAGACCTGCGAGTACAGTTTATTAGAGGGCTTGATTCGATGGTTTCTCAGTAGGTATTGACTAACCCAGGACTTCAGCAAAAATGAGAATCAAAATCATTCCGACGTAGAGACGGGGCTGTTGAGCAGTTCCACGGACACCTGCATCACCAACGATACCAATGGCAAAACTAATAATCCAGAGTCAGTACGAAGCCCACCAGGGTTAAGGATGCTTCCTGAGAGTGAGACCTACCCAGCTGCCAAACCAGCCAAACCGACAGCGAGACCTGCTCCCAGCTGGATGAAACTAGTGTACAAGGGAACCTCCTGACGCAAATCGTTCGCAATCAAGACTGAAACAACCAGGCCGTAGATACCAATGATACCCGCCATGACAATGGGGACAATGTCTGTACTCAAAAGATTAGCAACATACGACGTACAGGTACATATGCGATAGCTTCGCCAGAGCTAAAGGATGTGCGGGGTGTTTAACGTACTCTTGACAATCAGGTCGGGTCTGAGGACGGCCATTCCGCAGACACCGACACCAGCCTTGGCGGTTCCATAGGCAGCTCCGAAGCAGGTGAAGACGATGGCCGAGGTGCAACCAAGGGCACCGAAGAAGGGCTATACAATATGTATATCAGCTATCTGAGTGGATATATCTGATCCAGGAAGAGATTCGCCGCTTCGTGTATCGGAGCCAAGCTACCCCAAGGGTCTCATGGAGCTCCAGTTGTGTCATCGGCAGGAGTGGGATCGCGAGTGACTTACCGCATAGACGGGGCTATCAAATCCAAAGGTTAGTTGTACTGATTATAGAGGCCCCCAAAACAGGATGCAGTCGAAAAACCAGAGGTCACAATGGTTGAAATGCTGAGAAAAGGAGTAGAGGTGGTGATTACGTACCAGAGTTCGGAGGCCATTTTGACAGATAAGGCGACCTCGCGGCTTTAGAAGATGGAGTAAAACTATAGAAACAGCCGAAAGGAAAAGTGGCAGGGCAGGGACAGGCCGCGTCGACAGCGATGTGATGATGTTAGGCTTGGGGAAGCGAAACGGAGATGGAGGCTTGAAGGCGAACACGCTGGAGGCTTCGGAGAGGCTGACCGACCACCTGCGCGGTCAGGTGACGTTTGGCTTGGCGCCGTCCCGTTGTCGGTCACCCGCTTCATGATAACGTCCCAACCGTGTTTCGTAGGGTCGACCAAGCCGGCAGGTGGCGTTTAAATATACAGGTTCATATTGATACATAGATTTCTATCATACATCGACTTCATTCCAGCACTACTGCCACTCGACATCCAGGGATATCAAACTTGGCACTGGATTCTTGCACACCGGAGGTCTCCGCTCCAGTTACGGGTTGCAAGTATGTAATAGCTTTCTCCGATAACGCCCCAAAATACTGAGAGACGACAACCAAGTCCTTCTGCGTGCGATCGGTAGCCTGAGCAACGGACTCAGAATCAGAGACAATGCCGAAATTGAATGAAATGCGCCCGTCTCCAGGTCGAGGGTTCGGAGAATGATTGGGTTCTACAGAGACAAAGAACTGGACATAGTCTCCCGGTCCTGCAGCTTGAGATAGAGTCGATAGACTATCCTCAAGCTGCGGCATGTCAAAAAATGCAGGCGGGGGTGGGGGTACGTCCGAGACAGGATGCGCCTCGTGAACAGTGAGGAGACCATCCAGGTCTGAGAGTCCGTCCCCTCCATCTGTGTCGATAAAAGTCGTTTCAGGGTCCAGCGATAGGAGGCCTTGTTTTTTGCCCCATCCACCTCCGCCACTCATGACCCGATGGAGTTTACCTCCTGTCCTAACAGCTCTGGCAAGACTCTCTTGAGGATTAATGTCCGTTTCCACCTGAAAGCCGTTTTCAGAGCTCTCAATCAAGGCCCAAACGGAAACCCTCCGATCAGCAATACCGTGTTCCTCAATGTAGCGTGGCAGCTCCTTTTCCAGTTCAGATGAAGCTGGCATCGGTTCAGTCGATTTTCCATCTGTATGCTTTGCTAATTGACGAAGAATATTTCCCATGCTTGATATGACTCTCCTTCTTTGACCAACGGGGTACAGCGGGAGGTTGAATGAGTCTCGGACTGAAGTTACCGCCGAGGTGACCTTACAGTTGGAAAGGTTGAACGATTTCTCCAAGGCATATACATGCGAAGGTGTGTAGACCCAGCGTGTTCCAAAAAGAGTGTTATCGTTTCCATTCACGAATATCGTGTTAGCTAGTCGCAATCCAATCTCATGGGTGGGTCTCTGCGATGATTTCTGGAGTGCAAAGACCAGACTAGATTCCGTAACTTCCATACTCCGAACTCGACGAGGCGCAGCGACCTTCCCCTGTATCTTTTCCGCTTTCACCAGCAGAAGCGATATTCCTTCTGATTCAGGCGTGTATATCCCGTCAAGCGCCTCTCCATATTGTACGCGATGATCGGGTAGCTTATCAACCACGGCGACAATGGCGTGGACAGGCTTCGCGGAATCAAGGTTCGTGGAGGGATAGAAACGGTTGATCCATTGTTCGAGAAACCCGTGAGAAGACGTATCCACCCAATGGGCGAAAGTGGGGGTGATAAGGAGGATGGGTACGTAGTTTGACGGGGTCAGGGACCCTGGGATAGGGGACAAGCTCGAAAGGATGTCATCTGGAGTCTCTCAAACACTTAGCCAACGCAAAATTCATGGGCATAGAATCAATACTCACAATTTCATCCGGGGTCCTTGTAAGCCAGGTATAAGCTAAAGGAAAATCTTTGATTCCTGTGCTTCTCTGCGTTGTGACTGTTCTTCGTTTTGGGAATTGTCGAGCCAACTTCGCCTGGGAATGACGACATCCGATTGTAGCCAGCCGTGCTGGCAAGGAGCGCGGGGCGAACCCGAGTATCACGGACATAGAAGCAGCATGGATACCGACAAGCGACGGTTGATAAATCTGACGACCCTTCCAACAATTGCTCGACACACAGGCTACCTTGTGGTGTCAAGATGCTGGAATCGAGATCGGGGAATGCGGAGACCGCGGGAGATTTTTTGGCGGTCACCGCCAAGGGTGGAGGATCTGGATCGGTCATCGATGATGGACAGCCTCCACCTCCACCTCCACCTCTTTCTTGCATTTCTAAAGCTCTAAGAATCCCCTCTTGATGTTGATTCCCTAGTCCAGCACCTACTCAAGCCACTGGCTCCTGACATCAGCTCTGTTAGTCAGGTTATCTTTTCTCGATCTTCTTGCGGGATGTGTCCTCACGTATCGCACACAACGATATGATTGACTGATCTCTAGATCGACAACTACCTACTCCGAACCACGGGTGCAATCGCTCATGTGGACCTTGCTGACGATTCGCAGCCCCTCACACAACAACAGTTCTTCTATGTATCATTCAGAGCTGCCTAACTCAATAGTACATGACCTCATCCTCACTCATTGTCCCCTTCTCCTGCAACTCCTTAGCGGTCACCTTAATCCTTTCCACCATCGCCTTCCTATACTCAGGTCCAAGAGGGGGAGCTGGCTTTGACATATCCGGTCGTAGCCAAGGCACTGGCTTGATACCCTTCGCCGCCTCACGCATCAACTGAATTCCTGCACCTTCATAACCACCACCCAAAACAATAGCTGCAACGCCGCGCGAGTGGTCCTTCGAACCCAGCTCGCTATCGAACGTAACATCCTCCTCACCTTGCAGAAGCGCTGGAATTTGAAATGCGCCCGATTCAAATTTCATGACGAAGTAGATCACTAGATTATAAAACGGGTGAGCACTTGGGTTCGATAGTGTCTAGCTATTAACTGGGACACAACCATGTGTGGCTATTAGGTAGACTCGCCTTCAAACTCCGGCTTGATGTTTGTAATAATTGTCTCTCCTATCTCCTCAGACTTACCACAGAGGATGACGGGGAGAAAGTCGGCCATGGTGTTGATGGATATACGGTTGTGGGGAGAGTTATCCCGTGAGAAGCGATCAGCTATGAGTAAGTCTTTAAGAAAGCCTGTAGAATAATAATATACGAGTAGGCGAGATCGGGGTTTTATGTTTCGTCAAGCTGAACGACTTGATTCAGATACATAGTAGCATGCCTTAAGCTGCTAAAGTATATTGACTCCTTTAGGTACATTCGCGCGCCCGGGCTTCGCCTGCATGGATATCAATTACCTGATTGGTTCGCTCATATCACTTGTCCCCAGTCTAAGAGAGGCGCAGCCGCAGGAATTCATAGTGTAATGGGAACCGCTATACGTATAAGTGCGACAGTAGAGTGTTGCACTAAATCCTCAGTCGAGCGTGGTCGATATAGTTGACGTACCAACCGAGGCCATACACTGCCCCTTACTCATCATCGTTCATGATAAATGATTTTGTTGTGTGTTGCTTGTTCAATATTAAGAATCAGTGTTTCAGGAATGCAGCATCTGCAAAAGTATCTGCCGCATGCTCATAGAAAGTTGGGTTACAGAACGCTGAATCTACTAGGCTATTCCCGGGATAAAACTCAGATCAACTCATGACGACTTCTAGAATACGAGCCTTATTGATCACAAAAACTCTTTCGCTTGTTGGCAGTTAACTACAGTGGATTAATGACTACCAATCCCTCTTCAATCTGTTAGATATACTTCCGACCTCCCTAACAAATAAGCGGTATGAGACACGTACTTATAATGATATACCATAAAAGTCGCACGTATAGTTACTTTTCACCTAAATCATACTGCAAATCCATGGGCTGCTGCAGACTGATAAAGACTCTGAAACGCAGGCCTAAGACCAGGCTCTTCGGAGCGGTCATGTCGATCCAAACGTAGTTCAATGTATAAAGGTAGATTAAGATCTTCTGACTCGAGGGGCCCTGTTCTTGTAAATATAGAAGAGGCTGAGTATGTGGCTGAAGGATATTCTGCTGCCTTGCGGGCAACTTGGCCGTCCAAATATAACCTTTCTGAAGCGTTTCTGTAGGACTGGCCGGCTTATCTCTGGCCTTGAACTTGAAGGAACAACATACATAGTATTTAATAGTAGTAGCTGGACCCACCATCACAGTGAGACAATACCTTCCCAGCCAGCTGGAAGGTGTGGGGTTGCAAGGATGCTCAGGCACTCAGATGGTACTAAGATAAGGCGGCTTAAGAAGGCTGCCGCGACTTTGGTGAAAGATTATCAACTCGTGAATCTGTACAGTTCACCTAGACAAATAATTGCTGCTTACATGTTGACTATACGCCTAAACACGGACTATTATAGGGTAGTAAGCGTCATCGCAGTATTATACATCGCAATGATGTATTTGCGACTGCGCAAATATCCGAAGTAATGAATACATGACGTTGAAAATCCGGTGGAAACGTGCCCAGGGCCAGCGATCATCTAAACTCGCGTGGGTGTTTGACGGACAGATGCGCGTCAAATGATATCACTTCGTGCTTCCAAGAAACAAGCCCACGCTACAGGTACTAAAGTAACCATGACACGGAACCGGCATTTGCCCAAACTTCGCTGGAAGCTACAGGCATCATGATTCGCGCAGGGTTAGCCGTAGGGCTGGATGGTCCACTACTAGAGCCATGCAGCACTCCGTCCCCGAAGCTTCCACGGAGTCATACCCCTATTCCGTTCAAGGGTGCTGCTCCGTGGGGGCCACCCCTAGTCCGATTATAGCATTAGGTATCGAGTACGATGTCCCACCTAGAAGAGTCCAGACGGCGCCGACGCTTTGGATATCTGCAGAAACAGCCTAGTCGAGATTGGCGTCGAGGGCGACCGGCGCTTCAACCAGGCAAGCCATACGGCGGAAGCGCCAAGCTCCATCCAGGCAACAGGATAACTACTATGACAAAGGAAGGAGTAAAAATCGAAGTCAAAAAGTGATAAAAAAAAAAGTGGGAGGATGGCGAGAAGGTTCCCCTTACTGGGTAGGTAGTGTGCACTGATGCACCGCCTGGTGACAACATGGTTGAAGACCAATTTTGTCGACCATCAGCCACTGGTCTGGGGAGGCACAACGTCGAGACGACGCAAAAGTCAACCGCCGAGATCTGCCCATCGGGTGCTCGGGGCCAATCAGTGCAACAGCCAAGGCATCAGCCACAGCTGGCAATGAAAGTATGACGTAGAGGCCATGGCCAAAGGGCGGAAAGGGATCATCCTCACTATCGTCGTCGTCCGCCCCGGTTAATTATAATTATCACTAGCAGCTATTAGTCTTTTTTCTATTACCTAAAGGCGTCTCCGTTGATTATCGGCGAGTCGAGGACGTGCTTTACGTAGGAGTGCTCGGCGGAGGGTAGCTACTTAATTTTGCCGCCCATCATTTAAAGAGCCCTGTGGTCCCGCTCCCTTCCTCTCCTGATTTTTTGTTGCTCACCTATACCACCTTCATCTTGTCATAAGCTACTCCGGCTACTACCTCTATCCTCATCAGTCTAGTCCTTTGAAGAGAATCCCATCTCCCACGACTCACAATGCCTTTCACTGCCTCGTAAGTCTCCGTCCCTCGACGTCATCGTCCAGCTGCCTACAGTTCAGTCGCGCGCATACCTCGTCCCCGATATGGCAGAGCTGTCCTGCGGTCGCTGGAAATCGAAGCTCCTGTGGATGAGGAAGGAAAGCAGGATGGGCTGGCTGACTTCGTTGGACTTATAGGGACATCTGCAAGATCATCTTTGCGATCATTCTGCCTCCACTGGGTGTCTTCCTCGAACGAGGATGCGGCGCTGACTTCCTGATCAACATCTGTTTGACAATTTTGGGTTGGCTTCCTGGTGTCATTCACGCCTTGTACGTGGTCCCTCTAGCGGTGGTTGCCCAGAAAATGGTTGCTAACTCTTGCGTTTAGCTACATAATTTTCAAATACTAGACCGCCCTTCGTCTTCCCTGCTACCGCCCGCTTCGGTTCAAAACCTGTCGACTAGGGAATCACCTCGTGCTACGATTGTAACCCACCAAATCGAACATTTGGAATCAAGCGGGTGGGGGCGATGTTGTCAGCATCTTAGTACCGTTCCGCGCACTCCCGACGAGTCTAGCCTAATGCGACCCCGCCGATAAGCACCGTCATTGGGTGGATGTCCAGCGTGCTCAGTGCGATGTACGGAGTACTGTGGTCTGGATTGTACCTTTTTTATCTTGTGGTCATTTCCTTTTGTTGCTGTCTCTTTTGTACTTCGCATGATACCAGCTCACTTTAATACTGGGCTTTGCTTTTTTTCCCCTCTCTTGTTGTTGGCACTAATCAGCTTAATGATTGATGACAATGTCAAATTTATTAATTCATTCCATTGCATTCCGGGTCCGAATTGTAACTGCTTGTGGCATAAGCAGACAGTAATCCGCAGAGTGGGTATGGGGAACTCCGCGTGCCGATCGGTTCCTCGAGTACGCGCAGTCAAGCTAAAGAGTCATGTGATACGTCTATCTACTAGAATATTACAAGGCTTCAACCTCTCCCTCCCGGGTCGCCACGTTTAATTGGACTCTCAGTATCCCAGCCTTGCTGATCCTTCAGCCGATCACCTCCAAAGGGTCTCTGGATCGACAGCAGTTTGAAGGCGCGCGGTTAAGCCAACAGGGTCGGTTTGATTGTTTGGGCCGTGAAGCCCCCAAATCAACTGACCTGACATCAGGCTCCTTCCCCATCTGCAGGTTCGGCGCCAACACGGCGCGTAATTTATCGCCATCATCCATCCAAAGTCCAATCAAACCAAGCAGCAATCCTCCTGAAGGACTGCGTCCGTTGGCTACGTGTAGTGCGTTTGGGACGACGTTGCCGTGTTTCACCCAGGCGCGTATAGGGGACTTGGTCTCTTCTTCCAGTCTCGAACCTTGATTCCATTAACTTGCAACCACTCAGCGCCATGACAAAACGTGGTTTGACGCCCACAATGGCAGTATGCGGCGGATCGGACTGGTCCCTGAAGTTCCCCCCTCTCCCCTTATCGCAGCCGCTTTGTCTTGAGTTTGATGCTTGCTTGCTTGCGACGGTTTGAAAGCATCAAACCTCTGAACACCCAGTGTTTTTTGCTCTCTTCTTGTTCTCACCCCATTAGGATGATATTCTACGATTGTCAATGACTCCAGGGGTAGGTCTTCCTCTGCAGTGTCACTGTTGATGTATGTAGGCTTGGATTGACTCTTAATCTTTATGCTGGTTGCGATTCATTGGCTTGCATTCTATCCGTTGGTGACAGTCTACTAACTGAGGAAAGATGTTTTCACAAGATGTTATCTTCTGCTGGACGGTCATTCACGATAGCACTGTCGATCTTCACATGCGTCGCCTACAGTTCTCAGACTACTCTTCCTACAGCATCTGCGACAGCGCTGTCTGCTTTGATTCCGACTTGTGCGGCGGACTGCGTCAAAGAGTTCATAATAACTAACTACCCGACGAATGCGTGCTCTGAGCGGGACCTCGATTGTCTCTGTCGGACAAATACGACCAGTGGTTATACACTTGGGGAAGGAGCGTTCCGTTGTAGCCTCTCTCTGTGTTCGATACAGACAGTATTCAACTCTGACCTGTACGATATCTGCGACTCGGTACCCGGAGCCTTGCCACGGACTCATGCTACGATCACTGCTACAGTAATGCCAACGGGAGCAACTCGCACACGAGAGGCTACGACAACGACAGAACCTACTATAACAACAAGGACAGCACCATCTAGTTCGAGCTCCGGATCCAGCTCCAACACCAATACTAAGCTCACGTCTAGCCCCAATGCGAACTCGGACTCGCCAACTTCCAACACCGAGCATGCTTCTGTTACTACTGCAACTTTTCGAAGCCCTTTGACGGTAACTTCCCAGAATCTTCCTACCAATACTGGGAACGCTACCAGTAGCGGCCAATCGGCATCTGCGAGTTCATCGGGCAGTATGCTGGAACCTGCTGCTGTAATTGGGGTTTCAGTTGCCTCTGGAATTTCTGGATTCTTCATCATTGGTGTCATAATATTTTTCTGTTGTAGGAAAATAAGGCGTCGGAACCAGCAGAGCAAAGACCAAATTTTTTTCGAAATCGGAGGCGTCATGTCTGAGCCTCCGGATTTTGCATTTCCGCCACGACGGCCGACTGGGCCCCGGCCCATGCCCAGCGCAACAGACAGGGACTCCGAGACCTCGAGACTGATAACTCCATTTGAACCGAGGGCCCAGACTCCCGCAGTTGTCGTTACTGGGCCGGGAAAATACCACAGTGATAGCCCAATGGGGATACATAGTGCCGACAGAATTGGTTTCGCGATATCTTCTAATTCTGAAGTCAAGGCCTCATTGAGTCAATCGTCCCCACGAACGCTCTCGGATTTACTCCCAGATAAGCCGTCATTTGGACTTTATCCAGAGCCATTGAGATGGAGTCGCCAAAAACAGCCGAGGCGGAACAGTCATGCTACTTTATTTGAAGAGGATGTGACAAGGCCCCGGAGCTTTCTAGGCGCTTCGTACCGAAATTTGAATCCAGCGGATCCATCTAGTCGATCTCAGGGAAGCCGGCCGTACCAACGGGTCCCTATGGCTGGGTTGCCTGCAAATCCTCGTGCGATGCTTCACGGCTTTGGAGAAAGCCAGGGTGGGAAACTTGCCATGAGAGGTCCGAACTACCGGAATATGACTGTCGATGCAGACACTGGCGAGAAGATTCAATCCTCTAGCCAAGCCGACACCTATAACGGTCTACTGTATCGCTCTCCTCTTTTAGATACCGGTGAGTATATCGATGGATCCCGGCAAGATCGCGATGCTGGTCATACGCGAGTTGTCGGACAGCCATCGTCTTACGCCGGTGCAAGTCATTCGTACCATGATGCAGAAGCGAAGAGCAACATGCTATACAGTCTAGACGACAAGTTCGAGGACATTGACATTGATGGCCATACTAGCAGAGTACATCGCGAATCGCGGCATTCGGGGAGCCTTCGGCCGCTCACGCCGGTGCGGGAAGTCAGGACGCCGATACACGATCCCCCCAGGTGGAACTGGGAATTCCCCTCAAGTGGCCATTTTGACCCTCCTCGGATGCCGTTTTCTGGGGCTGTCAGTGCCGGTCAGGAGATCATTTCCAGACCGCGGATTGTGCGACGGGACGACATCAAAAGGGTCCAAATCCGGCGAGGCAAGCCACATCCCGAGGATTCAAACGCACCTTATTCGCCTGATGACTACTGGCTGGGTCATAGTCCAGGATTCGACACAAAAGCTCAAGCATGCAGGCAGTCGACTGATTCTATTCGTTCCATCGGAAGCATGAAAAGCCACATGCCAAAGAGGAAGCCGTTGCCGGTGGGGCGGGATTTAACCCCGTCGCGCAGCGGCTCCGATCTGATACTGCGCGTGGATTGACGAGATGCACAAAATGTAATAGCTAGTGCTGCACTATCTCTTGATGTAGGAGTCCGAGAGTGAGGGTTTTCCTTGTCTTCGGGATGACTCAGTATATAAGACCGGGTGTATTCTTTTCTGTTGTATGATATAAATCATGTTCATGTTCATCTGGTGGTGAGAAGGCGGTCTTCTTTCCACGACGCCGCCCTTGTGTTGCCCTTCTTCTTTTTTCTTTTTTCTTTTTTTTGTTTTGTGGCTTGTATATATGCTTTTGATATGGATGGATATGGGTTAGAGGATGTGGGCGCTGGATAGGCTAAGGATCTTGTACGGTGACTATGGGCTCCCATCCTTGGCCCCACTCCCTGCCTGTCATCTGGAAGGCTCACTCTAGCTAATGCAAAGGAGCAAAGTCTATGAGGTATCCGATAACACCCTAGCTGAGAGTCAGATATGACCACGGTCATCTCCCAGAAAATCACGCAAGACAATGGAGAGTCTAATTCCCGGTATACCTTCCCCTAATTCGAGGGCGTGCACCACCCATGAGGCAATTACGGTTCCAAGTTTACCGCACGGGAATCCCATGTGAACTAGTCGAGGATGACACTGTTGGTACGCAATACCTGATACGTTACTCCGTACGGCCAGAGCCGGGCCGGTTCCGCCATGACGTCAGAGCGGTGATCAGCCCCTGGCGGATGACTGAGGCAGTGAGGCAGCACTATTACTACGTTCTACTATTATTACCTCAATTCGACTAGTGATGTAGTGATGTAACGTCCGCTCCGATGCTTCGCTTTGACTGTGGCTGACAGATCCATCGTCCAGGGGGGTGGACTAGGAATGTAGTATGTAGGTACGTGCATTCGGTAGTCCCCCACCCCCCCCTCCCTCGTCTCCCGACCTGTTATCGTCCGGGGTGCGGATAGTAGTATCGATGACAGATGCGTAGGATTACAATGCTGAACGTCATTGGTGGTGACCGGGGCTGGAATTCCGTGTATTGGGAAAAGTACGATGTAGTACGATGTAGTACGGAGCAGAAGTCGAGGGGTGGTATTGTAACGCACCCGTGGATGGTTGATGTCAACTTCGCTCCGCCCTCTGCTTCGCTCATCCTCATTGCTTCATTGCAACTCGCGCGGTCGCCATGAGATCAGTCCCCGCCCCCATTAATGACCCGAAAACAACCTAACCATCCTGTCCACCCAAACATGAGCTCTGGGTGGGTGGGCTTGACCCTGCTTTCCTGATTAATGGTTCGTAATGGTAAGTTGGATTCATCCTCATCCCCCCTCCTGCAGCCTCGGCGTCTTTAGACTGCCGACGCGGTTGGCGCCTTGACCGTTGGTAAGGGCGAATCACAGAGCCAGCCTCCTCCATCATCATCCTCCATTGTCCAGGGTGCACTGGCATGTATGGCTGACTGACTTCTACTAAGTCCTCAGGCATACCACTACTGATACACTACGACCGAAGACCGATCAACAAACTTTGATTGCAGTGGGGTTGGACAACCACCCTCGCAACCACTGCAGAATCAACATGGCCGGTCACCAGTAATATTGAAGCTTTTGTCAAGACGCGGTCGATGACGGCGCCACGGGCTGCATCGCCCAAGGGAGAACCACCCCCAGGCGTCTTCCACCGCTTGACTGTTCTGTCGTATATTAATGGCTCTGGTATCCCATTGTCATTCGAGAGTTGACCCTCTTTTCTGGCTCCTCCCACCCCACCTTGACCATCCTCTTTACGCCCCTCATCTGTGATCCATACTTCCCTGTTCCTTGCTGCACATCACCAACACCTTCCAGGAACTGCACAGGTGATTGTATAGTACCGTGTGTATAAGTACATCCTTGCGAGGGCACATTGGGAGCATTACTGGGATCCATTGATCATCTTGGTTCCCTTATTGTTTTCCTGGATTTCGCGTTGGAGACAATCTCCCCTGGGGATCCTCTTACGTAGTGGTCGATCGATCTTCTCAGCATTGGCCATTTCTTGTTCCGGCCGTTTCTTGTTCTTATCCTGGTCCCACAGAAGGCCCACATCTACTATCGCCACTCCGCCCGAATTCCATTGTCGCAATGACAACAACCGACGGCTTCGGTACCCCAAGGGTGCGTCGGCTGTCGAGCCTGGATGCCTGCCGGGCCGACCTATATGGCGGTCCTAATGTGGCCATCCCTCCTAAACATTTGATGGCTTCCACTTTATCCCATGAAACAGCCATTGAGATGGATATGGCCAAACAACACCTGGACGACGACGTTTCTTCCACGGAAGGCTCCCCCCGTGCTGCTTCCCCGGTTGCCGAGAAGCCTTTCACCACTGCTGATGATTTCGCCCTGGCCTTCGATATTGACGGCGTGCTTATCCGGGGAGGTCAGGCTATCCCTGAAGCTGGTGCTGCTCTCAAATATATTAATGGAGAGAATCCGTACGGGATCAAAGTGTATGTATCTGATCTCTTTTCGCTTGTCTTCACAGTCGTGCTCCTTCTTCCGTTCTTGGAAACGTGCTGACTGCTATTTCTCCAGCCCCTATATCTTTGTAACCAACGGTGGAGGCAAGACGGAGGAAGAACGATGCCTAGATCTCAGTCGACAGCTCGAACTAGATGTCTCCCCGGGCCAATTCATTTGTGGCCATACACCAATGCGCGAAATGGCAGAGAGGTACCACACGGTTCTTGTCGTCGGTGGTGAGGGTGAAAAATGCCGTGTTGTAGCCGAAGGCTATGGCTTCAAGGATGTCATCACCCCTGGAGATATCATCAAGACACGACACGACACTACACCGTTCCGGAAATTGACCGAAGAAGAACACAAGAACTCTCGAGTTCGAGACTTCGAACAGACGAGGATCGAGGCAATCTTTGTCTTTGCTGATAGTCGAGACTGGGCTGGCGACCAGCAGATTATCCTGGATTGTCTGATGTCGAAGGACGGGCGCCTGGGCACCCGGTCCGAGACCTTTGACGAGGGACCGCCCTTGTTCTTCTCCCACAACGACGTCGTCTGGTCCACCTCCCATGAACATTCACGAATCGGTATGGGGGCTCTCCGTGCGTCTCTGGAAGCGCTATACAAAGCCGTTACTGGCAAAGAGCTCACCACGATCGCCTTTGGCAAGCCCCAGCTGGGCACATATCAATTCGCTATGCGTCTCTTGCGACAATGGCGGAAGAACACCCATGGCATTAACAAGCCGCCCAGAACTGTATATTTTGTGGGCGATACCCCGGAGTCTGATATTAGGGGTACGAACGAGTTCAACGAAATCAGTGACGCCCACTGGTTCTCAATTCTGGTCAAGACGGGTGTGTACCAAGAGGGCACCATCCCTCGTTATCCACCCAAGAGGGTGTGCAACAATATTCTGGACGCGGTCAAGTTCGCCATCGACCGTGAAATGTCCAAAGGCGACAAGGAGTCGGCCATTATGGATGACGTCGATTCCGGTATTGACTCAGAAACGGCTCTGTGCAACTGAGTCTCCCGAGGCTGGCTGGTGATGATACACTGTTTTGTTCGTGAACACACCAGTAGATTTCTATCTTTTGCGTTAGCCTATACTCGTGTCGAAGGATCCCTTCACTTCGTCGACTATGCTATGAAGGGCTGGCAGATATATGATCTTTGCATTGTATTCACATTGTTCCAGTCAGGAATGTCGTTACAGACTGTGATAGAAAAGTCCAGATGCCTATAGCAACTGGAATATGATACCTTATTTGTTATACTAGAAATGAGATGGTTAATGACAGCATGAATCTAAACTCCAGGGTAACTTGTTCAAATTAGGACCCGTATCTCTTCTGATCGATACCATCAAGAGAAAATCCCCCATCAGTCTAACATTAGCAACCCAGTAAATCCAATCAACCCCCATCCAAACAAGTAGTAGCTCTTGGCATAGTAGTCGTACGGGCCGGGCGTACTGCAACTACTTCCAAAACCGATACCACACAGCCACCCCAATGGATCCAACCCACCGGCTCTATCCATCCACCAATCACCCACCCCCATAATCCTCCACACTTAATATAAGGTCGCCCCAATTCAACCGGATTCAATCCAAACCAATATAATCCAACTCAAAACACACAAAGCCCCTCATACCACACGGAACACCCCAAACGGGCAACTCCGAGCCCGCCCATCTAATTAAAGTTAGTTGTCTAGACACCCCTCCCCCATCCCGCACGGCAGACGTCAGAATGCGGGGGGAAGTATTTCCGGCGCGTCTGAGTGGTGGATGGCGGAGCGGGTGCGTGTCTCCAATGAATGAGTATAATAGGTAGCTCAGCCTTGTGCGGTGATGAATGTGGGGTGCAGGGGAAGACAAAGGAGAATGGAATGCGTCACATGTGGTATGTTTGTGCTTGTGCTTATGTTCATGTGAAGGGGAATAAGGTCTAGGTCTGTCTTGGTGTGGATCAGTATGGGAGTGTGTAGGGTGGTGTATATCTGAGACGGGGCGGATAGAGTCGGATATCTGTTTTGTGTTTGTGTTTGTTTTTTGTGTTTGTGGGTTTGGTCTGGATGTATGGATTGTTTTCTAGATGGTCTAGTCTATAGAGTGAGTGTAATGTGGTGGCGCGATGGAGTGGAGAAGAAAGTCTATGTGATGCTTTGTGGTGATATACTGGTGCTTGTTGGCTGTTGGTTATGGCTGCTGACTGTTGTTCAAATTTCGAAAACTTGTTCAAGCCAGTGTTTGATGACCACCTTTCCCTCTTCGAAGCCCGGTTTGGGTATCCGGACAATAATCGCGGCGTGGCTGTGTCGGTGGTTGTGGATGTAGACCGGGTGTCTTCGGAAGCCAACGGAGTTGAGGGATTCAATGATGGAGAATTGAGCCGGTGTCAATGCGAGAGTTGGAAATTCTTGGGTCTCGGAGACTTCACCGGAAAGTAGGGGCTCAGACGCACTGTCTGAGCTTTCGTCACGAAGTGCACTGCTTTTGCCCTCGACGGTTCTTCTGCCTTTTCTTGTGGATGTAACTTGTTTTGGTTTCTCCTTGATTTCGTCCGTGTTCATGGAGAGGTAGTCTGGGTCTTGTCTGGTAGCTGCGTGTTCGAAAGCCTCTTCGATGGCGTGCTGGACCCCTTGGACCATGACAGGGACGCGGTAGCGTCCAAATATGGTTCCTGAAGGTCCCTCTTCGTGGAGACGGATTCTTCGCTGGCTGCGGAAGGTCTGGATGGCGGAGTTGACGAGAAAGATAGGGAACCCGATGAATAAGATGGTGGTAAAGAGGAGTTGGAAGGGGATATCGGTCAAGACACTGGTAAGCTGTCGCCGTGCTTGGAAAAGGAGTGGCAGTGGCTCTGTGTGTTTCTTCTCTGATGGTAAGATATGCATGTCAGGATCAATCACGACCGGTTCATAGCCTTTCACGTAGTTGATATCAACATCCTCCGGATCGTGGAACGGGTTGATCGGTGAGATAGCCGTAGTGTAGTAAATAGTTGACCGGTCGTTGACAACATTCGCATACACGGTGCGATGCTTGAATTTTCTCAAAGCCTTGATGAAGATGCTGTCCTGGTCGGCTAGCACGCTGAGCAGCGGCTTGCCCGAGTCTCGAAACGAATCGATCATGAACAGTTGTTTGCCTGAGATGGAGATGGTGTGAGGCCCCACGTTGTTCCAGAGGAAGCCCCAAGTGCCCTTTAGAGGATGTCGTACGCCGACATGTGGTGAAACGAATGTGGTGAAGTTGACGGGCTCAAGCTTATCGAGCCATCCCCGGGCATACAACAGCCCGAGCGCATATCGAGCCACAAGACCCCCAAGAGAGTATCCGACCATGCTTAACTTGGTGATGTGATGCCCTGCTTCTGCCAGCTCCTCCAGTGCTTCTTCAACCTCATGTGCCACACGCTCTCCACCGACCTCGATGCCATCGTAGGTGAAGTTTCCGGAGTTCCGCTTGGCGGCTAGGATATGGAGCCGATCCTCGCTGTATCGGTCTCTTAGCGACGAGGTGATATAGTCCAGATGGGAAGGGTTGCCCCAGAGTCTGTACGTCACGGATAGTGTAGATGTCAGTGAATCTGATCCGGTTTCTGTATTCAGGGGGCTTATCTCTTACCCATGGACCAAGACACAGAGGTGGTCGGCATTCCGTGACGTCTCCGCCGGCGTTCGGCCGCTATCGAGCTCCATGGGTGGCTCTGACTGGTGTATTTTCTCAAAAATGGTGTCAATGTCCTGCGATGCTGTACCGGGTAGGCCTCGTCCGCTTATTTAACATTCTCTGGAATGACCGGCCGAGCTTCAACGCGAATCCCTTCAGGATGAGGCTGTGTACCTATTCTGGTGGCTGTCAGACTGTCCAGCGGTGGCCCCTTACTAAGCCCCGATAAGGAACGTCATCGGAAGGATGCCTGCGAGAGAGCCCCCACCCAGCTGGAATCGTGCTTATTTGTCTGCGTAGTCTCTCCATCGCGTGGCATGGCTGCTATCGAACAAAGCCTGGAGTACGGAGTACTAGTTTGAAAGGCTCGACCTCGCTTGGATTGGCGAACAGGTAGGACAGGACAGTGGCTGGCCCTCCTGCAGCTGCATGCGCCTGTTTGCATGGTTTGCACGCCAACATCCCGAACTGCAGCTTCGGCTTCAACTTCAACTTGATGCCATGGCAGGCACCGCGTTGAGATAAGACAAGTGCGAAGGACTCTCATCTGGAACTGCGTGATCAGCGTTCTAAAGTGGGTCCCGAACCCACAGCAGGCCCATTGCTACTCCCAAGCCAGTTCCTCCTTCCAGTTCCACATATGTCGAGTGCACGCTGCGAAGCAATGCAAGGCACGAACCGACTGTTTTCATACCTGATATATAATCGCTTCCTAAATATCCGTATCGACACTTCCTACTGAACGATCTTCTTTCTTATTCTCCGATCATGATGTTCGCACCTATCGGTCTATTCAAGGACGTACCTTGTCCGGAAGGACAAAACTGCTTGCTCTTGACCTGCATGTTCTCTCACAAGAACCTCAGCTCCTCATCAGATCCTCGAGAGACCCATCAGAGCGCCCATGTGCCACAGGCAACGCAGAGCTATATAGCAACGGCTTCAGGGGAAACTGGTCCTGTTAAACCCAAAATACAAACTACGAGTGACTATAAAGCCAGTATAAATAGCAAACCGTCACATATGTCCCGAAAAGAACCTACTGGTCAGAGTCCAGCACCAACAGCCCCAGCTATCAAAAAGGCTCGGCCCAACGGTCAGAGTCCTGTCAAGCTTCAGTCACTGTCCAGAGAAGTCACTCCGCCAGCAAAGGCAAGCTCGACCCAGGCAAAGTCGAGCGCATCCACCTCACATAAAGTCCGACCGCCACGGCAAGCACCACGAGAGAGCCTTAATCCTCGGATGCTGACGAAAGCACCTGCCCCTCATGGTGTGCGCCTGTCCATAATCACGAAATTACATGCCGCTATGTCTGCTCTTAATGATAAGATGGGCAAAGACAAAGAAAGCAAGGACAAATATCTCGTCCTCACGCCAAATGAGCTTGTCACAATGGCCTTGGATGAAGAGGAAAAGACGGCGAAGGAAAATCCAAGCATATATTCCAATGTCATCAAGCTACGAATTGTGAAGCTCTCGAAGATGAGCAAAGATGACTGGGCCAATGAAGTGAAAGTTCATCTGAATGAGCGGTATTACAAGATTGAGCCCGAGTCCGAGCAGTCGAAGCCAAAAGTTCTTGCCACTGGGCTCAGTACGAAGGAAGAAATCGCTCTGACGAGCAAACTCCTCACCCCTCTGCAAGGTCTGGAGCAACACGGCTACGTGACAAAAGCCCCATCAGACGCGGAGGTGGAAGGTGCCAGGAAAGGCGTTATAGAATCCAAGGGATGGGAGAAATGTGATCGATGTGGAGGGAGGTTTCAGGTCTTTCCTGGTCGGCGGGAGGATGGGACATTGACGACTGGAGGACAATGCACATATCACCCGGGGAAAGCCCTCTACCCGCCGAAGAAGAAGACCGATCACATTACCGGGCATAAAGATTCATACTTTTCTTGCTGCAACGAGTCAGTGGGAACTTCTGCTGGCTGCACCAAGGGGAATACACACGTCTTCAAGGTGTCGGAGACCAAACGACTCGCATCAGTATTTCAGTTCCAAAAGACTCCAGCACAGCCAGACAAAGGACCGCTGCCGCCAGTTTCCTTCGACTGTGAAATGGGGTACACAACACAAGGGCTGGAGCTGATTCGGCTAACCGCTGTTAGCTGGCCCAAAGGTGAACCACTCTTGGATATTCTTGTCAGACCCATAGGTGAAGTTTTGGATCTGAATTCCCGTTTTTCTGGCGTCTTTCCAGAACACTACACGAAAGCCGTCCCCTACGGCAGCTCTGTCCCCCAGACGAGCGCAGCGGTTCTGGAAGATGGGGAGGTAGAGATGCCTCCCTTGCAGGTGGTTGAATCGCCTGCCGCAGCCCGAGAATTGCTGTTCGGATATCTACAACCAGAGACACCGTTGATTGGGCATGCAATTGATAACGACCTCAATGCCTGTCGCATCATCCATCCGACAATTATTGATACGGTTCTTCTCTACCCGCATCCACGGGGCTTACCCCTCCGCATGAGCTTGAAGGTTCTATGCAAAAGACACTTGGATCGAGACATCCAAACAGGAGGCAGCCGTGGTCACGATTCCAAAGAAGACGCGATCGCTACGGGTGATTTGGTGAGGGTCAAGGCAACAGAGACTTGGAAGATCCTTAAGTCTAAAGGATGGTGCATCCACAACAATCAGCTCGTGCCACCACCAGGTACATCAGACGCCGACGCTGCAGCTGCACATGGAAAGCTTGGATTGGGGGCAGGCCAGAAGCGGACAAGCGCGACATTGGGGGATTGATGCATGACCATTAAGTAGGATATGTTATATAGTTCAGTGATACCCACGGTACAGACACCGAAAATTGTACAATGTTACTACGCATTCTACAAGGAGATAACATGGGTTCGAGTGATAGATTGCTCTATTCAATCGTATCTACCAGTCATAACGTCATGAGTAGAGGTAGCCATGACGAGCCAGGCCAGCTGCAGCGATGCCACCTTCTCAGGTACATGCAACACCAGCCATCACCCAAGGCGGCATAGGAATCCCTCCCAGTAGAGCGCATCTATACCCAATCCCGACTCCAAATAATAACCCTCAATTCAGATATCGCTCCCATTATTGGCAACCCCTGACGCGAGCACACTTGTCTGGTAATTTTCCGATTTTTTCAATTGGTTGTTTCGTGAAGGAGTAATTTACTCCTCATCCTCCTCGCCCTCGTCGTTGACGACGTTGTAGAAGCGGAGCTCGTAGACACCCTTGGAAGTGGAGACAACGCGGAGCCAGTCACGGAGCTGCTGCTTCTTGAGGTACTTCTTGGTGCTGTTGTATACCATTAGCTCCATATTCCTCGGATATCTCAAGCCGGAAAGTTGGTGAGCACGTACAGGTACTTGAGGTAGCGGCCAGAGAAGGGGATGTGAGCAACAACCTCGACCTTGCCGTCACCAGCCTGGGAGATGACGACCTTGTCACCGAGGTTACCGACACGGCCCTCGACCTTGATGCGGTCGTGGAGGAACTTCTCGAAAGCGGAGAGGTCGAAGATCTTGTCACCAACGGGCTGGGAAGCGTTGATGATGTACTATAACCGAACAATCATTAGTGACCCGAGTTCCCCGATTGCGATTGCGATTGCGATAAGCAACATACCTTCTTGGTGACCTTCTGGGCCTTGCGACCACGAGTCTATTACCGGAAAAAAAAGGGATTAGCCTACTGTTCCATAATGTCGGATCCCCAGGGTATATTCCATGATGAAAGTGATCTACACGGTCGCTCAATGCAACAATGCAAAGAGAAACTCGTGCTCATGGATATGGACCCTTACGGGGGAACAGCAAAGCAGTTGGAAAGGAAACATACAGTAACGGGGGCCATTGTGATGGTTGGGGGAGGGGGTATTTTGGAGGATAGAGAGGGATTTTTTGGTCGCAAAGAGGTGAATATCCTGCGCGCTTGGAGAGAGAAAATCGTCGAAAGTCGATGGAGGACGCTGGACACGGTCAAGTGCGTGTCACTAATCCGTTTTGGGACATGTGGATAGGGTTGGCAGAAGCTGATTAGGGCAGGCTTTTGTCATCTGACGGGGCTCAGGACTGGGCCAATCAGAGATGCCTTGGCTGCTCGCTTCTGGGATTTCCGAACGACGCTAGTCAGTGGCCGCGCACGGGCCGCCGGGCAGACGGTATATAAGCCGCTTCCCCCCAGCGATCTTTTAGACTTTTTTTTCTTTTCTTTTCCAGCTCTCTTTGCCTTTTGGCTTAGATCAAGTGTAGTATCTGTTCTTTTCAGTTTAATCTCTGAAAGTGTTCTAAGGAACACAACATTGATTAATCTTATTTTTGTACCCCGTGGAAGGGCCTCTGTGCTTGCGCATGCTTTTCCACACAGTGTCATTGGGCTTACACTACCTCCGATCGACGCGAACCTCTTTTTTCATCAATTTGGTCGGCATGCCGACTGCTTGGAGAAGAAGGATTAGATACTTGTAGCTTGTATACAGGCTTAGCAACAACTAGCATTTCTCTAACCACTCATCGCTTTAACCATATATAAGATTAGATACCACTCCGAATCTTCGAGAAGGAGCAACCTCAGTGTTCCCTCCACCCCCACGTGATTGAACTACATCAGCTGCTTTACATCCACGACTTTCATACACCAGCTCAAACACCGTAGCCACAGCAAACCATTCATCATGGGTTCCGTTGTTCTGCCGCATCTGCGCACAGCCTGGCACGTCGACCAGGCCATTCTCTCTGAGGAAGACAGACTTGTGGTGCGTATACACCCGACTTGAATCAGCTTTCGCGATATCCTAATAAACCGGCTTCAGGTCATCAGATTCGGTCGCGACCACGATGTCGACTGTAACTTCCATCCCTCTCCTATCTCAAGAACCAAACACTAACCAAACCCCCAGGCATGCGCCAAGATGAAGTCCTCTTCAAGATTGCCGAACGTGTGAAGAGTACGTCCCCTCTACCCAAAGACCCAACCTGTATGAGATAGATGTCTAACAAACACAGACTTCGCGGTAATCTACCTCTGCGACATCGACGAGGTCCCCGAGTTCAACACGATGTATGAACTCTTCGACCCGATGACTATCATGTTCTTCTACCGAAACAAACACATGATGTGTGATTTCGGTACCGGTAACAATAACAAACTGAACTGGGTGCTTGAGGATAAGCAGGAGATGATTGATATCATTGAGACGATTTACAAGGGAGCGAAGAAGGGACGTGGTTTGGTGGTTAGTCCTAAGGGTGAGTTTTCTTTTTCCAATCTACTTGCGGAGAGGTTGTGGCTGATAGTGGGTGTAGACTATTCGACGAGGTACCGCTACTGAGAGGCTGGGTTCAACTTATCTGGTTGGGTTAATGATATGAGTTATGAACGTGTGGGATTGTTCAGAGGTAGGGTAGATGATGTTGAATGTGAGGTGATTCCTTACTTCAATTTTAAGTATATCTCTGGCTGGGATGTAGATGGACTTTGTAGGTCCTTTCATAACGCCATATGACCCAAAAGTAAACGTAAAACTTGAAGAAATCAGACCAGAAACCAAACCTCTCTAAAATCCCAAAACATGGCATAGTAAAAGAATTACTAATCCCCAAATGTCGACAGGAATCTTCCTCCGTCCAAAGCGATAAATATAAGTAAAGTAGTAAAGCGGCAGAAAACCACCAATCCCCTGCCCCACAATTTCTTTTCAGCTTTATTTCCCTGACGTAACATCCAACAACACTCCCGCATCACGAATTCCTCCTCACCAACAAAAACCTCGCGCCTATAACCCCCCCAACTCATCAAGATGATCGATCACCATATCTTTGAGGACCTCCAGGCCAAGATCGACGACGAGGCCGCCGTTCGCGATGTAAGACCGTGCCAAGCCCCAACCCAACCCAGCCAGCGGCGCGTTAACGTATCGATATACAGGAACTTCATGACATTGTTCAGACTTTGGCTAGAAAGGGTACTTATTTGTCTTTCCTCTTCTATTTGATGTTGATGTTCTTGTGTCTCGTGCTAATACGGAGATTAGGTCGCTCAACTCAAGCTATTCTCTCCCGGGCTCATTCTACTCCCACTGATCAGTGTATGATTTCCCATTTACTTACTCCCCCCATTTACTTACTCCCTCTAGACACAGATAGCTAAGAAGAAGGAACAGTGAAACCCGTCCTCGACGACGCAACCAAAGAGATCATCGCACAACGAGATGAAGTCTCCCGACTGAAGACCGTGGCTGATAAGCACCCGTTTTACAAGTATAATGGGCTGTGGACGCGTGAGTTGCAGAACTTGGTAAGCAGTTAACTACTTATCATCTACGGCGCAGCACCGTATAGTACTCCTGTTGGAGAATGGCTAATAGTCGACTAGGTCTCATCGATTGAGCTCTGCGCCTGGCTAGGCGGACTTGAAGAGTACAAAACCAACAGCTCGGCCTCGTTTCTGACTATTGAGGAGGTTGGGAAGTTCTTGGGTGGTATGTTTTCTTGTTTTTTTCTGGATTAAGGGGTTTGGGGATGGATCTGGTGGTTGGTTGGTTCTAATGCTGTCTAGTGCCTGTTAATCTCAAGGAACAAGATGCTTTCCATCTCACGATCGAGGAGTATTTGCTTGCGTTGATTTCGATGGTTGAGGAGCTGGTGAGTAATAACCTTGACTAAGGAATGGGGGTTTGGCTGACTTGGTTGTTGTAGGCCCGTCTTGCTGTTAACTCGGTCACTCTGGGTGATTATACTCGGCCGGTGCAGATTGGAAACTTCATCAAGGATCTGTTTGCTGGGTTCCAGTTGTTGAATCTGAAGAATGATATTCTGCGGAAGAGAAGCGATGGGATTAAGTACAGTGTAGGTTCTGCTTCTTGTTTCTACCCTGCGGAAGCTAACTGAGTTGTATAGGTCAAAAAGGTGGAGGATGTCGTGTATGATCTGTCTCTGCGCAATTTGATCCCCAAGGGTAGCGCTGCGGCGTAAGACAGAAAAAACGAAGAGGTGGATGATGCAGTAAATAAGCATGACTTAATATGATATGACGACAGTCTATAACATGACAGTCGAACAAATTCCGAACCCATTCATACTATATAAAACCTAGTACTCAAGACAAAGACATCAACATGGTATCACAAACACCCTCCCTTCCCGTCAGCAGTATATATATATATATATGTATCCCCCCTATCACCCTCAAGCCAGCTTCGCCTCAGGCTCACCCTGGGCGTCACCCGCCTTCTTCACCGAAGCCAAGGTCCCCTCCTTCTTCGCCTTCTCAATCTCCTTCACAATAGGCTCCTCCAACGACTCAGGCTTCGTCAAACTGGCCCACCGTCCAACAACCTTTCCATCAGCCGAGATCAAGAACTTCTCAAAGTTCCACTTGATACGCTTCAGGCCCAGCAGACCGGGCTGTTGCTCCTTCATCCACGTCCACACCGGCGCCGCCTTATCCCCATTCACGTCCAACTTGCCCAGCACGGGGAAAGTCACTCCGTAATTGATCTGGCAGAACGACTGGATCTCGTCGTTAGAGCCGGGGTCCTGGCTTCCGAACTGGTTGCAGGGGAATCCGATGATGGTGAAGTCCTCGGGGTATTTGGCCTTCAGGTCCTGGTAGAGCTTCTCAAGGCCTTGGAATTGGGGCGTGAAACCGCATTTCGAGGCCGTGTTGACGACCAGGACGACCTTGCCCTGTAGGGAGGTGAGGGGGAAGGCGTTGCCCTTTTCTGTTGGTGGGAGGGGGTATGGTTAGTTTTTTGGGTGGGGGGAATGTAGAAAAGGAGGAGATAGATGGGGGTGGGTGAGTGAGTGAGTGAATGGAAGTGACGTACTATCGACGGGCTCGAAGTCGTAGAAAGTGGTCGCGGAAGACATGGTAGACAGTGAATGAATCCTTTGGATAGTAGGAAAAATGTTCCGAGGGGTGTGTCGCGATGATGTCGCAAGACAAGTAGCAGTAGTAGTTGTTGTTGTACTAACAGATCGTACCGTCCCCAAGGGATGCGCAACTAGATAAGCAGTTTGCGACGCAAGTCTCGACCTGCAGGATGATAAATCACGAAAAGCAAAGATGGATGACACACGCATAACCTCGGCGGATAGAGAGGGGGCGTACCAGCTTAATCCCAGGCGCATGCGCAAAGAGGAGGCCCAATGCAGGGTCGGGATCAAGAGATTCCGACACCCGAAGGACGATGGTCAGTGGTGCATGTCATCATCGCCTGTTGCGTACGGGTCGATCGATACGCAAAAGCCAAAAAGAGAGGTGCAGAACCGTTGGGTTGTTGCGCCACCGGCTCTTTTGCTGCTTTGGGCTTGGAGGGGGTTTTTTTTTACATCGGGCGCGGGTTGGTTGGTGCAGATGGTTATGCATGGCCATCATTAATTAATAACCATGTTGGTGATTCGTGGGTGGTTCATTTGGGAATTCCAAATACTGGGAGAGTTGAGACAGTGGGTGGATACAATATGTCTCGTCACTCTCGTGGCTTCTGGGGGTTTAATTAATCGTTGCCCGTTCATATTGCTTCTATTGAAGTTTAGTGGCCTGCTTATTTTCTTCTTAGCTTGAGCTTTTTTTTTCATGGCATGTTGTTTCGCATCTACCCTACCAGTAGATGGGTAGTGATTGATTAGTGATCTTCTTCTAGACCCTGCCATAAAACAAGCAGCCACCTCAAAAATATCCAATTTCACCCCCAATCCAATCTCCTGACTCAAATCCCCATTCGAAGCCCCATTGCACCGCCATCCGTAGATGATTCCCATCCACGGTACACGGGTGCGCATCCACGCATCCCCTTCCACACCCCCGGACACGGCTCGTCTCGTCTGTTCACCACGAGAACTAACATCCGGGTTCCGGGCTCCATCCGACCGGACCTGACCAGCGCACCCAAACACTGGCCCGACGACTCAAATCAACCAGATCGGGCAGTGGCCCTCCCACAATGCCTCTCGTAGAAGAGTAACCCTCGCAATAATACTAAAGTACTTCGGTTCGCCTGTGTATGGGCGACCAAGCTTGATTCATTCATTTCTCGTCCTCCGCGTCCAACACATCCACGTCCAATTCCTCCATCACTCCAAGTACAACACCCAGGTTCTCCATGAAGCCGTTCACGGCGACGCGCAGCATGCGGTTCGTGGTTGCGCGGTAGGTCGTCTCCAGAACGGTTTTGGCTTCCTCGGACGCGGTTGGCTCTTTGGTGGGGGTGGTCAGGGCGAAGCTCCGCTTCACGAAGGGGGAGAGCTCGGTGTCGACTTCGAGGGTGCGTAGGGCGGAAGATGCGAGGCGGTTAGTAGGGAGAGGGAGGGAGATGGTGCTGTTGGGTTGTTGGTCAGTGGTCTTGATTGACTTGGGGGGAAATGCGGGCTGGTTCGACTTACAGGGTGTAGGGGAATTCGGTGGGGGTCTGGTTGGAGGCCATTTTGGGTTGTGTGTTAAATTATTGGGTGTATGGGAGTGGGAGGTAAGGGTATTTGAACAGTAGGTCAATTGTCCTATATAGCAGAGCGCAGCGCTGTGAGAACTGAGAAGATTGATATTGAGGCGGGGAAGTGGGATGTGCGATAAGGCATGAGTCAGCAATGAGGCCTCAGGCTACAATACGTATACTATTTATGTTCAGGATAATGGAGCATTATATTCGTAGTTCCAAGACATTACAATTATTCTGGTATAAAGTACTATATACTGCACACGGCCTTTGCCGAGGCTCCTCTCCTAGGCCAAAAAGAAGAGATCCTTGAATGTACAACAGTATAGCCCTCCCACCGAGTCATGACTTCGTGAAGGTTTCCCCGGTCGAAGGCTCCATGACACGTCTCGAGGCATTGAGCGAGGTGTTGTGGGTATAAAGGTATAACACGTCATCTTTTACAGAAGAGCGAGGACGGACTGAAGGTTGGCAAGACCTCCTAGGGTATCGTCAGCAATATCCTCTCGAGTAGTTGTTAATGCAACTCACCGTCCTCGGTGAGGAGACCCAGGATGTTGTCAAGGCCGGTGACGGTCAGGTCACCTTGAAAGAGTCAGTAAGCTCGCTTTGTTGGACAGGTCAGAGTGTGACCTACCGCTCTGGATCTTGGCAACGAGAGTCTCGGAAAGGCTGGAGAGGTCATCGACGTCACGCTTCAAGCTGACATCTGGAGTACGTTAGTCGCGATACATTCCGTATAGATCTGCAGCACATACTGGCACCGGCACCGGCATTGGCAGAAACACCGCCATTGACAACACCGCCGACTGCGCCCTTGACAGTGCCGACGGCTCCGCCAGCTACGCCAACAACGGGCGATGCGACACCCTCAACAGTGTTGACAACAGGCGAGGCCGCATTTTCGACGGTGTTGACAGCGTCACCAGCGGTTTCAACCACCGGCGAAGCGACACCCTTGACAGTGTTGACGGCTCCGCCAACGACATTTCCGACGGCGTTAACGGCTCCGCTAGCAGTACCTCCAACAGTGCTGGCGGCCCCGCCAGCAATTCCGACCACAGGGGTAGTCACACCTCCGACGGTGCTTGTGAGATCGCGCTTGCTGGAGGGAAGCAGCTGGGTGAGCTTGCCCTCGATGGTGGAAAGTTCTGTAAGCTTCTATCAGCGGCTGTTCTTGAGTAGGTATCAGGTATCATACCGTCCTTCAGGTCAGTGAGATCATTGCTAGCGCAGCCAACAAGACCATCAGCAACATTGTCGACCTTTCCGAGAACACCCGTCAGCTGAGTGAGGGTGGACTGGACGGTGGTTTCGACAACCGGGATGGCAGCGGCCGAGACAGTGCTAGCGAGAGCGAGAGAAGCAGCAATTCCAGTGAACTTCATGGTAATGTCTTGGATATCTGAATGATAGGATTAGGAGATAGAAGGAATGTATTATCGTTTCCGGAAGGAATGAATAGAAGCTCGGTTGGAGGGTTTAGAGAACGACTGACACTGATGAACAAAGTGCTTGATGAGAGAAAAGATAGCACGCAGGGCAGAGGCCCGTTAAATACATACAAGTCATTAGGAAATGATTTTTGGGAAAGTTTGATTCAGGGGAAGCCGACAATGATGCACGCTTCCACATCCAGTGAATCTGGTAGGAAGAATGAGGATCGGCAGAGGAACCCAATGACACCACTCCGTCGTTTCAAATGGGATGGTAGAATGCAAGCCAGCCGATGAGCTTAATTCAAGCTCTTCACTATGCCAAAGACTTGGAGGCGATGGCAAAGTGAACTTTTCCTGTACAAGCGGGATTGTGTAGCAACTAGAACCACTGGTATGCAAGTCATGGCTGAGAACACAGACAAAGTGCATTCATAGATACGTTTTAGGATATGATTGAGAACGTTGATGGTAATTCATTTGATGGTGTGGTCTGCCTTGTGGCCATCGACCAATTTTCGGACATAAATCGATAGTCCTTTAGGTGGGCGGGTACGAGTTGACCTTTGTCTTCCTTTCTCCTACCTGGGGATAGGGACTCAATAGTGAAATCTTAAATGGTGCTCCACTCGATATGCGACTGCCGATGCTGGGCAAGAGCGTCAGGCTGGCAGCACTGCGGGGTTTAATGCCTGTATCTCATTAAACCTCCGTAAACAGCATGGGACTCAGTCAGGAACCCGCGGAACCTTATCCTGTATAGTCAAGTTCTGCCCAGCATGATGATCTATTAGCCCGGAGGTTTCAAGATATTATAGTCAGCCGTTAGCTCAGAGTGGTTGGTCATTTTGTCATTCCTGTGGCAATGCACATGTGAGTGATACTGATGAGCGGACAACGAACTGATGCTGTTATGGGGGTTATTGAGAGTCATCAAACAGGAGATGCTTGTTCCCAGCAGTCGGGATCCAGTCACTCTCAGCACCAGCAGATATTATGGATGAGGTTGGCAGGAAAGGTGGGCGCTGTCTGCTTGCTAAGCCATCCCTGTCGATCCGATCCACCCGCTAATCTTTCGAGAACCGTTGTTGGGCAGGACGATCAACATGACGACAAGGCGAAGATTCCAACCGCAACGGGACTTCTATCCACACCCGCTAACCAGGTATAGTCTTCCCCACTAAATATCATTTTTGAGACTGCCTTGAGCACGCCTCTTCCGTGATCGTTATACCATTGTACTATGTAGATCAGGACTTCGGCCCATCAGAGAAGATCAAGTTGAAGGATCAATCGGCAGACAGTCCCGGTACCTGGTCGCGATCAAAGGTGCTCTCTCGTGTTGATCTTGCAGCTGCATGTCAAATTTCCGCCTGTTACTGTCTAGTCAGGCACACAGCAGCCAGCTAGGCCTTATGGTTCATGATGGATGACGTCAGGATACAGGTATTGAAGAGATAAACCCCACGTCGTTGGCCTTTGCTCCAGATGATATTGATAGCAAGGGAGTGTAGGTAGTAGATAGGGTGTGCCGGGTGAGGCGTTGATGTGGGAGGATCAACTTGTGACCTGAACTCAAATAAGGGAACCATATCCGCTGCTTGGGCAAGGAACATAAGAAATCCAGCTGCTGTCAACAGTATTAACTCATATTTCGAGATGCTTTTTGTGCAGCAATTCAGTATTTGGTGCCCTCGCTGTTGGGCTTAATGCTCTGCGACTGGTAGCAAACTGCAATCATGCAGTGTGAAAGACTGACACATCCGGTCAATTAAAAATCTTTACACTGAGAACCTCAATCAGACTGGCTCGGCCTGTTGGTCTGACAAGGCGTACGGACATGAATGATCAAGGAACAGCAAGTGTGATCTTATCACAGAAGTATATGGGACTGCCAATCCCAATGGGGTTGAGTTGATGCGACAACCATTTAACAACAACAAGAAGAATGGCCACAAACAAACAAAAGTCACGGGGCTGTCACATGGCTGGCCCACTGATGTTTGTGGCTGGTGGAGATAAGTGTGGCGGGTCGGTTGTTTGCTCGGTTTGCCCGTGGGGAACCATTACTGTCTGACTAAGGAGCCAATCCCGTGATGGTCAGGGATCCTATCAGGACGCGGCAGCCTGAGGCGGCAGGGGTTGTCCTGTCAACGGCGGGCACTAAGCCCGACTGGGCGGATCACAACATAACAGCAGCCAGTGAGCGTGCATCGCAGTTGCCCCCCAAAGCCAGACTCATCGGCCTCGAGCCTATCCTCTTCTCGTGCGGCCAACTTTTCGTTCACTTCCCTCCTCTTTCTTCCCCTCACACTCCTCACTCCTCATTGCCAACCTCCACTGTTCCCTGCCAGGGCTCGTGTATATTTTCCTCCTCATCCCCCCTGGGCCTCCTCGTGCTATCCTTACCCTATCCGCACCCGTGTCTTATTTGCACCGCCTTTTGTTTAGGAGCGTCAACAGATCAGATCATGAACCATTAGTTCAGACTGTTGCTTTGTTTATCTCTCCATTATTGACAAAAACGTGACGTCCTCAATTGCGGCATTGCATCTCTCGACAGACACGTCTTGTCAGGTCTTTCTTTTCTCACAATTCTGTGATTGTTTATTGGCACCGTTAGCGACTATTGTTTTGGTTGCCGCATTGCCGCAATCAAGATGGCTACCAACAGTGGTTATGGCCAAGTGATCGAGTATATCCAAGGTTCGTTTGTTTATAGCAGCTGCCAATCGTCTTGCCGGCCTTGGACCACCTCGAATCCTTCATTGTCACCCTCAATGGCCGTCCGACGCGGGCTAACCACCGGCCATAATAGATCGTCTTTACCTCGCCTCTTACGATAACCCTCCCGATGCACGAACCCCGTTCCCATACCCAGTCGAGCAGTCAAGATCACCGAGCAAGCGCTCTGCGAGAGCTCAGCCCAGCACTCCTGGTAGCAAGAAGCGCAGCCCCGTGTACTTCACGGTAGATGATACCTTGCTGTACAACTCTTTCCATGCGGATTTTGGCCCGCTTCACATTGGTCATTTGTACCGGTTTGCGGTTCATTTCCATGAGATCCTTGGGGATCCTGCAAACAGTGATCGCGCGGTGGTCTTCTACTCCAAGACGGATGCACGTAGCCGTGCCAATGCGGCCTGCCTGGTTGCCTGCTACATGGTTCTAATCCAGTCATGGCCCCCCCACCTCGCCTTGGCCCCTATTGCGCAAGCCGATCCCCCATACATGCCCTTCCGCGACGCTGGATACAGTCAGGCCGATTTCATTTTGAACATCCAGGATGTTGTCTACGGAGTATGGAAGGCAAAGGAGCAGTCACTTTGCAGCCTAAGAGATTTCAGCCTTGAAGAGTATGTATAAGTCTGAGAGACCACGTTGACTGGGCTGACCGACTCTTAGGTACGAGAAATTTGAACGTGTTGATATGGGTGATTTCAACTGGATCACCCCCAGATTCCTGGCCTTTGCTTCGCCGCAACACCAACCGATCGAGCCTGTCCCTCAAAACACCCCCGAATTTGACGCATTGCCATCCACTGTCTCCGAAGTCATGTCTTCCAAGTTACCTCTTTCTTTCAAAAACGTCCTTGCGCACTTCTCATCCCGCAACATCGGCCTTGTTGTAAGATTGAACTCGGAGCTGTACTCTCCATCCTACTTTACTGCTCTGGGTATCACCCACGTGGACATGATCTTCGAAGATGGGACCTGCCCTCCCTTGCCGCTTGTCCGCCGTTTCATTAAGATGGCACACGAGATGATCACTGTGAAGAAGAAGGGCATTGCTGTTCACTGCAAGGCTGGCCTGGGACGCACTGGGTGCTTGATCGGCGCATACTTGATCTACAGATACGGGTTTACAGCAAATGAGATCATTGCCTTCATGAGATTCATGCGGCCCGGTATGGTGGTTGGTCCGCAGCAGCACTGGTTGCACCTCAACCAAGGCTCGTTCCGCGAATGGTGGTTCGAAGATTCCATGAAAGAGAAGCTCGCTCAGATGCAGGTGGCTCCCATCACACCCGGACGGCCGTCTACCAGACAGCGTGCCAATGGGCCCGTCGCCACGCCGCCGAACAACGGCCATTCGAAGCGAGCTGCTCTTGGCGAAATCGACCACAACGAGGGGGCTGGAACCCAGGCGGAGGAGAACCTGCCTGCACCCACCCCTGGACAGCCTCGCAAATCCCACCGGAAGGACTCTCGTCACCACCCTTACGCACGCACAACGTCCGGCAGCCTGGTTGTCGACAAGGAGGCGAGTAAGAACGGAGAACATACCAGCCACAGACACCATCGCCTCAGCAACGACAGCAGTGAGAGTGAAGAGGAAATTCAACTCCGTATGTTGGCCAAGCGTTCCTCGAAATCCCCAGTCGCATCTCCCAGCCAGCGGTCTGTTAGCTACTCCGCCACGGTAACTGCCAGCTACACTTTGAATGATGATAACCGGGAGAACTGGGGGGATGCGGCTGCTTATGCGGCACCGAAGACTCCTATGGGCAACAAAAGTGGCAATGGAGCGATCGCGGTAACCAAGGTTCGGACGAGTCCAAGGCGCGTCACGGATAGCCGGAGCGAGACCAGGGGTGTTCGCAAGGCTAGTGGCCGCGTTGGTAGCGCTGGAAGTCCTACGCGGGTGAAATAAACACCTCACCGGTGCAGGTTCACTTCTTTTCTTCTCTTCCGCTCTCTTGAGCTTTATCAGATATCCATTTGCCACATCCCTTTTTTCTGCCCCTTGTTGCTGCCGGGGTATAATATGTGCATAGTCCTGGGCATTTCTTTCTCGTGTTCTTTTTGGCAATTGTCCGGTGTCTTTACTGGTGTTGGGTTCTGGTGCAAAATCCATGGGGTTGGGTCTGCGTAACGGCGTTTGGTTGCAGTGTTGATGGTCAAATGATCAAGAAGTTGGTCTGGAATACATCCCATTATGTTCATAAGAGTGTTGCGTGGCTGTTGTCGATCAACGCGTTTCTCTGTACGTATATGATCTACGTCGATATGACCAATTGGTTTATGAGTTTTGATATTTATTATGGTAAATTGTAAGAGAAGCCTAGTTTCTAGGTTGTGCTCTAACCAGGCTGGTATGGTCGTCTCAAGGACTGTATAGCCATATAATTGAGGTGGTTCGTGGATTTTTCAATTCTCTTTTGTCTAGTATCTGTATTCCTTAACATACATCGTAGTTCATGACCTGGAAATGGTTCACACCCTCCATATACTGTTTAATCAGCGCTGAGCCCGACTTGACACCTTGCCAGTTGATCGACTTAGGTCATGGCCGACGCCATATCTTCGATGCTACTCACCGTCAATTCAGGTGGCCTGAATCTGGCAACAATATATCTTGCCACAGCTGCAATTGAGTCAGCGTACTCATAGGGACTGGAAAGAGACTTACTAGCAGCCCAAATGTGACGTCCCTGGGATACCCCATATGGATAGCTTGACAGCAATCGCAGAATTGGGTAACTAGTGGAGGATCTTGGGTATCTCCATGTTTTTGAACGGGCCTGACGATCTCCTTTGCCATTTCATCAAACTAAAAGAGACAGATCTATAGTTTGCTTTATGCTCTGTATAGTACAAAGTTAAGGCTTATAAAACAAGAACTAGCATTGTTAGTCTAACGGTTATGATACTCGCCTTCCAAGCGAGTGGCCGGGGTTCGACTCCCCGACAATGCATTTTTTTTTCTGGCCATTAAAGGTCCTGATATATACAGGGGGCTGTTTAGGGATATATGGATCGGTTTAAGTTGCAGTTGTTGAGTTGTTTCATGGCTCGTTGTAACCTTCCCTTACACCTACCTATCTACCCTTGACAACACCAATCACGTGCATATAGCTGCCCCCTATCTCCGTAGCTTCAATGATGTTTCCTCCTTAGGTCTTCTCTATCTCTCAGCGACATAATGCTCCAAAAAGCATACTCTCTCTTCAATCGATCTTCCGTATCCTTCCAGGTCCTCTCTGATCTCCACCTCGAACTCAACCGACAGTATTCCTCTTACGAAATTCCAGTCTGTGCAGAATATCTCATTCTCGCGGGTGATATCGGGCGCTTAACAGATTATGATGACTATCGCGATTTCATACAAAAACAAACAGACCGATTTAAATTAGTCTTTCTCGTTCTCGGAAATCATGAGTTTTATAATGGGACTTTTGCGGCTGGGCTGGAAAAGGCCGCACAGCTTGAACAGGAACCGACCTTGAATGGAAGGCTTGTTGTTCTTCATCAGAAACGATTTGATGTTCCGGGTTCGGGTGTCATTATTCTAGGCTGCACGTTGTGGTCGAAGGTGCCGTGTGACTTGGAGGGTGTTGTTCGGTCTAAGGTTAAGGATTTTCAGAAGATCGAGGACTGGTCTGTGGATGACCATAATGCACGTCATGAGTCGGATTGTGCTTGGTTGATGAGAGAGATTGATTTGATTCGGAAGGAGAATGGGAAGGTAGGAGTAAAGAGGAGTAGGAAAAGATCGATTCTGGTTGTGACGCATCATGCTCCGTTACTTGAGAGGACGTCGAGCCCGCGGCATGCTCAGAATATGTGGAGTGTTGCCTTTGGGAGTGATGTTCTACCGCAAGTATCAGATTGGGTGAAAGTCTGGGTGTTTGGGCATACGCATTATACTACTGATTTTGAGGAAGAGGGTGTGAGAGTTGTGAGCAATCAACGGGGTTATGTGTTGCCTTGGAATAGTCTAAAGGCACAGGATACATTTGATGTGAGGAAGGTTATACGTGTATCGTGAGGGATTGAATGTGCTTCATTTTCTAGTCCATAGGCATATTAGCATGGTGTCACTGATAGCAACCCTATATCAGCAGATGTGCCCTAGTGGGAGACTTACCCTTAATAAATGTCATGTCTGCATGTCAGAGATGGCCTCTTGCGCTTCGGTTTCGGTGCATTCACATCACGCCCATCCACTTCTTCCTATATAACCTATCCCTCCAAATACACCCGAATCATATCCCGATACTCTCCCGCCCGCGGCGTCAGCGCCTCAAGCCCAGGAACCTTGGCCGCATCATCCCAAAGCCTCGATGCAACCATCTCCTCGATCAACGGAACTTGCTCAAAGGCAGCCAGCTCGGCATCCTTGATGGTCCACCCTGAAACTCGAGGGATCTCTTGGATGCGGACGAGGGCGTCTCGTAGTATGTTGTGTTTGTGGCGGTGAGGTAGGGGCCCTTCGCCCTATCCAGACGATGTTTCCATTGTTCGTCGTCATGTACGGCATTTTCAATGCTTTGGGGGAGATGGGCCCCGGTGTCTCAACTTTCCTCTGTGCGGCAGAATCATTACCCACCCCCCTCCGTGGTCATTTCCTTGGCCTAGCTGCAGCAGTAGGGAAGGCGGGTGCTTCGATAGGAACTGAAGTATTTACACCCAATTAGAATTCGTTCTCTTCGACCGAAAAAGGTCAACAGGCCGTCTTCCTGATCGGTTCAGCCTTCACTATCGTCGGTGTGCTGATAGCGTGGTTCCTGATTCCCGACATGTCGCGTGAGCTGGAAACCGAAGATGCAAAGTTCAAGGCATATCTGGAAGAAATTGGGTACGATATCAGTTCATATGGAGAAGCGCTCTGCGTGGAGCGAAAAGGAAGTATATAGTAGCTGAAGAGATATCAGATCTCTTCAGCGCAGCCCGTGAAGATTATGCATGGGACAATGAAGTTATCTATGATCTTAGTACCCAGCCCCTTTGTGTCCTGTGCGCAGATCTCAGTAGTTAGATTACCTCATGTCAAGGTAGTGTGCGTTTTGCTTGCAGCAAATCCGAGGCCGATGTAGAGTGATCTTCGATCTCATAATCATCGGCTTGGGAGGGACGGTCTGTTTCTCGAACAGCCCAGGCAATACAGTCGTGCCAATCTAACGGCAGTACTTGATGGACAGCATTCACGATTTCCTTCCCCCAGCATTCCATCCATATATTCATCCGCAACCAATGCAGGGTGACTGCATAATTGGCCAGAATTGCCAGCGATAGCGGCTCAGAAATGCGCACCATTGCCCAAAATTCGGGTGGGCACACTACCGGAAAGTATGATAGGGTCATTTTGGTACGCCGATACAAGATTGCCATTGCAAGACTATCTCTTAATGTTCTGATGGCTGGCTGATATATTTCGATCTGAGTGGCTGTGGATGTCGTCGGAATGCGTTGTAGAATTGTATTTAGCATATCCTCCATTTCCCCTGGGAGCTTTACCGATGGAAAAGGATACGGTAGCATCAAAACGGACCAATGACTTTGTTCCATCGCGTCATGATCGGATTTAACAAACAAAGCCGACCCACGAATCATAGAAAAAACGTGGTAGATTCTATTGATGGGATCCTCCGTGGGCTCGGAGGACCGCTGTATTCCAAAGGTGTAGAGGGCGACAACACAGGAAAAGGCAAAGATAGCATCGCGGTTATCTGGTGTGACATTGGAAAGGTGAGGCCGAAACAATGCAAGGCCAAGGTTGTGGTGGTGGATAGCCATCACCGTGTGCTTTTGTTGTGAAATACCACGCAGCGCCAAATGCAATGCGCTTAGTCCCAGGAGGCCGTGGAGAAGGAAATCGTGCTCGAAGGCAAGCTCAGGTACCCAGTCTCCCCACATCGATTGGTCTTGGTCTTTAGGTAAGATAATTTCGGTGATACTTCTCGATGTGTGTAGAGCATAGTGATTCATCAGTCTAAGTCGCTCTTTTTCCGAGCGCGCAAAGTAAGATTCCGCATTGGATTGCTCAGTACTGGGTGTGGACATTGTAACAGACAGGAGGTCGCCAGGCGAAGGACTGCTATACTCATCGGAGAGGCTAGATGATTTCTGTTTGTTGTGAGACGACTCATTGCTGGCTTGAGCTTGAACGTCTACATTCTTGGCCGGAAGAAAAACCAGGTTTGATGGCTGATCAGCCAAGGAGCAAACAGCCCCTATCCTTTTACATCGCCCACAGTGAGGTTTGTTTTCATCGCACTGCGGCGGTAAGTATGGGATATGTATAAGGTAGTGTAACCCACCTTCGTGCGATTCTTCTTGCATTGCACACAGCCATGGCGGCTCTTAGTGTGGAATCGTCTTTGAGACATGGGTTCGGACCATAGTTTGGGTCAACCCAGTGGTTATGGACTGGCCGTTAGAGGCTCGAAGATCGCCAGAGAACACCTCAGCAGGGATCGGATGATGACGGAAGTGTAGTACAACCCTTGAGAAAGACCTGATACGACGGTGCCGATAATGACCTCATGGGAGACCTAGCCTGGAGTTAAGCTCGCCTTTCAGCCAAACATGTCTGATGAACCAGTAACATTGTGGATGGATGAATGGATTGTGAGCTGGAAGCCAGAGCGGAGGAGGCGTATGCACGCTAGTCCCTTTCCGGCATTTTGTACGATGTACGGTGTATAGTCCCTGGGATGGAGCATTCACCCAAGCTCACGTCCTTTCACATCGGATATTAGTTGGATTCTGTTCCTATCGCCAAATGATCCGTTGGGTTCGTGTCAGGGGTCTCGCCTCTCAGTATAAAATCTTGCCCAAAGACTCTGTTTTGCTACTTCTCGTTCGATATCAACCTCTCACTGCTTACTACCTCTTTCACCGTGGTTGGAATGGACATCGTACACGCTTCGAACACCGCTTTGGTTCAAAACCAGCCTTTGGTTGCTGTCTTCTTTGGTGGTACCTCAGGCATTGGTCACTACACTCTGCGTGCCTTAGCGACAGCTGAATCCAAGGGTGGCAAAGGGTTTCGAGCTTACATTGTCGGCAGAAATGCCAAAGCAGCTGAAGAGATCATCGAAGAATGTCGTGACATCTGCCCGCAGGGCCACATGAAATTTGTCCAGACAGACGATATCTCCTTAATCCAAGAAGTCGATCGAACCTGCGCCGAGATCATCCAGCTGGAGGAGAAAGCGAACCAGAACCCGCGAATCGATTACATGATGCTGTCGCAGGGAGGGTCTATCTTTCTCCCACGAAAAGGTATGCTCAAGGTGTCAGATATACCTGCAGGTCTAACAGATTTGCAGACACCAAAGAAGGGATCGATGTGACGATGTCATTGATGTATTATTCTCGCATGAGAGCCATCATGAAGCTGCTCCCTCTGCTCCTCAAGTCTCCTCTTCCCGCAAAAGTTGTCTCAGTATATGCGGCGGGATTTGAGGGCAAGCTCTTTCCAGACGACCTCTCACTTCGTGATTTGAAACATTACAGCTACTCACAAGCTCGGTCACATATGATATACATGCACACGTTGTTCATGGAAACCCTGGCTGAGCAGCATCAAGGAAATCTCAGTCTGATACACATATTCCCTGGTCTCGTGCTGGGACCCGGGTTTGATAGGCCGGATCTGCCTGCTTGGTTCAGGGTGTTGTGGCGTTGGGTTTTTGTCCCCTTCTTAGCGCCACTGGTCACAGTGCCACCGACCGAGTGCGGTAACAGGATGTTGAGTCTTGCATCACCACGCTATCCACCACGAGCAGTTGAGTCTTCTGGGACCCAGCAGGAGGCTGCTGTGGGGACAGATGGTAAGCAGGGGAGTGGTGTCTACTCTCTTAGTCGGAAAGGTGAGACCAATTACAACAAAAAGGCTTACCGGAAGATTGATAAGGATGAAATGCGACAGAAGGTTTGGGATCATACTGTGAAAGCTTTCGAAGTTATCGAGGCAGGGAAAGTTTTCACGGATTGAGTTGTCCAGGCTATTGGCTTTAGAGGCTGCGCATGGCTGAGTGTTTTAAGAACGTTTTTTGTGATCTCCACTACAAGTCATGTACTTCTTGTCGTACATTGAAGGATCGAATAAAATTATCTATCTAGTGCATTTGCCAATGTTCCAACATACTATAGCACAGCTCTAGAAACAGATAAGAAGTAAGTTCAGTTCTCTTACACATATATACTTAAGCTTAAGCTCCGAGCCTTGAACCGGAGATTCCGGCAGCTCCGCGGAAAGTCCGGTTCATGGACGGAAAAGTCCTCCGCTGCATCAACTATAAGATACGACTTTCCCACATGCCCCCATTACTTTTTCAATTTACCAACCCATTACAGATTCAGAATCTCTATTTGCTCTTCAAAGCCATGACCAGCCCAACCGCCGACCTCGTTGCCCTCAACTCGTCAACACTGGGCACAGCCATGCCGGAAGTGACTCTACCGGATGGCAGTAAAGTGCAGACAGGAACAGTGGGGTAAGCGGCCCCTCGAGCTCATTATATTATGTTTGTAGCACTCGAATTGACATGTATAGAGCGCTGCTGATCAACATTCGGGTGTATAATGAAGCTCATGCAAACGGCAACCGGGACAAGATGGAAACCCTTCGCACTGCCCTCAGAACCGCGATACCATTGTTGCAGAAAGTTGGCATGTTTGATCTGTTTCCGCCTGAGGAGTGGATCCAAGGTGATAACGAGGGGCGAAAGCTGGTGGGAAGGATATATCAGGAGTTCTTCGAATTGGCGTGATCGTATAAATGCTCTATAATTTCATAGTTAATTGAAGCGATACCGGATTCGGTTAGTAGAAGTCCTGGAAAAGCTGCCAGCCATCCACCAATCAGGTCTCAGGTCCCCGATAGCCTGCCGTCACTCCCTTCTTCAAATTCCCCTTCACTCATACTCCGATCTGTTTACAGCATTTATTACCAATCTATGGCAACAAACTAAGGAATAATTGCCGATGATACAATTGTGGTAACCATTGACTGGTGAATTGTCTTTAACATGCCAGATCCCAATTCGCACGGGCGCCAGACTCGGTCACCTGCGGTCCGCCGAAATGGATCCCTGCAGTCTTGCGAGCCATGTCGCAAATCCAAATTGCGATGTGACCATGGGAGACCGGTATGCAGCAGATGTTCAACAAAAAATATAGCAGCGAGATGCTTTTACCATCCTGCACCCATGACAAAAAGGGTAGCCTCAGGACTTGTTAAACCTTCTCGACAATCACGCAGTCAGCCAAATTCAAAGTGAGAATCTTGATCTTCTTTGCAAATGTGCCTCAAAAGCCGGTGGATGGGAATTTTTGACATTGATTTAGTATCTCAAGCCCAGGGCCTGCCCTGGAGAGCATTCATCGACTTCGCACCACTCTCGAGTCGCCCTCTGCTTCTCCAGGCTACTTGGGTTCGACAAGCTTTTCGGCCGTTCTTGCTGAGCACCGTTTAGAGTTCTCTCTTAATCTTGCAAGTAGCTCCATGCCTGGCACATTGGCACGACCAATTGATCCCGAGCGCCTCCAGACTGGAATGCGATTGCTCAAGTTGCTTCATAGCCTCAAGGTCTGCGATAGCTTAATTCGGAGATACTATTCTCGAGTTCTTGTTGGTGTCATCCCAGAAACAGTTATGACATCCATTCTACGCTCTACCCGGAATGTTCTCGAGAGCATTGATCACGGTGGAGATGTCGATAGTCAGTTTCAAGACCTGGTTTGTAAGATATCGCAGAATACATCCAGACCATTATCGACCCATGGTTCGATGACAGTGGAGCAATATTGTGCAACCTTTACGGATGAAAACTTGCGCTGGGAGGCTATAGGCATTGTGTTTGCAACCTCCGGCATATCGCTCTCGTCCACACCGGAAAATGACCCGGATCTTAACCAAGTGGCGCCAGACAATCCAGCCCGAGACAGACTTCGTGCTCAGCTGGTTGAGGCGAGCGGCACCTGCCTCGGATTCTGTGATCAGATGTCTTCCGTTAATGAGCTGTTAGGGTTCTACCAATATAACGATGTGGCTTTTCTCACCCACTGCTACGGTGACTCGAGTAAGTACAGAGGCCTGGATCCTTCCATTTTCATTGGAAAGTATGTATTCGTTAGCTAACATATGAAGCCAGGCTATCAAGCTTGGCGTCGCCGCGGTGAATTATCTGCCACGATATATGCAGCTGGACTTCATCAGGAGGGTTCGCCGGCCGATGACTGCCCCTTTTTTCTTCAGCAATGGAGAAGATGGTGCTTTGCTGCTGCATTCTCAATGGACAAGAATCAAGCCACATTCGTGGGGAGACCGCCATCCATTAATTATCGCTATTGCACACTAACACCTCCACTGGATCTTAGCGAGGACCTACTGATCACCGGTGGGGACAACCTAGCCAGCGCAATCTCAAAGCTAGATAGCTCGGGATGGGCAGCCAAGGACGAGAACGACCGAGTGAGTGTGCTCCGTCTCCGATTTACGTTCGCCGTGTTTAGGGAACAAGCTCTTGAGATAGCTCTGGGAACCAGTGAGCATGTAGAATTGGTGCAAAGAGCCAGGTGAGCCATCTCATACTAGTTAGGGTGGCTTCGTCGCTAAACCTCCACAGCCAAATTATCGAGAATGCGCGAGAGTCATGGGGAGCATGTCCTGCTCGTCTGCGATATGATGTTCCCGGGCAAGGGGATGAACTGGGGTGCTCTCCCAAGTCCTTCACCTTGCTTCACATTTTCCTTGACTATCTATATACTATTTTCCTCCTTCAGAGGACTATTGTCAAGCGTACGGACACCGGGCAGGAGGCTCTGTTGGATACGTCAAGACATATCCTGTCCATTATCGTCAAAGGCCATGCCAGCAGGGACACCGTCCTTGACTTGAGCACACATCGTGCTTGGATTGTATGTCGGACTGCTTCCATTACAATTTGCCCTTATCTGAAACTAACACGGCGCAGCTTCTCTACTACGGCCTCCCCAGTGCCAGTGTGCTCATCCTCGAGCTTCTTCACCAAAACCAAGGCCTGCGTTCATACACTACTGTGCTACCTCGCGCGGAGATTATCCGGAACCTGAGTGTTTTTATATCATGTCTGTCTTGGGTGGCGCGACCTGGCCACGGTAATTATCACACGTGCAAGGAGGTGGAGAGGAAGCTGTCCCATATTCTTGACCAGGTTCTCGATCCTCAGCCCATTGAAGACTTTGCCTTCAATGATGCCACCTCTGGCCTGTACAGCCTGCTAGACTGGGACAATCTCAACAACTGGGATTTCACTTCCGAGTATCTACCTTCGCAAAATGGACTTCCTCTGTGAGGATGTGATGAGTGTGTAAACATAAGGGTATCGCATTTGATCATCGCAGGTCATAAGTCATGAGAAAATGATCCAAGTCTATCAACCAGGGCCAATCAATGAGGGCCCGTATATAAGAACCAGACAAGAAGCAGATGGTGCTGCATATTCTGGCCGACATTATCGGAGTGGAGTAAGACGGACATCAGGCGAATGCCTTGAGAACCGAAAGAAACGGTCGGTCGGGGGTGGCGTGAGGCGAGCACCATTCAGACCATCCATACAAACTCATTACTGGGATGCGTCTCTTGAACGTAATATGCTCTATGGCAGAGGGGGCAATTGAAATGGTCCTGGAGATACCACTTCTCCAGACATTCTTTATGGAAGACGTGCAGGCATTTGAGTTCCCGGATCTCCTGACAGCGCAGGACGGACTCGAGGCACACGACGCTGATGGATGAAGAGGCGTTAGTGGGCGAATCAACTAGCGTGACGGATGGCGGATGGCGGATGGCCGCGACCCCCAAACGTACCATATGAAATCACCCTCCACGCCTTCCGACGGTAATAGGGGCCCTTTGGCTCGCGACCACCAGTCTTCTAGAGTTCGAGTTGGGGAGACGGCATCCAGCCGGCGCAGTTTGTCGTTGGAGCTGCCTTTCGTTTTGAGAACCGGATGGCGCTCCCGACGATTGACGAAAAGGGTCAGACTAATGCAGTGGATGGCGGGTGTCAGTGGCGCAAATGCCATTATCGTCATCATCATAATTCTCAGACTTAGGCCTTTAACTCACAGCAAACACATGATGATTAAGGTCGCGACTCCGAGTCCGATGCCCAAGACAATGGCCATATGATGATTCACCTGAGGGGATTTGCTTTCGTCCGACACCCCCATGTCTCGTCGCGGGGACTCGGGTGGGCGGATTGGGACGAGCGCGGTGACAAGCTGCAACCGAGGCCGAGGATGTTTATCTTTTGTCTTGCTTTTCAACCTTACAAAAGACCGTTCGCCGGGTCTGGGGCGTCTGGCCGCTAATAAAGGGCGCAAGCACTAAACGTTGTGCCTCTGATCGTCGTCACCTGGCGGGGTATGCGCCAACCAGGCTTTATCAGGCCATCCCGAAGCCATCAATCAGCAGATGCTCGTGAGACTCTGCATTTTCCACGGTCGCCGGAGGCTGGCAATTCATTCAACGGAATGAGGGGTTTGTGGATGAGAACATGGTTTGAAGAGCCGGTCATTGAAGTACAGTCGCCATCACCATGACAACAAAAGGTTCTTTGTCTTGTCTTGCTTCCGACTATGTGCCACCCCCCAAGCTTTATTCCCTCGAAAACCCCCCAGCGAAGGCATCTGGCTGCCTGCATTCCAAGCGCTTTTCCCCAGGTCATCCGGCAGCTTTGTCTACTAGTGCAGGTTGCCGCCTAGGCTGAGTCGGCTCAGCCATCCATCGCACTCGGCACTGACCGTCGGGCGATCGCTGCAAGCATCGATTCATTCCTTCCCATCCGCCCCAGACTAACTTCCTTGGCGTGGTGCAAGGGAGCTTTTCGCATGGACGGTCGGCTGCGCATGACTTGGGTGGCGGTCGCACTAGCCAGCAGACCAGCTGGTCACGCCATGTTGTGCCAGGTCATGCCACGGCGGTTGATCCACAGAGATCCCCCGGATATGCAGCTTTCAATCGATGGCTATGACGCAATCCGCTCGTGTCTATAAACTCCCAGATCTCCAGACGCAGTGGCCGTTTCTCCAAGCCAACGCACACCGCAGACTGCATCAGCTTGCTTCTGAGTTCTGGGAGTGTTTGGCAGAGGGTGCAAGGGGTGATGTTCTCCGTGCACGCTTATTTCCCCGCAATCCCGGCCACCCAAACTAACATGCTGACAGTACATCTGAAGCAGAAGTCACTAACCATCTCCCACAACAATCCTGAGGCCACCACCGTCGACTACTACCGCCCGGATTTAAGCAACATTTAACTCCACACCATCATGGAGATAACAACAATCTTACCCATTTCTCCGTCCAGGAGATACTATAGAGCACTGCCTATAAATATGCCGACAAAACAAGCTTCCCAGATTATTCTCATCTACAGATAACATCGACAACAATCACCAGCCATGGCCTCTCCAATGCAAGCCATCACCCTCGAAGAGCATGTTGCATTTCCCGCCCTGGACAGCAGCAACCCCTTCTACGACAACATCTGGAAGATCTTCCCCGAGCGCCTGAGCCTCGCCCAGGACTACTCCACCGCCCGACTCGCCAACATGGACGCCGGGAACGTCACCTTCCAACTCCTCTCCCACTTACCCGGCGGCATCGCCCTAACCGACCCCGCACGCTGCCGCGCAGGGAATGACGAAATGGCCACAGCCATCAAGCAACACCCGGGCCGATTCGGCGGCCTCGCAGCCCTCCCAATGGCCCATCCCCTCGAAGCCGCCAAAGAACTACACCGCACCGTCCGGGACCTCGGCTTCCACGGCGCCCTCATCGACAACCACCTCGCCGACGGAATCACCCACTACGACGCCGAACGATTCTGGCCCGTCTTCGCCGCCGCCGAATCCCTCGACGTCCCCATCTACCTGCACCCCTCACCCCCCTCCCCAGAAACCATACAATCCCGCTTCGCCGGCAAGTACCCCCTCCCCGCCGAACTGGGCCTCGCCACCGGCGCCTGGGGCTGGCACGAAAACGTCGGTCTGCACGTTCTCAAACTCTTCGCGGCCGGCGTTTTCGAGCGCTTTCCCAACCTCAAAATCGTCATCGGTCACATGGGCGAGCTCTTACCGATTATGTTGCACCGGATCGCGCGATTGCGCTTTTTTCAGGAGATGGCCGCCTCTCGGTCGAAGGGGATTCTGGATGTCTGGGATCAGAATATCTGGGTCACGACGAGCGGGATCTTTAGTATCGAGACGCTGATGATGGTGTTGCAGGTGACTAAGGTCGAACGGGTGATGTATAGTGTGGATTATCCGTTTGAGGATAATATTACTGGGAAGGAGTTCTTGGATAGGTTGAGAGAGAGTGGGAAGTTGACTCCTGATGAGGTGGATATGATTGCGTTTAAGAATGCGAGGGAGTTTTTGAAGTTGGGGATTTAAGATGGATGGATAGATGGTAGTGTAGATTCTTGATGGCGGGATGTCTTCGTAGGTTGTATATAGCGCTGTATATAGATAGGTAGGTAGATGGATATAGTGGTGTTGAGACTCGATGATGAGGACCTCGAGCTATTCAGAATGCATGTACAACACACATCGACCATCCCCTCACCATCACCAATATATAATAAGAAATCACACCGTATGCTCCACATTCACCACCGACACCCCCGTTTCCTCTGCCTTCTCAGTCTCCGTAGCCCCCTTGGCACCTACATCCTCAGGGAGAGTGCCCAACGCCCGACCTCCGAAGAGGAGATCGATTTCCTCGAGCGACTTTTGATTAGTCTCTTTGAACAGGAAGTAGACTGTTGGAAGCGTGATACATAGATCTATTCCGATGGTTAGTCCGGGTACATGCTCGCACTTAATAGGTAAAAAGAAGGAAAGGAAAGGGAAGGGAACTCACTCCACGCGGCAAAAATAAAATAGAACTTCCATTGGATCTTTTCCAGCGCGATCGGCGAGACCTGGCTCCAGAGTGTGCTTACGGCCCAGTTACCGGTTGCCGTGGCGAAGGCGTTTCCGCGGCCGCGGATTTGCATCGGCATTACTTCTGCCATGTAGACCCTGCATTATGTTTAGGGTTTCGTTCGTTGGTAGAGAAGGAAGAGGGGAGAGTATACTGACCAACTACAAGGTCCAAATGATAAAGAGAAAAAGACGGTGATGCAAAAGATGAAGAAGACGCCCCCGATACTGTAGCCCTTTCGGGTACCGTCTAGGTTCTGGGAGTAGAGGGCTGCTTCGCAGATTAGGGCGATGGAGATGGCGATCGTTCCGAACATCATGGGTTTTCGGCGTCCGACGCGGTCTAGGAGGAAGAAAATGAAGATGAAGTTGGTGATTGGGCCTACACAGTTGTAGATTCCGGCGACGAGGGTGTTGCGGTTGCCGGTGATGCCCAGGGCGTTGTACATGATTGTTTGGTAGTAGTTGACGACGTTGACGCCGGTCATTTGGGTGAAGACTTGGACGGCGATGCCGTGGCTATTTGAAGGGGGTATTTAGCAAGTGGGAGATAGGTTTGGGATGATGAAGGAGAACGGCAACGCACAATAGTCGGGTTCGCCATTGAGGGACACGGAACATGATAAGCCATCCGGGAGCTGTGGCGGCTTTTTCGGCTTGAATGGTGGATTTGATCTCGTTGTACTCGGATTGAATCCAGTCCTCGTTGGTGCCGTCAAAGTGTAGCTTTCGCAGGATTTTCATGGCTTCATCGTAGCGCTCCTTTTCGATTAGGTATCGAGGTGACTCGGGCATGAAGAACATGCCTATCACTAGGAGAAGCGCAGGGACGGCTTGAAATGCAAGAGGAAACCGCCATTGGACTTCGCTGGTGTCTGGCGCATGAAGGGATCCGTAGCCGACCCAGCTGATCTCAGGTCAACGTTGTTCTTAGGCGTAGGATATGCACATTGGCTGGGATAGTGGATACATACGTGCTGACAATAAATCCAACACCGATCATCTGCTGGGATAGACCGATGATGAACCCACGGGAACGTGGATGGGCGACCTCTGCTTGATATACGGGGACGGACATCGACATGAGACCAACGGCCCAGCCGGCCAGGATACGACCAACAAGGATCATAGCCAGGTTTTTCGCTGACGATTGCAGAATAGCGCCGATCATACATATCAAAGCACCCATCTGGATTGTGAACTTTCGTCCGAAGCGATCCATCGTTAGGCCCCCTTGGAGGGAGCCAATGCAAGCTATGAGTTATGTTAGCTAGCAGCGCAGAAGTGCAAGGGAGCAGAAATGTTAGAGCTGAAACGAGGTCCTACCTCCACCAGAAAATGTACTGTTAATAGCTCCAATGATGGACGATGTCTGGGTGGTATTGAAGAAAGTCAAGAAATTCTTTGACTCGATGACATCTGTCATGACACCGCTGTCGTAGCCGAACAGGAATGACCCTGTGGCTGCAAACGCAGCCAGCGAGATAGTAAAAGACCGACCCATCTTGAGATGCTCAAGAAGGCTGTTGTGTCAGGGTTTTAGGCCATGAATGTATGAGGTCGAACTATGGACAACGGAAGCTAACAAGGGTATAAAAGAAGCGCAAAAAAGGGCGCCAAACGGAAAGAGGGGCAGACAGCATGGTCTATATAGATCATTCTATGCTGAAACCTGGTTTAGGATCAAAACCACCACGAGGATCGCGGCAAGCACCTTGCATTGGCCGCAAGCCAGACTGGATAGGCTGACCGGTGGACGAAAAGACCGATGGCGGGTGCCAGGGATGCTGAAAGCCATGAAAATCCGGGGTGGCCGGCCTCGCCCGCCACTAGACCAACAAAAGAGGCGCCGGACGTCAGCCCGTGCGCTCTCGCAGTCTGTTTGACTGGCCCTGGCAGCCAGCCGGAGAAGGATTTTGCCTCAATGGTGGCGAGTCGAGTGCTTCTATTGGTTTTCCGTTCATACCGAGCTTCTGATAAGCCAATAGGGTATTTGATTCTGGGTTTCTAGGCGTTGAGAATGAGTGAATACCCAACCAGGCCAGCACTCGTCCGGGGTAGCGGCCCAGGTTGCCGAGGCAGACCGATGCATCGATCGTAGGAGCTGACTAGCAGCGGTCTAGGCTAGTCTAGGTGTCCCACTAAGCCTGACATGGCTGGTTGTAGATCAAAGCGCGGAGATGGCAGGTTGGGGAAGAGAGCCAAATTCGCGGAGGCTGAAGCTGAGTTGTCCGTCTCCATGCCGGGCACATGATCCCCTCACGTGAACCCAAGTCTTCCATCCCCATTTTCTGCCATTAAACTTCATGGAGGAAGGTCGTGCAACACGAGCCACAGAGGACTGGCTGCGGGGTAACCACAACACCATCCGCCTGGCAAATGAAGCCTCGACGCAAGCAAACTGGGCGCGCAAGGATACCCTTCTGGGAAAGGAAGATTAGCCGACCAGATCCTTGCCCATATGGTTAGTGCTTAGACACCAAGGCCAACGTGCCGTGTTAAGAGATTACAGGGATTGTCCGCACTTCTCGATTGACGGAACCGGGGCAGCCAAGCCCAAAGGATCGCAGCATGTCGAAGTCATTCGCACCAATCCGATGATAAATGGATGCCCAAGGAGATACCACTGGCTGCAACCTTTACCTGAGGGTGGAGGGAGTGATGTGTTGTATACAGTCTAGATGCTGTTTGCCAGTTTGGAGCAAACATACTATTGCGCTACTTGGAACAAAACTGTCTGACTCGGGGTATGGGGGGTATGACCCAGTGATGGCATCTTCGATGCCAGGGATATTGGCCACACCCTAGGTGACCAACACGATGGAAGAATGGATACTAGTTATCATTCAAGGCAATTTAGCGTCGAATCTAAGGCTTGTGGATACTTTCAACCGCCTGGTCGAAGTCCATGAGCTCATCAACCCTCTCCACAGGCCGTCCCCAGCGCACAATCCCTTCGGCATCAACTGCCCAGCTGCCACTCAACTGCCATCGATTTCCACTCTCCGTCGGCCGGTTCCAGATCCCTCTCTCCCGCCCAAGCTTCCAGATGGACAGGAGTCCGCCCGGACTCAGGACATGGCCCCAAGAGGTGAGTCCTAAGCCCCATTGCGCGTAGATCTTGCGCTCGGCATCGACGATGACCACCACCGGGTTAGCTTCGGCGTTACCTTCACCACCCACTGATTGCAGCCATCTGTCCGTTGAGGGCTGGTCACTGTGCGATACAGCGACAAAGTTGATGCTTGGGTTTTTCTCGGCAGCAGCACGCAGTTCAAGGAACGTTGCTTCCGCAACTAAGATTCATGTTAATTAGGGAATCTTATTAAAAGCATCTGTGTATTTGGGATGCTACTCACTGGGACATCCACAGTGCCTGAGAAAGGTTACAATGGTTGGCTTGCCGTTGTTAGCGGGGAAGGGCAGCAGTGCACAAGATGGAGCCTGCTGTCCGGGCTGGGGAATCGGAGACAGCTTCACGGGAGACGGCGAGAACCATGAGGCGGCTTCCTGCGAGAATGTCATTGTGAATATAGCAGCCAGTGACTAGGTAAGAAGTTAGGAAAGTTCTGTCCGCCTACGTCAACTCAAGCTGGGCCGATGCCGGGCCAGCCCGCGGCCCACCAGTTTCATTGCCGCATCTCCTGACGCCTTGAGCTCAATCACACTTCCACATTTACCGACAGTGCAGCGTCGGGAAGATGTCTTCGGTAAATCGCTCCAGCACGGTGCCGCCACCTTTATCGTCTTCTTTCCCACGATCGGATTCTTTCATTCGCCCGCGACAACCCAGCCTCAACGTAGATCGCGACATTCTATCCACACGTGGTCAACGCCTCGGAGGCTTAATCCGCCGTCGTTCTCTCAGCATCCAGAGTACCGATGGCTTTGACGAGAATGGTCGTCTCGAGGAATCTTTCCCTCAGGATTGCGGGGAGAGGCCTCCGGCCTTCGAACGCGCCAGGCGGCTCATCGGCGACAACAGGCCCATTTATAGCTGGTACGATGCATTTACATCAACTTGTTCGGTAAACTGACAGACTGCTGCAGGCAACGGTACTATCAAGACCCGGCTACGCTGAAGAAGATGCCAAAGTCCATGTACGTGCCCGTCTTACCCCAACTCAGTGTTGCCTTTGCTCAACCTATCAGGCGTGAGTATTACGAGCGCAACAATGATCTCATATCACAATACGTATACATCGACCGACTGCTGGATTCATCCCTCCCCCATCGCTTGATCGTGGATTATCACAACAACCAACCAGCGGAGTCTCCAGCTGCGCCCAACGGCCAAACAAACAACACAGCCTCCTACGGCACTGGGGATACCCAAGCACCAGGTAAAATCAAAAGAACCCCGCGGAATCTCTATCGAATCCCAAGCGAGAGCTCTCCCCTCTTGCCCCCGACAATCGAAGAACGGACCCCATCTCCGCCAGAGATCATGCCGACAGACGACGACTTTGTCGACAGTGGCGACCGCATAGTCACCGTCGCAATTTACGTTAACTTCGTCGCCAACGTCCTCCTACTAGCTGCAAAGATCGTCGCCATGACCATGACAAGCTCCCTCTCCGTACTCGCCAGCTTAGTCGACGGAGCTCTAGACTTCCTCAGCACAGCCATCGTCTGGACCACAACCACCCTCATCCGCCGACAAGATCGCTCCCGATACCCCATCAGTCGCCACCGACTCGAACCACTCAGCATTCTAGTCTTCGCCGTCGTAATGGTAACATCCTTCATCCAAGTCGCCATCACATCTGTCACCCGACTCCTCTCCCCCGATCACTCCGTCGTCGAGCTCTCCATCCCCTCCACCGCAGTCATGGCCAGCACCGTCATCGTCAAACTCGCCTGCTGGTTCTGGTGTCGTCTGATCAAGAACTCAAGCATCCAAGCCCTCGCCCAAGACGCCATGACCGACGTCATCTTCAACCTCTTCAGCATCCTCTTCCCCCTAAGTAACCCCTCCCCTTCCCTCCCCTCCTCAACCAACCTAACCAACCCAGTCGGCTCCCTAACCCGCACCTGGACCATCGACCCCCTCGGCGGCCTCCTCCTCTCCCTCTACATAATCTACAACTGGAGCGCCACAGCAAGCGAACACATCGGCCACCTAACCGGCGCCGCGGCCTCTCCCAAAGACCACAGTCTCCTGCTGTACATGATCATGCGGTTCTCCAAAGCCATTCTCAAAATCCAAGACCTAAAAGCCTACTATGCCGGCGACCGTCTCAACGTCGAAGTAGATATTGTCCTTGACCCTAAGACAAGACTACAGGATAGTCACGATGTCGGCGAAAGTCTGCAATATATGGTGGAAAGTGTTCCCACGGTCGATAGGGCGTTCGTGCATATCGATTATGATCCGTGGAATATTCCGAGTCATATGAGTCAGGTTGAGGGGTGATGTTCATACTACTATGTATAAGGATGGTGTTCTTGGTGGGGGAAGCTTGGATTAGCTTAGCTTAGCTTAGCTTAGCTTAGATGAGTTTGGACAGTGATGTGAGTCTGGATGCTGTAGAGGACAGTTTGTATGACTCGTTGCTAATGTAATAGCTATGATACTAGTAATTTGACGAACTATGGCCAATTATACGTCTACTAGAGAATGTTTTCATGGTAATGTATGGTTCACGACGAGGCGCGAGCTCGGTCCAGAACCATGTTACCCTGTATGTAGGTAAGAAAGAAAGAAAGAAAGTGGAAAGAACAGAAAGAGGGCTACGCGCGGCGGGCGGTGATATTCCGCTGGACCCTGGAACGGACGTTACACTCCAAGGTCCTCTTTCTCTTTGGGGGGGGGACGGAGTAGGTTAGAATGGGATTGCAGAACAGCATTCATGTGTAGATAGGTAGAGATGATTTGCATAGTTAGGAAGGGATAATTGATAAGAAATGTCTGTCAGAAAGTATAACAACAGGGCAATCAAGGGGGACAGCAGATGTCCTCGTGCAGCGGAAGAGCTCGGGCTCGGGATCAGAGAAGAGCGGAGGCCGGAGAACCTTACAGTACGGAGCAGTTACATACACTCCGTACACTCCGCGGTGCCCGCCCGCGTCCACATCGCGACGCGATTAGATGAAGCGACTTTTTCCTCCTTCGGGTTGGAGGAACGTTTCCACACCAGATCTCCTGCTCACTTCTTTACTCCGTTCTACTTAGGCCACGGCCCCCGTCTTTCTTTCTTCTACTTCTTTCTCTTCTTGCTTGATCCTTCCCCGTCCTCCCATGCTTGTCGCTGCTATCCACCATGTCTGATCCGGAGCCTTCTGCTGCTGCTGCATGTGCATCCTCGCCACCCCCAACCCAGCCATCCGAGTCGGCTGCTGCTCTCAATTACGCTTTCCTAGTTCACTCCCAGAAAACCCTGACACAAAACCTGCCTCCACGCGTCGACAATAAATTGCTAGCACGGCAAAAAAGGCGTCGGACCAGGTATGCCCGGAAACCAATTCCAGTCCCCACGGGCCCAATGGCTCTCAACCAGTATACCGCTGACACGTCAACCCTCTGGCCGTATAGTCCCGAAGACCACGCGATCCTCGAATCCGAGTATCAACAGAACCCGAAACCAGACAAGACGGCCCGAGCAAGTATAGTCAGTCGCGTCTCGTTAGGCGAAAAGGAAGTTCAAGTATGTCTCCGATGGCCACCCAACCTCCACCCCTCACATGCATTCTAACCTTTCTTGTCCGGAAACGCAGATATGGTTCCAAAATCGCCGTCAAAATGATCGCCGGAAATCGAAGCCACTGCAACCTCATGAGCTCCTCGCGCCCCGGTCGGACGTGCCTGACGCGTCGAAACAGTCTGCAACCGATGACAACCTACCGACAGAGCCAGGATCTTCAAGTGGGACGGAGAATTCTGAAGACAATTGCCAGGACACGAATCCAGCTACACAGTCGTCTGATAATGCGTCTTTCGAATCCGACGTTGTGCCCGGAGAGAAGAACGAACTGGAGCAGGCGGTGTTGAGCTCTCAAACAAGCTTGGCTACCGAAGTTGTGGAGGATTCTCAGAAAGTTCCCGACGAAACAATGCCGGATCCAGAACCAGCTCAGATGCACGATGAACCCCCTCTCGACGACTCACACCAGAATTCTGCCAAGAGGAAGCGATCGTTCTCTGACATCCGTGGTACCCGACCATTTGTACAGGGATCATCAACACCAGGAACGTTCCACGGTATGAAATCGCCGCCGTCATTGCGGATATCGCTCTCGTTTGATGGTGAGGCTATGGTGCGCAAGGAGGGCGAGTTGACCCCGTCTCCTCCTAAAGGACGGAATTCCCTGCGGATCGCCATGTCCTCTGATGGGAAAGCTGTGATCCGCGCCGATGGCGAGCCATCCCCGTCCAAAAACCGGATTTCCATGTTCTCGGCGCGTAAGCCTAGATTTGCGGGGCTTCAGAGGAGCAACAGTGCTGTGGCCTTTAGTACGCCACGGGGTGGCTCCATGGAGACCGAACGAATGTTTGGGAGATCACGAGATCCTCGGAACTGGGAATCCTTTTTTGATACTGACGCGAGGAGTGCGCTGTCTACCCCGACCAGCTCACAGAGTGCACCGAACGCTGGCTCCCCGGCGTTCTTTCGCGCACGCGGTCAGCGTTCGCTGACGAGGAGCATGTCGGCAAGACATAGCAGTGCCTTGCATCAGTCAGATTATCTCAACACGCCTGTTCCCAAACCGACCGGCGAGAAGAGGCGAAAAATTTCCCGTACGGTCTCTTCGCTGGGCCGGCTGGAGACTGGCCGTGCGACCCTTGGCGATAAGCTATCCAATGCAAAGATGCTCTCAGGGAAAGAGGACGAACTAGAGTTACAATGGGGCGACTCGGATAAAGAGAACTGGATACCAGGGACGCGAGTCTCCCACATCCGCCGACGAGCGACTTCCCACCATCACTCCCGCCGTCCCATCCTCAGGGAGACCGGCAGCAGGGATGGAAAAAGCAACAGGGATCTGGCATCCTCCGGAAGGTACTCACGGGTGTCTCACTCGCACCACCGCGCGAGCGGGGTAGCGAGCAAGGATGTGCCGGAGGTGGACGCAGAAGTATCTGCCTTCATGAATGGCGGGGGAGGTGCCAGCCAGGAAGAAGATCTTGACTGCATCCAAGGCTTGTTGTCTCTGAGCCAAGGGGCATGGAGATGAGAGCGGCTCCTCTCACTGCCCTGTTGATGATCGACCTTTCCTTTTGTCCCTTTCTTTTCTCTTCTTCATTCCCCCTTTGTTTCATATCCATTCCTTTCCTTCGTAGAGTCAATATTGGAGGTTACAGGCCAGCAAGCGGGTGATTGTGTGTATGATTTGTGAGATGATTGCTTTACGTTCCCCTCGGTGGGCTGCTCCAGGTTTGCTCCAGGCAGTTGCAACCATGGATCCTGATTTGATGACGAAACCCTGTGCGACGCCACAGACGATATCCAGTGCGCTATTACAGCCGAATAGCCTAATACAACAAAACAATGGAAGCCGATGATGATAAGATAGCTGATTTGCTTGATAAGTAGCCGCCCGCGATAAAGTGGGATAGCCAGGGGAAAGCGGGGTGATGGGGGGGTCGATGGGGGTATGATGGGGGGAATGATGGTGATAACACCAGTCGAGAATCTATAGTTGGCCTGGTGGGTGCCTCGGGCACGTGGCTGGCCGCTGACTTATAATTGCCGGCTCTTGCCCGTCTCCCGATAACTACGAAGTACTACTTGCTCTCGCTCTCCCCACTCCCTCTGGCCGATTGATGCTCCTGGGTTTCTCCCTTGTGTTACGTAGCGGGAGACGTGACTGCTTTCATTCTCGGGTAGGTTTGTCCAACCTGTTCTCATCTTTGTTTCGGTGACCTATTCATGTCTGGTTTGTGGTTTTTCATGTCTTGGCTCGGAACCATATCAAGTAGCAGCGGCTGCAGCTTGCGCTGTCTTACCTTCCCGCATCTCCAATAGATTGACCGGTTGCTAACGTAGTAGAGTAGCACAACAGGCGTCTGCTGCATGCAGTCAATACCAAGGACGTCCAGTCATTGCTGCAGTCTCCGGAAGGTCCCTTTCTTTTTCACAAGACCATCGCCATGGGCAAAAGGCCCAATGTAGCTGTCATCGGAGCTGGGCTTTCGGGCTTGAGATGCACCGACATTCTCATCCAGAATGGAGCTCGAGTGACTCTCTTCGAAGCAAGAAATCGAGTCGGGGGCAGGGTGTGTATAGAACATGTCTATCACCGATCAAGAAAAATTCGCTGACATCAAGCAGGTACACCAAGAGAAGATCCATACACACCTCATAGACATGTAAGACTGCCCATCATTCCCAAACTGATTTTGGCGTTCATGCTGACTCTTATCAGGGGCCCCAACTGGATACATGGCACTGGCAAAAACCCGATTGCCGCAATCGCAGAAGCAACGGAGACTGTGCTCGAAGACTTTGAAGGAAAACAGGCGTTGATTTCCTCGGATGGAAAGGCTATCGACGATGACCTAGCCTCCAGAATATCGGAAGTTCTGTGGACAACTATCGAAAATGCCTTTGAGTATAGCAACACATATAAAGACACCATTCCGCCGGATCGAAGCCTGCTTGACTTTTTCCGGGAACAGGTCGAGAAGACCGACCTCAGCGCAACCGAAAAAGAACTTTGCATCGAGTCTTGCAGATTATGGGGGGCATACGTCGGTGACCCGATTGAAAGACAGAGTTTAAAGTTCTTCTGCCTCGAAGAGTGCATAGATGGGAGTAAGTGCCCTAGTCACAAATATTGACACCCCATTGACCATTTGATGCCAGACAACTTCTTCGTGGCATCGACATATAAGAACGTTCTTAAGCATATTTCGAAGACCGCTCTCCAACGCGCCGACATCCGTTTCAATCAGCCAATCGTAAAGATTGAATCCGAATCCCGGAAAGACTTGAGATCCTCCGGCAAGGTGACTCTCACGACCGCATCTGGAGAAACCTTCCAGTTTGACGAAGTGGTAGTCACCTGCCCACTCGGCTGGCTCAAGCGCAACAAGCAGGCCTTTACTCCAGAACTTCCCCCTCGGCTTACTCAAGCCATCGACAGCATCTCCTACGGCAGATTAGAGAAAGTATACGTCACGTTCCCGCGGGCATTCTGGCACGCAGGCACCGAAACCGCCACAACCACCAATGGAAGCGACCTGAAATACAGCAGCTTCGAGAACCCCACCTTCGCACAATTCCTCAACCCAACCTACACGGAACACCCTAACGGGATCCTCTGGAACCAAGAATGCATATCACTGGCCGCTCTTCCAAGCTCCTGCGCCCACCCAACCCTCCTATTCTACACCTTCGGACCCTGCTCCACATACATCGTATCGAAGCTCGCAGACATCGACCCATCCTCCAAAGAATACTTCACCTTCCTCAATAACTTCCTCCATCCCTTCTACTCTCGGTTATACGGATACTCGGAAACATCCCCCGATTGCAAACCACTAGCCTTCACGGCCACCCAATGGCAAAACGACCCATATGCAGGCAACGGGTCCTACTGCAACTTCCAGGTCGGCCTTACGCAAGGCGACAGGGATATCGAGGTTCTACGAGCGGGGCTCGGAGCAGATCGTGGGGTCTGGTTTGCTGGTGAACATACGGCCCCGTTCGTGGCACTTGGTACCACGACGGGTGCGTATTGGAGTGGTGAGCGCGCGGCAGGTCAAATCTGCAATCTATATGGTTTGGGAAGACTTGGTATCGGCATGGAGAGGGATGACTCGTTGCCCTCGGCTACTCCGAAGGGCCATCTATAGATGGTAGATAACTTTGCGTTTTTTGGCTTGTTTTGCTTGGATATATAGTACATATCTTTTCTCTCCTCTTTCTTTTTTTCTTTTTTATTGCCTTCTTTCTTGCTTTTGATCGCCTTGTTTCTGGATTAACATATACTATATATACACTTGTGTGCAAAGAGAGCTAAGTTGTTGTACAGCCCTAAATATGTATAATTGCAGTATAGCAAACTAACCGTATTTACACACGCACACCCCCACCAGTCACAATAACGGACGCAGATCCATAGTACAGGAATACACACAAAGCCCACCCATAAGTGCAATAGACAAACAATAGACAACAAGGATATTAACAGGGGAATCACATATTGCTAGTCAATCAATCAATCCAGTTTCACCCGAGGAAAGGAACGAACAAGAGCAACGAGCAAGGCAAAAGGACGGAAAGGGCAGAAAAGCAATACGCCCCCAAAGGCATCAGTCAAAGTACCATGCGCCATGCTGGAATTAACCCAGATAAAATATGAAACGAAACTCGATTGGCAGAGAGCATCGACGAACCTGCGCGATCCTCAGAATCCGCAACCTTCCTGTATATGATCTGGTGAAGACCGTCAAGGATAATGCCGGGAAACTATAATAGACAATTGGGTATTTTCGAGTTGGGCGCCTGATACACAGCAAGAAGGAACAAGCAGGATTGGGTTGGACTGGGTGTTGTCTCTCAATGACAGGAGTTTATCTCCCTTGTGATGGATGGTGGTGTCCGGAATGAGTCGGGCAAGCGCGCATTGCGTATCTGATTGTGACAGGCTGGGCATGAACGAGACATTGAACGGGTGGTCCGATTGCCACTGAGCGATGCATAAGGTATAGATGGCCGATCAAGGGGCTGGGTGAGAAATCGGTGCTGCATCGCGCTCAATCTTCCCAGATCGTTTCCAAGTCCAAATCCTGTCGACGCTCTGCTCCACACACACTCCAACGCTTGCGTTTATCTGCCCGAGCACCATATCCCACCGATCCTCCCCGCATTGTAAGACCGCTTGATGGGCCCGAAGCATCGGATGACCCGCGCCGTCGATTCCCGCTGCTGGCCGCTTCTGCCTCATCCGCCTTATCTGCTGCAGCTTTCAACGCCGCAATTCTGTCCGCCTCAATGGCTGCGGCCTCTGCATCTGGAATGTCCGGAATAGTTTCCAGCGAGGAGATGCTCGGACTGCGGGATCGGAGGCTCGTCGGGGTCGAGGGTACAGATGAGGTCGCAGATGCCGAATAACCCGGGTAGGACTCGTTATATCTCATACCGAATATCACGGGAGAGGAATTGCCGGAGGGACTGCCCATGAACTGGGCGGACGAGGTTGGACTCTGAAAATGAAGGGGGGATGATGGTCGGCGACGGCCGACACGAGGTAGGGTGTGCGAGAAAACCGGCGAGGCAGGGTGATAATCGATTTGAGTCGGAGAGGAGACGATGTTGGTATCCAGCTCCGCATGTTCTGATATGGTCTCTGATATGTTCAGGGGCACCATTCTGGACTCTAGGCCGTCTCCAGTAGTGACCTGCAAAGGCAAATAGCGCTTGGCGGCATGATCTCCCACATTCGCCGGAGACCCGCGATTGTTGACGAATATATATCTTCCCCGCGAGTCCAGCCCTGGCGACGAGTGGGCGCGGGTCATGGGGGGTAGGCCGGGGACCTCGACCATCGATCGTGACCGGAAATGGGAACGAGTAAAAGGGAGACGAGTAGGAGTTTGGACCGGCGGGTCAGGTGTGAGCGACAGTGTGATCATGACGTTATCGCTGCATTTTGCCTCTCTGGAGTGCTCAGCGGGAGAGCCGGACGAGGCCGAGTCGATTGAATCAGTCGAACCCACGGGGCTTGAGGGAAGCATAATCCCCTCGGGGGTTGGGTGTGACGCTTCCATCTCTGTCTGGCAACCAAGAAGTCAAGTTAAACGGGCCTCATGCTGGTGAACCACCGGCGAACATTCAACGGTTACCACAGTCGAGCCGAACCAAGAAGTTGTGCCCGTTCCGTATCCAAGTTAGATCTGGATTCGGATTCGGCCTGGGGGGGAGGGCGGTAGGAGTGGAGAGGAGGCCGGAGGACGCAGCTCAGGGGGTGGAACACAGACACAACCTGGAGCGGGGGACGGGGGAGGGAACACAGGGATGGATGGATGATTTGGCCTTGCGCTAATTTAGATTGATGCTCCCAGTGAGTGCCGGAGTGGACCTTGAAGCCCCAGCGAAAACGTGGGGGCAGAGGAGATAAGGAAAGGCAGAGGGAGAAGGCCCAGGAGAAAGTTGAGTGGTGAGGTCAAGACGGACGGACGGGCAGAAGGAATTCGGAAAACACACGAGGGGGAAGCTCAGGCTCTCAGGCCCACCCGCCGCCACCACCACCACCTCCTCCACCTGACTGGCTTGTCCCTCTGCCTATTCTCTCCCTCTTCGCTCCTCTACGTCCACTCATCCTCCCTCCTCCTCTGCACCCATCTTCACGTCTCTCACATGACGACGATCATCGGGTTTCCATGTCCATAGTGGTCGTCATGATTCATTAACGCCGACAGGCGCGTCTCCTCAGCTCCAGTAATCCCCGTCGGCCTTCCGCAGCGACGAACAACTCACTTCACTCCAAACCAGTGGCTTTCCATCCTGAGAATACATCTACGCGTCGTCTTATATTGTTGAATCAGAGAAACGCGCAGGAATAAAAAAAATCTCCGACAAGAGGGATGCAAAGATGACTCCGAAGTCTGGGCCGGCCTAGACATTCCGCACGCTTCCAGAACCACCACACTAATGTAATGCATGCTGCATATCTATTGACGGGCATTGGATATGCTCAGCCACTTACTCTCCTCTCCATCGGCCTCTCCGTCCCATCTGAGCAAGTGTTTGTCAAACGGCCTCGTTCTTATTGCACTCTTTGATTACGAAGCGTTCAGACATTCAGAGATAAGGGCGTTGAAGGCTTGACATCTCAGCCTTCCGGCTCTGGGATCGCAAGAAAGCCTGCGGACAATCCTCGGTCTCACTGGGTCTCACCTTGACGCATTTGGGTCAATATGGTCAATGTAGCAGGTTCTCATATCCTTGCCCTCCTACTCGAAAGGTAGAAGCACTCTCTCGATCCTTGCAAGGTCTCCGTGGTCGGTGTCCTTGCTAGTAGTGACCGAGGATGTATTCGTATTCGCTCGAAAGATCAGATGTGTCTTCCAGGTGCAACCAACTGATTATCGGATCAGGCATCCTGTAAGAGTCTATCGATTGTAGTATCTAAGGTATAGTTTATCCATTTCTATAACCAAGTTAATAAACCCCCCGTCGAGTAGGTAGGGAATTCTACAACAATAACCAGCCAAGCCCATCTTTACTTGTAGCCAACGACTGTCGACACGAGACACAACAGACACAGTTTAACTCACAAAACCCGGTCGACTATGGCCCATCCTAGGCCTCACAGCAGTGCCATAGACTTTTCGATCACCTAGCAGGATTCTATGCAGCGGCTCCGTCAATCTAGGTTCCTATTTGCGCCTGGAGGGTCTGTGATGGCTACCGTATGTCTGGCATAAAAAAGGATGATGTTGCGCTTCAAATATAGTTCAAAGAAGTATCTTATCTTCATGGATAATCAGGTGATCTACTATAGCTGACAGCTTCATCCCTGTCTTCCTTCCACAGCATATTCCGCATGTAACCCGATCATCAAGGATCACCCCTCCACATCATCGGACCCATATTCTATATCCGATCCTAAACTTCCCTCCTATCTATCTTCTACTCCAACAACAACAGTGCATCTTGTTGAGATGACACACCAAAACCCATTAAGAACAATTACCTCCCTTCCTACATTCATCAATCCCATCAAGACCCCTTCAGGGGGCGCTTTTCTTCCCCTCCTCACCAGAAAGTCCGAACTCACCGATACCCAGCCCCCTCACCCCCGAAAGCAAACACTCATACCACAAACGACGAACCACCTAGATCACCATTTGTCCGGAGTAAAGATGCCCGGAGACACGAGCAAAGTAGCTGTGAGTTTATTATCGCAAGACAACATAACTCAAGTTTGATCTCCTCATATGAGGTTCGGAGACCGTTGATTGATTTCTCCGGACTGGTTCGCCAAGGTTTGATACCCGTCTGGTTTCCAAGGAGAGGGGATTTTCTGGACGGGTTGGAATTGGGACTGGGATGGTTGGCTTGTGCAAAGTGTGGGATGGGTTTTGGATGAGGGGTACTCGGGGTGGTTATGGAAGTTGGGTGGTGTATCGCGGGAGACGTAGAAGGGACTGGGCTGGGATATAAAGAGGGGACGATTTGCTCGGGTTCTGGATACAAAAGTTCAGAGCGCAAGATTCATCTGGCTATACAGACAACAAGACAATTCTTTTGATTTATTCTGTTCACGTTATCAATCTACATCGTCTCTCCAAAATGCAGTTCCTTTGGGGTGTTGTGCTCTGTGCTGTTGTCTTCGCGAAGGCTTCCACTGCATTGGTCGCTGGGAACGGTGCTGAGGTTAATGTCCACGGGGCTGGAGATGAGATTGTCCACGCAGAGCCGGTAAGTTACCTTTCCGCTGTGGTGCCTTGTGATGGAGGGACTAGATCGCTGACTTCATATAGGGAAAAGTGATCGTCAAGGTGAGTAGATGAGGGATGGTTCATTGATGATTAGTACACGTTTTCCTGATGTAGTGCTTGCTTTGTTTTAGGTCGGGGACCTCGAGGCCAGAGAGGCACCCCAGTGAGCCAGATGTGTGGGACATGGACGCTGTGTTGTGGGAGAAGGCAACTTTTATTCTCCTGATCAATGCGGCTACTGCCGGGGGCTGTGACGTCGATCAGGCGCGGTGTCAGAGCCCATTGTCCGTGCTATGATGAGATGGGGCGGTTCAATGGTATCGTTGTTTAACTGGGGGATCTTGTGGGGAGTCTTGAGGGAGACTGACCGAGTTCGGATGACTTATTTCGGCATTTCTTTTTGGTTCTCCAGAATTGGTTCTCTCTGTGCGGTATTAGTCATGTCAATGGAAAAAAGGCACCTGTTGCCAATAAAAGCCAAGGCCTATCGCAACCGGGCTGATTGCACCGCCAAGTAGAAGATCAAACAGCACTAGAGCGTAGCAGCCTATAGGACCCTGGACTTGTCTCACTTTGACAAATAAGCTAGTCAAAAAATAGGTCATCCTCATCACGTTGTCGTCGTGTAACACGAGCGGCTTCTCTCAGCCCCATTTGAGATTCAGCGTGTGATAGCTTTTGTGACTGACATGCAGAACCTTCTCCTTGTCCCTCCATTGGATGAGTAGGATGCCATGTGTCCAGTCAATCTCAATAAGGGTACACATCATCCTACCCAAAAGCCGTGCCAAGGGTCTGACAAGTGATCGACAGCCGCTGCCTCAGTGCCTAGTGTGGACCCTGTCAGCAAAAGGAATACTCAGCCACAACCCTAACCCTGGTCATACTTCTTTGTTTCGTCTTGGACAGACTTATGTACTTGGCATACCTACCCTGCCCCCCACGATGGCAGACATCCATCTTTAGACATTCAGACGCACTGTAGCGTCTCTTGTACCACGATGAGCCCTCACTTGTTCAGAAATCTCGTTCTTGGATGCTTGTCGTCCCGTCGATTATCCGTTATTGCTCTGATAGTGTTCATCTGGTTGCTTCATAGTCAGCTCCTGGGTTCTTCTATTAATCAGCACAATCCCCACGCGGACAAAAAGCCGGCAAAGCATCGAGTTGAAGATGCACCTAGATTTCTCTATCATTCTTCTTCCGGGGTGGACCTCGATGTGGAGTATGAGAGATATCTATCAGACGCCCTCAAGGAGATCGAGCAAGCCGCCGGAGGGCAGGATGTGGCGGAAGAAAGAATCTGGCAGATCACCAAGGACGAAAAGCACAGGGGATCGGAGTCGGCCTTATTTGAGGAAAAGAACAGCGATTGGGAATACACGTTAATGACCGACGAGAAAGCCGCTGCGTTTGTCATTGATGAGTTGTCCACTGTACCGGAAATTGCGACGGTATATGAGTCCTATCCTTATGATGTCCTCCGAGCGGATCTTCTCCGATACCTTCTCCTCTGGTACTACGGAGGCTTCTATGCCGATATGGACGTCTTCCCTGCTCGCCCGATAAGAGAGTGTTCAGCTCTCCAGCGGCTATTTCCACCACAGGGCGACTATCCCGCCAATGTGTCCCTCGTAGTAGGGATTGAGCTTGATGAGCCCTATGCCTCATCCAGTCGTATGCGTGAGTGGCACTGGACTAGAACCTATGGATTGATTCAGTACACGATGTATGCGCCCCGACGGTTTAGTCCGCTACTCCGCCAGATTATCGTCCGGGCTTTAGCACATACCAGACAATACCAAAGACATCACAATAGCCTCTTTGGATATCGTCAGGAGGATATCCTAAGACTGACAGGCCCAGATGTTTTCACGGATACGATTCTGGATATGCTGTCATCATCTCTCCCGCCCACACATCCGCTCATTCAACGATCTGTGGACGCAGATGAAACTATAGGTGATCTGAACACGGAGCAGAAACGTGTAACATGGGCTCCATTTCATGGCCTCCGCGAGACCGTGTGCATTGAGGCCAGCGAAGCTATTCCGGAGGCATCCATGGGAGGAATTTGTGTGCTGCCAGTTAGTGTCTGGGGGAACGGACAGAGGCATAGTCAAGCGGAAGGGTTCAATAGTCCACAGGCTTGTATCAACCATCTTTTCAAAGGCTCTTGGAAAAAGGGTTGGAAGAATTATATATTTGGGTGAAGGATCAATGATTAAACTAGACGGTTGCGCTTGTCTCAGGTTATTGGACATGGTTAATTACCTGTATGTATAAGGTCGGCCTTTGCCCTGGGTAAAACCAGTGTCAGTACTTGCTCAAGGCCTCAGTTGTCTCCTGAGTCTCCCGAGGGCAATACCCACAGTCAATCTCTGTAACAACTCAAAGGCCACGATCAAGCTCAGATGTTGTTGCCAGAATTCAGATATCCTGTAGCAATATACGGTATCGCTACTTTAGATCTGACCGAGGAAGGTATCAGACACGTTCTTGGTATCAGATGTCTAGAAGATGTGACAGTATGATGTTTGACCCCGATGGTTTCCAATAAGAGGGGAAGAGTGAAGCAGATGACGTGCCTCGATCACCTGACCTGCGTGGACTTTTACGTTTCTTGCCGCATCTCCTATGGATTTGCGTGGTTTACCGCCTATGATATCATTTCTTTATCCAAAACGAAGTCGAATGTGGGAATTCGCAAAATGCACTGAGATTTAGCTATTATCCGTTTCCGAAGAAAATTAAGTATATCACTCTCCCTCTAGACTCAAATCATGCACAAAGGAAAGTTCTAAAGAATCAAAGCACCCTCAACAGATCAGAAATATATGCAAAGGAAATGGTATAAACGAGATGAAAGTCCGGGTCCTTCGCTGGCTTGCACTTAGACAGGATCGGAATGGAGATGATGGCGAGCTTTCTGATGTCACTGATGGTTTTCATCGATACACATCGTCGAGTCTTTCCTCCGCACATATACTTCCCGCACGATGTCACCACCATAGTTCTTCAGCTCCCACTCTCCGATCCCATACTTCTCTGGGGCTCGTTTGACCCCCCGCCCGCCCCCGCCAATGATCAAGTTACCAGGACGGTATTCAGGATTGGCTTGCATGCGGCGAAGTGCGGAAACATGGATTTGAGCATCGTCGGGAATATCGCGTACCTCTCCACAGGGGAGCGGCCAACGAATCGGCTTCCATGAGCCATCCTTCTGCAGGTCCATTCGTCGGAATGGAAGGTATTCCATCAATCGCCATGTAAGGACAGAAAATGCCGACAACCCATTGTTGAACTCCAGGCAATCGTGAAGTAAGCCCTCTGTGCTTGAAGCGAGAAGGGCTTCCCGGAAGCTGCAACTTGACTGGGAAGCATCTTTTTTCTTCTCGTCACCAGCAAGTCTGAGTGGTATTTGGCCGTCGCCCACATGGCTATGCATAGAGTCGCGACAGAAGTCGCGATGGTGCTTGCAGCGGTGATGTTCTCCAATCGGAGTGTAGTCTCCGTCGAATTCCTCGTCACATTCGAATTGCTTCAACTTCTTAGGCTCAAACTGTAGCCCGGCCTTCTTTGCCTCTTGGACCATCCACACCAAGGGGGCATGGCTCAACGCCCAATCCTCCTTATCCCCGAGTTTCCACCCTCCACCAATGTCTGCATGGCCGCCAGGGAACCATACTTCTTGGATGTCTTGTGTTTCCTCGTCATCATTAGCTAGGTGATTGGCCACTCCTGGCACGCGAAGGGATAGTTGCCCTGACTGCCCACTTCGGATCGAGCTCTGGTCGTCTATGGACTCGGTTGGTATGGGCACGGCTAGGCTTGCCTTCGTGACAGGCATCCTAACAATGGGTGCGCGGTACCGGTGACCAGCATGAAGGTCCTCATGAGAGCCATTGGCGCTGCGATAAACAGACTCGGTCTCTTCACGCTCGTGCCTGCTGGATTGTACACCTTGGGCCTCGTCGTTACCAATATCGTCACTGTTGATCCTCAGTACGGGAACATTTCCATTCCCACGGGCTTCCATGGGGTGGCGGAGTTGGTGCAGATACTGTTTCCCTCGCTCCTGTATATTCTGCTTCTTTCCATGCCATGGCTTCGCCTCGGAAATCAAATCCTGGCGGAACTTGGCCCGGCGCTCGTCAATACCCACTGCGTGCCGAATGACTCTAGCCGAACTTCGAGCAGTATAGGGGAATTTATTTCTCTGCATCCACGCTGACTCGAACTTGGGAACGCTGTTGACTGTGTCGAAAAGACCCATGAATCTGATCCTACTGATAGGTCGACTGAACGTTTCTCGGAAGGCTTTCATGTAGTTGAACAACTCTATCTTCTCCTCGCGTTCCTTGTCATTGTCACCGCGTCGCTGCTGCCATTTGGCAAATGTCTTCCAAGCAAATCGGATCAACTCTTCATTTCCGGCTTCGAGTAACCCGATATAATCAAGCATCTCAGCCAGAAAACGTGCAATATAAGCGCCTCGACTGAAGCCGATAAAGTATATATCGTCCCCGGGTTGGTAGTACCTCATCAGGAACTTATACCCGCCCATCACATGTTCGTCAAAAGATGAACCGACAGCGGAATCTTTGGCTTTCAAGTAGGCCGACTTGATCCTTTGGATACGCCCATGACTGGAAAGAGACTTGCTTGTTATGTAGGTTCCGATACCTGGCTGGTAGTAGTGGAATTGATGGCTTTTGCTCCGATCAAGCATCTTGAGATTGCGAAGAGATTATGTGAGCGGAACATCATACCACTCATGGAGCACCTACTCACCCGAAAGATCTTCAGAACATTGCTGTCCGAATCATCCCCGCAAAATTTGTTTCCTGTACCATCAAAGCACAGAACGAAATGCTTTGGCGCCTGTGCAGGGCCATACAGCGTCGGTGCACCTTCCATTGCATTCAGCGGGAGATTCATATAAAGGCCTAACTCGGCGGCTCGTTATGCACGCATAAAGCGGAAGGGGCTTGCTGTTAGATTAAGTAGCAGGCTGGGTGCCGAGCAGCGTGGGGATACGCATGCTGTATATAGATACAGAGGCAATGGAGCACTACGGGCAGCTTATGCATGAAAGATCAAGAATTGTTGCCCTACGCCGTGGACCGTCAACCAAAAAGGGTGTACGCTGACACAGGCTCCCCTGATGCATGGATTTGAGTTCCTGCAGCCTCGGATTCCTGCCTGCTCAGCATCGTTGAGTGGAGCAGGAAAAAGGTGGTTGGTGGAAGACATTGAACCAACCGACACATTCCTACACAGCACCTGTGGAAAGCCGGTCACCATCCCACTTTTGCTTTTTCCCGTTGTCCAGTCGCTTCTTTTGGGCCGGATGTTCCCCACAGGCCTCAATAGCCTTGCTGGATGTCAGCTGCGGCCCCGGCGGCCAAGGCTGATTATGCATGCCTAGTTAGCGTCACGAGCATCTCGACCCAGTCAAGTCAGCCCCTCAGACATGATGGACAGCGGCTAAGTAGGCGAATACAGGGGTCCTGCGTATCCAAAATTCCAGACGTCTAGATTTCCTGCTCACAGACCCATTTGGTGATCGTCTCCTTCCTCCACAGGCAATACAATCTGACATCCTCTGCAACTTCAGCTGGGCGATATCCCTGGCCAGGGCCCGCATCCTGGGCGGGCTCCGGTGTCAGGAGGTTGCACTCGGATGGCGGAAAGCGAAGATCCCCACACGGTTTCGCACATTCGGACTTCAGAGATCAATCATGTCTAGTGGTGTGTGAGACCCATAACACGAGGGGATGATCCTTCCCAACTCTTCCACGAGTGGAGACGTTCTGACCATCGGAAGAGATGACTGGCAAGACCAGAGTTTTGCTCATGATTGGTAAGTGAGGGATGCTTTTAGATAACGCTTAACACAGCTATGCTACACAAGGGAGTCATACCCCATAATTATCCATACTTTTCGGGCTCAAGGATACCCTAACTTTTGTATATATGTGCATATATGATGACTGAAAATGTCATCTTATGGATTACGGCTGACGGGGCAGTAGAACATTGAAAAGCAAGGGATGGATAGAGGGGGTGGGTGGCTGGGCTGGCGGAGACGGGTTGATTGACCTGCTCCACCGGCATGGCAGAAGGGGAAGCACCTGGTGGGGAAGAAGGGGGAACAAACAAGCGAGAGCAAGCGAGAGATGTGGATGTGGATGCGTCAGGCGGCAGGCGCTGCTAAGAAAGTACGTATGGACTATCTATCATGAAGGGCTGCAGGGGGAAACCAATCCACCCAATCCAAGAACCCAAAACTGCCCTGATGAACTGACAATAAATAACATTAATATACATCCACTAGACTTCCGATGTCAACTTTTACGGTGCCGTGGATCGACTCCTTTGGGCCGAGGGCGGCCTAAGCGCCTGAGGTGTCTCCCGCCCGTGGGGCCTTCGACGGCCTGGAGCCGCCACGAACCATTCGGATGCTCCCGATCGCCTCCCACGGAAAGTCTCTCTCTCTCTCTTTCTTTCTCTCCTTGCAATGATCTCTACGGAGTACCGATCTAATATCTACTGCTTGTTTGTCATTCCTTTTACTCCGTGTCCCCTCCTCCTGCACCTAGTCAGCTAGATGCGTCAATCACCATTTGAATCTGAACCATGGCTTACTGCTCAGCGTATGCCATCTCCTCTCGCTTCCAAGTGGCTTTGGCTAGCCCAACCAAACCGGCTGTCAGCCAGCCAGCCACCAGGTTCCGCATTCGGATGTCTTGATCAGCCGAGACATATGACACTCGAGGATCTTCTTCTCTTTCTCCCCTCGCTAATCGCTGATGAGCGACTGGCTCAGGCTGGAGGTTACCAAATCAGACCTCAGATCGATCGGGCGGCCTAAGTAGTGATGAACACCATCCTGAGTGTGGATCCTCCACCCACGAAGATCCTCGCCCGTCCAGCTCGCTGTACGACCACGGCAGGGGCCCAAATACGTAAATTGAAAGTTTAGTCTGTTAGTCCCGTGATGCTGAAGTCGTGCCTGTTATCCTTCGAACGTTTCCTGCTGCTTTTGTCGCGACAATCGTTACCGGTTTTTATTTTCCGATGCGCAAAAGCAAACATGATCGGTATCCAGGGATGGGGAGAAGCAAAAGGCCTATCTACCGTGTCATGTTACGTCTGAATGATTGCCAGGCTGCCAGCACTAACATGGCCCAACCCGCAAATTCCTGAAAAAGTTTAATGAGGATGATCCCGTGTTGCGAACGCGTGGGTACCCTACTGATGGTCCGTCCCCGATTGGACTCCGCTGGAATCTGTGATGGATCTTGGCCTTTTTCGAAGGACTCCTCACTTGGATGAGACTTCCGGCCAATGAAACGCGGCCCCTACCTTGCCATCCATGCGACTTTTCCATGCCCTCTGGTCTCAACACTTGGTGATTGTACTGTGTAACCCACCGTCGCTCTCTCTTGCCCATGCGGTGTTGTCCTTGCTTCCAAGGGAAACCAAAATGTTGCTGCTTGGTTGATGACCCTGCGGCCTGCAAAGTGCAATGATCGGTGAGCCGTCCTACGGTTCTAGCGGGAGAAGCTCCCTATAGTGGGTCTTCAGCTCCAGACGTCAGGTTCTCCAGCCTCGACTCCATTGGCCCGCCGTGCGAGCGCGAGTCAACCTCAGATAGGATCACTAGTATTGAGTTCTACCGATCCACTACGCCTGTTTGCAGTTGGCACTCGGGTGGAAATGGGAACACCCATTATTCGGCACAGTCCGGTGTTTTGCTCCCAGCTCGAGCCCTGGAATGCCGTCCTGCAATTGGCACTCTGGAGCCGAAGTGGAGACGGACCCTTCCAGCTCCAGCGCCATGGCCTCGTTTCCGCCCTGAAGATGTTGCTCATTGCTGTGCTTCCTCTGTGGTTGGCGAAAGTGGAATCACGTCACCATCTTGATTGGCACTGCCTAGTCGAGATTGTCCTCTTTTTGTCCGAATGTGCTCCATACAATGGCCTTTTCCTCTTGATTCGACGGAAGGCAAGCAAAGTGGCTGCCGCTTGCCTGGCTGCTGCTCCCTTGGCAGCCAATTCCCTTCGGCCAGCTTCAAGCGTCTTCCTGCGTGAAGGAGGGTAGATTCTGCATGTATCCGCAAATCATTTGTCTTATGTACATTGGCTGAAATCCAAGGCCACCTTGCACAGCGGAACCACGTTTGTTTCCACATGCCCCTTTACCCAGCACTCGGTCGACCCGACGATCCCCACTCTACCCGGGGCAAAGGTTCAGCCAAACTCAAGGGCCATCCTAGTATCCGTGGGGCTTGATCGATAGATCAGCGGCATCTCGATACGGTGCACATGCTAGTGGTGGCCCGCCTGAATCGGGTAATTACTATTGTGGTGATTGGGATTTGATGGCTGGGTCCACAAATTGGCTAGCACAATTAATGATTTCATTTCATACTGGCCTAAAGCATCCCATGCGTTGTCTGCTTTAAAACCCTATTGTTCCGAAGCTCGATGGCTTGTTATTGTTGATCTCTCCTCTATTTTGTTCTTTGCACGCTCTGTTTCCCCCCATTTTTCTGTCTTGATTCTTACAATTTTGTCTCCGTTCCTTTGTAACTTTTGCGATATACATAATCATAATGTTGCGCAGATTTTCATCGACATTCAAAAAGTCGTCGAAAGGCGACCGCGATGCGAAGCCGAATGGAGCCCAGGTAAATGGGCAGAAGCGCCAGTCGAAAGTGCCGACAGCGCACGAATCGTCCTCGGATGAGAGTCGCAGCGATCGCAGCGACAAGAGTGACGATGGCCTGCCGGCATTCGAAAAGTATGCCCAGGTCTTGCACGCTTCCCGGCGCCCTTTGCCGAATCAGACTGGCGATGGAACCTATCTTGAGCATGAGCACTCGGGCAGTTTGTTCCAGGATCTCCGGACTTTGGGTTTCAAGGATGTTGGGACGCTGAAGGATCTACTCAAGACGAAGGCCAAGGGAGAATACGTGGATGACAAGACCATGCTTATGGAACGCATTATTCAAGTAAGACTCTTGGGATTTACACGAACTATGCTCGAATGCTAACGGGTGCTCCTTCAACAGCTTGTCAGCAGCCTTCCAGGGAATTCCAAGACCCGCGCCGACCTCACGAATGCCTTTTTGGATGAGCTATGGGGTTCCTTGCCTCACCCACCTCTATCGTAAGTCGAGGCTTGGTGGTTGCATTATGCGCTCGCCCTAATACTCTGCAGATACATGGGAGAGGAGTATGCCTACCGCTCGGCCGATGGCTCCAACAACAACCCGACTCTTCCCTGGCTAGGTGCCGCCAACACCGCCTATGCTCGCTCGATCGCGCCTCTAACTATCCAGCCCGGCGGATTGCCGGATGCCGGTCTCGTTTTCGACTGTCTGTTTGCGCGTGAGAAGTTCACCCCTCATCCGAATAAAGTCTCGAGTCTTTTCTTCGACTGGGCGTCTCTTGTCATCCACGGTTCGTTGGTTTCCTTATAACGTAATCGTAACTAGACGCTGATTCGATTATCAGATATCTTCCAAACGGATTACCGAAACCCTCATGTCAATAAAACATCCGCCTACCTCGACCTCTCTATTCTGTACGGTGATAACCAGGAAGACCAGGACTTGGTCCGGACATTCAAGGATGGAAAGTTGAAGCCCGATACTTTCTCGGAACAGCGACTCCAGGCTTTTCCGCCGGCGTGCTCCGTGTTGATGGTTATGCTAAGCAGGTGTGTATTGTCTCCCCTGGCATTGAGAATCCTCTAACTGGGTACACAAACAGATTCCATAATTGGGTCGTGGAGGAGCTGGCAGCCATTAACGAAAACGGCCGCTTCAATAAACCCAAGGCTGGCCTCGGCGAGGAGAAAGCCAAGAAGGCTTGGGCAAAGTACGACAACGACCTTTTTCAGACCGGACGACTGTAAGCCATTCCACCAATTCCGCTGCGACGTCTGAGCGAAGATCTGACATTTCTCATAGGGTCACATGCGGCCTTTTTATCAACATCACTCTATATGATTACCTACGCACCATTGTCAATCTGAACAGAAGCAACTCTACTTGGTGCTTGGTAAGTGAGATCAAAGGATGATTTGTGCTGAGACTGACCGACAACAGGATCCCAGAGTGCAGATGGAGGGCAGCAAGAGTACTCCGTCTGGTCTCGGTAACCAGTGCTCCGTGGAATTCAACCTCGCATATCGCTGGCATTCTGCTATCAGCGCCAATGATGAGAAGTGGACTGAAGAGGTCTACGAAGAGCTGATGGGGAAGCCTGCCGCGGAGGTCTCGATGCATGAGCTTCTCATGGGGCTTGGAAAATACGAGCAAAATATCCCGAAGGACCCTTCCAAACGCACGTTTGCCAATCTTAAGCGCCAGGAGGATGGAACGTTCAAGGATGAGGAGCTTGTCAACATCTTGCTCAATGCCATCGAGGATGTTGCCAGTAAGTTGAGCTTTGGCTTAATAGAGAACAGTCTAACTTACCATTGCAGGCTCCTTCGGCGCACGAAATGTGCCAAAGGTCTTGAAATCCGTCGAGATCCTGGGTATTGAGCAGGGCCGCAGGTGGAATGTGGGCTCCCTGAACGAATTCCGCAAGTTCTTCGATCTGAAGCCATACGAAAAGTTCGAAGACATCAACTCCGACCCAGAAGTCGCTGATGCTCTTCGTCATCTGTACGAGCATCCCGATTACGTGGAACTCTACCCTGGTATTGTCGCTGAGGAAGCCAAGGAGCCCATGATCCCTGGTGTTGGCATTGCTCCTACGTACACAATCTCTCGTGCGGTTCTCTCTGATGCCGTGGCTCTCGTCCGCGGAGATCGATACTATACCGTGAGTATCTACCCGGCCTTCAAGCACCTAAGCTAATTATGCCTGTAGATCGACTACAACCCGCGAAATCTGACAAACTGGGGATACAATGAGGTCCGCTATGACCTCAGCATCAATCAGGGATGTGTGTTCTACAAGCTCGCGCTGCGGGCCTTCCCTAAATACTTCAAGTCTGATTCCATCTACGCACACTACCCGATGACCATCCCCAGCGAGAACAGGAACATCATGAAGGACCTCGGCCGCGAGTCCCACTACTCTTATGACCGGCCTCGCTACACCGAGACTGCTCCGACCCTGTTGTCCTACCCCAATGCCAAGCTAGTCCTGAATAGCCAGAAAGACTTCCACGTGCTCTGGGGTGGACTTAGCTCGCTCTATGCCGGAAAGGGAGGCATTGACTTCTGGAGCAAGTCGTATGACAATGATCAATGGAGGAAGAACATCAGAGACTTCTACGAAGATGCTACCTTGAAGCTACTCGGCGAGAAGTCGTGCAAGCTTGCTGGAATCAAGCAGGTTGACATTACAAGGGAGTAAGTCTTTGAGAATATCCGAAAGATCTCGCTGTTGCTAATTACGTTACAGTGTCGGAAATCTCGTGCCCGTGCACTTCGTCTCTAAAATCTTCTCGTTGCCGCTGAAGACCAAGAGCAACCCCCGGGGAATCTTCACTGAGCATGAAATGTTCATGATCATGGCAGTGGCCTTCACTTCCACATTCTTTGATGTTGATCCTACCAAGTCCTTCCCACTCCAGCATGCGGCGCGCGCTGTCTCCCAAGAGCTGGGTCGTGTTGTGGAAGGCCACGTCAAGTCCATCAACTCCCCTGGGTTCCTTCACAGTATCATCGATAACTTCCGCGATGATCACAATGCTCTGAAGGACTACGGCGATCAGCTGATCAAGCGCCTATTGGAGAGCGGGCTGGGAGTTTCCGAAGTGACCTGGGGCCAGATCCTACCAGCGGCAGTTGAGATGGTCCACACCCAGGCTCAGATGTTCACCCAGATCATCAATTTCTACCTCACAGAGGGCAAGGCATATCTTCCGGAGATCAACCGCCTGGCTAGGGAGGAAACTACGGAGGCTAATGACAAGCTTGCCCGTTACTGCATGGAGGCTGTGCGCCTGAATGGTAACCTGGGCACCTACCGCGAGTCCCAGACCCACCTCACGGTGTCTGATGAGAGCGGCCAATACAGCATCAAGCCAGGCGAGAAGGTGTTTGTCGGTTCGGTATGTTATTCCCGACGTCTGAATCCTTGTATTGGACTAACATCCGGTAGGAGAGAGCGAACCGTGACCCAAGGGCCTTCCCTTCACCCAACGAAGTGCGTCTTGACCGCCCTCTGGAGTCCTACCTGCACTTTGGCACTGGTCCTGAGAGTGGACTGGGTCAGGATGCCACCTTGATTGCGGTGACCGCCATGGTGCGGATTGTCGCTCGTCTGGATAACCTCCGACCTGCTCCTGGGGGTCAGGGGCAATTGAAGAAGATTCCCCAGTCGGCTGGATTCTCCGTATACCTGCGGGAGGACCACGGCAGCTACTCCCCGTTCCCGACCAGTAAGTGTCTTCCTCTTTCTTGGATTTCGACCTTTGCTAATCCGAGTTTCCTACAGCCTACAAAGTGCACTACAACGGCGATGTGCCGGCCCCTAAGCGACAGGTCACGACTGTTTGAGATGGCTATTATTGCGGGGCCTTTGGTTTCAATTGATGTAATGGTGTAATTTGTCACGTTCGAGATATCCTTGTGTTTCAATCAAAATGTCCTCTACTTGCCGAGTGTATTCTGTGCTCTAATGCAATTTTGAACATAAGTCAACTGTGTTGTGTAATTTAGAAGCGATATGTGTTGGAGAAGCTGCCCTCGCGAGGGGTATCAGTTAGGAACCAAGTTCAATTGTCCGATTGGTACTAAGCGCCGCTCTTATCGACGTCCACTGCCCTGGTGTATGTGATGATACGCGGCCGGGTGAATCACGCTGGAACATGCACGAGGGCATTGGCGACAAACATCTCCGCCCAATCCAACGCAACCATTAAGCGCCCGGGTCAATAGTAGGTAAGATACGCGACCCCATTGAGTATGTCGACCCACCGGTGTCAGACGATCCTGTCTGGACGGTATCCTTCCTTCCCTTACGCCGGATCCCATTGGAGGGGGCGGGGGTGGCGGTTTGCGCCATCCGTGAATCCAGGACCCTGCTTAGGGAAGGCGCCTAATAGCCTGGACGTCACCGGACCAGCGGCAGGGTCAGCCCTACTGCCGGACTCCCTCGTCCCTCCGCTCCAACTTGGGCCTCTGGGGGAAGATCCTCCGTTCCACGTCCGTCTTCATTCCCCGTGCTTATCTCCCTCATCTGTCTTCTTCTTCCGGTGCGATCGAACCATCACGGAACATGCCGTAGGAAAACTATCCCCATTTCCATCTTCTATTTATCCACCCCTCTCGCAGTGCCTTGTGGCCTTTCCCTTCACTTACCTGTAAGGAACTGCACCCAGCTCACACACAAACAGACCCCTTCTTCCATGGTGTCGTTTCAGTTAAACCACCATTGACAGTTCCCAGTCACAAAAGACCAACAGCATCATCCAATAAACAACAATCGAACCGCCACGGGTTACCGGCCGAGCCAGAGGGAACGGTTCAGGGGAACCCCCGCGCTAACGGATCTAACCTAGCGCTGCCCGGGCCCGGTTTGATTAGCAGTCGATCGCCTCAGCCGGTCAGAATCCTTGCCTGTCTGTCCACTAGGCTGTGTCGCATCCTGGTCCGTCCTCTTAGTTGCTAGTTGCTCCTGTCTGCCTGCCTTGCCTTGCCTCGACCGGCTTATTTATGGGGCCTGCCGTCCGACACCTCCTCCACAGATTACCGACAAGCTTCTCACTCTACTACGCCAACCACCATACTTGACTGTGAGTTCTATTTATCTCTTTATGCTTGAAATTTTTTTTATTAGTGTGATTCGTGAGAGTTGGTTAACGTTCGTTACAGATCGTCACCACACCCATCTTCACTTTACGTCCAACCACGAATCAATAAACCAACCATGGTCCCCATCACCCAGCACGAGAGACCCAAAACCGACTATGAGCGATGGCTCGAAGCCCAAAACGGAGGTGCCCCGGCCGGCGATCAAGCACAGTATCATCCGCCCAGTCCCGATTCCGACAAGGCAGACACATCGTCGGCTGAGTCGGGGAGTGGATATAAACACTCACATGGGATGTTCTTGCATCACACAAGTCATCACCAGAGTGCAGCTACGGCTCACGGACGTGGTGTTGGCGTAGGTGGACTGCATGGACCGCATGGACTGTTACATGGGGTTCTTCCGGGTTACTACGGGATGGTGGCGATGAAGGTGGCGGTGCTGGCACTGTTGGTGGTGGTTTTCCTACGGGTGGGAAGATTTTTGAAGGGGAAGCGCTGTCGTCAATGTCAGGGTCAGGGTCCAAGGACACCGCAGGTCGGGGGTCTTGGGATGGATTTGGAGAAGAAGTATTTGGTTTGACCTGGAGGGTCTGTGACACTAGTTGGGTTTGAGGCTGTGGTGCGTTTCCGGGCTTTGGAGTTGGGCGTTTTAGCACGATTATGTACACAATCTTGTACTATTTGTTGGTTGTTTCTTTTGATATCCCATGCTTGGTTTGTTTCTAACCGCGCGCCAAGATCATAAGCACTTTGTTAGAATGAAAGTGTTGGTTCATTGGCGTTCTTAGGTTTAAGTGGACTTGATTTCACTCTATTCATAGACTGCTGCTGCTGCACATGGTCGGAGAAACCACCCCTTTGACAGGGTCCAACCCCCCGAGAAAGCCCACGAACAGGACAAAATAACCCGCACCTCCACCCAGGGCCATGCAGGTGCTGGCTGGTCTGGCTGGTCCAACTAATAGTCCAATATTCGCGACGGCGCGCTTAGACTTCGCTCGACCTTCCTAGTGGGGATAGTCCAGCGCCTTAAAAGTCCGAACCGCCGAGTTAGTACTCGGGTCCCCCACCCAGCATCAAGTCGAACATTCAACGACGCGATCTACTGACCCACGCAATATCAGCTTGTCCGTCCGATTGGACACAGAAGCGCTTTCCTGGGGGTAATTATAAATGTAATTTCCCGGGTGGACAGAGAGTGGTTTCTCCGGTCAGGTACTGCTGGAACTGAATCAGGAGGATTGGCTACTGCGGGGCTAATGCTTCGACGCCCTAATTTTAGGGGTGTTTGATGCAGGGTTGCACCACTGGGATCTTTCGTTGTCGTTGGGGGTTCTTTGACTGGTGATGGAGATATGAGTTAATGATGAGGTCGAAGGATATTCGTACAGATTGTATTGTTGATTTGACAAATGGTGTGTATACTGTACAGGCCATGTAAATATCTGTTCTAATTTATTTCGAGTGCCGGCTCGGGACCGACCAAATGGGGTCGGGAGGCTGCGGTGGGGGTCCTTCTTACTTCTTGCTTCTTACACTCTACGCACTAAACTCGAAGCATGGAGGGATCAGCATCTTCCAATCTTGTCCACTACTACTTACGCTAACGGCTTATCTGCTTCTGACAGTGGCCAGGATCATGAAGCACTCCTTGGTAGGGTCGTGCCATCACAGCGCCTGATAGTATGTCACAGAATCTCCATTCCGCCCTACCACATACAGACAATCTCACCCAACTCACCACTATAATGAAAGCTCACTCAAGTCTCCAGAACCCACAACCGGCAATCTTTTCATCCGGATTTCACCTTCCTCGCTTTCCGCCGTAATCATCAAAGATAGCCATTGGCCGAGCAAGACCTGGGCGCTTACTGGCCTCCAAATGACCAACACCCACCCCATACAAAGAACCTACGAGTTTAGCCGCCGAGCAGCATCAGAAACAGCCATGCATTTAAAGCAAGCCATCTCCATCTCCAGGATCACTCCATCGCCATGATACCCCCAGCGTCAACTAGACCTCTCTGCCAAGCCGTATCCCAGCTCCATCCGGTCAGGTTGACCCTACAAACCACATACTACCCTCTTTACCTATACCCTTCGTTCTCCTCTTTGCAAAAGGAACCCGTCCAAAATGTCCAACAATGACCTAGCCCCTCCATTCGGCTACCCCCTCCGACGAAACGGCTCTTGTTATGACACCGAAAACGACTGCGGCACCACCTGGGGCCCCTACCACGAATGCTGTCCCAAGGGCGCCACCTGCGCCCCAGGAAATTGCTGTCACTCGGCCGCAGCGTGCGGTAACATTCTCAAACTTGACCCTCATTGCGGAAATACATCAGCAGTCTTGTATTACGAAAACGACTATTTCTGCTGCGCGAACGGGACCGATGCCTTTGCTTGGGTATCGGATGGGTTCGTCGGGTGTACGAATAATGTTGCAACATTGGGGTCTGAGTTTAGTTTGTTGTCGCCGGTTTCAACGACACAGAGTTCAGCCAGTTCAAGCAGTATGTGATGTGATGCATGATGTTCAGTGATGGACTGGGTTCTGATGGATATGCTATAGCTCCAATTGCCTCGACGACGTCACATGCATTCACAACTACAGCGGCAACTACTACATCGATACCGCTCCAACCTACAACGACATCCCCACCCACTACGACATCTACACCAATGTCATCCCCTGAATATAATATTCCTGCCATCGTGGGTGGGGTAGTAGGTGACGTTGCCGGCTTGGGTCTTATCATCTGTCTCATTTGGTTTCTGCTCTACCGCCGGGCGAAGGCAATACGACAGCAGCAATCAAGTCAACCCATGTCGTTCCTTGGCCCAAGAGCCAAGAATTATCATCCCACGGAGCTACAAGCTGATGCTCACCCGGCTGTCCCGGAATTGGCGCCCAGTCTGCCTGTCTATGAAATGGGGTCCCGACCACCGGTCTATGAATTGGCTTCTAGACCGCCTGTGTATGAATTAGCATCGGACACGTTGATTGAGGGTGGGAGGATATGACTATTCCCTACATTGTATATATAGTAGATAGATAGATGGGGAATCCCGGTCTAGCCCGAAGTGGCACCGTCGCCTTGGCAAAATGGAGGTCGCACGGACCCCCGGGGTGAGTTCTCCATCCTTCCGTACCTTTAAGGCACATACAACTGGTCCTCTTCTCCTCCGCAACTTGGGGCGCCATGGCTATCCCCTGGAATATTCGCGGGTCGGCGTCCCAGCTTTTCTACCAAGATAAATCTTCTTCTCAATGCCAGGCCTTACTTGCAATTTCCGGGGTGCCTCATCCAGACCGATCTGTCCTCGGCGCCTTTGTCAACGATGCATTCGACCCTCAAGCTGCAGCTCGCTACTTTCTCCAGACAACGAGTACGGAAGATGTATCCAAAGAGCCTAAGAAAACAGTGCCCCAGTTCTTGGCTGCATGGAAAGTTCTTATCGAGAAATGTGGGTACTAGCCATCCTCGGCGACAAATGCCTACCATTTACTACCGGATAATGATTTGTTTGTGAAACTGTAGTTCGGCCGACTCCGACCATCTCGATATCCAGCGAGACAAAGATGCTCATCTATGATCGAGATGGAGGATACTGTTGTCTTACGCGCACACCATTCAAGTCGTACCAGGATCACGGTCTAGAATACGTTCACATCGTACCACCTTGTGTGTTCACGGATCCCGATCTCTCAGAAGGAGTACGTACCATACAACCACCATGCTAAAGTAGCTAACACATGTGCCAGACCTTTCTATTAGAATTGCTGAGAAATTTTCTACCAAGAGAGCTCCTGGGGGCTGTCTGCGATCCGCGCCGTCAGGAAATAGAGAGGCTTGATAATCTTTGGTTATTATCTACGCTGGCCTTTGATGCGGTGAAGAAAGGGGAGGTATTCTTGAGGACTCAAAGCTGGGGAGACCATTCTGATACGACACGAAAGCAGCCAGTAAGTCGGTATTCTTAAGATGAGGTCCTGGCACTAATTTTCCCCAGTATACTGTCGGTACCAACTTCTTCAAACCCCAAAACCCCGCCTGCTTTCCTCTACTGAAGAGGGAAACGCTCGTTGAGAACCGGACCCCTCAGCTGACTTTGATCCCCAATGAACAACTGCTTGGTATTCACGCTCGCTTCTCAAAACCATTGGCGTGGATAGAAACCAAAAAGTACATGGATTCATCGCTGCATGGTGCTAGAAATAAGCCCCCGGGTCGTTACCATCGGCTGATCCAACATATCCTGGAAAGGAACTGCTTTCTTCCATCATTGGTGTCGCCGTTCTTCCCACTTTTCCAAAAGTGTTGGAAGACACTCCCTTCTTCAATTCGCGCATCCGTTTACGACGGACTACGATGGATCGGCCTGCGTCTCTACGGCGGCCCCCTTTCAGATACCGTCTTCAAGTTACCGTTTGGCTTGATTTTGCGACGGGGATCGCCAACCTTGGTGCCGAAGTTTCATGCGGAAACTCACACGCTCCAGATGGTAGAACGATCAACTTCTATTCCTGTCCCACGAGCAATTGATGTCCTAGAAACCCCTCGTTTTGGTTACATGCTCATGACATGTGTTCCTGGGCATCCAATTGGTCAAATGCTGGATTCAATGAGCGACGAGCAAGTGAAACAGGCTGTGGTTGACCTGAAGAGATATGTTTCCGAACTTCGGCAAATCCCAAGCAACAATACCGAGTTTCGAATCTGCAATTCTCAAGGAAGCGGTATTTTAGACTGGCGACTTGCTGATAGTCAACGCGAAGAGCTACGATTCAAAAGCGAAGCTGATTTCAACAAGTATCTAACAGATCCTTTTTGGGAGGACATTCGAAGACGTGCTGCAAAATCACATAACATTCAGCATCAGATCGTCTTTACTCATGCCGACCTAAACCCGGGGAATATCCTTGCGGACAACGGCAGGATAACTGGTATTGTCGATTGGGAAAATGCCGGCTGGTTTCCGGAGTATTGGGAGTACACAAAGGCACACTTCAGCGTTCGAGGCTTCCAGCGTTGGCTCGCTGATGTCATCGACGAGGTATTTGAGGGCTATCGTGATGAATTGCTGGTGGAAAATATGCTGTCTGATCTTTCGGGCCCATTCTAGTCGAATATCATCGTTTTGTACATTGATGGGTCGCAGTACAGCTTCTGGGATCTATCTTGAACTCGTGGAAGGTGTTCTTACGTTGCTCCTAACTGTATTGCCTACAGAGACAGCCAATATAGCATCAGATCTATTCGGTTACTCAACAACAACTTTATCTGGAATTGGTGGATCACCCAAATATTGAATCCTCCCGGAACCCGTGGCAGTTCTTACTGATACCCATCAATGGGTACGGACAAAACATGGCTATCAGACGGGTGTATCAGATGATCATATGAAAATGAGGCGACTAAGTGCTGGAATTTTCGACTCGAGCAGCAAATCGTCTCTTTTCGACCGCGACTAGGTTGTCCGTGGCATAGGTCACCAGAATAGCCTCAAGCTCTGAGATTGTGTGCTTAAGCTCGATTATCCGGTTGTTCTGCAGCGCTATAATGGCGTCCTTGACCCAGACTCGACAGGAGAACGCCTCCCCCGTGTTAGGGGAGGGTTTGCCATCCGCAGCCACGCCGTTCAAAATATTTGTGCAGGTTTCCCAGGTGCTCTGGTCGATGGAGCCAATTCTGTACGCCAAAACAAGACTCATCGAATACGGGACATTGGCGCTTGGCTTTGGGTCCAGCTTCCACCCTCCTTCGCGGTCTGTCGCATGCCAGATACGCCCGGCGGGTGTATTTGTGGGGATAAAGATACCCCAGTGGAAGCCCGGCTGAGCGCCACGGCTGCTCAGTAACACATATATCGAGTAGTTTTTATATTGCGCAGCGACGGTGTCGAGAGATGAGCTGGACATTTTATCCGTATAAAGAGGCTTCCGTCAATATCTAAGGAAAGACATTCAACATATCCAAATGAATATACCAAGTACAGGCAAAACTTCAATCATCATTAAGGGGACGGGGGGAAGAAGAAAAGCCAAACGCTGATGAGGGGGTGAGAAGGAGAGGGGGTCAAACCTCCATGTAACCTTCTCCCAATCCAGTTTACCTCTGTGTCCCGCACACCCTCCTCTGTTGGTGATGGCGATGGTGATTGGTGGCTCGAGCCCCCTCGGTACTGTCTCCAGGGCTATCATGCTCTCTCCTCTCTCTCTCTCTGTCTGTCTGTCTGTGTGTGTGTGTGTAAGGCTGAGAGGGGTATACGATGTGGATATGTTATGATACTACTATGTAAATGCAAGGGTACGAGTCCTCAACCACCCCTACATTTCCAGTAACCAAAAAACACACTGAAAGAATAAATATGATACCGTTTTCAACCCCTCCCAGCCTGTGATCCGTCTCTCCCCCTCCGAAAGATCAATGAACTCACCCACACCTTTCCACTCCAACGAGTCAGATCAACCCACCCCACGGACCACCTCATCTTAGAGTTATGGTTAGACCGTTTCCGCACATACACCGACCAAGGGACTAGTAGGTACATCACCTAGGTAAGGTATCAAGCCATGCGAAGGGCCTCTATTTAAGATATAATTCAAGTCGAAGTAATGCTGCAGATGGAATCCAAGCTGGAGGACAACATGTGGAGATAAGGTATAAATCTCGATAATTAGACCATACTCTGCAACAAGTGAGAGCTACTTCCAGGGTAAGAAGTTAGCAATCAATCTACTTCGATGATTATTTTGTATGAAATGAATGTTGGCCTACCTCAAGTGCAGCCCAGAACTCTTTTGTCTCCATAGCATGACAATCAGACATCTGATCGCCTAAGGAATCGAACCAGAAGACCTGATTCTCCCGGTGGGTAACTCTGGGTGTCCTCCTGCATCAGCCTGACCATATGCTCTTCCCTCCTTCCATCTCACCTGGATCAAATCTCGCCAGATCACCCAGAAGGGCTATCATGGAGCCATTGTTGATAGTAGATACCAAAAGGTCAGCTAAGTTCTTTCTTGAAGTCCCGATCCATAATGCTGTAGCAGGGATCGATCCGTAGCATTGGAAAAAGAGATGGTTACCGCACCTGCCTCATTCAGCCTATTGTACGAGAGAGCGACATAACGTGTGTATTGTCACCTAAGCTGCGTCTAGTATTCTTGCATGAAGCTGGATAATACGGTATACGCCCCAGGTCGGAAGGAAGGAAAGGAAAGGCCCTTGTCGTGGTTGAATCAGACCTTTCATTCTCTCTCCTGGCTCGTGCACTGCCAAAGCGTACCGTCTATATATCAGGTATGCAGAGGGGGTGATGGAATAACGGTCTCTTGGTTTTATTTGTTGGATAGAAGTCTAAATGGCTTCATACAAAGGATCATTCGATGTATGATGAAGTAGCTCTAGTTTGGGATGTTGACGGGCCAGTGTCGCTAAGTTGAGGAACTGGCATCAATAAGGGGTTATGAAATAGTAGGTTGTAGTCACAATGGATCGATCAACAGAGACAATATAATAGTAGGCGTCACGAGCAACCCATATGGAAATAGATCTCTGGCACTTGATACACGGGTATTTTGATGGAATACCCTTTCCAATTGCACCCCAAAAGAACGTTCGTATACGGAGGTATGTGTAGTTGATATGCATTCATTCCCATTATTCTAAGAATAATCTAAGAATAAGAGCATAACATCACAAGTTGGGGCACTGCCATAGAGAAACCACCCGTCTTATCAAGCAAACAAAAGTATACTCGCTCTAATCGGTCATAGTACATACATTAACATACAGACATGCATACATACATATATATCGTGGCCGGCATCAGTCTCATGCGCTTGAAAGCAAGGCAGCTCAGGAGGTCGCAGCACTCGTGCGCGCCGCGTTGCTCAGCTGCCGGTGATACGAGCCGATCGTTTGAAAGCCCCTGCTGCGGTTAGTATCTGCTTCCCCGAGAGTGAAACGGCACGGAAGGCACCCACCTCGCCAGGTCAAATCCACTCCCCTCGTCGTCCTCATCCTCAGGCCGCTCGTTGGTCTCCGGCTCTCGTCGGGGCGGTAACCGTCCCGTCGTCATACCGTTGGAGGTTCCGGGCTTGCTTGGACTCGCCAGGTTCGGCGGCGGCGGGCTGCTGCTGGGGATACTGCCCAGCCCGTCGCCTGGGTCACCTTTCAGCGGACTCATGTCTGGGACAGGTCGGGCAGGTGTGCTGCCAATGTCCGCAAACTTCCAGAACTGGGCCGGTGAACTCATCGGCATGAACTTGGACGGAATCTGCGCCGTGCTGGGCGGTGGCAGGCGTGGCTGCTGGCGCTGCGGCGCCGGAGTGATCATGGACGACGGTCCGTCATCATAGTACGACGACGACAGCACAGGGGGCGACCCTGCTGCATTGTCGGATAGTCCGTAGGTCCGGCTCAGACTGGTGCCGTTGCTGGTATTCTTGGTCGCCGATCGGGTGGGGAGCGGAGATGGCTCCTCATAGTCGCGCGTGTGTGGAGGGCGCAGCGGGGCACCCACTGCACCGTTTCGGGTGGCACGAGAGCCTCGTTCGGGGGTATACGCCTCCACTGGGGCCACCGGGAATGAGCTGAATCCCGGTGAGGATACAGGCGGGGACTTCTTGGTGGCCGAGAACACTGCCTCCATGCCGTTGGCTCCCCGCGCGGCCGGATCCCTTGTCGCAGGGGATGACGGGGCGGACGACTGCGTACCCTTGCGCAACTGCTTCTTCCAGTACTCCTCGCGATATTCGGGGGCAATCTGCCATTTCATGCCTTTGCCGGGCTCGTCCGTCCTCCGGGGGACCTTCTGGAATGCTTTGTTCAAAGAAAGATTGTGACGGATGGAATTCTGCAAGGGGTGATTGTCAGCCATGTAATTCCAAAGAGGGAAGAGACAAGCCCACCTGCCAGCCGCTCTGGGAATGGCGGTAAAAGGCGTATTTGTCCATGATCCAGTTGTAGATGCTGTTCAGCGTAAGCTTCTCCTCCTCGCTCGAGAAGATGGCTTGCGCAATCAGCGTCGCATAACTGTAGGGCGGCTTCAAGTCCTTGGCGGCGTCCTTGCTGTAATCAATCTCCTCTGTACTCTCCATCATCATCCCGCGGTTATATAGCGGCGACTGCTTAGCCGTGCGCGCGCCCACTGTGTCGGGCGACCGCGGCGGCGGCGTCACCTGGCGCTTGAGGAATTGCGGTGCGGGTGCCAGCGATGGCGGGCCAGTCGTGGCCGGGGCTGCGTCGGCAGCCGTCGAGGAGGGCTGGGGATGAGCGTGCTGGGAGGCATCCCAGGTACCCACATCTTCCTCCCCGTTCGCCAGACGTTGGGAGCGCTCGATAAAGCTGGGATGAATATTGGCCTTGTCTCCGGGGGTGACGAACATCATCTGGGTATTAGCGATCTCGATAATATCGCCGCAAGAAAGAATAGCATCGGTGCCGCGCTTGAGGATCACATTATTCAGGCGCACGCCGTTGCGCCCGTTGACGCGGATGTGCCAAGACGCTGTCTCCTCGCCGTCGTAGAAGATCTCGGCGTGCAGGCGCGACACAAACTTGCTCGGGCCCAAATCCACATTGACCTCGGGTAGTGCGCGGGCAGCGATCGTAACCGGGCTCGACTGTTCATCCAGCTTCTGTTCGCGGTCGGGCTCGCGACCGATGTTGACATGGAGAGTCTTAACGTAGTAGGTCCAGTTGCGGCCGGCGATCTTGGCGTAGGCGCGGATGCTCTGGTTGTTCTCGGTTTTCGCGTTCGAGTGGTCGCGGAGCACGCGTACCTCTTCCCGAGCGGCGTCCAGATACGAAATCACCATATCCACCAAGTCCTGATTTTCCGACAGTTCCTGTTCTGGGGACGAGTCATCTGCTTCGTCGGCAGATTCGGGTTTGATGGAGCGAGGATGGGGGGAGGCGCGGTGGTCCATCTAAATAAGTCAACGGCTGGTCTCGTACACGGCGGTCATCCTGTATGCAACCCACCTTGCGCTTCTTGTTCGACGGCCGCGTCGGGGATGAATCCGGTGCCTCCGCGTCCGAAGTTTCCTGCAGCTGGATTTCCTTGCGCCGCGCGCGACGGCGGTTGGAAAGCGGCATGGTGGTGGCTAGTCGAGCGATCGCGAGAGCTGGATCAGCGCAGAATGTCGTCTATTCGGGATTTCCGGAATCTGGTCGCCAGGGTGGTTGTCTAACGAGTCTAATCTAGGGCGGTGGTGGTGGTGTTGACGTCGAGTCGCAGGATTTCCGCGGCGAAACCAGACGGACGGTGATGAGCTCAGCCGAACAGAAAATCACAGACGAATGATCGGCGAGAGCGACGGACAACCGAAAAAGGGAAGGCGAAAATGGAGGACAAACCGGGATGGCAGGTCCAGGCAGAAAGACCCAAGGGAACGTTTGCCACCGCGCTCGACGGACGCGAACTGGAAGTGGCTGACTGATGCAGACGGACGGACTCGAGGGCCAGCCACCGCGGGGACACGGCGGTGGTGGTGATGGTTCGTGTGGATGTAGATCGCCGGGGAGGTTGGTGCGACGACAAAGGGATTGTGTGGTGGGTAGGTGAGACACGGGGTTGGGGGTTGGGGAAAAGTGATGATAATGGTGGTGGTGGTGGTGGTGGTGGTGGTGAATGGTGGTGGGAAAAGTAGAAAGAAGAGAAAAGGGAAAGAGGAAGAAGAAAGACGAGACGATGACGCTTGAGCAAAAAGAAGCAGCAGCAGCAGCAGCAGCAACAGCGCGAGCAGACAATCAAATCAATGCTCGCAACGCGCCGCGGTTTGGCCAGCCAAGCCAGGCGTGACCGCTTCCGTGTGGGGAAAAGAAATCAATCACTACTAAGTAAAGAGTAAGTAAAGTGTAGTGTAAAAGACTGCTTCATTCTTCCCTCAACCCTTACAATTAAGGTTGATCGCCCTCCGATCTATTTCATTCTTGTCTTTCTCCTTCCTCCCTTTTCCCTCCGACCCCGTTTAATATGCAAGCGCTGCATCCCAATCCGCCTGCAGGTGGAGGCTGCGCACCGCCGTAAACAGGCAGTGGAGCAGCAACTCTCACAACAAAGCCATGCAAGGACAATCAGAAAGGCCACTGTCTATGGAGTATCCGGGTGCGTTTTGCTGTTGTCAATGCCTTCCTTCCCTCTTCTCTCCTCCTTCATTCTGACTCGGGATTCAGTCTAGACGACAAGTAGCTATTTACCTACCGATCATGAATGAACGACCGACATGACTTCATCACCACAGTGACCCAGCTAGATACAGGCACAGCATCCCCCAGCCAGCCACGGTGCCCGCGGAACGCCATTGTTTGGGACGACAATTTTCATATCTAGTCACTGCAGTGCCAGAAACGAGAACCTGGCTCGCCCACTCGCCAGCCGGCATCCTGATAGGGTTCCATTTCCATTCCTCCCCATTGGGGAAAAAGAACCCCCCCACCGGATCAGGCAAGGTGGAAGCATCGGGCACGTTCAACCCTGCTGATCCATGTCTGAGATGGGCGGATCAACGTATCTCCTCGAGGCCATCGCTGCCCCTGCACTTGATCCATCAAACTCTCCGCCGCCCTGTTTGCGTCATGGCCCGCCGCGTGCAGTTTAGTGGCTCGCCCTCGGAATGCCCGCTTGCCCGCCCAGACCCTCAATTCCCGGTCCCACTGGACTCGCGAAAACAGTGCCTGGCTAGCGTTGGCCAGGGCAAGAGTGCATGGGAATCAGGTGTTTGTCTACGTTTACAAGGAAGAAGTCAAAGGAGAACAGGTATAGTTTGTTCAATAACTGACCAGATGGGACTCCAGGTGGGTTTGGAGCCGCGTCCCATGCATTCCGCGGCGCCATCCAGACATATACACCCTAAACACAACACCGTTCGATGAAAGCAAAAGAAGGGGAGATAGGAGACATGAAAAGACAGGAAAAACCCCCGGGCTGGGTCGTCATATATACGACCCATGGCCGTCAAAAGCAATTACAGAGCGATTCCACGTGCACGTGGACAGGGAATAGAACAAGCGCCCAGACAGTTCGTAGCAAGCCATAAGATCTTGCACAAAAGGAATTAAAGACAAAGTCAGAGGAGAAGTAGTAAATGGGTCCAGCAGATTCACTTAAGGCATTTTCGAATCGCCGTCTTCGTCCACCGCCCGCAGCGTCGGGTACATCACCACATCGCCCGCCTCCGGCTTCACGGCCGGCTCCTCCAACTTCTCCGGCATCTCAGTCTCTACCCCCTCCATGTGGGTATCCGGGTTAGCCTCCGGAGTGCGTTCGCCGCTGTTGCTGCTACTGCTGCTGCTGCTGCCCCGGCCCAGCTCGTTCTCAAACTCGCCCCGTTCCAGCCGGGATGCAATGTAGTTTCGCAAGTACTCAATCAGCCGCACCTTTTCAACCCACTGCACATCCGCCCGTTCCGCCACTTCAGTCGCCGCCTGAGCGGTCCGCAGGGTAGCCTCCGCTTCCGCTGCGGTGCCGGAAAGGGCAGGGTCAATCAAACTGACGGAGATGCGATCAGGTGAGGTCGACGCCGAATGCTCTTTGCCCGTAGGAGTCCGCTCGCCATCGTCCTTGCCATCCTGAGATAGATCCATCTCCTCGCTCAACTGACGGGTCTCCGGACGAGCGCGCTGCAGCGTGCCACCCGTGTACCGGCGGCGATCGTCGTGGTCGAAGATGCCACCAAGGGTGGAGGGAGGTGCAGCACTCGAGGCGGTCGGGTAACCGGCCGACATGTTGTCGGCCATGGTAGTGGATGGAAGACGGGGGTACATACTGCCTCCTTCATGGTGAGGCGGCGAGACCCGCGCCGCCGATGGCAGGGAGATGGGAGAGCGACCTGACGTGTACGACTGGGCACTTGAGGGCGGCGTGAGCGCCGGAGTGCCGACGGAGGGAGAGTGAGTGGCTGGGTTGGGCATCATCGAGGCGGACGTGGTGGCTGTCGCATGGCTGGGGGGTAGCTGAGTGGGCGGCGAGTGGGTGGTGCGATAGCTCATGCCGCCGTGGACATAATGGGCCCCGGGCTGGGCGACACCGGCGGCGGCCACATTGTCGTCATTCTCATAGATAGTGTCCTGCATCTGCTGCAGGAACTGGTCGATGTTGATCAGGTCGTTCTTGGTCCGCACGTTGCTCATGGGCGGTAGGTGATAGGCGGGTGCTGAAGGGGCACCTCCAGGGCTGTATCCGCCACCACCTACGGCCACCGGCGCAGGCATCGGCTGGTATTCAGGCAGGGGACCACTGCTCAACACGGGAAGTGATAGACTCTGCAGACCGATCAGACGCTGCCCCACGGCGGCATAGGAGTTCGGGTCGAATTGGCGCCGTTTCAGGTCGCCAAAAAATTCGTTCAGAGCATCGTAACCGCGCTTCTTCGATTCATATGATGCGTGAGTGGCTTCTGGGCCGTGGTTCAAGGCGTAATAGACATTGCCGTAAGATGGATTCGCAGGCTGTGGTGGAGCATGAGATTGGTAATACTGAGGAGCGCCATGCGCATAACCCTGACTGGGGACGGGGTTCAAAGAGGGCTCAAAGTAGTGCGTAGCGGTCGCATAGCCTAAATCTGGTGTCAGCCGGCAATGCACAACAGTCAGGCTGGAAAAGACTTACCCTTGGCACCTCCGCCAAACATCATGTCCGGATTCCGGGCACCGGGCTCCGGCGACCGGACCAGGACTGAATCGTCGGCATGGGTCTTAACATGCTTCTTCAGATCCTGGGGACGCTTGAACGCTTTCCCGCAAAAATCACACTTGTGTGGTTTAAGCGGAACATGCACACGTATATGGGAAGTGATGTGGTCGCGTTTGACAGTGGTGGTGCGACAGCTGCCCCATTGACAGGTCAGGTTGAGGTTGTTTGTGCTCTTGCGACCGACGTGACGCTCACACACATGTTCCTAAGCCGAGGCGGTCAGCCACCCACCCAAACAAGTATGTGATAAGTCAAGCCGACACGTAGCCTGAAGCTGGTCGACCATGTAATCAGAGAGTAACAAAGAGTAACTCACATAGAGGGCTTCAGGAGATGGGCACTTCTCAGTGCAGCCCTGCCAGAGACAGGACAGTTCCTCAGATGGACGAGTCGTGGTGCCGTTCATGGGGGGATTTGCCACGGCAGCCGAGGCAGCCGCTGCGGTCGCGGCCGCAGAAGCAGCCGTCGCTGAGGACACCTGGGCGGGTTGCTGGGTAGGAGGCGAGTCTTGGGAGGTCGAGGCAGGCATGGGAGCGGCTGTCGTCGAAGGAGCCGTTGTGGTGTCTTGGGGTTCCGACATTGCCAAGAAAAATCTTTCTTGTCCCTTTCTTGGGAGCAGCGGAAGTAGACAAGCGACTCAGCACGAGTCCGCCTCAAAAGGGTGCAAGGGAGGAAACGATCAAGTAGACCAAGACTCTTGGTGGTCAATAAATGGAAGACAAGAAAATAGGCTGCGACAAGATGACGCGGTGAGGAAGTGGCGGGCAACAAATGGGGATGGATATCGTGCACCGACACCGGAGATCGAGAGAAAAGGCTTAGAAGAGGGGGGGGAGAAACAAGAGAGGGTAAGATAACAAAATGTCAGATACGGGTAGAAATGGGGGGGAGACGAAAGTAATAAGGGAAAATAACTAGATTGACGGACTAGAGGAAGAGGGATGGGAGAGAATTAGGAGGGGGGGGGAAAGGGAAGGGAGGAAGTCTTGGGCCGAGAGGGGGAGGCTTGGGTTCAGAGCCGAGCCTTGCCTAGAAAAGGCCGCTTGCACAGCCGGGCGGAGGACGGGGACAAGACTGGCCAGGATGACAAGACGCGACAAGCCTGGAGGCCTGGGCGCCGACCGGGCCAAGAGCCGTGCGGAGCAAGTGGCGTGGGCGCTGGATTGGTCAACGGTCGCCCTCTCTGAAGTGGCCAGGCAGCAGCAGCAGAAGAAGTACGGTCCCTGAGATGCACCCTCGATGCCGATTCATAGATTCTCTTTTAATCATGTCGAAGGATATTTGTTTCTCTTCCTCCATCCTCAAATCTTCAAAAGTGCGGGAAGGATTCTTCTCAACCCCCTCGGTGACTAGTCGACCTAGTGCAAGCCAGGCCGCCAAATAATGCGGTGGGCTAGTCGGGGGACCATCCCAATACGGTATCATACACATTACGGGCCACTTACCAGTCCCCTGTCTGTTGTCACCCACCAACCATCAACCCCGCGCCGGATGCTGCATTTTGGGAATTTTTGGCTTCCTTTGTTAGTCATCGGCAATCCCTTCAGGAAGTCAAAATGTCTCACTAGTATCTGCCTCACGCTTCCGGCACGAATCAGTTGGCCATGTGGTCCAGAATGCTTCGGGGAACCACCCAACTGTCAATGGTCTCCTCCCTCCACCCGCCTCTTCACATTCTCTTGCCTGCCTATCTTGGCACCCTTCCCGCTCCGTGGATGAAGTCTTGGGAGGCCACCGTGGCCGTGGTACGATGGCTGGCTCGCTCAGGCGTCCTCTTAGTCAGATGGCCCCTCCCTTGGCATGTAAGACGGAATCCCTCGGGTCGTTCTGGCGCGGCCTGCAGTGTACGAGGTATCTAATCAATCCCTGTAAGGCCAAGTTCCCATGGTTCGGGGGTGTTGGATCGCTCCAACTTCGGAGAAACTGCATCCTGTAAGCGCCAAGTGCCTGCAACCCCCACTGGACAGCCACGGCACTTTCTGGAATATGCATCGATGCTGTGAAGAAGAAACACCTATTTTTCCCACCCATCACTTTCTTGCTGTCGGATGCAACTTGTGCGACGGGTTATGCAGGTGTGTGCTCCATGCAGGGATCCAGGTGGGTTGCACAGGTCACACAGGTCACACAAAGATCAGCTGGTGACGCACTCCGGAAACGATGGTTTGCGGCAGTGCGCTGATGATCAGAGTGCTGTTACATATTTACTAGTTAGTAGTCATAACTCACCGGAGTGGCCGTGATTTCGATCTCCGTGCTCGACGGGGCATCAAACCGGGCTAGGAACTCTAACGACTAGCAAACAGCCCTGAGGTGTCGAGGATGGCAAGATCGGCGAGACTACTAGGCATCTACGTTACACGAGAAACAGGTCACATGCGCCAAAGAGACGAGTTCGTTTCTGCCAGCAGGTCAAGCCTGATCGATATATATACCCGAGCCCTAAATCTATTTACAAAGTCTATGTCTTTACGAACCCAAAAGGAAAAACAAACAATTATGCGCTCTCGACATGCTCCTGCGGGTCATTCTTCTCGAACGCCCCGTCCTTCACCTCCTGGCGGAAGCGCTCCTCCTCTTCCTTCAGCTGGGCCTTCAGCAGCTCGTTCGCCCGCCAGATCGGCTTGATCTCGAACAGTTGGTCGGTCGCCTCGAGCGGGATACCGCTGGTCTCGGGAATGAGGAAGAAGGCGAAGAACCAGGCGAGGAAGGACAGCGACGCGAAGAAGAAGTACACGCCGTAGCCCATTTTGGCAAACATCTGCTCGGTGAACCGAGAGACAAGGAAGTTGAAAAGCCAGTTGCTGGCGGTGGTGAGGGCCTGTGACAGCGGCCGAATATTGGCGTCAAAGAATTCCTGTTCGCCCAGAGTCAGCGGGTGGTCGTGAGAGCATTCAGTGAGAAAAGGTAACTTACGGAGTTGATCACCCATGGGGTACCGTTCCAGGTGGGGGTATAGACGGCGGTCCACAGGTAGAAGAAAAAGATGGCAGCAATACCTCCACCGTTGAGGTGGTCCCGGGGGTGTTTCGTCGGCTCGACGATATAGATATAAGCACCGATGGCATACATGCAGACAGATCCACAGACGGCACCGCAGAGGAGGAGTTTTCGTCGTCCAAACTGGTCAACCAGGAAGAGCAACCAGATGACGGTGAAGACCGCCTTGACGACACCAAAGATACCATTGAGGATACCCTTAGTGTTGCCGGAAACACCGAGACTCTCAAAGATGGTTGGGCTGTAGTAGTTGATGGCGTTGATACCGGACGCATTCTGCCAGAAGAACAGCATGCAACCGAGGAAGAGACGGTAGATCAGGCCGCGCGACTGGTAAACAGCCTTGAACGGCTTCCAGAAGCCCAAGCCAACAGTGGCAATCTGCTCCTCGATGGCTTGGTCGACGGTAGCGACCTCCTCAGTGATATAGATATCATGCTCATCGAGTTGACGGATCCAGCAGAGGTTATTCATAGCTTCCTCGCGGCGGCCCTTGAGGAGGAGCCAGCGAGGGGATTCTCTCATCCACAGGGAGCCGAGAAAGAGCATGCCCGAGGGGATCAGCTGGATGGCGAACGGAATAATCCATTGCTCATGGTCCGATGGCATCGTTTGTTCCACGCCATACTGTCGAGCAGAAGGTTAGCATTGCGGGAATAGCACCGGTAGGGAGGGGAGAGAACGGAAGAGTATGACTCACGTTGATCCAGAAACCAACCATGCCACCAATTTGCCAGCCCAGCTCATAAAAACCGACCAGCCGACCTCGAATGGCTGGAGGGGCGAGCTCGGACAAGTAGATCGGGACGACGTTGGAGGCGACGCCGGTGCCGAGACCGGACAGGACCCGGCCAGCGTATAGAATCCCGAGCCCTCGCGAGCCATTGGCCCCCATTTGCAGGCCGGCGCCGAGAATGAAGACGGCCGAAGACACGGTCAGACTCCACTTGCGGCCTAAGAAATTCGACAGCCCGTACGTGAGTAGGGCTCCGAAGAACGCTCCCGCAATGAAAAGCGAGACAATATTTTCACTGATCAGGTCCACATGGGGAGTGCTCATCTTGTCCAAGCCAAACTCCCTTTCAAAGGAGGGCATCGTGATCGTCGTCCCGATGAACCCACTGGTGTATCCGATCATGTTGGAACCACATGATGCTATCAGGGCGAGTACATAGACTCGCCAATTATAGACATTGGAGGGGGTCGGACGGTCCTCGACGATGTGAAGGATTCCACCCATTGTATGGGAGAAAGGGGTGGAGGTAAAGACGCAAAAGAAGAGGAAAAATCTGCAGGCCAGAGGGGTCCTGTCAACAGGAGGGAGGACTAGGGCGACGGCGGAGAGGAAAAGAAAAGGGAGGGGTGTCCTGTCAACAGGAGAGACGGATGGGAAGGAAAAGAGAGGGAAGACAGAGACGGGCCGGGCCATAAGTAATATCTCTGATTTCGTACGAGTTCTACGGAGCAGCCAGACGTGTGTGGATACTGGCTTCTCCCCTGCCTCGAACCCTCTCCACAATTTACGTCGTGGCCAAACCCCATCCGGGGAGGACCATCCTGGAGATTGAATAGCCAGGCTGTAATACGTTGAAAAGGCAGCTAGAGGTGCTTATTTCTCGGACTATGCAGGCAGATTCCCACATTTTTGCCCCCGTGATGTGGAAGGAACGGGTCGGGGGAGTGTTTTCCCCAGATGTTGTGTCTCACTTAGCCGCCGCGGAGAAGGTCTCGCCAGGAAACATTCAGCCGCAGATCAGGGGCCAAACCGTACGAAGTATATAAGGTCGACGTCCCCCAGGCGAGCTAAGGCGTTTATCCGAGCCAGCGTGTATATAAGAAAATGTATACCCCAGTGGGGAGGAGAAGTCCATCCCCCTAGCCCCACGACCTGAATGAAGCCCATCTGCGACTGTGTTTTACCCCGTTCTGAGTAGGTGGTGAAGAGTGAAGACTTTGCCGGTGGGACAACTCAAAACCCAAGCAAACTCTGACCAGTTGTGTGAGGGGCAAAAGCTTGGAAGTGGGAGAGATACACAGTATTGGTGACTGGACAGTGGACAGGCGCCCTGGCCGCCGCCGCATGGGATCAGCACATTCATTCTCCCGCCTCAGGTCGGCTCCCGGACGAACCAGGAGGAAGAATGAGTCAGGTAGGATCCAGGGAACTCGGTTTCCAGGACCCACAAGGTTAAGCGAGAGGAGGAAGACTCTGGTACCCGAGGGGATATTTAGCCGGCATTTGTCCAACGCCATCAACAATCGTTGGAGTCGTTGGTCACGAGGGGCCAGTCAAGGGGCTGGATGAGGCATTAACCCCATTGCTGGTGGAGAAGAGGACCGGACGATAGCCGAGACGTGCAGAGATTGGTGCCGATCTAGATACTAGACAGAGAAAGCCTATTAGCTTAGGGCCAGCTGGAAAGTTTTACCCCGGGTCACCGGGGATGAGAATTGGGGAGGCGTGCATATCAGAAATGCACCGGAGTCCGGAGTGGCATGGAACTGGAAGACGAGGCAACCTACAGGCGAGGCGACCGCCGAACACTCCGGAGAGACACTAAGTAACTACTCCGAGGCTAACCTGCCGTGGCAATCCACACGATATCTACCCAGCGCCAACGCTAGGCCGGCTCTGGCCTAGTCTGCGGGCTAGCCCGAAGAGGCATGGCTGTCAGCTGACCGGGTGTCTCTTTACACGGCTGGCTTTACGTTTAGTTCCAAGGACTACTGCAATCCGGCTCAAGAACGATACTCCGCGTCTTCTGGAAGCCCAAGTGCGGAGTCTCCGCATCTGGTTCATATATGGTCGTGAGCCTCGCCACATAATGATGCTAGAGGGACGATCCCTGAAAGACAGTATATGCGATGACGCCATACCGGACCGGCCAGCCTGACGTCTAACGTTGCGGGCAGTGCGCGTCCTGGATCGTCGTCAATAGCCCACCAGCAAAGAGAGACACAGACCACACTGTTTAACCAAACGGACAAAACAAACTAACTAACTAACTATATCA